>NC_087521.1:35805097-36407180 GCF_963921805.1 Phalacrocorax carbo
ACTTGTAGCAATGTTATGTGAAACAGCATCTCATTTGGTCTGTGGTTTAGGCTGGCCCTCGCTATTTTAATCGGAGAGTCACTGATCCCTTGTAGCGGGGTCCAGCTCCCCTGCATGTCATGCTGGGACCCTCATCCCTTGCTTGGTGTAGGGTAGGGCGGCTGTCCCACGCACAGCCCCTCTCCACAGCTCAGCCCTCCCCACCCTTTTCCATGATTAACTTTGAAAAAAGGGAAGGATTTGGCCTGTGAGAGCTGGGCGTGATGGCTCTAACCAGCTCCGCGGTGCTCCAGCGAGCCTGGGTGGCCCCTGAGTTACCCTGACACCAGTCGCTCTGGCTCACCACCCACAAACCAAAAAGCCCCCCAAAATAAAACGAAAAAAAAATCAGAAAGCCCCAGATCATATGCTCCATATATAAGGAAAGAGCAGCAGCAGCATCCCCTGGAGCAGCTGGGACCCCATAAGCGTGGCACAGGCTGCACCCCCCGGCTGCGCCAGCGGCTGCCGGCTCTGCCAGGACAGCTGTCCCTGGGGCGAAGGCTGGCGCTGCCTCTCCCTGCCACCCCCTCACCCGACCAGCCGGGCCGGTGGGGGCACAGTGGGCTGTGGGTGCCCCCGGCGGGGGCCAGCTGGGCTCCGTCAGCTCCAACAGAGCCCCCGCACCAGCTTTCTGGTTTCAAGAGCCTTTTCGTGATGGTACTGGTGCAGGGCTGTCCCTCCCACAGTGGACCCCTGGCTGCTGCACCCACCCCAGGGGACAGCAGCCCTCGACCACGATGGGGATTTTTCCTTTTTTGTGGCACAGTCAAGAAGCGATATGTCCCCTGCCCGGGGTTTTCTTAGCTCTCCAGGGGTATGGGATGCTGCTGCAGACACGTACCGGCCCAGTCAGTCATCCTAATAGGTGGTCGGATAAACAAGGCAGAGAAAATAATGCTTAAGGTATATTTTTTCCAAGGATAAATCCCTATTTTTCAAGTACAGTCAGGCCAGTTTCCAAGGCAGGAAAGGCCATTTCCATTTCTCCATCACCAAGCTCAGCAAACAACCCTACCTGTGGAGCAGGATTGGATGCTTTATCACATTCCCCTGTTTGTGTTTATGACAGGGCTGGATCTTAAGCTGTTGCATGAAAAATACCAAGCCTGCCCTCCTTTGCATTGGGCTTCACACCCAGCCTAAGCCGATACCGCACCTCCTCCTGCCCCGTCCATCAGACACCCCAATTACCATCCGCAGTGATTGCTCAAAGCTCTCCTACCGGCACCCGGGTTTGTGCTGTTCCTTCGTGACCCACACCAGCTCGCTCGCTGCATGTGGTGGAGCGAGATTCACCCACGGGCATCCCAACGACACCAAGAAAGGACAACACATCTGTGGGACCAGCAGCATCCCATCCCAGCACTGCCCCGTCCCGGCACTGCCCCGTCCCAGTGGCGTGGGAAGCTGCCCGCAGCAGTGCCCGGGCCAGCCGGGTGGGGTGAGCGTGGAGGAGAGGTTTAATTACACAGCACCAGGTGTTCTTCTAGTTGCAGAGGGCAGGCTGCATTTGCTCTACCTGCACCGAGTGCCATTAGTCCTGTTTGACAACTAATTGGCAATTAATAATATATTTGCATTATGCAAATGGTTATGAATGTTCTGCAGGTCAATTTTTTTTAAATGCCTTTGCATTTGCTTCTACGTACAGTGGTATTTCGGGGCTTGCGTTATATATTTTTTGCTAAAAGCTAGAAAATGTGTATTTGGGGATGGAAAAGCAGGTAATCCTTCCGGCAGCAGCTACCATGACTGGCGAGCCCAGGGGATCGCTGGCACCGCGGCTGACCCAGCGCCGGGTCACGGCTGCGAGGCAGGGCTGAGCCTGCTGGCAGCGATGCTGCTGCTGCTGCCGCTGCCCGGCTGATGAAAGGCCACTGGGACGCGTCTGTCTGTCCACGCAGGCAACCAAGACCTGCCAGGCTGGCCTCGTCACTACTGGTAATGCTTTAGGTGGCACGGCGGAGTAAGAAAGAGCATTAAAAATAGCATCAAATACCAACAGGAGCGGCAGTTTAGTGCAATCGAGAAAGAGCTTGCAGACAGCATCCAGCCAGCTTAGCTTTGCTTATACTAATCTGGGAAAAGATGACTGCAAACAGCTCGAGGTGAGAAGATTGGGCGGCGAGGAGCGAGCTGGGACTTTCCACGAGCCGGCAGCCAGCACCATCCCTTTTATCTGCTGTTGGGAGCGCCTGGCTCCTCGGCGGGGTGCTGCCTGGTGGGTGCCGTGCCCGAGGCGTCCCGCTGCCGCTCAGGGAGCAGCACCCTTGTGCTGGTGCTGGGGGTGAGCCGTGTCCACAGCCCGCGTTCCCTTGGTTGGGGTTAGAGCAAGGTTTGGCTGCCCCTGAGCATCTCCTACCTGCGCCCGTCTGCAAGAGGCTGGGGAGAAGCTGGACAACCAGTACAGGGGCAACCCACAGTCCTCCGGCGGCTTTGGAAATGCTGCACATGGAGTTTTTGGGAAGGGCAGGAAACGCAGTGTCATGTATTTTGTTTTCTATTCCCAGGGGCTTTAATGGGGAGCACTGTGTGGAGCAGTCCTTCCCCCTCCATCTTCAAAGCCCCGTCCCAATGGGGCCAGCTATGCTCATGGGGTCCCCTGAGCCTGCAATAAGTAAAAGCCATGGCAGTAATGACCCCTGCTTAGCAATCCTCAGCCATTGAGCTGCTTTAAATTAATTGGGACACAAAGCTGGGGTGCTCTTTCGTAGCACAAGCTACTTTCTTACACCCAAAGTCGAGTTCTCGCATTGCCATTCCCTTTAATTTTGCGGGAGCAGATAGTTCGCATCATCCCTGCTAACACTGCTGGCTGCCCAGCAAGGCTTGCTCAGTACTTAAAGAGGTACATTTAAGAAAGGTAAGTAAGATAAAGAAATTAAACCACCCCTCAGAAAAGAAGGTACATGCCAAGTTCAGTGTGAACACCTGCACTTTTGTCTCCCTGACTCTGGGACTGGTTTTGCAATCAGATCTCCCGGCACATGAACTTATGCAAAGAATATGGAAAACCAGCAAAGGCCCCATTTTTCCCCAGTCTGGGCAATTCCCAGGGATAGGTTTGCAAACCTGGAGACCAGGAAAATGTAAGTCACTTGTAAAATTGGCTGCATGATCCTGTCAAGTGCTCAGGGAGACCTTTCACGAGGGAGAAAGCTATTTGGGAAAAAAGCAAAGGCACTTTTTCCCCTGCCTCTGCCCAAACGCTTTGCCTTACACTGAGCAGACCCTCCTCAGAGGAACACCTCGATAAACACTTTGCTTCCCAGGCTACGCATGAACTTCTTAAAAAAAAAATCTGTGTTCCTTTGATAAATTGCTTTAATCATCAAAGCCAAAGAAGAGATATTTTTTTTCCAGCAAAGATGACATAGGGATGGACTCGGTTACCTATCAGACCTAACATGCTCATTAAAACTGCCCAACTCCTGAAGGTCTCTCTTTCCCTCTTGTACGAAACGAGGTGAGGAAGAACGAAAAGCAGGGGGAAACAGCAGGGAAATTCATGCATTTTTCCAAGTGAAATGACGTTGTTTAGTTCATGGGGATAAAAATTACCTGCATGTTCCCATCTGCTGTCTTATGCCTCAGTTGCAAACCCTTGGTGCTGGAAAAATCCTCCCCACCCAGGCTGGGAAGCCGAGGCGCAGCTCACCTGCTTATTAGCTGAGCTGGATGAACCAGCGAGCACGCAGGACTGTGGGCAGCCGGTGAGCCGCGGGCAGGAGGGTGCTGCCTTTCCCTTTCCCCGTCCCCTTCTTCTTGCCCATCCCCATCTCCATGCCCATCCTCATCCCTATCCCTGTTCCCATCCCCATTCCCATCCCCATCCCCTTCCCCTTCCCCATCCCCATCACCATCCCTATCCCCATCCCCATCGCCATCCCTAACCCCATCCCTATCTGTGTCCCCTTCCCCTGTGGGGGATGGACCCTCTCCTCCAGCAGCCAGAATGAGATTGCAGGTTTTTTAGCCAACCTGGGGTTTTATCAGGTTTTTACCTAAAGCCCAGGTTTTCGCGGGGAGGACAAGGCTGGTTGATGTGCAGGGCTCAGCCAAGCACCTGCCCTGCCTGTCGGACCCAGCACATGGGTGACAGCCCTTGTCAGCCACTTCCCCAGGGATAAAACCTCCCAAAAGCAGAGAAGAGCATGGAAATGGAGCACAATCAGCCCTGGAGACAAGCTGTTTGCAAAGCCACTGAGCATTCCTCCTCTTCCCTGCAATCCTTAACACACGTCCATCTCTGCTAATAACTTGTCGGAACGCCAAAATAACAGCCTGCACCCTTCCTGCATCACGGGGCACACCGGCTCCTCGGCCAGCATCCTTCTGCTGGAAAATGGGCGTGCTGAGAAGGGCCAGAAAATAGTGGCCAGAAAAACAAGTTAAAAACACAACATAGTTGAGGTTCTTTGAAGGGCCAAAAATGAGTCTTGGAGGGAAAAAAGCTGGCAGAAACCCTGGGATTTCCTGCTGGGAGCGGCGTGGGTCCCTTCTGCCACCCACCACATGGGCAGGGGACCAAGGGCTGGTGTCCTGGGGCCTCTCTGTGGGAAGCCAAGCCCAAGGGTGATGCTTTCAGGGTGGGGGGGGGGGGCAGATGCTGGGGGGTGCTTATGGGTTAGAGGTCCCTGGAGCATGGGGGTTTGCTTTGCTGCTTTGCCTTGAGAGAGGGGCGGGCACGACGGGGGAGAGGGCTCGCTGCAGAGGGAAGGAAAGAGAGGAGGAGGAAATGAAAACTAATTAACTAATAAATGTGCTGGGTTGGCTCGGGGGCAGCAGGAGAGCAATCCAGAGGGCTGACTCACTCTGACTCAGTCTGCTAAGAGTGGGTTGAAATCTGGCGTGGGCACATCTTCTGCCCCGGCCACGCGGCTGGGCTGCAGGCACCGAACCCAGACCTGCCGGGGCCCGAGCATCCCCCGCGGGGACCTGCCTCATGCAGGCGCCACTTTCTTTGCAGGAGAGAAATCACTTTCTTGAGGGAAATGAAGCCAAATTCGCCGGCGGGAGCAAGCAGCTCGGATGGAGCCAGGCCTTTTGGATGCAACTCCCTGTCTCCCTGTTTTCACCTTAGTCCTGGCCAAGAGCAGGGCGGGTGGGAAATCCCCTTCCGCACAGCCAAAGCCACCGTGGCCGTGGGAGAAGACACCACCACCAGCGCGGGGATCCCAAACACTAACCCTGAAGCTGGGAAGCACATCCAGAGCCAGCACGATGGCCAAAGGGATGGCTTTGAAGGGATGGATTGAGCCCTGCCTGCCTTACCAAGCAGCGACCCCGGCGGGGAGGCAGCGCCGGTGCTGCCAGCCATGCCGCCCGGCGTGTCAGTGCACGTCGCCGGAGAGGCGCTGCCTTCCCCTCCGCTCCCGAGCACCCCGGCTTCGCCTCGTTCCTGCTCGATGACTGGGTGCGATTGCTTCACCCCACGGGCTCCATCCGTGGGGCGAAGGTCCCCCTCACCACCCGCCCCTGCTCCCCGGAGTGCTGCCCCGGCGGGGGGACGCGCTATTTGGGTGCATGGCAAGGAGAGGGGTGCAAGTTTAGATGTGGTTGTGAGCATTGCCCAAGGCTGGTGGGCACCACCTCTCCGCACCCCCATTTCCGAGGGGCTGTGCCGGAGGTTTTGGAGGAGCCAGGGCTCCTTGGGGGGCTGGACACGGCTCCCATCTCCCCTCTCCGACCCACCAGGGACCGGGTTTAGCTGCCACTGTGCTGTTTGAGATGGCTGAGTTGGGTGAGAGGAGTCCCACCTCCTGCACAGAAGAAAAAGAGAGAGAAAAAAAGTTCTGCAGCTGAGTTGGTTTTTTCCCACCCCTGGAGGCTTTGGCACAAACTTTCTTTTTTTCTTTTTTTTTTTTATTTGCTCTCACTCTCATTTTTTAAAAAAATATTTTCAACCAATGCTTTACTGAAGTCTCTCGCCCCCTGACAAAACCCGGGCTCCCTGCCAGCACATATTTCTGATAATTCATCCATTATTAAATGAAATCAAAGATATGATTTAAAAAAAAAAAAAAAAGAACAAAAAAACCCCAAAGCCATGGGACTGTTTGCATCCAAGAGAGGCTGTTCACAGCTGGGCTGGGAGTTTCTTTAACTGCAAAGGGATCTCTCCAAGGAAAACCCACCCAAAATGCTTGCCCTGCTCCTCAAACTGCAAACACCTCCAGGTGGTCATGCCAGAACTCAGGTGTTCTACGGCATTTTTCTGCCTGGATGAAGGTGATTCCCTCCTTGCTCTGGGCTGGGCTGATAAAATCCCTGGCTCGGGTGGGTGCTGGCTGGATACGTCCCCTCCCTGCCAGCGGGATCCCTGGGGAGAGCCTCCAACCCGTGGCCAGAGACAGCCCGACTGGATCAGCCGGTCCTCTCCAAACCAGAGAGAGAGAGGAAAATCTGATGGAGAGGGAGGGGCACAGCAATTACAGCCTTTTTCGCTTTAATAACCCCTGCTGCTTCCCCAAGTCCGTATTTACATCCTTCTCAGCACAGAAGTAGTAATTAAAGTCTCTCTGCTCAGGTCTAAACAACAGCAGACCCTCCTGTTATTAAAAGCAGAGAGGCAAAGCTGAAAATAAACCTGATTTTTATGGCTAAGGAGCCTCAAATCCCTTTCCATAGGCTGGCTAATCAAGGAGGGACAGCAGGATTTAGGGCCACGTGTCCATGCTCTGCCAGGGCATCCATACACCGCGTTTATCTCCATGGGATGCCAGAGATGGAAAGCCGCTTGGAAAACAGCTCTGTGCCACATATCCCTTCTCACCCCATTTTTTCAGCTGTTTCCACCACCCGTCATGGAGGCAACGGGTCTCGGGGTCTGCAGGCACCGGCTAACGGGCAGAGCCGCGGTGGTGCCGGGAGCCGCTCGGTGGCAGCTTGTGCCTTACCGGAGCAGCTCAGGCCCTCTCAGCTTAAAGAAGCTATCAAAAAAATTTGAGAAAATTAATTATTCACTAAGACTGCTAATTAAGCTGATTTCCTCTGTGAGGGCATGGAAGGAAATGAGCTGGAGAAGCTCTTAATTGTATAAAAAGAGCCGTCCTACAGGCGTTCTCCTGAGCTGCTCTGCCTGCCGAGAGTACCCGGCCCAGAGCTTCACCGGGACAGGAGGAGTTTGCCAGTGTTGGTGCCAGCCTTGCACCTTGCAGATACTTTCAAAGAAGCAAGAGTCAGCAGTGAGCCATAAAGTGCTCCTAAACCCCCATCCTCAAACTGGGTGGCCCAGCGCACCCAGCACCACACTGCTGCCTCCTCCCCGGGGAGCGAGCTGGGGCTGCAGGAGGCTCCGTGGGGACTCTGGGTGAAACTGGTCCGGAAGAAACAGCACTTCCCTCACGCAGGTTATTTCTAGATGGCCCAAGAGCTCCAGGAAGACCTCAATCTGCCACAGGTCCAGCGCGATGTGGCACTGGCTCCTGGGCAGCCACAAGCAGAGAGTGGGTCAAGTCTGCGCTGTGGGGATCCCCAGTTGCCACCGCTGAATCGCCGTGAGGTTCCCCATCCTTTGCCCTGGCCCCAGCACCATGTGAAGGTGAACCCTCTGCCCAGGAGAGCAGGGTCCCGGTGGGGTGGCCAGGAGGACCTCCCATTGCCACAGGCTTTCGAGGAGGGGTTGAAACCGCAGTGGCACAGCCAGCAAGTCACCCGGTCTGCCCATCCCCGTGGCCAGAAAGAAGCCATCAGCTCTCCATGTCACAATGGTTTGAGCAATCCAGAGTTGATGCCTGCCAAAAATGCCCGAGCCACGGCTGCCATAAATATATATAAAAAAAAAGCTACAGGCAGCTTAATACTCCAGCAATCTGCAATCCCAGCTCATTTCCCAGGTTATGGTGCATGCAGGAGCTGTTAGCAGACCCCGGCACCAGGGACTCACCACAACTCCCACCTTGACCCTGAGGCAGAGCGCTGCACCCGCTCCCCAAGAGCACCCTTGGGTGGGCGGATGGGGAAGAGTGAGCCCTCGGTGCCCCGTGCCAAGGGAACCCGCTTCCTCCTGGCTGCTGGGGTGCAGTGGGTGGGAGCAGAGGTGCCCAGGGATGGCAATCCTCCGGCAGCCCCGAGCCCTTTGCCCAGCCTCCCACGGCAAGGAGCAGTGCCGCTGCCCATGCTGTGCTTTGCCTTCCCACTCCCACCACCATTTCATTTCAGCCACCCTTTACCGGGGCCTTCCCTTCTTGTCCTGTAGGGGTTGATGGAGAAAAATGCTCCATCTTGCATGGCGGAGAACAAAGGGAGTTATTTTAAAACAAATGGATTCGTCTCCGAGGCACTTGGCCGATGCTGCACCAGCCTCGCTTCTCCCATGGAAATCAGCCCTGGCAAAAACATGGTGGGCTTGTGGACGGGGAGGACATTGCCTCCACCCCAGCTCTTCCCCCTCCAGCAGCTGCCAGGACAGGAGAAATCTGGGGCTTGGCGCAGGCAACCGCTGGAGATCGCACCAACGAAACCGAGGGAAAACCGAGCAGATCCAGCCGAACGGCATCACAGCAGGAGCCTGGGGTTTTCCCGAGAACAGCACTGTCCTCCACAAGCATCCCCGAGGACATGCGCCGTTCCCGGCACAGCTCTCGTGCCAAAATGCCATGATAAAGGAAAACGCGGCCCTGAGGAGCACGGCTGCCAACGCTTGGCCAACCGTGTCCTCACCAGGAGAAGACAAAGCTTGATAACACCACGATTGCCATGAGATCCTCTGCTGAGTTACCAGCAGCTGGAAATCGTCTACAACTGTTCGGAAGCCACAGTTAACACATGGACAGGTGCTTCTCAATCAATGCCGCAGCCTCACGGCTCAGTTGGGAGCCAGCCAAGATGGCCCCTCCAGCACCAGGTCACCATCTGCACCACCTTTCCTTTCCCTTCCGCAGCCCAACGCCATTAAAAACAGGTACTCGATTTCCTACCTGGTGCTGGGAACATCTATGAGTCGGGTTCCTCCAGCAGCTCCATGGTGAATTCGGGTATCTCAACAGAGCTGGAAGATAAAGCCACCAAGGGAAAAGCTCAGTGTCCCTGCAGGGGTGGGACGTTTCAAGGCAGGTTCCTCCTGCGCGGCTGGTGGGAACCCATCCCCTGTGAGCCAGAGGGACCGCGGGGCTCTCCACGTCCTCCTGGGCTGGGGAGGCACCAGGATCCCTGGGAATCGTGCTCTACTTGGAGGGACCTACCCTTTTTGACTGGTGTCCAACCCCAAAGCGCATGTTCTTACCTGCTTGGTGGAAGACGGGGGAAGGCTCGAGCTCCTTTCCGAGAAACACATGGGTCTCAGCGGGGTGTGGATCTCGCCCGCCTCCTCCTGCTCTTTGGCCAAATGATGGTTAGGAAAAAAGGGAGATGCAAAGTTGCAGCAAGCTGGAGAAAAGAGGCCGGTGGTGCGAACGCTCCCCGCAGCTGGTGTCTACACAGCTCTGCCGGTTGGTTAACAGTGGAGCTCTGATCAACAGGTACATTGATGTCAAGCTGGGACTTGTCTCCTCAGCGAGGAAAGGGAACAGCAGAGATTACTAAGCAATGCAGGAATGTGGTTTGTTTAATATGAGCCATCAACACAGAAGAGTAAAATAATGACAGATGTGTAATCACATTTCCTGAGTCTAAAACCATGAGATAGAGAGTTTAAACACCACTTTTCCCAAGATCAAGAAGAGGAGCCGTTTGGCTAAGAACTCATTTGGTTACTAATTTCCTTGGCATTAAATCAGCTGGTTCCCAAATCTCTTGACATACTTTGCTGAAGCGCTCCAAGGACAGGGCTGCTCCCCAGCTTGCTTTGATGTGAGGGTAAGCAGGGCGAGAAGATGCTTTGGAAACATGGATACGCCGGCTGACCGAGCTGGCCTGGATCAGAGGTTCCTGAGCGTTGCTTAATTGGTTTATTTTAATGAAAGATGGCAAGATAAATGTCACGTGGCTCTTTATGGGGGGAGTGGCGAGTGGTGGGAGACAGAAATCAGGGTCTGGGTTAAGCTAACCCTTTGAGGGCAGGCTCGGGGGGAAATGGAGCCATTTCCCCAGGAAAGGTCTGGCAGTTGTGGAAAGCCAGAGTTTGCTTTGTTTCAGTCTCTCCTGCAAGGCTGGTCTGCAGGACACCAGACCCGAAGCCCACCAAGACTGGGGGAAGAAATCACTGCTCAGCCTCAGTCTTTGCCTCCAGCCGTGGCAGTCTCCCAAAGGTCAGGGGTGCAGGACCTGGAGGGGAGCGGTTACATGCCATCCCCGCGCTGAAGATGGCAGGGAAGGGCAGGGAGGGAATGGTGTCATTTGCTTGTCAGGTGTTTTTATTTACTCTTAAGATCAAAAGTGGGAAAAGCACCAAGTGGGGAAGATGCCGCCGAGCACAGGAGCCAGCTGTAGAGAGACTCTGATCTGCTTCTTTTCTGGATTTAGGAACTGTGTTTTTTGCCACTGGCCGAATTATCAGCCCTTCCTCTGCTTCCCCTCCCTGGCTTTGCAGGACCTGTTGTCCCACATCGCTTCATCCCTGTGCATCCCTGGAATTTCTCAGGCGGCCTCAGAGAGTTGCTGAAACAGTGCTGGAGTGGAAGAGCCCCCGGTGTATCCTGCCCTCCTGCCCCAGCACTGCAACGAAGGGCAGGAAAGCAAAGCTTTGCAGACCCTGCAGCTGGATCTGCTGAGAAACAGGGGCCTCCAAAGCATCCTCTGCCATGGTGGAGGCCGTGGTGGGGTCATTGCACTGATCTGAGATGCTGGTGAGGACACTGTCAACATCAGACTGAGGGCAGGTGTATTTTTCATGTCCAGGATCGGGCCTGGGGTGCATGGTGAGCCAGGGGCGAAGCAGAGCAGCACATCCTGGCCTGGGACCCTCCAAATTCAGCTTCATCATACTCAGGTCTCCCCAGGTACCCTACCTCCAGGAAACCCGGCCTGGTTACCAGTGAGCTTTGCAGCTGGCCCCCACACCAGCTTTCCATGTCACCAGTCTGGAAGAAGCTCTTGGGTGCTCATCAGAGAGCCTGGAGAACGTCAGGAGAGCAGCTAAGCCTTGGTGGCTCTGTGCCCTTTGCGAGCCCCTCTGTGGTCTCCCCAGAGCTTGGTTGGGTGTCTGATCCTGCCTGTTAGCCATTTCAGGGGAGCAGCACCCAGATGGGCAGGGAATTTGCATGGCACATCCCCATTCCAGAGACACTGTGGCTGCCAGACACTGGCAGAGGCACCCAAAGCCAGGGGTTTAGGGAACTGGGAAAGCTGAAAAGGAGGCACCCAGGGGTGCAGGATGACTCTCCCAGGCTGTAAGAGACTTTGCAAGGCTGCAGTGCGCTGGGGCTCCTGCAGCATGCAGAGAAAATGCATCTCCTAACAGGGAGCTTGGCCAGGACAAGGTTTATTCATTTATTTTGTGTTTGCTATCATACCCCTGTGTTGGACACCCTCGCCGGCACTGGCAGGGCTCCTTCTCGCTCACTGCCAGAGGAACTCCGCTGACCATACGCCTGATGCCCTTACAGACCAGTGATGCCATCAGCTCACTTTTACCTGGTGTGAGCTGGGAAATGGTCCTTTATTTCCAGGTAATTAAACAAGCAATGGTTCCTTCCCCAAAGGTGTCTGATGAGCAGCATCCCCGTATCTGTGACCCTGTCCATGCCTTCCTCTCTGACTTCATCTGCTGCCTCCTGCCATGGGAAAGGCAGCTCCTTCCCCTAAATGGACTTTAATTAGTCTGACTGCCTGCCAACAGCTATTCTAGTGACACCCATGCTCCAATTAAGTCTTGGTTTCACCCCAGATTGTGCAGAACCCAGGCACGGCTTGTCCTTGGCCAGCGGTGCAGAGAAATGCCTGCGGCGGTGCTGTCAGAGCTCAAGCCTGGGGAACTGGGGGACAAATCCCCCCTTGGCCAACACTGGGGTGGTATTGCTGATCGTTGCATACGATGCAAAGGGATAATTTGGGATATAGGGAAAATGGCCCATGCAGTGAATTTGGGAGCCCGTGGAAGCATTCACGGAGCACGAGCAGCCATCGGAGGCAGAGCAACCTGCCAGCCCTGCCTGCTCCACCACAGCCCGCCCTGTGCCCGGGGCACAGACGGGTTCTTGGCTGCGTCTTGCAGCCCCGTGGCTTCCATTCAGGGCTGCAATTTCATCGCCACTTACTTTATTAAGAGTCACCTTGGGTGGGATGCAGACATCGGCTGTGAGCCGAGCTGAATCATACCCTCCCAGCCAGTCCTCTCTGCACTGGGAGTCTAGACGGCTGGCTGATGTGGAGACATCTCCTCTCCGAGATACCTGCGTGAGGTCTGGGGCGCTCCCCACATCAAAGGGCCCCATAACTACCAAAGTGAGCTTATAATTAAGCCACCCTGAGGCAAGAGGGAGAGGGTTTCTCCCAGCACTGGCTGATGTCCCTCCATGGCTCCATTACTTGGGGTGGTGTCCTCTGCCACCGTTCCAGAAGGTTTTCGTGACTAGCAGGGGCTCCTGTCCCACAGCTTCCTGGGTTCGTGCCTGCTTTGTGCTGATCCTGGTCTAAAAACCAGAGAGCCAAACCCTCCTTTGCAAGCGTGTCACACTCCACTGCCAGCTTCTTGGCTCCCTTACACACAGGGAAGGGAGCCTGGAGTGGGGATGGGGACGCAGATGCATCAGGAGCTCCTTGTACCCATTTTGCTGCCAGATTGCCCCAAAAGCCAAGGAACAGCCTGGGCAGCCCTGGGTTCTGGGAAGGCCTGTCCTGAAGGGCAGAGGGAAGCTGAAACCCAAGAAATCCTTGTAAATACCACCGCAGCCTGCCAGCGACTCGCACCAAAGGTGACCAAGCATTGCAATGCAGGAGGTTGCAATTTTGGCTTCAGAGAAAGCCCAGGAAAGCAGCCATTTAATTAATCAGAGGAACCTGCTTCATGTCACTCCTTGCTGTAAAGTGCATGGGAGTCTCATCTTTAGCTACACAAAAAGCCCCGAGAAACCCAATGCCTTGCAGGTGGGAGATGCTGGATAATGTTTTCCCCTTTTAGTGGGGTTTTGCCCAGCTGGACTGTTTCACAGAGCCAGCAGTGACCACAAAAAAGAGAAAATCAGCACAAGTGAGAAGAACATAAGCTCTGGTGGGCAGGGAAAGAGGAGCCAGCCACTGTTCCTACGTGCCAGCACCAGGAGCGCCAGGTGTAACACTGCCTTAACAAAGGCAGGGACACCCTCCTCAACTCACCGTTAAAACCTAAGCTCTATAGAGCCTCAATAAAGCCCACATTAAAGGATTAAAAACCGGCGAGGAGATCCCAGCAGACAGTTGTCCACCAAAAAGCCTCCATGAAGTGGAGCGTTGCTCCTGGGGGTTTCACCAGGCCAGCTGCCGTCAGCCTTTTCACCCATAATCCGGAGACTGCTGCAAAATCACCTCTGGGAAATGGTGTGTGGCAGAGCGCACCCAAACCAGCGGGATGAGGATTTTGTAGGGAGCTTAAGAATAATACAAATTTAAAGAAAATAATGGATTAAACGAGGGATCTCTCATCCATCCAGCTATCTCTTCAGATGAATAACCCCCCAAAAAGACATTATTTGGTAGCGTGACATTCACCTTCCATATACACAGCAACTGGCTGAGCCTTAAGCGACATGTCCAGCATCATGCCAGGCAGCCCCAAAGCTGGAAGTCAAACCCAGTGGTCCCAGCACATCACGTCTCATCCTCCCAGCATAGCCCTCCCTGCCCCAGGGATAACAACCTCTCCGCCAAGACAATGCCCTTCTGAAATGCAGGGCTGGCTGCTCAGGCTGTAATTAATCTCCACGCAGGGAAAATCCCTGCTATCACCCAGCCCTCCCCAGGCAGACATGCCAAGATGCACCAGGCAGACTCTTTCTGCAGAGCAATCGAAGCTGTCGTGCTGTCCCTGCGCAGCCCTGATGGCTTCATGGTCATTTTCTCTTCCCCCTCTCTGGATTGCTGTGGATTTGACTTTCCATTTTCCAAGAGAACAGTTTTCGCTATGTTTCTTTTTTCTATCAGCCGTTAAATCCAAAAAGTCTGTTGTGGACTCACTTTGGGCACACACTCGCAGATACACAATGGCCTCATTTCCCAACAGAGGCAACTGGGGAAGGCCTACTTGGGAAGCATACTGGGATAAAAAAAGAACACCCCTTTTAAATGTGGAAACCTTGCTCAAAGCTGAGTAAGGATTTAAGGTTAGCAATATGCGAGGAGCAAGCTGATGCAAAATGACTTTTATGATTCACTCCATCTCCAACCTGGTCTAGAAGTTGTTACAGACTTCCACTCAGATGATCAGGTACGTAGAGATGAGAAGGACAATAGAGACATAAAGACAAAACAGGATGCAGTGGTGTGATTTTATGGACTCGTTTATATTAGCCCTTGCCCAGCCAGAGTTCACCCACGGCTTGCTGTGCCCATCCCATGGGGTACAGTTATGCTGAAGGGGATGGGCTGGAGCAGAGGAGAAGTCAGAGCTGGTCATCTACATGCACCCTTATCCAAGAGCACGAGGGGCCAAGGGGCAGCAGCATGGGGTGACCAGGAGAACCGCTGTCACGATGCCTTGCTCACAGAGCCCTTCCCCTTCCTCCCATGGCTTTTGCAGGTTTCCTCCTCATATAGCAACACTGGTTTGAGTTTGAGGCAAGAGAAATTACCCAACTTCACTGCCCTGAGCAATTCCAGGGCAGTGGGTAAATGCAGGAAGTTGTCAGTGCTGCGGCTGATTTGCAGATTCTTTATTTGCTTATTGGATCTGGCTAATAATTTCTGTGATGCTCCATAGTATGAGCTAATAAATCTCCCCTGGAGACCCACCAGCATCTTGCTCGATGGCCAGCTTGAAGGCATCCCTAATTAAACCAGGTTTGCCTTCCTAATAGAGCCTTACAAGTCAGTCAGCAGAGCAGGAGGCGTTTACCTACCTGCCACCTTAGATGACAGCAATGGAGGTGAAGAGGAGGAGGCTGGCTTGCCTGATGCCATGCCACGTGTCTCGTCACTGCCCTGACCTGCTGAGACCTCCCGCAGTGCCTGAGCTTGGGTCTGCGTGGGTGTGTGTGCTGCATGACCGTGGACACGGGTCCTTCAACGGCTGCTCTTCTCCCACCACCTCGTCTTGCAGGAATGGGGCGGCCGGGGGCAGGTGGAAGAGGCTCTCAAGGCAAATGGGGGACAGTGGCAGCCTCGCACACAGGGTTCCTGCAGTGGTTTCCCAGGGGAAATGCTTTGTGTATTCTGCCCAGGAAACCCTGCCTACCTGTGATGCATCAGGCACCCTCTTCCCATCCCGGCTTCTCCCCACTTACAGCACCACTCCAGGGACCCCATATCCCTCCGAAAACCCTGCTCTTCCCATCCCACCAAGACAGGCGCTTTGTCTCCTCTTGCCCCATCAAGGCGCTCACCCCTCTGGCGTGGGGAATGCCTCTTCCTGACACAGCTCAAGCATTGCAAAAATGTGTCCCGGCTGGCTGGGGCTGAGGGAGCAGCACGCTGCAGGCAGGCATCTCAGATCCGCCTCTTCTCCAGCCCGGGGCCAACAGCCCTGTCTCATCATCCCTTGGCCCTTCCTCGCTTTCCTCTTCCTCACTCCTCTCCCCTGCTTGTGAAACAAGAAGTCTTTGTCTGCTCCCCCGGTTCGGAGGAGCACAAACGGCTTGAACTTTCCCTGAGTGAGTTTTTCCCCGCCAGCAGGACTGCGCGCTGTGCCGATGCCAGGTATTAACTAAGAGGATGACTCAACGAACCGGTTCAGACCAAGCAAGAACAACACTACACTTTTCTTCCAAGGCTCTGGCTCAGCCCAGCACGGGCTGTTCTGGAGCATCAGAAAAGGTTAGTTAACTTGAAATATAACTTTTTAAACGGCTTATTACATCTGCCCTCCTTCAGGTTGCAGCTGGTATGGGAGGATGATGGAAATGCAATCAAGGAGACCATTCCAAGGTAGTTTTTCTCTAAATTTTTCTGTCTGGTTTCGAGGCATCCCTGTGAGCTCTTTTCATGTATCTCGCAGAAGAGATGCGCTACATGGCAGGTACTACAAGCAGTGGCACATACCACGGGGTGGAGATGGAGGACTTTGAGAAGGGCGAGCTCCCCGGTTTGCATATTCCCAGGGGACCAGCAGAGACTCCTGAGTGCCCCAGCAGCCTCAGTGGGACAGCTCTCGCTTGGGTTGGGGCAAAGGCACGTGGCACGGAGGGACCCATCCTGCTCGCGGAGGATCAATGGCTCCAGCTGTGACAGAGAGCCGAGGCAGCACTGGAGGCTTCAGCTTGGGAAAGCCGCAACACTGAAATTGGCTGATAAAGGCAGTTGTTACAAATAAAAAACAAACTAGAAAAGACTACAAAATGCCAAGCAGCATGCAGCCTGGGAAACACTGCTGGGCAGGGCCGTGCTGGAGGCCGGAGCTGCTCTTTGGGATCGAAACTGCCATTTCCATGGAAAGCACCATTAAGGCCGTGGTTTTCTTTGCTGCTCCAGAGCTGCTTCCATGTCTGAGAGCCCTGGCAGTGCCAGGAGCCTGCTGGTACCAACCCGCACTGCCTGGGATTGCACCAGCAGCCCCGGCTGGCAGGGACACCGCAAGAGGTGGAGGGGCAGCCTCCAATTCTCCTGTTGCAGCCTTTCCTCTGGCTGGTGGTGGGGTCTGCACTGGCCTCAGAGCTGCCGACATGCGTGCTCCCGTGGGCTCTGCTCCGCACATCCCAGCCAATCCATCTCGGCCGCTGGCTGCTGGACGCCCTGCAGTGCCCAAGTCACTGCAGGGTGATAATGCATCCAGGTGATATCTCCTCCTTTTGCTTTCTTGTGGATGACAAGGACAAGAAGGATGCAAGTCAGGAGCATGGTTTGTGAAGCAGCAGTGCCCAAGTGTGGGGCAGAAAAACCTCCCTGGGTTTAGGAGCATTGAGGGCAGACAAGGGGTTGTTTTCTGCATGCCAACACACTGGAAATTTGTCCTGCCTGTGGCTCATGGGAATTTGGAGAGAAGGGAGCCAGGAGGTCTTTAATGGCAACGTAACATCTATGCCCAGCTCCACCAGGAGAAAATCTGCAATCAACGGGGACTGTCTCAGCAGAGAAATGAGCAAGACCAGCTCAGGAAGATTGCGCCAGACTGGGCAGTGACCTGCAAATGCAACCCAGGGAGAACAACTTCAAAGCGACGCAGAGGTGGGAAGCCAGCTCCCCATGAATCTGCTGTGGGCTCCAGGCCGAGGAGATGCCCGGAGAGGGGCTCTGCAATCCATGTCCCATGGCCAAGCGAAGGGCGAGGAGCACACAGCCACGAGCACGCTGCACGTCGGGATGTCCCCAGCCCCATGGAGCCCAAGCAGAGCTGTGCCCCCAGCATCACAGTTAGCCCACGGCGGCCTGTGCTCCTCCCCACCCATCTCATCTCCATCCAGAGAACAGATGGGCTGGGAATCGTTTGCCCTGTATTATTCCATGGGGATGGATGATTTCTGTGCAGCATTACCTGAGCTGTCTCAATTCCAGCCCAGTGGCTTTGTATTCCTCTGTAATACCTGCCAAGCATGGCAGGCACCTGCTTTCAGCTTGGGAAGAAAAATCCAAGTATCTCCTTCACTTCCAAAGGAAAAAAGCCCACCAAGCTTCCCAGCAAGCTGATCGAACGCATGATGTCTTCATGCTGGAGAGCACACCATGGCCGTGCTCATCACTAAAGCACTGGGAGGCAGGGCTGGGGCATGACGAACGCTCACCGAGAAGGAGGCACAGTAGGAAGATGCCTCCTTCCCCTGAGCAGAGCAAGGGGACAGGGATGAGCTGCGGGTGTGCAATGGGAGGGGGCTGGGGAGCATCAGAGCTGCTCTGTGCAGGAAACCAAGTGGGGCCAGGGTGGGAGGGAAGGTTTCCCAGTGTTGAAACATTTCGTTTGGATGTTTTTCTACATGAAGCTTTCTGCTTCCAAACAACCAGTGCTTTCTGTTCAGTGGCTGACCTCAGTGGGAAGAAAAATTGCTGCACAAAAGGGACAGCAAGCCCTATGCCAGAAGCATAAACTTGGCGCTGGTCCCACGAGCAGTTCTGGGTGGGTCCAGACAAGGCATTTTTCAGAGCTTTTGTTAAAAATAGTGAAATTAAAAAGCCCTCAAAAATCTAAGTTTTTTGAGACCTCCAAAGCATGCCTGGTTTGGACTCCCTATGCCAGCCCCCTCCTAGCTTTTTGGTTTGGCCCCTACACCAAAAAGATCCATATCTGTCCTGTTAGCTCATCTTCTAGAGATCCTTTTGCTCATCCAGGTTAATAGAAAAACATCACCCCAATTCATAAACTCTCCAAGAGCCACTGAAATCCTGAGTGCCTCATCAACCCTCAGAGCACTGGCCCGGTTTTATTCCTCTTTCTGCATTATTGCCTCCTTTACTTGGCTGTGGAGATTTCTGCAATTTATATTCATGTTTTTATTAATTGCAGAGAGCCCATTCACCTGTTCGATACAAAGCGCTGGTTGCTTGGCCCCTCTGCCCACGCAAGGCTCCCGGACACACATCCTCCAGGAGGTCACCTGCCTGTTGGGCATCATGGCTGAAGGACCCCAAAGGATCTTAATTACATTAAAAATAAATGTGCTTTTCAGGGGAGCAATAGCATTTTGGCAACCGCTGATGGACCTTCCCAATAAGACCTTCTCCAGAAGGAGATGTTTCCCAGAAGATGCTTCACTATTTTGACCCGTGAGTGGTCGATTGGGGGTGAATTGCCATGTTCTGCTCTCCAGAGGAGGCACCACGGAGCACATCAGTGGTGGGAGAGACCCAGGGCATGGCGATGGCAAGCAGATTTCCCATTTCGACAGCTCACTAAACTAGGCCACGTTCTGGCAAACTGCACACTCAAATGTATCAAAGAGAGTTTTGGACTAGCTAAAAAGTCCTATTTCTGCATGTTCTAAAGAAAAAAATTTGTCTGTATTTTTTTTTCAAGGTAGGGCAATGATTTCATTCCAACGCTTAGCTCAATTAATTTTAAAATATGCTTAAGAGGCGAAAAGAGAGAAGATGAACCCTGCACCCAGATTTTCCATAGGATTGGGCCTGGGCCAAAATACATCTGAGCTAAGCCACCCATGAGATTTGCTTCCCAATCCCAGGCTGGGAGTTTTCCAAAGGACACATGGGCAAGGAAACCCAGCCTGGGAAGACCATGGAGATTCAGGAGTGGCTGCAGGATCGGCCCATTGGGTTGTCTGGAGGCTTCTGTTTGGGGATTTAACTGCTGGTTTGGGGGGTTCAGCTGCAGCATCCAGCATTTTGGATGCTCCAGTGAGCATCCCTCACTGGACCCCAGCACTTGGCATGGCTGTGGTCTCTGACTCACTTCCAAGCATTTCCCTGGAGCCCCCAAAATTGGAATCTAATAGGGTCACCGCTCACAGTGGCAATCCATCTGAAGGTCCAGACATGGCATGCAGGGATGAACTTGTGGGATTTCCAAGAAAGTGCCAGTTAGGTGCTTTCCTGCCCTCTGGGTGCTTTAGGACCCTGTCCTGAAGCGTGTGTTGCTGTACCCAGGTCTGGGCATCTCCAACCCCACAGTTGCCACCATGCTCTGTTATGACCCCACTTCATTACTTTAATTCCTGATGTTTTGCATGACTCTGTGAAGATATAAATCGCTGCATCTCCTGCTAGGTATTGATGATATTAATTGAGGAGTTAAAAATACCTGTAGGGCTCTCTAATTCTCTTTAATGTCAAGAAAGTAAAGGCTTGGCAGGGTTGGGTGTTGCTCTGCACCGATGAGCCAGTGTCTTGCTCCACCAAGGAATGATCTCATTACGGTGTCCCCTAATGAACTGTCTCCCAGGAGCCAGCCAAGCTGCCTCAGAGCCCAATGGTAAGATGCAGGATGTGTTGTTCAGCTGAAATCCACAGGCAAAATGCTGTATGTTCCTAAAACACTGAGAAGCAGCCGGCCCCTGGGCAGTGCAAGAGGGAGGTGAAGCCCCTGCACCCATCTGGGCTGCCCCAAGCCATTGCAGCCTCCCATGGCTGGGTATGGGGTGATGGACACACACAAGAGTAACATCTGGGTGCTTTCTGAACCTGGCTGTTTTCTTGGTCCCAGCAGCATCCCATGGCGACGAACTGCACGGCCCAAAGGTGCAGTGAGTGCAAAAATACTCCCTTTGGCATGACTGGGGTTGCAAGCTGCCACCTTTGGTTCTCCTGTGTGTTCCCTGGTGGGGACATTAAATGATGCTCTTACCTTCAGGAAGCACAGACGGGCTGGATCAGTCATACCAGCCGGCAATGGCACCTGCTTGGACTTTATTTCTGACTCCAGGCATTAATCCCAGACTCCCATCCCAAGCTGGGAAAGTGGGAACAGAAATGGGTGTCTGCAGGCAACAGCTTCAGGGCTGGCTCACAAATCTTGTGTAAATCCCAGCTGAGTCTTCAAATCTGTACTTGGGTCACCCACATCCACCCAGCTCCTTGAGCCACCTGCCCCACCAAAACCTGGGCTCAGGACCCCAAACAGCCACTGGCTTCCCAACCCCTTCCCTTCCCCAAGGTTATTTGCAGAGCTGAGGAACCAGTGCCAGCTTTTTGTCTGCAAGAGAATTCCAGAAGAAAAGACACAGGGAAAAGTGTCACTTGCAAGAGAGGGTTTGCTTGGGTCAACCTCTAGTAGGAGCCCATTTAGTTCAGCATTGTTTGCATGGATGAACCATTGCAGGTGGAGGAGTTTTCTGCACCCTTTGGACGCTCTGCTGTAGGGTGTTCAGAGCTGCTGCCTGCCAGGATTGCTAGCAGCATGCTCCACATTTGTAAACTTGTTCCAAAACCTTTTTGAAATTTCCCAGGAAACAAATTTCCAAAGAGGAACTGGATGTTGCATCTTTTATTCCAGCTCTGATTAAAAAAGATAACCCATCTTGTCATGGAGAGGAAAGTTTGTCTCTAAAGGAAAAGCCAAAATGTGCCCCTGCGAGGAGGGTCAGCCGTGTTCCTGCAAAACCACCTTGGTCTTGATGAAACCTTTGTTTCCTGCCAGGAAAATAGCTTTATAACAAGTACCACCCCTTGGGAGGTGGGGTGTGGCAGAAATCGTCCATCACAGCCATGCCAAGGAGGAGTTGCTGCAGTGAGCCGACCGTCCAGTACCAGGACCTCGCTGCTCCGAAGGCGTGCTGGTGGATTACCCCAGTTCCCCAAAGCTTACCTTGGCTCCAGAAGACCCTTCCAAGCAATTAATGTGTTTCTGAGCTGACATTTAAAATCTTGGGAACTTATGGCTGGCTACAGAGCTCTTCTCTAATTACGTTCCAGCATGTTGCTTGTCATGAACTCATTAATAGCCTGATCCAGTGTGGGCAGATTGTGAGAGTCATATTTTGTCCTCACACACTTGTGTTTTGGACCGCCTCCTCGTTGGAGACTTATCCCAGGAGGGCTTTGAACAAGAGGGCCTTTTTCCAGTTTTCAGGACTTGCAATGACTTCATGTTTTCTCAGTGCAGATCAGAAATTTAATGGCAAAAAATAAAATTAATCCAGAGATTAGGTTTGCAGGGAATGCAAGGGAGCATTTCATAAAAACAAGGTATAAGAAGACATGAGAATATCAGTTCAATACGCAAGCATTAAAAAAAAAAACCCAACCCACAAACAAAAAAAAGAAACCACACAAAAAAAAACCCTCCAGAAAATGTGAAGAATTCCCACTGTTATTCACAGGAAGTTTGTTATGCTTTCCCCCCCCTCTTTTCAAGACTAATATTTTGATTTTAAAACCTCTGCCCCTACATCTAGGGGTGGAGAATGTGCTGGTTTTGACTGGGGTAGAGTTAATTGTCTCCAGAGTAGCTAATATGGGGCTGTGTTTTGGATTTGTGCTGGAAACAGCGTTGGTAACACAGGGACCACTTAGTTATCACTGTGCAGGGCTTGCACAGAGCCAAGGCCTTTTCTGCTTCTCACCCCACCCCACCAGTGAGGTGCTGGGGGGGCACAAGGGGTTGGGAGGGGACACGGCCGGGACAGTGACCCCAGCTGACCCCAGGGATGTCCCACACCACAGAGCGTCATGCTCAGCCTATAGAGCTGGGGGAGGAAGAGGGAAGGGGGGATGCTGGGGTGGTGGCGTTTGTCTTCCCAAGTCACCATTAGGCGTGATGGAGCCCTGCTTTCCTGGGGGTGGCTGAGCACCCCCTGCCCGTGGGAAGGAGGGAATGAATTCCTTGTATTGCTTTGCCTGTGTGTGGCTTTTGCTTTACCTGTTAAACTGTCTTTATCTCATGAGTTTTCTCACTTTTACCCTCCCAATTCTCTCCCCCGTCCCGCTGGGGGGTGAGTGAGCGAGTGGCTGTGTGGGGCTGAGTTGCTCACTGGGGTTAAGCCATGAGAACAAGCCAGCCTCTTCCATGCCCACGAGCAACGAGCTGGGCTTTGGATGTGCTCCTTTTGATGAAGCAGCAATTGGGTTTTGGGAGCTGCCAAACAAACTCCCTCAGCTCTGCTGGGCTCTCCCCACCCATGGGCACAAGGCAGGAGAGGAGCTGCAATGCAGTGGGCTGTATCTGCAGCAGAGTGACATGCATCCAGGTGGTGATTTGGGCAGGAAAGTCAGGATTTGCAGAGTTCGCTTGCAATGTGCAGAAACGATCGCCCATCTCGGACCAGCGCGTGGGGCTTTCATCCCAACTATCAGCAAAGTGGGGTTTAACAATGCTGTTGCTTCTGCTCAGGCTGGAGACTACACAAACAGCCTCAGAAAGCTATCAGAAGTCAACTGGGGCTGGGCGATGCTAAGGTCAGCCCAAAGCGGAGATGCTTTGCTGCTCCCTCTTAATTATGATGCTCCTGAGCAACAGCAAAGTAGGAGCAAGGATGAGTTTTCTCTCCCCAGTCATCTCTGTGCCATCTATCTCTCAACAGTTCGTTTTAATTATGCAATTATAGTGAGTACAAAGCTTTCTGTGAGCTTTAGTGGATAATTAAAACAGATGGTGAGCTTAATGGGACCAACTCCTTTTTCTTCTTTTAATTAATGTGTTAACAGTTTATGGGCCAGCCTGTGGAAATCTGTTACTTAGCAGCTCTGTGGGTCTACAAGCCATCCTGGTGCATATGGCCCTGCCACACACATAGACATACACGGATTGAGGTGCTGGCCCGAACACAGTGGTGATCCCGAGCAGGTCTCCACACACCTCATGTGTCACCTCCACAGTGTCCTGTACCTCACTGGTAAGACAAAAGCACCCTCAAGGTGAGGCTGGATGGAAGCAGGTCTTCCAGGCGTGCACGGACCTCTTGCAGGACCAGGACACACAAGTATCTCTGAAGATGTTAATCTCAAACCTCTGCTGGAAGCGATGGTGGGGAAGAGGAGGAGGCAGGTGTGGGTCTGGCACACGCGTGAGCCCCAGGGCACGATTCCCTCCACCTCCAACCCATGGGCAGACAGGGGATGCAAAATGCTCTCAGGGTCGGGGTGTGGGGACCAGCACTGGTTGGGGAACAGTGAGGGGTCTCAGCAAGCCGGTCATGAGGGGCAGCCCTCCAAGGTGGAAAAGCAGGGAGGGGGTGAGGCAGGATAGGTTTTGCCAGAGGCTGAAACAACACACCAGCATCCTCCTAGCGTTTCATGACATATGGCCGACAGCAGCCTCCAAAGCAACACCAGACGCTTTTGACACATGTTGCGGGTCTTCTGAGGCCGAGCAAAGCCGCAGGTCTCATGTTTCCTGGAGGAGGTACTCCGCTGGCAAGCACCAGGCGCCGGGATGGATGTGGAGCAGGATGGGAGCAGATAGCACCCCGAAGCTGGAGTTATACTAGGAAAAGAAGCTCGGGCACAGGCAGGGCTGGGTGGCACACTGCGGGGAAGGGAGGAGAACAGGGAAAGGATGGGCATTTCCAAAGGAGGCCTCTGTTTGCCCAAGGTGCCTTGAGGCTGTAAGATAAAGCAACAGTAGGCTGTGAAATCTCAGTGGCCTCGGGAAGGAGGGGCTGTGCCTGCTCTCTGCCAATGCAGGATCAGACAGGCATCAAATGATGCCAGCGGGAGCCCTGTTCACAGCACCCAAAAGAAGGTGAGTCCCCAGACAGCACGTATTTAACTTGTTGAGCTCACCACCACAGGACTCTGGGGATGCCAATGGTTACATGGCTTCAAGAGGATACTGGAGAAGGTTATGGAACAGAAAACCGCTGGTTGCTAAATTCACAGAAGCCCCATCAGGAAGCTCTTGAGCTGGTCATATAAGATTAAGTATCTATTGCTGACTAGCTCTCACAAGCCTTTGGCAGCGGGACAGGACGGGCCGGGAGGATTAACTTCAGCAGGGCAATGCACTGTTCTGCAGTCAAAAGTGCAAAGCCTAAGAGAAGCAAGCATTTGGAGAGGCTGCTTCCAAGCCCGGGGGTTGCTGGCAGGCATGTTACAGAAGCAGCTAGCCTGATGAACTGGCAGGTTTTTTTGTAAAGTGTCCCTGGTTATGGTAACAAAGAAGGCACAGGGCATAACTGGAGGGGAGTCCCATCCAGGTCACCCTTGGGTTGGGGATAAATGATGGCCAAGGCACTGCCTGTGCCTTGGGCTCAGTTGGGCCACTGGGATTAGCTTCTTGAAAGAACAGTGGTTTTGTGGGAATGATCCCCCAGAGAAAAGGGCCACTTGATGCCATTTAACAAGAAAATCTCCCTACAGAGGTTTCCCTTGCCCCAGCCCTGATGGGTGGGTGCTGAGCCACCCTCCCCGCTGTGGGGAAGGGGCCATTGCTCACATATCAGGCAGCACGCGAAGCTCTCGCTGCCAAAAGCACGGCCAGCGGATGTGCACTGCCGGTCCGAACAAGCTGGCAAGCTGAAATAATAATTCCCTGGTCAAGAGGAAAAACAATGTGTGTTATTTCTGAGAGCACTGGCTTTTCGTCTGGTTTGGATCTTGTGCTTTTTATCACAAACTGGACTGCAAAGTGGCTCTGCAGCCTCACGGAGGGACGCAGAGGTGCAAGACGCTGTGCAAAATTAAGGGTGAGCCCTATTCAATGATGCGTGTGCGGCGGGCAGATGAGGCCGGAGGGGATGGGGGTGCGCATCAATGCTGCAGGCTGGTGTGGGCTTCCCCGCACATCTGCAGCCCAGCTGCTGGGCTACAGCTCAGCTTTGCACAGCTTTTCCAGCCCTCACTTTAAAGTGATGTTGAAAAATGTTAATGGCAGGGAGAGGGACACCTTGGCAAGGAAAGCACAGCTCAGCACCCACATCCCGGCACCGGGAGCAGCCCTGCTTGGTACTGGAGGCATGTGGAAGTTGGGGGACTGGATTTGGAGGAAACTATCCAACCTTTTCCATGCAAGGCTGCGGGGATGTACTCACCCACACTGTCCCCAGCAAGGGTCACGCAGTTGGGCCAGTATTAATAACCTTGCGCAGAGCCCTGTCCCCAGGCTGGGCTGCCTGGGGGTCCCCCCCTGCCCCTCTCCAGCTGTGGCTCACTGGAGGACCATGCACTTCCCAGACCTTATATTGCATAAGGAGCTCGTTGCTACAACAGAAATTGCAAAAACCATGGAAACTGCTTGTCTCAGCCAAACCCAAACTTAACTGTATACACAGCATAAAATTTAGTTACTTTAAACTTGCATTTTTTGGCTCAACTCTCCCGGCCACATCCTGAGCCCGAATGGATTGAATTACCAAGCGCAAAATAAATTCCATCTGAGCAGGCTGCAGCCCTTGCCTCCCTGAACAAAGGCCGAGGTGTTTGCTTTGCCTTGTTTTTTTTTTTTTGTTGTTGTTGTTTTCTGGAAGAAAATGAGCTAATTTCATCCACATGGAGGAAGAGAGGCCAGGGTGCTGGGGAGAACCGCATTAGCCCTGATTCCCTGACATCAGCCACCTTCCCTGCAGCTCCGTGCCAGGGACCGAAGGCAAGCAGAGCCGGAGGGGAGCCAGAGCAGAGCTGGAGTGGAGGGCACCATGCCATCGCCTCTGGATCAGCCCCAAGGGCCATGATGCTACAACCTCCAGCGTCCTCCCAACAGATGTCATCTGATGTGGCAGTGCCACTTCCCTTTGTCCCGGGGCCCACAGTCCTCCTTTGGAGCAGGGACCATGCGTCAGGCGCTGCACAAAGATGGAGGGAAGGAGGACTCTCAGTCTTTTGGACAGTGGGTAGCAGGGGACAGGGCTGCCTGTGGGATCTCTTTGATCCTTAAATTGGGCAGAAGAATAAGGAAGAGGGAGAAGGAAGTAGAAAGCGGTGGCAGAAGAGCTGGAGGGGTCTCTGAGCCTCCCACCCAGCCATGATGCACGAAACCACTGTGGCGTGGGTGGGCTGGGGGTGTCCACCGTGGCAAACAAGGCATCGCATGCCCCAGGTGTATCCTGTTGATTCCCAGAAAAACCCCAACCAAGGGGGGTTAGGCAGCCAGACCCCTGCCACCATGCCCCACTGTCACCAACACAGGGTGAACGCAGAGGAAGAAGCCAGAGAGAAACCCCCACGGCCCCTCACCGGCTGCCTCCAGCCCGCGGCCGCCGCGGAGGGTGTCTCTGCATGCATGCGTGGGAAGCGGCTCAGCCGGCTCTGCCTGTCCCTGCCCTTCTGCTGGCTGCACCTCGCCTCTCCCAGCAGCCGCTCCACCCCAGAGCCGATGTTCCCTGGCCCCGTGGCGCTGGAGGGGGTTTAGTCCTCTGGCTTGCACATGCCTGCAGACCTGCTCCATGGTCTCCTCCATGGAGGACGTCTCGGCCCAAAGGGCCACAAGAGCCCCTTGTGTGTGCTCAAATAAACCCACCAGGAGGGCTGACCTCAAAGCCATCCTTAATGGGAGGATCCCCCAAAACACGCTTTAGATATCCAACTCACAGTCCAGCTACATGTCAACCAGTCCTGCAGAAGCACTGTGGGAAAGGAGTTTCTGAAAAGTTTTCCTTGATGAACCATAATTTGCTCAGAGCAACCAAAATGCTTTGTAATTTGCCCGATTAATTCTCCACCGGTGGCTCATGGCACCCTCAGAGAGTGTGGCCAAGGTGAAGGTTGCAGCCGGGAGGGAAAGCTGCAGCATGCACCCCACTTCAGCCTGTATGATGGGGCCTCAAGGATATAGTGGCTTATTTACTGCCTTTACTACTGCAGTCCTCTTTGGAGAAAAACAAAAAGCAGGATGGGGTTACTAGCGACACCCTCACTATTGGGCGGTGCAGAACCCAGCCAAGGGCTGGGGCTGTGGTGGCCGTGGTTTGCTGTCACCCTACAGCAAATGGGATGCAAACATCCCCTACACCTAACGGGATGGCAGTTGAGGACATGGGGATGGTCTTCTGTGATGCATCACATCCTATTTTGCACACTGGGAGGACAAGCATCTCCTCAAGTCTTATCCAAATGCGATGGATGCCCTGGAGCAGAAACAGCCCTTCTGTTTGTGATGCCCCACTTCAGGTGGGCTGAACCACCCAAACTCTCGAGCATCCTTGGTACCTGGGCTGAGCCACTCAGGGTGAACTCTTCCTCACACCTTCTCAGACTTCACATTTAGTAATGATTTAATAATCATTTAATAATGATCCGCATACACTCCATGGAGCTGTGGAGCAATTATTGCCCAGTTCCTTTATCAAAAAACCACATCTGGCTGGGAAAGCTTGGCTCAGCCGCGGCTCTAATCTCAGCTCCCCATGACTTCCATGCGCCAACGCGCTCTGCATCACCCGCGCCAAGGCTGGGTCATGCTTTCCCTTCGTGCCGCAGAGTGCCTGTGATCACTCTCTCAGTGAGCTACTGTCTTTCCTCAAATTGTTGTACAGGAGTGACATTGCTATTACCACAAAATGATGGTGCTGCAGTTATTTCCTGCAGCTGGGCTGCTCTAGCCCCTCCACAATGAGCAGGTATGGCTGAAGGGGATGTCTACAAGGGGGGGGGGGGGAAGACACAAGGGGTTCCCTCATCCTCCTCCTGAACCATTTAATCTGCTTCTTGAGTGCCTTCTGTCTGGTGCTGGCTCTGGCGTGGGTGAGCAAGCTCTGGTTCAGCAGTGGGATGGGTGCATCCACATGGGGTGGGACAGAGAAAAAGGGACCTTCTCAGCAGAGGTTTGCAAAATGATCAACCCAATCAAATCACCATCCCAATCTGAGCCGAATCCAACAGCTGGAGGGGTTCATCCTCACTGTCCCAAGAGCATCCCACCCATTAGGAAACAGGCATTCGCCTGTGCGGGGAGATGGTCTGGGGGCTTCACTGGCCCCACGGCCCCGGGACAGGGTTGTCCTCAGCGCATGGCTTTTCTCCGGTCGCAGCAGCTGATGCTGTGTGAGGTTGGGAAGCACCGTGGGTGCCCGGGAGCTGGGAAGCTACAGAGAAATCTTCTGCCGGACCCACAAGGATGAAGCAAGGGAGAAGCACAGCTGCAGACATGTTATTTGCAGACAAAAAGCATGCAGGATCCGGCCTGACCCCTCATTACACACGTCTGAGGAGCTATGTGCATATTAAAATAATCCCTTCAAAGAGACTGGTGAGGAGAGAGCACTGAAGTATTGATGAGCCAAGCTGGCACGGGGATTGATCTCGATGCATTTGTGAATTTTATGAATAACTTCAGAGAGGGCATGCAGTGCCCCCTCACACAGACACATCCCCGCCGCCGGCTGCCCCACGCCGAGCTGCGAGAGTTCCCCATCCACGGATGAGCCAGAGGTCCCCTCATCTGACCCCAGGCTGGTACCTCTCACCCCACCAGTCTGGCTCTGCCTCTTTAAAGCCCAGAGACCTGTCTTACACTCTTAGGGCCTTGCAAACAGAGGCAGAAACATGGGCAGAATTTGATGCTGCAGATAAATACCAATTGAAATTAAAAAACGGGGGGTGGTGGGGGCTGGTGGGGGGAGGGGTGTGAAACATAGCCTTAAATGAGATTTCAGCTCTGCCTCCTCTGGGCCTTTTCAAGCAATGGCATGGGAATCCCCTACATCCCCATCTTCCCATCTCCACTCCGCCCAGCCTGGGTGAACCTTTGCTCCTGCAGAGCACCTTGGCACCCACGAGGGACTCTCACTGCTCCTGAGGCAGTGCTCGGAGCAGCTCTGCTCTGCTGTCCTCCATGACTCTCACCCTGATATGGATCGGAGGATTCTGGGGGCTCTGCTCTGAGACTTGCTGCATCTTGTTTCCAGACTGGCTTGGCTCTGCTTTCCTCACCGGGCTTTACAGGTACATCAGATGGCTATCAACAAGGGCTTAAAATGACACCCAGCCCTTGCTGCAGATAAGCCGGATGCTGGTGGGGCAAGTGGCACCCAGCCCCGCACCTCTGGGGTGGGAGCTTGAACCATTTGAGGTGCTCCTGGAGAAGGGGTGGGCTGGATGTGGGGTCTGCATTCGCCTGCCTCCTCCTCGCCCCCAGGTCTGGTGCAGCCTGCACGGCTGATGGCCCACACCAAAACCACTCTGACCTGCGGGGAAGCTGCTTTCGCCATCCCCTTTGCATTCCTGACTGACATATCTCCTAAATAGCTCAAGCTTTGGAGAAGAGATATGGCACGTCAGAGGAGCCGTGGGTCCCCAGGCAAGGTCTGTGGGCTCAGAAGGACACCAGACCCACCCAAGACCACATGCAGGACCTGATGCAGCACCAGCAGAGATGCTCCTCACCCTCTTGACTGTAGCAAGTGCCAGCTCTCTGCACCAACAATTACTGAAGTCACTGAAACCTTCATCGTGCATAAAGAATTTATCCTTGCAAAACACCAGGAAGCCCAAACCATCCTATTGTGGCTGTTCTGCAGACAGAGAGTGAACGGCTGAATGAATCCCGCGGGAGTCTGCAGTGGAATCTCCCCTCCCTGTGCTCCTGCCCTTACCATCAACTCCTCTTTCTCAAACCAAAGACTGCCCGGGCCCATGGGACTCCACAAGACCTCCCTGTCCCACACACCTGGGAGAACAAGGAGGCAAAGAGAACATGAGGAAAGAAAAAATTATCAGTTATTTTCAGGATCACTTCAAAGATTGGATTTTCCGTTTTCTCTCCCTCTTTTTTTCAAGGCACATCTTCATCTCACTTGGTTTCTCCAGAACAAAGCTCTGCCAGCAAAACCGTGCCCAGACCCCATTCAGAGGCACCCATGCCTCCACAGCAGGGGACACTGCATCCCCCCCAGCCCAGGAGCCCCCCAGCTCCTCCCAGCACCGCAGCCTCCCCAGTTAGCAGAGCCGTTCAGCTCTTTATTCAACCTCTGACCCCTGCACTTGTAAATCCTGGAAATGCACGTGGTGAGCAACCAGAGCAGTGATGTCTGGGGCCACTTTGACTCACTGCTGAGGGACCTGGCCAGTGGTGATTCACAGCCCAGCTCTCCGGCTGCTGCCGCCTGCCAGCCCCAAGGTGACACTGACTATGGAGAAAGAAAATTTATAGGGCCAAAGCTCTTTCCTCCCACACCTCTGCTCTCCTGGAGGTGACACTGAGCTTGCCAAGACATGCTTGCATGATGGCCATCCCCCAGCCAGCCAGCGAGCTGGAAACAATTCCTCATGCATGGCGCACATCACTCAAACTGGGATTAGAGGGTACCATGTCTGGGGCTGCATGGGAAGGGTGGCCCCTCCTCTTCTTCCTCTCCATTTATCCGTCATTTCTAGGACAATTTCCCCACGGCTGGTAGCAGTCCCTTCCAACTAATTATCTTCAGACTTTGAAAATTGCCCAAAAAAATGCCTGGCAATGCCAAAGCCGTGGGTGAGGAGCCTGCAGTAGCTGGTCTGGCTGCAGCAGACTGAACACTGCCCGGCGAGGCCATGCCTCCTGCTCGGTGCTGCGTTTTTAAGTAAAATGCTGTCTTAATCGCATCCAGGTTCAGAGGGAGATGGTGATGCACGCATAGCTCAAATCATGGCCATGGCCTATCAGCTAAAAGGAGGGTCTTACATTTCCAGACATGTTCACCACTGTCCTCTCCCTGGGCTGTGACTCTCCTCCTGGGCTGTATTTGAACGCCCTGTCCCTGGGGCTGTGAATTATACATTGATGCACAAGCCAGGATCAGGGACTGGGAGGGGAATTTGCAATTCAGAGCAGCCCCAAGACTGAACGAGACATCTCAGACCAGCAAATGGGAGAGCGCAAAACCTGAGATGCAGCCGAGCAGCCCCAAGAACAAAAACACCCTTGGGTGCAAAGCGATGAGCACCCCGTCAGAGCCTCAGCCAACCACACCGCCGTGGCCACTCCCACGGGGCACCCCAGTCATCCCCATGGGGGATGCAGGTGCCCCATGGGATGCTGCAGAGCTGGAGGGGATGCATGAGGGCGGGAGACCTTCTCTGAGATCAAGTTCCAGCCCTGCTGAGCAATCCCATGGGATGCTGGAGCATTTGGGCAGATTTTGGGGAGGGTTAAAGACAGCAGCACTTGCAAGCTGGGAAACCTTCCTAATAAAACAAGGCTCCAGAAACTCCACCTGACGGCACGTTTTTGGGTTTACTGATGAAGAGATGGCTCAGACACAGTCTACAGGTACCCAGATGGCAAAGGATTCCTGTCAGGCACTTCCTTCTTAGCCTTGAAGAAAATAATTGCATGTCAAGAGCTAGGAGAGAGCAGATGACACAGGACAAATTAACTTGGGAGATAAAGTACGAGGGGCGAGCTCTAATGAGGTGAGAAGGAGATTAGAAGTATTGACTACCACAAGTGTGAGGGAAATGACAAATAGACCCACCCATGAGAGATCTGAGGCAAGTTTTCATCCAAATTCTGGCAGCAACTGCCACAGCTTATGCTCCCGAAGGCCATATGAGCAGTGAAAATCTGGCCCTGTGGAGAAACCACAAACAGGAAAGAAGAGAAAATCAGGGAGGCTCCAAAACCCAGGATTTTTGAGGGTTTTGTGTGGGGATTTTTGTAAGGCAGATGAAAAAAAAAATCACAGTAGTGAAGCCTACCCTCATTGACAGTTTTTTGCACTACTACAGCTCCACACTGTACCATGGGACAGCCCCGGGGTGCAGAGCAGCTGTCAGATGTGCCTGTGTCACCCTCTGAGCAGCCGTGAAGCTCAGCACAGCACCAGCTCTGAAGTCGCACAGGTGACCTGGAAAAGCAGCAGAACACTGGTCCTGGGAGCTTCAGAGGAGGCGACAGATGCTGAACCTTCCTGTGTGATAAATATTGCAGGAGAGCCTTCTTTTTCCTTTGCAGATGTCTCTCCACAACCCAGGAGAGGGAGCGCAGAGTGAAAGAGCCCACATGTGGTTTGGAGATGGCCAAGGCACAGAGGAGTGCAGACAGAAGACACTGTAAAGACTAGGACAAGCCCATGGCAGAGACAAGCGAGGTGACACCAGAGGTGTGGAGAAGTGATTTGAGGTTTCTCACAAGGCAAGAACTAAGAGTCCAGTTTAAAACTGATCAAAGGACAGACCCATCATGAAATTGTGGAATTTGCTAGGCAGGGTACTGTGGAAAGTAAAAACATTCATAAATTCAGAAAGGGAAAAGACAAGTTCACAAGTGATAGCTCTACCAGTGGACTTTAAGCGTGGGCTTTCTGGTACAGCTCCTCCAGGCCAGAGATGCCAACACCACAGACCTCATCAGTGGCCAGGCTGCGAACGTGGGGCTCTTATAGCTGTTTGCTGCATCCCCTATTGGCAGAGAGAGGATGCTCACCTACAGGGGCTTTTTACTAGATGCAGGACATGGTTAGTCTTGAAAAACAAGCCTGCTCTGTTGGTGATGGTGCTCCAAGGAAGATAAAAATTTGGGAGTGAGGTCGGGATGTTCTGATCTGCAGCTATCCCAGGAAGGAAGGGTGACCAGCAGTTGTCTCCAGCCCAGCAGCAAAGCAGTGCCCATTAGCTCCCACCAGCTTCCACAACAGACTCTTGCTTTGACCAGCCTAAGATGGCCTTGAGTAGCATCACCTGAAGGAAAATGCCCAGATGATCTAGTTACAGCAACAAACTAGACTTTTCTTGCCAGCGAGATCTGCTCTCAACTATCCTCCCAGGCAGAGGAAAATGCTCCTGGTACCTGCTCAGAGGGGCTGGGAAACATTTTGGGTAGCCTGGTCTCCTGACAGCCTTCCTGAGGAACAAGATCACCGATACAGGTCTGGCACTGAAGATGCTCATCCCTGTACAAATACAGAAAAGATACGAGAGATTTCAGCAGGAGGCACATTCATGCCAAATGTTTAGAAAAAGCCCTAGAAATCAGGAGATATTGATGTTTTGGCTGACACCGCCAACTGGGTGAGAGCTTTCCAGCCATGGACTGATGGCATCAGAGCCAAGCCTTGACACAGGAGGAGGTGCCCGCTCTGCCAACCTGCTGCCAAGGTTTTCAGGCCAGGAGGGATTTTCTCTCTGTTGGAGCCAAGCGATTGTGATCTTACACTGATAAATGGGGTTTGATCCGCTGCCCACGCACAAAGATAATGTGCTGGCAAAAGCCAGATGCAATGACTCCACAGCACTCGTTCCAACAGAGTGCATCAACAGGTGTCAAATCTGGGGGGAAATTAAGGTCCAACATTGACAATCATTTCTCTGTGATATTTATGAGGCCTGTTAATGCTACACACTATGAACAGGTATCTTTTTGGAGAAGGTGATGAAATGAAGTCTTATGGGATGAGAGACACAGGGTGGCAAGCTCAGCTGGTGCAACAGTTTCTTTCCAAAACAAGGAAATCTCCAACTGTGATCACTTTGGTTCAATAAATAAAAAAAATATACACAATTCAGCAGTAGTCTGTTTTAAATGTATGCGTTAGCCTTGGCGGTGTTAATAACAAATGTAATTATTTAAAAGTTCCTATGTACTATCAGGGCAAAGAAAACTGCAGATGTTGGCAACTCTTGAGTATTCTTCTTTTACACTTGCCATTAAATCAATTTAAAGTTCCCATCTCAATGTATCAGAACTAATCATGTGCTTTTAGGCAGAGATTACTGGAAAAGCACCTTCCTTTTGTGTTACACAGGCCTGGCAAAAGGATTATCCCATCTCTGGTGCCTGTACCAGGAGGGTGATGCAGAGCACAGGCAGGGACCTGGGTATCAGAGGGCGAACTCTGCATCACTCTGCGGCCACTTTTGCCCTGAAAGGTCTGAAGGTGCTCCTGGGCTCTGCCCCACAAACAGGTCTCTGAGCATCTCTTATCCACAGCAGGAATGGAACGGAATGCAATAGGCTAGACTAGACTATTCCAGTTGGAAGGGACCTACAACGATCGTGTAGCCCAACTGCCTGACCACTTCAGGGCTGACCAAAAGTTAAAGCAAATTATTGAGAACATTGTCCAAATGCCTCTAAAGCACTGACAGGCTTGAGGCATCAACCACCTCTCTAGGAAGCTTATTCTCCCCGCATACACACCACTACAACAGAAGTGTAGTCATTCCTGCCCAGAAAAAAAAGTCCATTTCTGGTGCACTTCAGACCTATGTCACATGCCTTGGAGGTTTTGTTGGGATTTTTTTCCCCCTGCTTTTTTTCAAAAAAAAGAAAAAAGAAAAAAAAACACTAGTTTGGAAAGTCACAGGAAATAAAAACAAGAAATTGCTGACAAGTGTCCTACTGTAATTGAGTGAGAACACAGAGCTCAGCTCTACGGGTTCCCAGAAATACGGTCCAGATGTGGCTCTCCACGGTGGTGCAGCCAAGCCGCAACCCCCGAAATGACTACCCCTGTGACTGGGAAGCTTCCCCAGCGCCCCCTCCAGCCACGCACAGCGACAGACGGTGCCCCAAACAACACCCGGCCAAAGACTTGAGAAAACACAGGGCTGGCAGCAGAGCCTGGAGGGGCCCTCCCAGTCCCTGACATTGAAGGTCTGCAGCAGAGGTATTGAGAGCAAAATTATTTGATCCATGCAAAGACCAGATTCCTCACTCGTGCACACACCTGACCTTGAAAATACAACCTTCTACAGCTCACTCAGACCCCAACTGCCTGCAAACCACAGGAAATTGGGAACACATTGGTTTTGCAGCAGGCTTCTGCAGTCCTTGTCAGAGTCTGAGCATCGGCTCGGCCCCGCTGTCACCTGCCCCGTTGCAGGAGCAGCTCTCTGGACTGGCAGTCCCCAGACTGTCCCCCCTCCTAGGACACACCACGCCGGTGTGGGATGGGAGCGTGCACCGACGGCAGGCATGCACACAGCGAAGGAGCGGGATTGCAGGTGCACCTGCATGTGTACGGGGAGAACCCAGCAGAGCTAAAGGCAACGGGAGGGGCAATAACTGCTCCAGGGAGTGTCTTCAGCTCTTCCATGCCGGAAAGTTTTGCCCTTACAGTACCTCCTGGTTACCCCTTAATAAAAGACCTTGTTCTCCATCCATTGCATTTGCAAAGGTGGCAATGAGCACCAATGATGGTGATGATGGGGGGTGCACAGATCACAGCTGGGACACTTTGGTATCATTACATTATTTATGGTCAAATACTCAGCATACACTAATTAGAAGTGTTCAGTGGCACACAGGCCCACCTACCTCACACCCACAGCGCCTGACACCCTTTCAGATGGTTGCAATGGTACGGTGGGTCTGCAGCGATCCTTCAGCTCCTGCAAAGCCAGCATTGACAGCAGCAAGAAGCTGAGAAGCAGTAATGCTCCCATGTGGGGGCAGAGTGCCTAAGATCAAAAAAAAAAAACCCCAAAACCCCAAAACCAAAAACCCAAGCCCACTCAGTTGGTTTCTGTTGGACTGCAACCTCCAATCCAGCTATTGAGTGCAACAAGATGCAGCAAGCCATTAGCCCGGCCCTCTGGAGCCCAGGCACTGACACAGGGAGCAAAGGCTCCACAGGCAGAGGAGTGCACAGGCTGTCTGGTTACCCTGGGAGAAAAGCCAAGCAGAAAACACTGTCTGCAGAAGTGAGAAGTGTATTTTGGTTATGACATCCAGAATGAAGCCTGTTAGATCTGAGTTCTCGTTCCAGCTCTGTCACAGGTGCCTTGCAAAACCTTGGGCATGCCGCTTCGTTTTCAGAGAATCACAGAACGGTTTGGGTTGGAAGGGGCCTTTAGAGGCCACCTAGTCCAACCCCCTGCCATGAGCAGGGACATCTTCAACTCGATCAGGTTGCTCAGAGCCCCGTCCAACCTGGCCTTGGATGTTTCCAGGGATGGGGCATCAACCACCTCTCTGGGCAACCTGGGCCAGGGTTTCACCACCCTCATTGTAAAACATTTCTTCCTTATATCTAGCCTGAATCTACCCTCCTTTAGTTTAAAACCATCACCCCTTGTCCTGTCACTACAGCGGCTACCTCTGAGGTGAGGCAGTCACCACATGCTTGCTCAGTTTTCCCCAGGCACCAACTCACCCCACCTTTGTAATAGCCTCCCCGAAGCAGAGCAGCTGAGCTGCTGGCAACAGCAAAGCCAACATAACTCTGTCCTCTGGCTGAGGAAATGAAAGCAATGGGGACACTGAGAAGCCCTGTGCCCCCTCCAGCTGAGTCTCAACTGGCCTTAGAGGTCAGAGCAAACCCACCAGGCAGGCTGTGGTCTGCCATGGGGAGAGCCAGAGGTCCTTATGGAGATGGGAAAATGAATGCACCCTCCCCAAATCACAGCCTGCATTTTTTTTTCCAATATCGAGCATGAAGAACATAACCCTGGGGTTAGGGGAATAAAAGTCCCTCCCTCCCTCCCTTCCAGTACAGACTCAGCCTGTGAAAAACAGATGGCTAACCAGTAAAGCCAGGCTGGTTCTCCAAACACCATCAGGTTGGTGCAAATCACATCTTTTTGACAGCTGGTCCTTTCGCCAAGAGCATTTGCCCAGCCTTGCCCTACCTATGTGTTTTCTGCAGACAGATTGCTCTGTGCATCCACGAGCCCCATGCCAGCCCATGGCATATCTGAAGCACGGCAGCTCCAGCCACAGAGCCCCAAGGTACTTCTCTCATCCTTTACAGGGCATAATGAGACATTCCCCTCTCCTCACCATGAGCAGTGAAACATTTTGGGAGAAAAAACTTACTGAACCAGCAGATGGACTTGCATTTTTTAAGCTGGGAACAAAAATGTTACCTGCCAGCCAGGCTTGCACTGCAGCCCTCCCGCCTCCCTGGCCGGTCGGCAATGTCCCACCAGCAATGCAGCTCCGCTCTGGCTGCCCAGACACCACACATTTGTATTTCTTATATCTTAAAAGGCGGCTAAAATGGGCCAGTGGACACGTCTCCCATCCATCCATGAAGAGCCGAGTTTACTTTTCGATTAAACCCCCAGTGAGATGAGCCCCAGCAGCAGCGCAGGCAAAAGGGTGCTCGGATGCTGCGCTGCCCCATCACAAGTCCCCGGCCAACAGAAGCTGCACCGGCCAGGGGACGGTCTCCCCCAACCTGCTTTCACACAGCGGGGCTGGGAGGCAAAGCACGAGAGTTGGGACACTGCCTGGGCCACCACACACCCCCGCCGCCCTTCGTCCTGCCATGGCAGAGCGCTCGGCGCAAGGCAGCAAGCTTTGCACACACCAGGTCTCTGGGGTGGCTGATGGTTGCTCCTGGGAGCACACCACAGGGATAACCCCCCCAGCTCAGACATGGTTAGCCCAGGGAATCCCTGTACACCCATTTCTAAACCTGGTCACCCGCCCCTCCCCGCCTGCCCTGACAGGTAAGGGGATGCCTGTTTTATTTCCAAAGTTTAGACGACCTCTTTCTCCTGGAAGACCTGCAGCTCTTGGCTCCATAACATTGAAGTTCCCAAAAGAAGAGTGAGGTCTGTAAGTAAAGCAGTCTCTCTCACAGCCAGATCCCTTCCCCGCAATGCTGCATGTAGTTCCCAGGGCCTCTTTCTATGCTATTCGTTCAAGCAAAATCTCCTGCTGCCATTATTCCCCAGGCTGGGAAGTGTTCTTCTAACCAGGAGACTTAACTCCCTGTACAGCAGAGGAGATTTACTCCCCATACTCCGCAAGAGAGATTATCTCCAGTTGCTATTATTCCCTTATCAATAATTCACCATGCAGCCACACTCCGGATTGCGCCTGTGCTGCCTGCGTAGTTTCTAAGCTCAGTACTGGCTGAAAGAGCAGCCGTGAGTAATCACGTCTCCTCTGATACTGCTTATGCTCTCAGCGAAGCAGAACAAGTAACTCACACTGCAAATGAGTCATGTCCCCTGGAAGCTTCTCGTTTTAGAATCCCGTCGAGGAGCGCAGCTTTGCAGAAGCACCTGCTGAGGACTGCAAGCCCTTAGCATTTAAATAAATAAATAAAGGGGTGATAATTAAACTCCATATTTCAATCTTGCAGGAGGAGTTCATATAAAGGGACTCTTTCTCCATCCAGAGAATCCGATACAATTAAATGATTAAAACAGAAAAGCAGACATAAAACCCAAGGAGGAGAGGCCAGACAAGGCGCTGTGAATACAGATCGCACACTGAAGTCTTGATCAAGGCTCTCTCACTCCCCCGTTAGAAGTACGAGCTTGTTGCTGTTCCCATTTATCTCTCACAGAATAACAACTGTGATGCACAAAGCCCAAGATTAAAACAGCATAATTTCTTAGCAAGAGCCCGTTTGACTCATTTATCCTGTACACACACACAATATACATGCACAAATGCCTGATTTCCCACTAAAGAGATGATCATTGCCGTACGTGATATGATCTCAGCACACGAGGCTGCCATCTCTGATTAAAACCTAACTATTAGAGTGATTTATGGCCCTGAAGATGCACAAGTGTCCTTTGTGACTAAATTGGGCACTGGGTAAGAGATGAAAGATGATCTACCCCTTCCCAGTTGTCACCGGGAAGCTCCACATCCACAGCTTGGATGAACCATCTCAGATGTCCAAGACATCTGTGCAGTCACTGACTAAACCTTTAATCTTGCAGGCTGGCTTTTCTTCGAAACACCCTGCCAGAGAACCAAGCCAAGCAACAGTTGAGTGCTCCTCAATCCAGCCAGGTGGATCTCTCTCATGGATTTACTGGCACGTCTCTCCCCAGGAGATGTGCCTCCCATTTCTCTATTTACCTGCATGTTTCAACACGCTGCTTCAGAAGGCCTTCCACTGGACAGTGGGAAGCATCCCTTTGCGGGACAGCAGGATGCTCTCTGGAATGGTTTGAGCAAGGCAGAGGGCAAAAGATAGGACTATGGCAGTTCAAAGACGACTTCTTAAGGGCAGTTCCCCATTGCATGGCCGGCGCCATCAGTACACATAGGTAAAGCTGAAAATACAAAACCCAAAACGTTGGCCTTTCAACTCTTCAGGCTTACTTATCTGCCCCTGAGCATCTCTGATAGCAGTCTGCAACCCTGTCTGGAGCAGCGATGAGAGCCTGGGAAAATTGCTCGGCAGTGAGGCGGCCAGGTGTCAAGATCAACCCTGGGGACAGCGTGGCCATCATCAGAGACAAGTTGCTGTTAGAGACATCAAACTTCTGGAGCCAGGCTTTTTTCCTTTGGCGGAGAACAAGCCGGGCCAGAGCCCCGTGGGGGCTCTTAGGCAACAGCAGAGCAAAGCCTCCGCACCCCCAGGCCTGCAGATAACCCATCCTCATGCAAAGCTGTGACTCACGCCTGTGCAAGCATGCATGCAGCCGTGGGCACCAAGACTATTAGTCTATGCCTGGCCCCCTTCCTATTACTTCTAGCTGGGTGAAGTTAAATGGAAAAGAAATTCAGTTAAGAAGGTCTTGTCCAGCACTGAAGGATCCTTCAGAATCACTCTCTGGAGCTGTTAACAGGTCTGATGGGATTAGCAGCCCCCAGTTCCCTCCCTCTCCAGCTCGGGAAGTCTGTGGCCGCAGCAAGCTGAGCTCCAGTGGGGACTTGCTGCTGGCACTGCTGTGACCACCCCAGCTTCCAAAATGGGACTTGCTGCCCAGCTGTTTTTTGGAGCCACCAAACACAGTACTTAACAGCAAAAAGAGCTGCCTTCCCCTGGGAAGCGAGCAGCCACCAGGCTATGGAGCCTCACATGGAGCAACCCTCACAGGGCTGGGTGTCTGGAGGAGCTGCTGTGCCGGACCGTGCCCACTTGGACACTGAGGAAGGCCCAGGTTTGGGTGAGCAGGCTCTTCATGGGCAGCAGCACCCCAAGCTTTGCAACAGCCTGGAGAGCAGAAGACCAAAGCACAGAGACGTTTGTCCATGCACCAGCCAGGGATGAGGCACCAAGTCACCACCAGCCCCGCTCTGGGGCTTCGCTGCCCAAGAAGGCAGGATGGGAAATGCCAAGGGCTTACACCAAGCCCTGGTGACAGCCAGGTGGGGAAAGTTTCTGCTCCCTCCCAGTTCTCTGCCAGCTCTTCACATCCTCAGCATGCTTTCTATGCTCAACACAGCCTACAGCAGGGAAATTAAAGTGCCTACCAGACAGTTGGCTGCAGAAGCTTTGCTTCAGTCTCCATTTATCCAGCGACTCGGACACGGTAAGACAGGCTAATATAAAAGGAGATGCTGCGGTACCTAATCCACTGCTGAAGACGACAGTACTTTCAGACTAATGGACAACACTAAAGAGAGTGTGACCAACGTGATGAATCAGAGCTGTGCATCTTCAGGGGAACAGAGGAGTGGAGAAAAAAAATAAAAATTAAGGCTTATAGCTTTTAGCTCCAGAACTCAAAGGAAAGGCAGTGTCTTTCTCGAGAAGGCTGAGCCCCTGGGTGCCCCTGCTTGCAGCCCCACAGGGCAGGTGGGATTCCCAGGGTGCACAAGTTCCCCCTGCCCATGGAGCCCTGTCCCCACGCACAGGTCACCGCTCACAGCGTGTGCAAGTCCTCAGCTACTCACACCATCCCTGCAGCGGCGCTAACCTGCAAAGCAGTTTTCTTCAAGGGATCAGCGAGTGGATGCCTTATCTCACTATCCAGGCTCGGCCCTACAAGTGGCAGAAGGGATAATTAAAGCTGAGCTGTTAAAAAGCCTCCCTGCAGACTCCCTCCCTCTGAAGGGGGCTGTGAAACAGCACAGGGTCATCTTCCCTCAGGACTCTAGAGCCCTTGCAGAGAAGTTAAACAGGGTCGTTTCTGCCATCCACAGTGTCACTGGCAAACCCGGTGCCTGTATCTGGCATCCATAAAGCAGCATCTATTTGTCCTTTGGGTGACAGGCAGGGCAGGAGGAGATGCAAGAAGGTCAGAGGTAGAAGCAGAAAGGCAAATGGTGTTTGCCAACCTTTGGGCTGGAGACAGTACAAAGCAGCATTTGGCATCAAGTGCTAGAGCACCCAAAATGCGCTGGCTCCATCCTTTGCCAACAGCCTGCAGTAAAACCCAGCAGAGATCCACGCGGCGAGCAGCCCTGGCAAAGCCCCAGGGGCTGCCCCCGCTCCATCTTTCTCTCAGCCACCCACCTACCCAGAAGATAAATCCCAGAGCGCCTGCAACACCCTTCCTCCAGCCCTGAGTGTGGCAGAGCCCCCGTCCCCCCCTTGCAGCCCCCTGCTCCTCCTCTGCAGTGCAGCCATCCGGGCAAGCTGAACCCCAACATGCCACAGGCACAGCGGGGTTAGTGTCAGAGCATGCGGAGGCAAAGCACGGGTCTCGGGACACCCACGCGCCTGCTCACCACTCGCCTTTGGGACTGCATTTCTGAGCTCGGATGGAAAGGAAAACAGGTACCATGAGGGAAGAGCAACAAGCTGCTGAGCATTGCATCCTTCCCCTGGCAGAGGCAGCCCCGCTGCCCACCCATGGCCACAGAGCCAGCCCAGCGGGAGAGCTCTGCTGCCTTTAGTGTTGTTTGGGTCCTGCCCAGCCAGGCTGTAAATCCCCCAGGTTGAGGACAAACCACAGTGCAATTTAAGCACAGGAGCTGTTCGTACCCTGTAACACAAGACCTCCACCCTAGAAGACCAGATCACCTTGAAAAGGTAACAGAGAGGAGCAGCTCTTAGCACAGGTAGGTCAACACCTCCCACAACGCCCACCAGCTCCACCAGCCTCACGAGCCATGTCTCCCATCATTGTGGGATGCTGTGGGTGCTGGGGGGTGCCGTGGATGGAGCACAGGGGCAGTGAGGAGTGCCACCCTCCACCCTGCTCAGGGACCCTGCGTGCTGCGACTCACCGTGGCAGAGGCTTCAGAGTGCAGGAGAGACAGCAGCGCTGCCAGATGGGGGCAAAAAGCCTAAAGCATCTCCAGAATGTGCTGGTGTCGCCTCTTGACACTTTAAAAGTGAAAAAAAAAAAAAAAAGTCACTCAGTTAAATCAACCTAAAAACATATAAAAACCTGAATTGATACCATTTAAAAACAGCAACCACCTCTCCTAAGCACAGTTCTCATCCCAGGGAGGGAGAAGTGCCAGAAATCAACTCAAAATTGCAGTCGATTCTCTGTAGAAGGAATTCAGCTGCTTTGCTGATAAGCAGGAATATAAATCTCTAAGCTGGAGAGGTAGATCGTTAAGGGGAAATGTTTAGAGAAATTAAATCCTTTTTCCTGCTTCTTATGCTAATAGGGAAAGCCAAGCTGATTTGCAGGAGGACAACATTTAGTAATATCTAATTCATCAAAGTCCCCATCTGTTCTCATTCTCCTGCTGAGTTTGTCAAAAATCAGCTTTCCTTCAACCAACACCCGCGTCATTTCAACCGTAAGAGGCCAGTTCTGGAGAGGTTTGTAAATAAAGCACTTCTGCAAATCCAGCCAGAAAAAACAGTCAGGGGAAGGGCCTGATTAATAGAAATACATGTCGGGATTGAAGGGATTGAGGAGGGATGGCAAAGCGAATGCTAATCAGCTCAGCTGGCAAAATAACCCAGAGCAGAGGCCAGTGTAGGGTTAATGATGCCAGAACGGGGAAATCTCCAAACCAGGATCCTGCATCTGTGCCTCTGCTGCATTTGTGCTCCTAGATGAAGCAGGATCTGGAGAAAGCTCCGTGCCAGAGCTGCCCTGCGGGCAGGGACCAGCAAGCTGCTCCTGCAGCCCATGGGGTTCTAGAAAAATCTCCTAAAATATGTTTTTCTATTCCTTATGAGAAGTTATGCTGAACTGGTTTGTTATACTATTCTACCTATTCACAGTTATTGAAGCAAACAGATTACCGATATATTTAATTGAAGCAAAACACACCATGGAGCAGATCTTATCTCAAAACTTGGAAATTAGGGATTTAAATAATAAGGCTATGTTCCCATATTCTTATTTAGGGCAGGATTATTCTGTACGCTCCCGTATTCAATTTATTTGGCAGTTTAACCTAAGCATTCATTTTCTGCAGTACTTCAGCAGTGGGGATTACACTTTCGAAGCGAGCAGCTCCACATATCGTTCCCGACGTTTGGCACGGGCCAGGTCAGGTGTGATGGGGTCGACGCGCTCCCCCAGGACCTCCAGCAGCAGAACCCTGCCTCACTGGCAGCTCTGGCGGGGATCCCGCTGGGACACGCACACCAGGTGTAGGCACAGAGCTGATTTGGCTTACAGCACTGCAGCAAGCGGAGAGGAAAACACCCTGACATTTGCTGCCCTAAAGACAAAACTGGTTTTTATCTTCATTCACAGGGCAGAAAATCTAGACAGCCGCAGCTGCAGCACAGGCAGGAGCCCTGGGGCAGGACTGCGGCTCTGCTCACCACCAGCCTTTTCCAGAGCCTTTCTTCTGTATGAGGTTTAACGAGGCCCAGTGCTGGGTCCTGCACTTGGGCCACAACAACCCCATCCAACGCTCCAGGCTTGGGGAAGAGTGGCTGGAAAGCTGAGCAGGTTTCCAGGTAGAGAAGGCCCTGGGGGTGCTGGCTGACAGCCAGCTGGGCATGAGCCAGCAGTGCCCAGGCGGCCAAGGAGGCCACCAGCCCCCGGGCTTGTGTCAGCACTGGTGTGGCCAGCAGGAGCCGGGCAGGGATGGGGCCCCTGTGCTCGGCCCTGGGGAGGCCCCACCTCGAGTGCTGGGCTCAGGTTTGGGCCCCTCGGGACAAGAAGGGCCTTGAGGGGCTGGAGCGTGTCCAGAGAAGGGCAGCGGGGCTGGGGCAGGGTCTGGAGCACAAGTGTGCTGGGGGGCGGCTGAGGGGGCTGGGGGGGTTTAGCCTGGAGAAGGGGAGGCTGAGGGGAGCCCTTCTCGCTCTCTGCAGCTGCCTGAGAGGGGCTGGAGTGAGGGGGGGCTGGTCTCTGCTCCCAGGTCACCAGTGACAGGGCGAGAGGGAACGGCCTCAAGCTGCGTCAGGGGAGGTTTAGATGGATATTAGGGAAAATGTCTGTACTGAGGGAGTGGTCAGGCCTTGGCACAGGCTGCCCAGAGAGGTGGGGGAGTCACCACCCCTGGGGGGGTTCAAAACTGTGTAGACATGGCACTTGGGGCCATGGTTTAGGAGGCCTGGGGGTGTTGGGTTGGGGGTTGGACTTGATGATCCTAGAGGTCTTTTCCAACCTTAATGATTCTATTCTAGGATTCTACCAGAGGAGGGGTTGAAGTGTGCTGGTCCTAACTCATGCAGATGCAGCCCAGGGTCCTTCCTAATGTTCCTTCATTCGGAAAGTTCTCACTGACCTGAACCTGCCTTTCCCATTCGTTTGGTCCATGCTGTGTAGCTACACTACAGGCATCCACAGCATAAGGTGACACAGCTTACTCACAGGTAAGCTCCCAAACCTATTGCCTCCTTTAGAACAACCAAAAATATTTACATTTCATGCTTTTGCTATCCTCTTTTAAGCTATGAAATTACTTCAGGTCTCTCTGCAGAAGTAACATTTGTCCAGTGGAACACAGGGCCAAGCAATCTCAATGTAGCATCTCCATGTTGCCACCACGTGGTCAGCTGGCTCCTTTTGCTTGATCTTCTTTTGGCCACACAACTTCTCCCACAACTTTTGGGAGTCAAACTAGAGCAACCTTTTAGGAGATGTGCTCCAAAGCCCTTTAAAAAATATATATATATTTTTAAAATCTGTATATGCATACCCAGAATGGAGCAGGTCTCAGTTTAGAGCCTTTGAGGTTCTTATAGCAACGTGATGAGCATTAGCTCTTGGTCAACTACGTAATTATAACAGACCAAAGCAAAGAGCGATGCCCTTGAGCTCCTCCTGAGGCAGGGGAGCCCCACCTGCGCGCACCCCATAAAGCCCTGCAGCCAGATCTGGCCTCAATCTCACCGGGAGCCGAAACCCCTGTAGCAGGCTACAGCGGGGTTCTTGATGTCCTGGGCATGCAGAAGGCAAACGAGGTCTTTTCAAAAGTGACCGTAGGACATCAGGCTATCATGGACAAGCTGGGGGACTTCAGTCAGCATATCCTGGCAAAATAATTTTTAGAAAAAGATGTTTTTATTATGCCTGTGACAGGGTGCTGTGCTGGCAGCCTCCTCCAGCCCAGTGAGGTCTCACTACACCACCCCATGGTGGTTTCAGTTTTAGTCATCGCTGCAGAAGTTCAGCAGAGCATCCAGACAAACAACTCTTCCTCCCCCAGGGGGCCAACAGCTCCTGGCAGGGTTTGTTCTTGCCATCTCTCAAGCTTGAGAAAACCTCAGAGAAAAACTCAGATCCCACTCGGGAGGGCCCTGGCCAGCTTCAGGGATCGCTCCCTGTTGCCGGCTGGGCTGACAACCGGCTGTAGCCTCGATGGATCTGGAAGGGGATGGATCATCCTCGTCTAGAGCTCTGACAACTGCTGCATCAAACCAGACAGCTCCTCTAGAAACCTGTCATGACAACGCCTACGACGCACATCAAACTGACTACAAACTACTGTATTTAAAAATATACCATAGCAGAGATTACACACGGATCATTCTCCCTGAACAAGAGACGTTTCGGAAACACTTTGCTTTTATTCATCTTCACCCAGGACTTCATTAATCAGCTCTTGTGTCAGAGCATCAGCAGTCACAACAGACCCTTCAGCAACTCAAAACCTCTGGGAAGTTTGGCCACAGGCACAAGCTCTAGCCTGAGGTGGACGCATCAGATGTAATTTCTATTTCTGATCAGCTGGGCATAGGCAGAGGCCACACCAAAACCTGCTTAATATCGAGCATTTCATCTCAAGTTATTGTTAACAAAGTGTTGTTCAAATACAAGGGAAAAAAAAAGCTCTGTATAAAGACCACATGGCACGTCCTTCCCAAATATTTGACATGGGGATGGGGAGGAGTTAGAGGAGGAAACAGCTACTTACCCTTGAAGAACACTTCTCCCATCATCTCAGAAATCACCTTGTAGTATAGTTGAACAGCCAGAAAGCTTCAACAAGTGAAATGGGAAATACTTCCCTGGGAGACCCAGGGACTGAGATCGCCTACGTATAAAAACCAGCCAGGCTCAGCAGGCACAGATAAGGAAAGGCTTTGCTCAGTCATCATTCATTCTTGGGGAGTAACAACATCATTTTGAGAGCCAAAGATGTCCTCACACCCTGCTTACCCCTGCGGTACAGCTACTCCACCAACACAGCTGTGGATCACAGCTTGCCTGTTTCTTCGTGTCCAGCATCTCTGGTACCTCCAGGCTCTCCCCACTGATGCAGAAGATCAAGGGAATCCAGGCCATCCAAAACCAGCACTTGGCCTCCTCGGTTTTTAATTTTTGGACAGATGAAACTGCAATTGCAAGATAAATACACGCTGTGTTCAGGCAGTGAAATAGATCTTGGCTACTCTGAGGAGTCAGGTGGAAGAGATTTACATCAGCAGTGCTAATAGGTCTGAGCTTCAGTGAAACAGAACGAGCCTTCTAGGGTGTCAGTAATGGGGTGAGCGGCCGTTCCTTGTCGCTGTGGTGCCTACGCTTGTGCTGGGGATACAAGAGGAAGGGACACATGGATTGAAGTTGACCTGTGGAAGTGGCATCCTGTATCCCTGCGATTTCAGCCACAGGTAAGCAGAAATCTTTACTTTGAACACCCCTTTCCCTTCAGTTGGTAGTCGTGATACAGCGTTCAGAGGGGAGTCGCCATCCCACATGCCAAGGAGTTTGAAGGAAGCCTTAGACATAATCTTTATGAGAAATTGCCAGTCACACAAGGGGGAAGAAAAGGACATTGAGGTCCAGGCCTAGGAAAGCATAAAGACCCTGGAAGGAAAAGCACAGCTGACAAAAATATTATCTTTATTGATGATCTTGCTTCTCATCTAGCATTTTTAAAACTTCCTGTTATGGCAGGCATAATCTGACTTATAAATCAACCTCTTACAAAGAGACACCCAGAAGCTTTAACCAGTGTCTTTTCCCCTCTGATATTCACAGGTATTTGAGAACATGCTGTCGCTCAAGAACATTAGTTGCATAAAGCCCACATCCACCACTACCCCTCAGCACGTGCCTAGCACTCCTCCCTGGGTCTTGGCCAGGCATTTGCCTTGGGAAGGTGGAACTGGAAGCCCAGCCACTTCCCATGACTTCAGCCTCAGGAGACTGAAGTAAGGGCAGCTAAGAGAGCCCAGCAGCTGCTCCCTGCACTTCAAGGCATGTGTGCCACAGCTACGTGATGAAATGGGCTCTCCAAAAGAAAAGCATCGGTTCCCACTGCAGGAAAGGTTGGGTCTCTGATCCACCTTGCACTTGGCCCACACGAGACCCCGACACCAGGTGTTCCTCTGCTTACTACAACTCTCGGCGCTTTCTCCCTGGCCAGAGCTATGTCACAGCACAAAGAACTTCAGCATCAGTAGGACAGGAGCAGAAAGCAAATCCTAGTATGCAGGCTAGGGCATTGCCAGGAGTAGGGCTCCAGGGGATTTTTGGAAGGCTGGCTTCTGTATGCGAGAAGTTAAGGTCAAATACAAGAAGTGCTACAACAGGGATATGTATATACTCAAGTACTTCACCAGATAAAGGAAATATATTTATTCCTTTCATAGATTAAAGATGGCTATTAAACATCAGATGCATACCTAAGAGTCGGCTTTCTGGATCTGCCTTGCAGTTAAGAAATATTTCCATAAGCCACGCTAAATAGAAATGAAACTTGTATCTGGAAAGTTTTAAAGGGCTAAATATGGAAAAGTGAGGAAAAGGGGCAGACTGAGGCAGAATCTCTTCTTCTAGAAAGTTACTGAAGTGGATAAAGCCCACAGCAAGATAAGGACTTCATCAAGGTCAAGAGAAGCTGGCCTAAGAGTGGACTGCATGGTATTAGCCAGAGCAGTGGTCAGAGGTAAAATTCAGGGAAAAGCCAAAGGTGATGCTGTTCAGGTGAAACCAAGAACTTCAGCTGATGCAAACAAGGAGATAAGACAGCTGCAGGAGACAGATTCCCTCTTCTTTAGGCAAAGAAGCCTTAAAATTAATATTGACATTGTACTTGGGTGTCTCTAAACACTGAAACAGCTTACTGAAATTTCTCCTTCCCCGTCAATCTTTGTCACAACTGAAACTATTCCAGTTTACATCTGGTAAACAGATCCCCAGCTAAGCATACTGTTCCTTTTTTGTTTCTCATCAGGCTAGCCCCAATATCTAAATATATTTCACTTTGACTTTTAGCTCAATTTTTTCCTTTGGACTGGCTGTTATTTTCTGTCACACCTAATGCATTGAGCTGAAGAGCAGGGAAGTTAGGCTTGTGCGAACAGCCACTTAATTCCCCAGGCAATACGTACTCCTTGTTCCTGCTGGGGGGGGAACTGCAAGGGTTTTATTGCACTTTCCCAAAAAACTCCACACATTCAGACCGAGAGCCAGCAGCCGGAGCTACCACATTCTCAACACTCACTCCTAAAAGAGGAGGTGGAGGAAAGAGCAAGGGAACAGGCAAGACACACTCTCTGAGGACAAGGGTTTTGCACTGTGCCTGCTGTTACTCAGAAGTGCTTTCAGCATACCTGTCTGGGTTTGTTTCCTCCTTAGGAAGCCTCTTTCGCTCCAGAACTCGTACAATTCTGAATTAAGCTTCCCACTCCAAGATACACTCACCAATGTCGACCCCTTCAGCAGTTCAGATTCGATATGCAACATAGGTGGAAGAGGGGAGGAGTCCATCTGTAGCTGATTTATGATTTACATGCATTTTACGCAAATACAGAAAAAAGTTACAAAGAACTGAATTTTAAACATCACCTGTCAACCCCAGCCTACATTCTTTTTGCAACACAAGAACCCATTTTATTACTATCGCTGTCTAAGCCTGGTATGCATGAAAGTTCCTTCCCAAACCATGGAAACTATTCAACCATAGTGGTAAGTGGTCACTCACACTACCATGAGATACTCATAGAATGCCCTGAGTTGGAAGGGACCCACAAGGATCACTGAGCCCAGCTCCTGTCCCTGCACAGGACAGCCCCAAATTCACACCAGGTCTCTGAGGCCTTGCCCAAGTGCTTCTGGATTATCGCCAGGCTGGTGCCGTGATGCCTCCCTGGGGAGCCTGTGCCAGGGCTCCATCACCCTCGGGGGGGAAGAACCTTCTCCTAACGCCCAGCCTAACCCTCCCCTGGCACATCTCCCTGCCATCCCCTCGGGGCCTGGCGTTGGGCACCAGAGAGAAGAGACCAGCCCTGCCCCTCCTCCTGCCCTCGGGAGGGAGCTGCAGAGCGCCATGAGGCTGCCCTCGGCCCCCTCTGCTCCAGCTGAACAACCCAAGGGACTCCAGCTGCTCCTCGTACTGTTCCCCTCTAAACCCTTCCCCAACTCCGCGGCCTCCTCTGGACACTCTCCTGTAGCTTTATACCCCCAATGTCCTGCGGCGCCCAACGCTGCCCACAGCACTCGGGGTGAGGCCGCCCCAGCGCGGGGCAGAGCGGGACAATCCCCCCCCTCGCCCGGCTGCGATGCAGGGCTCGGTGCCCCCCAGGGCACGGCTGGCCCTCTGGGCTGCCAGGGCACGCTGGGGGCTCGTGTTCAACCTGCCGTCAGCTGGAACCCCCAGGTCCCTGCAGAGCTGCTCCCCAGCCCCTCATTCCCAGGCTGTCTGGGCAGCCAGGGCTGCCGAGCCCCAGGGGCAACACCCGGCACCTGCCCTTGTTAAACTCCATATGGCTGGTGATTGCCCAGATCTCCGGTCTGTCCAGATCCCTCTGCAGGGCATCTCTGCCCTCGGGAGTGTCAACAGCTCCTCCCCGTTTTGTATCATCAGCAAACTTAAGTGTTCCTTCCAGTCCTGCACCCAAGTCATTTATTAAGAGATTAAAGAGCACCAGCCCAAGATGGATCCCTGCAGAACCCCATAGTGACCAGCTGCCAGCCCGATGTAAGCAAGTCTCAGCGGAAAAATACAAGTACCTCAGTGCAGGTTTAGTTTGAAATTATTATTTGAACTTGTCTTTAAAAAGAGACTTATCACAAAGGTTTTTTTAGCTAGTCTTACAACCATTTCTTTCCCCCCACAGACAGCTGCTGTTTTGCTTCATTGCTAAGGTACAGTCTTAGAAAAAAGACAGACACCAACACAGGAATCCAAAGCCAGTGGTTATTTTTTTTTTACTTGAAGACTCTCTGAAACATTAGAAAAGGTATTGTTACAATTAATTAGTTTCTTCTGGAATTCAATTGGACATGCTTGGTCAAGGTGATGATACAGAAAGGGCAGTGTGACTTTTACAAAACTGATATTCAAGCATCATCAGTACACACAAAGGACAGGCTCTGACACACATCTGTTACATTGCAGCCTTCGCTCAGCCTCAGTAAACATCTTTGGAATATAGATTAAAAAAAATACCAAGAAACTTAAATATTCACAGGACAAAACCATAACATTATTAATAATATGAACAGTACGATGTACAGAGATCAGCAAACACAGGCTGCCTACGGATCATGGAAAGAACTTGCAGAAGTTACACTGGTCACAAGCAGAGGTCTGCCACAGAGAGGCTGGATTCCAGCAACTCGGAGCACTTAGGACTAAGAGGCGGTTTTGGAATTTGGTTACTTGCCTAAGGCAGGGAGGCGGTAAGGAAAGGTAGGTGTGCAGAAGGTAAAGGCAAGTTAAATCAGTGCTAGAACTTCTTGTTAAACCAGGAGTCTAGAAGTAGAGCAAGGGGAAAAAAAAGAAGAGGTCAGTTGTTCTTTTAAAATAAAGAGTTAGCCCAAAGTTATCAGTATACACTTTCTATATTGCACAGTTTTAAAAGTAACTGAAAAATTAGAAAACCCTGCATTTATACCAGCTACATTTAAATATATTCCAAGTGGAGTTAGCCCATATAGTTCACCTTTTAAAACAATTCAACACTTTTCCCTCACAACAGCATACAGCATTTCTGTGCCCCCTGCCTTCTCAAGCCCTCTCCAAACTAATGAAATACACAATTTATCAAAGACAGTGCTACTACTTCTCCTTAGTACATCACGGATTTATTGCTTTATTTCACTAGTGACAAAGGCTAAGATCTAAACTTCTAGAGAATTTAAGGCAATCCCACAAGACCAACACCTTAAGGGCATTTAGGGCACACAGTGGTCTTCACTCAAACACCAGAAGTTTAGTATATAAAAAAATGACAGGAACACACAGATTTTAACTAAAAGGACCCTTTCAAGCATCAGTTATATCCTCCTACCACATAACCCAGCACTGAAGTCAGTCATTCCAGAGCACCAATGTTCAGAAAAAGAAAAAAAGTCAAAGGAGGAAGTTCCAGGACATCTTACATAACTCATTCTTTCTCATCTAACAACTTGCTGGAACGTTTACTCAGATATTTGGACAGCTGAATCACTTTTTTCCATTCATAACACAGAGGATGAATTATGATCTCTCAGATACGCTTCGAATGCGACTTACAAAGAAGCAGTCAAGACTGACAAAAACCACGGCGCATTCTTAACAGCTTCACAAGCCGATTCACCTGCAAGAGCTCTGAGTATCGTTCTTCCCAGTATTTCTTTCATATCCCACAGCATTCATTACAAGCTTCTTGACTGATGCTCTGTCTTCTTCATAATCCCTAGGAGAGCCTGGCTTCAGGGAGCCAGGCCGCAGGGAAAACATGATTTAGAGCATTTTTATCTTTGTGGTCTTACTCACTCACGGCTGAGTTTGCTACTGACACAGAATTATCAACTGCCAGTCCTGCAAACCCACTCAGGTGAACAATTGAAAAAAAAACCAAGCCAAAACTAAAACCAAAAAACCCCAAACCAAAACAAAAATCAAAAATCCAGCAAGGACAGGCTTGTCAAAAACCCTACGTGTGCTAAGCACCACACTAGCCCTTCCCTTGCAAATACTTTGGAAATTAACTGAAAGAATATGGAAAATTCTTTACAAGCGATGCAAGATAACACTGTGCATTCTTTTTATAACATGTGCATTCTTTTTATTTCTATGCGGAGTGAAAACAAATACCATACAGAGAACAGGAGGCTACAGGTTTTTTTAAGAAAGTCTTTTGCTTCAAGATGGTTTTGTGAAAACAGAAAAGATGATTTTCTGTAACAGAAATTAAGCAGCAGTTATTTCAACTTCAGACCAGGTACAGCCTGGCTGGATTTGCAATAAAACTTGATTAGACAAAAATTACCAATCAGGTACTAAAAATAAGCAGATTCCTACCGCCATCCAGCAGGATGAGGGGACAGGATTTGCACTCGGCAGAGAACCCTGCATGTAAACTATTCCCATCTGAATCAGAGTCACTGAGACAAATGAGACTTCATGGTGCTACTTGTAATTTTGATAATTACCAAATGTAAAAGAGAAGAATTACTAGAAGCTCACATAGTTTTCTACAGCCTTTTCTAAAAGAAATCGATGAAATAGCAGGTTTCTGGTCAGCCAGAGAATCCACACTACTCAGAGCGCGTGTGGTAGCTTCCACTGGGGAGGATGGCAAAAACGAGCTCTCTAGCTTTTGTTCAGAGGGCAACTTCTGTTTCTCTAAATGAGGGTAACTACTTCCATCTCTTTGGAAGGACGACCGGGGGCGGGGGGTTGTAGCACTCATTGTCATAGCAAAACGCAGTTTTTGTCACATAAAAAGCCCGGAACACATCCCATAACTGAAGGAACGTTTCCGCTCAGCATTTCTTCAGAGCACAACTAGACAGATTTATACTGAGAGACCTTTCTGAATGCTTTAACAGCAAACAGGTTAGTGCATTTTCCTTGCTAATGTTCCCTAATGCAACAAGTACACTGGTTTACATTCTGTTACAAAAAAATAAATCCCTATAGAACAAGTCATTCAAGAAGCCACATAAATGTCTTGGCACTTCTCTGTACACAGACAGGAGAAGTTTCGGCAATTTGCAACATCATGTTTTAGTTTTAAATACCTGATGCCAAAGATGCCTTTTTTTTTTCTTTCCTGAATTCATGAAATGCATCAATATTACCATGACAGGAGTCATTCCTCTCTTCAAGCTGAAGGATTTGACATTTAGCTCCTTCGAGTTGGTGACTCAAACACTAATCCTACATGCAAATAAAGCTAAGATTTATCCACTGTAGCAGCAGTGTTCGCTGGGCGCTGCCTTACAGTGCTCGGTGATGAGTTTCTGCCAGACACCTCTTTATCCTCCATTTCATCATCTGAGATATCTTCCTCATCTGCTTCTTGCTCTTCATCCAGTTTTTTCAGCAGCTGAGCTGACTCTGGAGCTATCTTCCCTTAAGGAGAAAGGAAAACATGCCTATACAGATACTGTTACCATGTGAAACACTAACATCATGGGCTAGCACAGAATTTTAATTCATTTAATCCAGGTAGCACTTTCCAGTATCAGTCACTTAAGCTGCTGTCTCAGGTAGAATTGTTGCTAGCATGAAGTTACCCACAGGTCAAGTATTAACAGACTACCTAGACAAGGTAATATAAAACTTCCCCCAGCTTTGAAAACAAACAAAGAAAGGAACCATAAACTGACTCTACAAACCATAAACCAGCATCCAGATCTTCTTCCACAACTTTTTAAGATTACCTTGAAAAATTCCAGAGACTAACCCCAAACTGAATCACTTGCTATCTACCAAAACACAAATTCGCTTTTAATCCTCACTTTGCCCCTAAAACTTATGCAAACTCCCAGCTTAGCAACACTTGAGAGCTCCACTTAAAGCTATTACTCTTACCTCCCTGCACGTATGGAACTTTGTATCTCGCAGGTATGAAAAAGCTGTAAAAGCATTTTTCTATCTCCTAAGAAGTTTTTTAAAAATAGTCTAGCTTTAGCTAAACACCAAACACAAACCCACTATAAACCCCAAGGGCAAACAGCTGCAGGTAAAGCAGGGCATCAATCACAAGTGTAAACTTCTACACTAGATCTCATGTCCTGCACACTCAAGTTACATACAGACATTTATTAAATAAGATTTTCCAAACAGCTTCACTGAATTGGAAGTATACAGTGGGCTTACTTGAATGTGCGTACTGTGGCGGTCTGTGCCTTTTGGATGGACAGATACAGTCTGCTAAGAACACCATTGCCTGAAAACAAAGAAAAACAAGTTTAAACCTCCAAATATCCTGCATATTAGAATCATACACTCATTTAGGTTGGAAAAGACCTTTAAGATCATTGAGTCCAACCACTAACCTAACACTGCTAAGTCCCTAAATGCCATGTCTACAGGTCTTTCAAATACCTCCAAGGATGGTGACTCCCCCACCTCTCTGGGCAGCCTGTGCCAAGGCCTGACCACTCCCTCAGGAAAGACATTTTTCCTAATACTCAATCTAAACCTCCCCTGACGCAGCTTTAGGCCGTTTCCTCTCGTCCTGTCACTGGTGACCTGGGAGCAGAGACCAGCCCCCCCTCACTCCAGCCCCTCTCAGGCAGCTGCAGAGAGCGAGAAGGGCTCCCCTCAGCCTCCCCTTCTCCAGGCTAAACCCCCCCAGCCCCCTCAGCCGCCCCCCAGCACACTTGTGCTCCAGACCCTGCCCCAGCCCCGCTGCCCTTCTCTGGACACGCTCCAGCCCCTCAAGGGCCTTCTTGTCCCGCGGGGCCCAAACCTGAGCCCAGCATTCGAGGTGGGGCCTCCCCAGTGCCAAGCACAGGGGCCCCATCCCTGCCCTGCTCCTGCTGGCCACACCAGTGCTGACACAAGCCCGGGGGCTGGTGGCCTCCTTGGCCACCTGGGCACTGCTGGCTCATGCCCAGCCGGCTGTCAGCCAGCACCCCCAGGGCCTTCTCCACCGGGCACTTTCCAGCCCCTCTGCCCCAGGCCAGCTGGATTTAACTCCAGTGACCACAACTCTTTGGGCCCAGCCATCCAGCCAGTTTTTCACCCAGCAAGTACATCCATCCAAACCATGAGCAGGTAGTTTCTCTGGGAGGATGCTGTGGGAAACTGTGTCAAAGGCTTTACTAAGGTCCAGCCAGACAACATCTCCAGTCTTTCCCTCATCCACTAAGTGGGTCATCTGGTCATAGAAGGAGACCAAGTTTGTCAAGCAGGACCTGCCTTTCACAAACCCATACTGACTGGTCCTGATCTCCTGGTTGTCTTGTATGTGCTGCGTGATAACACTCAGGATGATCTGCTCCATAACTTTCCCTGGCACCAAGCTCAGACTGACAGGCCTGTAGTTCCCTGGATCCTCTTTCTAGTCCTCCTTATAGATGGGTGTCACATTTGCTAACCTCCCAGTCAACTGGGACGACCCCAGTTAGCCACAACTGCTGGTAAATGATGGAGAGTGGCTCGGAGAGCACTTCCACCAGCTCCTTCAATCCCCTTGGGTGGATCCCATCCGGCTGCATAGATCTGTGTGTGTCTAAGTGATGCAGCAGTTTGCTAACCATTTCCCCTTGGATTGTGGGATCAACTGGTCTGACTATTAAAGACTGAAGCAAAGGCAGCTTTAGCGTAATGTTAGATCAAGCATTACACCTACCAAGTATTAAATATGTCTTTAAATAAGTATTTTAATATTACTAAATTAATACATACGTTAAACATTAAATAGTTCAATCTGTCAACAGTTCATTTAAGTCAATAATTATTACTAAATAATATTTTAGCACTGTTAATGCCACTAATAATACTAAACGTACTAGCCACAAGCCAATCTGTTTCAAGTGCTTCACTTACAAGCCCCAGTATCAGTCCTGAGAAGAGAGTTGCCAACACAAAAACAGCGTATGAGCCCCAGACTGGTATTCCAATGTTTTCTGTTAAATAACCATGGCAGTGCTGAAATAAGAGACAAGCGAATCATTTCAAGAAGAGCTGAATATCACGCCTGTTAAGATAAAATAAAGATCTAAGTACATACCCTGATCCACATTGACAACTGAAACAAAGCTGACATACTGCTCATCCTGAAACAAAGCAGAAGAAAGTAACTGAAAACATCTTTAAGCCAGTCACATACTTGTATCTTCTGATTTGCCAGACTAGTCATTATTTAGTCCCATGTTGAACAACTTTCTGCTCACATCTGGTTTCCCTTCTAACTACTTTGATTTTTATCTTTCACTTCAACAAACACCCATCTCCCACAAAGCTACCTTCAGTACCAACACCAGCTTGTATAACGTTCCACGTACGAACAACTATAAATTCACAAACTTCCTCGACTTGGATCTGCTGACACGAATTTCAGTTACTTTTGTTTATGTTCTAAGTTATATTCGGACCAACAGTCTACAAGAAGCCAGCTGGAACTCTGTTCAAGATATTAAAAATTAAGCATCTGGAGATTTTATTAAAACAAAAACTAACCTATTAAAAAAATCAGTTTATATAAGAACTAAGAGATCTTCAGACACTTAAGCCATATTTTATATACAAGTGAACAAGACCAGGCTATCTGCCATATGCATCCTGTCATTTCCCTGTCATTGTGAAACTTCAGCAGTAAGTATTCACTAGTATAAAGGAAAGGAGAATTTGAAACGTTAAGCCAACCGAAGTTGCAAATGAGTGAGCCATAGAAGAAGCCTGTGTTCTGTTTCAGTGTGCCCAAAAAATGGAGCTGGTATTGTATACTTAAAGAAAACTTATTAATCCCCAAATCAGTACTCTCTTCCATACATTCCTTGGTGCAGGACATCAACCACAAAGTTTGGTGATTAGACAAAGTAACACTGAGCTTTCCAGAAAGGCCACAAAAAAAAGGGTAAGATTTCAGTCTAGCATAACGCTTCATAAACTGAATGCTGCCACAGCACAGTCAGCACAGAGGTGTTTCAGCCAACATTGTTCTAATAGAAGAAAAACCATGAACTGGGTTCGTTTGCCTCAACCAACCGCGTCCCCAACATGCTTTATCACTCACAGTTACTCAACTACTCTGAAACCACCGCATGCAACAACTAGAAGCACTTCAAAGCCACAAACCGCAAAAGAATTCCAAAGAGTATGTTTCTTCTCAGAGTACAGAGTCTCCCCTTCAACAAAGGAACCTTCATCCTTCCACTCTGTTTTTAAGTTTTCAACAGATGTGTCTTCTTAAATGGCCAACCCATATCTTACAACTACGTGGCTACATTATTTTCCAGTTTTTATTGTTAATTTCCTAGATTTTAGCTGGGCAAAACATCTTTCTGCCGTACAAACAATAGAAGAGCTTCCAGTGTCACTAAGTTACCTACAAGAATTTAGTAAAGCAATACAGCCACGTATAACTACTTGAAGCCTTAAAGTAAACCTTGCTCTGGGCATCTTTGCTAAGCTAGCACACACAATCCTCCCACACCTGATGAAGGAGGCATGACCATCCCATCCCATCCCATTCACATACTTCTTACCAGCACAGAGCTGCTACATGAGCTGTTAACAAGCAGGCAGCACCAGGTGTGGCACACCTAAGGACCTGTCCCAACACATCCTTAAAGTGTGCAGGTTTGAGAACAATTATAAAAATCATACCAAAACTTACAGGAAAGAGGAAGGACCAAACCATGATGAAACTGGTTCAATAGATTTCCATTCCTGGTCACTGATGAAATTTATGAAATCAGTTTTAGTTCTTGCACCCTGGTATCTCCTGAACTCTCCATCTTTACAACTGTAAAAACAAACAAAGAGTCCTTTATTTTAGACAGTCCAAGCCCGCAGCATTCACCAGGAGACACACCCCCGCTTCTATTCAACATCTTCCCTCCCATCCCCTTCCCTATTTTTTTTGTTTACTTTGCTTTAGACGATATTGGCTCTAAAATGTTTTCCAAAAATCTTGACTACAAGTATTTCTACAATCTTGACTCCACATGTATCTTGGCTAGCTTTAGGTTGTGATTCCATAAAAAGATAATGATCTTCCTAATGCACTTGCCGCACAACTGTATTAAGATCAACCTACAGAGAAAAGATTGCAAAACAGAAACACCCATGAAAAGACAGAATAAATAAGGCCTGAAGGGAAGGAAACAGAAACAACTGGCAGCACTGTAAGGTCACAGCAGTTAAGACAGTGATTGTCTCTGTGTAAAGTAATTAATTCTTAAAAGAGCATGGTAAGTCCTATTCCTTCCCACCCCACCCCAAAAGAAAAAAGTCCTCTCTCCTCCAGAAAGTCCTGCTGCATTGCATACTTACTGATAAATGGTAGGAAGGGCTGTTATGATAAATCGTCCACTTAATCCTGTAAGAAAACAGTTATTTTCAGAATACTAGAGCACTCTTACTTAAGAAAAGCCAAGAAATGTTATTACACACTGAAATAAAAACAGCTGCTCCCAGGTATCAATCTTTAACTGTGATTAAACACAAACTTGTGCATGTCTACGGATAACCATTCTACTTGACTAGTTTGGCTGCAGCTCTCCAGCGAAAAATGCCCTCTTCTTTTCCCACATTGTCACGGTTTAACCCCAGTCAGCAGCTAAGCACCACACAGCCACTCAGACCTGTGACCTCCAGCACTTGCAGAAAACAATCCAAGCAAGGCAAGTTTCAGAAGTTCTTATGTCGCTTTGGAGAAAAGCACTAGCGCAGACTAGGTCATTTTTACAAGCCCCAGAGAGACAGGAGGACGATTCAGAGAAGCAGCCTTCAGCTGAGGGAATCACAGAACCAATGGTTTAGCTTGGAAGGGACCTTTAGAAGCCATCTTGTCCAACCCCCCCTGCAGCGAGCAGTGACCTGCAGTTTGCACAAGGCTGGGAGACCAGGCTGCTTGCATGCCCTTTTGCCAAAGGGAGGTACTACTATGGGGAAGGCTGAAACCACATTTTTTGTCTGTATGATGCTTAAAAAGTAAGGTCTAAAATCTCCTTGATTTTCAATAGTCACTTCCTAGAAAAATTCGTTTCCTTGATCTATTAAGAAAGCTTAGACTGCTTAACCTATGTATAGCACCTGGCCTTCAGAAGAGAGCAGGAAAAGACCTTTTATTGTTCTTACTACCTCTGCTCATTTTGTAAAAGCACAAAGAGGTGCACCGAACGCTCCCCCCGATCGCTCAGCCCCCCAAAGCCTCGGGGAGGGCGCCGGGGGCCCCCGGCCACCCCCGCCAGACTCTCACCCGGCTGCTCCGTGACATCAACCTTGGCGATGTTCACCTCCAGGTCCTCGCCCCACTCGGCAAACTTCTCCCACTCGGGCTGCAGGTTCTGGCAGGCGGGGCACCACGGGGCATAGCTGGGGGCAGCACAAGTCTGTCACTAAGGGCACCGCCCGCTTCCCCCCCGCCACCTCAGAGCGGGCCGCCGGGAGACACCCCCCCGCGCCCCGAGGGGGCCCCCTCCCGACTCACAACTCCACCATCCACTCGCCCTGCAGCAGCTCCCGCCACATGCCATCCGACAGCACCTTCACGGAGCTTCGCTTGCCCAGCGCGGCCGCGCCGGCCGCCAACGCCAGGCACAGGAGGCCACAGAGCCACCCGCCAGCCGCCATCTTACCGCGCTTCCGCCTTCCCGCGGGTCAGGTCAATCCACGCCCCCTCCACGCCCCGGCGCATGCGCAGAAAGGAGGGTTCCGCCCGCACTAGCTTGGGCGGGAACGGCTTAGGGGCGGGCTCAGGGTGCCGGACAGCCTATAGCCGAGCTGCGGAGGTTTATGGACACTGGGATCGGCCAATGGAGAGCCCGGTTCCTCCGCGGCAGCCTAAGAGGTCGCCGCCCGCCCCGTTCCTCAGGAGCGGTGAGGGGCGGGCGGCGAGGGCGGCCTTGCTGGCTCCTTTCTGTGGTAAACCCCGCTCCCAGCACCGCCCCGGGGGCGGGGGGGAGAGGCATTGCCTCGCCGTGCTGCTATGAGGGTTATAGCGTCCCTGGAGGGGCCAGCCGCGCAGCTGGCCAGCAAGAGGGCTTGCACAGGCTGCTTTTCCTCCATGGTGGGCACAAGCTTCTTCCCCCACCTCCTGTCACACCCTGATAGCAAACAGGTGAACAGGAGCAAAACCAGCCACGGCAAATACAGCGGGTGTGTTATTGCCCTATGCCCTGTTTCCTGTCCAAGGAATGGCAGAGAGGTCTGGGCACTCGGTGCTCTGCAGGGTCGCAGGAAGAAGAGATTTCCCCGTCTTCCCTCTCCCACATCTTCAGGTGCTTGTGGCAGAAAGTACTTGAGTACTTAGTTCTCAAGCAAAAGTCGGGAAGAAGGACAGTGGTGACAAGCAGACAAATCCCACATCGTTTTGCTGTGGTCTGTCAACACCTTAAGCTTTTCAAGGGAAGGAAGCTCTTTTTTTCATACGCACATAGTTCCTTTGCCACAAAGTTTTCCTCCAGCTCTTGGTCAGGAGCAGCCGCGATCGTGTCACCTTTCCTTCTCTGCCTGGGGTGCTTCTTCCCCTGCATCTTTCAAAGGGGCCTTTGCCACCATTTCATATTCCCCTGCTGAGGGCCTCGGCAGGTGGAGAGCGCTCGTCTGCAGCAGCCGTTGGAGCAGTGCAGGAAAAAGAAGAAATTAGTGTTTGTTTTTTGTTCTTTTTTTTTAAATTTTGGCAACTTTTCTACAGTACAATGTGTATGTTCCTTTTTGTAGAATACTAAGGCATTACTAAGGACTTGATGAAGCTTGTTATTCATTGGTTCAGGTGTCAGTAATAAATCACTGCTTGCAGCACTCTCTCTGCTCATTGCCATTCTGTTTTAGTCATAACTGAATGTTTTGAATTTGTTATTGATAATCCAAGAATACCTCCATTCTGCATCAGTAATGAGACGAGAGGCAGAGAGCTGTCTTCAGTTCCTCAGGGTAGCAGTACTCATCCTGATAATTTAAGATGTGTTGAAGAATAAGTGCATAAACCGATGTGTCGCGTTATCATGCGGAGCGGAGGTTGGGTGGTTGGGTGACTACTTGCTTTGATCTACATCCCAGGGGAAATGGCTAGATGCATGATCCCACCTTTTATTTATGCTGAATAAGAGGATAATTAAATGTTCCTTTCTTCGGTGCATCCAAACAGGTGACAGTGTGGAGGGTGAATTTGATTTAATCCATGTGCAGGTTAATAAAAAAGAAAAAAACATGATGGCGTAGTGGCAATAACAGAAGCAATTGCAACACAGCCTTTAGATGACACCACAGGAGAGCTGTTCGGGGACCGAGGCCCTCCTGGAAGGGCAAATGGCAAACTGCGAGACAGGAAAAGCGATTCTGCTATTTAATGCTCCTAGGCTCAAGGAGAAAGGAGCTGGCAGTTCTCTGTAAATAAAGAGTAGCGTCAAAGGCACACCAAGCTCCCTATGGAAATGGTTTGAAAGACCCTGAAAAGTGTGACTTCATACCTCCTTTGCTGGGTTCCAGTAATTATTTTAAGGGTAGTGACTGTTGTGATTTACATTTTATCTCCATTGTTATTACATTGACGTTGTCTTGTTTCTTTGTAAATGTTTTGAGAACAAGAAGGCCTCGACTGTATCTTTTATGGATTTGTCCTCCAGCCTATTCACCTCAGCCCTCCCAAGCTGCAAGGAGAAATGCCTGCCATATCTTTCAAGGTTCACGGTAGAATAAAGAGATTTATCTAACCAAATGAACTTGGGATGGCTCCGAGTGACTTTAGGAAATGAATACATCTCCTAACGCTACCTGATTTCCCCTCCACTGTGGCTGCTCTGTTATTGTGACATGAGATTTGCAAAAAAGTGTTGCTTTATGACTTACTTTCAGAAATGTGCAGAGTGTGGAAGGACAGCACTGGTTTAATCTGTTACCACAGCCTAATCCTCTCCTAACCCTCGTGCTTCCTTAGAGGTATGATACTCATCCACAGGGGCAACACCAGATACTTTTATGTTCACAAGCCTGCAGAGCCCCGTGACTCATCTTGGCTAACCTCAGGTGTCTCCGAGACCATCCTCTTCTTAGTCCTGAATCTAAACTGGGATCCTTGGGCTTCTAGGCTTTTTCCCTGTACAGTGGTGGAAGTTAAATTATGGGCCAACACACATTAAATAAGTTTTGCCATAAGTCCTTAATGTGCTCTCTTATTGCAGAGTTTGTCCACACCTCCTCAAGTACTGAAGTGAGAAAAATGCGTGGTCCTGCCTGCTGGAGGTGCTGTGCTAGTGTTAAAATTCAGCGATGGTGTTTGCATGAAGGAAGAGGTTTGTCTGCTGAGATCAGTTGCCTTTACAACCAAGGTTGGCCTCCTGTTGCACCACTGCTCAAAGGGGAAAGTAGGATCGTTGGTGAAAACTCTCCTGAGCGCCGAGGGCTGCTGCGAAGCTGCCCACAGCCTTCCTTTTGGCAGACCCCGACAACTGTTTGCATTCTCCAAGAAAGCCCCAAGCAATTCTGCAAAACACCGGCTCCTCTGGTGGGACAAAGTTCTGGGGGTGGAGGTCAGAAGGTGCAAACACCTGCTCGTAAAATCTACACCACGATGCGGAGCAGGGGCTTCCCCGCCCGGTGGGATGAGCTCTGCACTAGTGACTGATTTTTTCCAATGATTAGTGATTTTTTTTAATGTTCTTTTTTCAGCGCTGCCACACAGTGGCAGAGTTGAGGCTGCTTCTAAACGGGGAAGAGACTGAAGGTTCAGAAGAAAATCCTCTTCAGTTAGGAATTAGCTGGCTGTCCTGCTACGGACACCCTGTTATCTTCCAAGGCATTAACATGACGGGCTTTTTCCTTTTCCAGTAATAATCTTACCCATGTTTTTAGGTGGCTTGTCAAAGGAGCTGAGGTAAAGGGGATTTCGTGGTCAGTCTGCAGTTCTTCCCCCCAACATACAACCACAATACCACTCATCATTTTGGCCAAGGTTGGGTTTACAAAAATATCAAGCCTCTGTAAGATTCATGCAAAGAGTTGTCCAGTTAGAGAGAGTACTGCTGATGAACAGAGAGAGGCTGAAGTACAAGCCCGGATTATTGTTTGACAGAGAGAAAAGGAATTATGAGTCTTAACTGCAGGGAAAGCTTCAGTCAGCAAGAACACTTGTCAGTCAAGGGGATGCTCAGCTGTGAAGCACTGAGCCCAGCGAACAAGGCTGATACATTCTCCTGCCCACGAAGCTGTTTGGTTTTGATACAGGATGAAAGATGATGAAGCGAAAAATGCCTGTGTAATCAAGAAATCATCCTTTTCTTGATGGCATCTGTGCCTCAGAAAATCAGATCCCGCAGGTAGGAGTGGGAGTAGAAAGACTCTGCTTCCTTTATGTTTTCTTTTGTGCTGAAAATGAAAAAAAAAAAAAACCAAAACCAAAAAAAGACCAAAACACTTTAATATCTCAACATTTTCCCAAAGTTGAAGCCATGGAGATGAACAAAATTTGTTAATTCAGCCAGTTCTCTAAGTGGTCGAAAAACATTCAGAAAGAATCCACACAAAGTCACCCACTCTCTTCCTTTTTTTGCAAAATGTTAATTCATCTATATCTGAAATAAGAACAAATTGAAACAGCTCCATTTTTACATATTTTCTCTCTCTTTTTTTCTTCTTTTTAAGTACCGTTACATGTCCTGGCGATGAGCTGAACACTAAGCCAGACGAATGAGCAGCAGGAGGACAGAGGCTGCCCGCCCGGGGCTGACCTTATCAAGGACCCCTTGGAGATAACAGAGTGCTGGCCAGGTGATAATTTCCAAACACGGACCAAGTTCTGCAGTTCCTGGATGAGGTACAGCATCAGAGCCCTGACCTCATTTGCAGAGCCTGCGTTTATGAAATACCAAGACATTATGCAGATTTCCTGCATGTAATCATATGAGGCAGGAGACATGAAGTCATTGTCCTAAAGCCCAAGGTGAAATTGGGCTGATCCTGAAAGTCCCAGGCAGAGCTAGGGCTGTGTTTGGTACTGCTGTAGGAAGAAAAACTGATCCAGCCGAATATATTTGGCTGTTTTATGGCTTTGGCTTTTTGGGAAAGTTGGGATTTTGAATTCCACTCAGACCAGTTTTCTGGGTTTCAGCGTTAGAAGAATTAAAGTTAAGAGTTACTTACTTTTGTGTAGCTCTGGATTTCATTCCAGGAAGAAAATCCATGCATTAATACTTACTTCGACATAAAAACTCCTCTATATCAGGGGAAATAATTCATAGAATCACAGAATGGTTTGGGTTGGAAGGGACCTTTAGAGGCCATCTAGTCCAACCCCCTGCCATGAGCAGGGACATCTTCAACTAGATCAGGTCGCTCAGAGCCCCGTCCAACCTGGCCTTGGATGTTTCCAGGGATGGGGCATCTACTGGCCTCACTGGGCAACCTGGGCCAGGGTTTCACCACCCTCAGTGTAACAAAATTTCTTCCTTATATCTAGCCTGAATCTACCCTCCTTTAGTTTAAAGCCATCACCCCTTGTCCTGTCACAACAGGCCTTGCTAAAGACGTTGCTCCCATCCTTCCTATAGTCCCCCTTTAAGCACTGGAAGGCCACAAGAAGGTCTCCCTGGAGCCCTCTCTTCTCCAGGCTGAACAACCCTGCCTGTCCTCATAGCAGAGGTGCTCCTGCCCTTGGATCATTTTTGTGGTCCTACCTGCCTAAACCGAAGCCCACAGAGGGTGTCAGTGACTTCCCAGAAGCTGGATTGGTGCCTGTGAACACTCTGTGCACAGTTGGGGAGGATTAGCAGACATCCCCTCTCCAAAGGGAACTGTGCTCGGAGAAGCCCCGTTGGAAAGCATGTTCCCATCCAACAGCCTAGTCCTTCTGCTCCCCGGCACCTGAGCTGCCTCAGCGCAGGATCACAGGGTCCAGGAGACCCTGTGTGAGGGGTTTGGGTTCTTGAGAGCTTCGGTTTCAGTGTGAGCAAAGAGTTTCACAGTCTCAGCTTCTGCCATTACACAATCTGTGCCTGACTGCAGTTTGCATCAGCTGGTGAAAACACTGTGCACAGCAAGGTTTGCTGCTTCTGGCTTTAGAAAGCCACTTGGAAGACCTCAGAATTACAACAATCCTTCTCACAACCACTATCCATCAGCCTTTCCTCTACATGCTAAGAAACTCCAATAACTGCTAATTATTCAGTGATTAAGTGTCTCTCTAGGGTCACAATTGTAAATCTGGCCTCTCCCAGTCACTGTTTTCTCCTTAGGTTGCAGTTTTCTCAATGCAAAACCAAATTCTTTTCTTTGCATTTGATTGGATTACAAAATTGCTTTAAACTCTGGAGATGATTAGGAAAAGTGTGGTTTTGCGCAATAGTTACCATGGGAACTAAAGCGGAGAGATCTTTATAAACGAGAAGTCAAATGGATTGTGTTTCATACAATTAATATTGTTTCACATGTTTATTCATTTGCTTTAACTCTTTCATGCACTGTTCTGAAATAGTTTTTATCTCTTTTTTCAGTATCAAATGCCATGTCAAATTGATTCTGCTCCCTTGAGGATTCACCCCTCTCTTGCAAGGCCACCTTGCAGCCCTGGTTAGCTTCATCTTCCTCTTCTGCTTTGCCTCTTTGTTCAGGGGACATCTCTGGGGGCTTCTGGGTGGGATTTGGTTTGGGATTGGGACACACCTGTGGGGAGAAGTGTCCTGTCCACAGAGCCCAGTGAGCTCTGGCAGACTGGGGTGTGCTGGCGGGTGAGATGTGCTGCTCTCTGCTTCTCCTCTGCTGTCTTTTCTAACACCCAAGACTCCTGAAACCTGCGTTTCTTCTAGTTCCATGTTTGACACTCAGGGAAGAGCAGCTGATAAACTGACCAACCACCGAGAGCTGTCCCTCTGCTCTCCTCTCTTTCCAAACCCTCCTCCTTCTCCAGAAACCCGACCCCATTCCCATCTCTTGGTTTCACTCTCCCCTGCCCTCAGCTCTCCCGTGAGCACCTTGCCGTCCTCTGGCTCTCCCCTTGCAGCACAGTCTATCACATCTTGAAAGTAATTAGCATTATGCCAGAGACCCATTTCCCACTCCAGCAGTTTCCATTTGTCTTTCTCCCCTTCATATCCAAGATGTCAGGGGACCATCTCTATACCCAGCTGCTGCCGTACTAACAGCATTGCCCTTCGCTCTGCCCACCGTTGCCTTCTGCTCCCGTCACCTGCGTTCACAGGCGTGCTGGAGCAAGGTATCGTCCTGCATTAGTACAGCACCTCTCAGAGCAGAGTTTTGTTGTGAGCACGCCTCCAAGGTATCATAGGTAAGAAAAGCAACATCCTCATTTTCTCCCAGACCTTTGCCTGCCTCTGTGTACAGGAGGAATTCCCCTACCAAGGGAATTCACTATTCCTCTGTTTAAAATCCAGCCGCTCCTCAGCTCCCTCCCCTGCGTACTGCTGACCTCCTTCCCCTGCACTGGATAGAGGATTACTCATTTCCGCAGGGGCTGCTCTATCACGCTGTTGTTTCAGTTCTCCACAAACAAATAGTATTTCTGTCCCCTGTCAGAGGTACAGTGAGGAAAGCTGCATTCATCCGAGAAGCCAGTTCATTTTCAGACCAGTCAGGTCACGGGGCTGTGCCATCACAGCTGCTAGACTGGATCCTGCTTCTTCCACCATCACACCTGTTTTCAGAAGAGCATTCTGCGGTTTGGCACGCTCTGACAGCACTAGCAAAAGGCATAGTCCCAAGGCAAGGGTGGCCAAACTACCAAATTTCCCATTTCTGATCAAAATCATGGAAGAATGAGATAACCTCAGAGAAACGTGGGTGAGAATTATTGTTGTGTGAGGCAGCCTCCTGTTTTCCCTAGCTTCAGTCTCAGACTGCTAAACAGATTTTGGCAGAAACCTTCCAGAATATTTGTTCCAAGGCAGCTAGGTGGCCTGAAATACGTCAGCAGGTGACATTTCAGCTCAGGAAAATTAGAAGAGACTGAAAGCAGGGGCTTGCAATGGGGAATGTTGGGCAGCCAGAAATGTAAGTGTTGCCGCTTCCTCTGCTGAGAGTATTTCGCTGCAAAAGATACACAAACCAGCAAGTACAGAGCAAAGCACGTGCGTATAAAGGGACAGCTGGGCCAAGTACCATCCTGAACCCTCAACTGGCAAGAAGTGGCCATCTCCTGCTCTCCAGGTATTTATTTACTCCAGAATTATATGGATGTTAAGCCCTACTGACCTGCTGGTTTTACATCACTTTGCATCAACCTGAAAGTGGCTCTTGGTTCCAGCAGACAGTGAATGTTGCACTGTTTGAAACCCATCTGCTGTATTTTAATGACAAGAAACCTGTTGCCCTGAGGCCAGCACAGGAGTCTGCCTAAAGGTGTCCAAAGACATACAGGGAAAAATTACATTAAAACCATTACTTTTTTGTGAAATATCACTTTTAGCAGTAAGACGCAGTAGAGCAGACCAGTCCCAGCCTTGCAAGGCTGCATTTTCAGCAGCCTCTGAGGCTGGAAGATTTTCCCTGGATAGCTGGTGAGGAAGTAATGTTGCTTTTGCAGCCAAAAATAATTCTTTTAGATAGACGACATAATCTCTAATGGGCCCAGCACTTCACTGCTTTCAGATAATGCAGGCAAGATGCAGTTCATGACACTCCAAAAGATTATGTTGGATTATTAGATCGGATTAGATTAGATTATCTTCCTGGATATGAAGGTCAGAAGGGCTGTGGGGAGAGAGGCTGATTTTCTGCATATTCCCAGGTATTCTTTGTATGGGATCACCTCACTCCTCCTTTTCTTTACATCCCTTTTTCATTTACTTCAGCCTGCCCTGTGTGGGTATTGATGCCAACCTCTTCCTAGTCATAGAATCACAGAATCATTAAGGTTGGAAAAGACCTCTAACACCATCAAGTCCAACCCCCAACCCAACACCCCCAGGCCTCCTAAACCATGGCCCCAAGTGCCACATCTACACATTTTTGAACCCCCCCAGGGATGGTGACTCCCCCACCTCTCTGGGCAGCCTGTGCCAGGGCCTGGCCCTCCCTCAGTAAAGACATTTTCCCTAATACCCAATCTAAACCTCCCCTGACGCAGCTTGGGGCCGTTTTCTCTCGTCCCGTCACTGGTGACCTGGGGGCAGAGACCAGCCCCCCCCTCACTCCAGCCCCTCTCAGGCAGCTGCAGAGAGCGAGAAGGGCTCCCCTCAGCCCCCCCTTCTCCAGGCTAAACCCCCCCAGCCCCCCCAGCCGCCCCCCAGCACACTTGTGCTCCAGACCCTGCCCCAGCCCCGCTGCCCTTCTCTGGACACGCTCCAGCCCCTCAAGGCCCTTCTTGTCCCGAGGGGCCCAAACCTGAGCCCAGCATTCGAGGTGGGGCCTCCCCAGTGCCGAGCACAGGGGCCCCATCCCTGCCCTGCTCCTGCTGGCCACACCAGTGCTGACACAAGCCCGGGGGCTGGTGGCCTTCTCAGCCAACATTCTTGTCCTTGCTGTTGAGGTCAAACTGCACTATGCCAAGCGGTGTCACAAAGACCGCTGTAGCACCTTGAAAGCAGGACGCGTTTCTGTGTTCAGAAGGAGACGGGCTGGTTAGCTTTTGGCGTAAAGCCCACTGCTTGTTAATTGGAAAAGAGTTTTAAATCAAGACAGTATTTTTTCTTTAAAGGAGACATCTCAAATGGAGTGCTAAGTATCAAAGAATCGAGCAGAGTTGCACAGAAATAGCAGCAAGAGCATCTAACGAGGCAGGAAACAAGACTCTTGACCCTGGTGAGGCTGGCAAGGGAGACAGCACTTCCAAAGTCGTCAGCTGGGAGTAGAGGGGACCATTTCTCCTTATGACTTTTCTATTTTCCAGCAAAAAGAGAAGCACAGTGGCAGCAGAACAAAACCTGTTCTTCCAGAAGGAACCATTCTCATCTAGCCAAATATCTTCTCCTCAACACTGGTGGGCTCTGAATCAGGCTCACGAGAGGATGAACAGCACATCACGATTTTGCATTTAGCACCTCTCCTCCACTCCACTTCTCTCTGGAAAGTCCTTCTGTGAGCACCCCATTGCTGGCTGGTGCTGATGAGTATTTGCTTTCCTGGGCTGGGATTAGGATGGCAGGAACTCGCATGGAGCCCAAAATAAAGTTTGAGATCCAAACTCCCTGAGATTGGAAGAGTTTGGCTCTTACTCCAGACTTTATTATTTACACTTTTCTTTTCATGCCCACAAAAAGCCCAGATTTAGCCTACAGAGCCAACCTCTAATTGCAAACCCAGCCAACAAAGACCCTCTCTGTCTTGTTCTCCTTTTCAGCTGACCATGGCAGGATGGATCCCTCCCTCCCCTGCTGTCACCAAGGAACCCAGCGTTGGGCTGCTGATCAGTTGTAAGTGGCCGTGAGGGGCGTGGTGGTAGCGATGTAATTCTTACTGTACGCTTACTCTCTTAGTTGTGGAAACGTGTTGTATTTTTGCTTGCCTTTATACAGTGGGTGTGCATTTGCCACACTCGTCCTAACAGACGTCTTGTAAGGTTTTCTACAAAGCTCTCATACTATTTTTATAACTAACTTTTATTTTTTGCCCTGGGGATTGCAATCCCAGACACAGGGCTCCCAACACAATCGCCAGGTACGCACACAGCCAAAGCGCAGGGAGCTCTGACGGGCAGGCTCTGATAAGGATGGAAGCGCTGGGTCACTTGCAGGATGTCTTTTTTGTCACGTTGTATTTTCCTCCGCTGCTCTCTGCTGTCACTGATGGCCTGAGGGGCTCCGTGGAGCTACCTGCAGAGCAAGAGCTGGCTGCTCTTACATGCCCTCTGTAAATTCAGATGGAAGCCTGTTTGCACTAACAAAATATGGATTTATTCATCCCTTTGCAATAAAAAACAGAGTAATTTTAATATGCTTTCAGGGGATAATTGTGTCAATGATTCTGTAATAAGAGCTCTGCCCTCTTGTTCCTCAGAGGGTGTTCTCTCTGGCACATATATCTGCATTTCTGTTGTGAAGAGCCCTGTACGACTTGCCCACACACCACTTACCGAGGGTGCTGTAACTGCTGTGTAGGCTGATGCAAAATGTTCCTTCACCCACAGATCCCTGCCTGCCTCTGCCTTAAAATGTCATTGAGAAACCAACCAAGAAACCATGCTTATTAGAGAAGCTTCTCTCCTAGGAGTCCGCTCCAGTGTGTCCCCGCTCACCTGCAGGTAGCAAAGGTAATGCCGGGCCAGAAAAAAGTATCCTCAGGTAAAGCACACTCCTCTGATGGAGCTCAGTGTCCTAAATCAGGGAGGATACCCAAGTGAGCACGACGAAGCTTTCACTGCAACCATCACAAATGCTTTCTTCAGCCAGAATATGCTGAATAAAACTAAATGTCACAGGCTGAATCAGAAACCCTGCAGGGAGGTGGTGATTAGCACGCTTAAACATTTTGTTGAGCGCTCCTGGAGAGCGCTACCAGAGTAATTTTTTTGTTATCCTGGTGTGCGTTGGGCTAGGAAGCAACGTGCAGGTCTCGAATACCCACAGACACAAGCTAGCTTCTTGTGCGGCCCCACCGTGGAGCTGCACAGCCGAGGGGCTGAGAGGAGATGAGAAGGTTGCTGGACAATCCCACCCCTGCTGCAGGATTAGTTTGAAAAGTGCCAGGGTATTCATTTGCTGTTCAAAGGAGAAGTATGGGGACATCTCGTTATACACAGTAAATCAGCATGCTTCTGCTGCTGAGAGTAGGACCCCTGTCCCACAAGGGCAGATGATGCAAGTGATGCCTGAGGGTCGAACATCAAACACGGGAAAAGTGGGACCCAGGGGTTTCTATCAAAGCATCTAAATCAGATGCTGAAGAGACAAGAGGGATTTTGATAAAATGGGTCCCTAAAGGAGCAGTCTTGCCTCTCATTTTCACTCCTTTATGCTTTTCTCCCATGTCGACAACAGCCCAGTCCACTCCACACTGTTAGAATCAATCTGAATCTTCAAACAAGCAAATAAACTGACAATAAAATACTCCCCAACAGAAGCTGTTTAATTTTCTTGGTGACTTAATGCAATGCAGTCATAGCAGGGAGGCGATCTGTCATTGCCACAAGGGTGAACTCCACTCTTTAGCAAAATTTATCAAAACTGCCTTCCCTTCCCTCGCAGTGCCTGAGCCGCAGCCCCATGAATCCGCCGCCTCCTGGAGGCACCTCCTGCACAGACGTGTCTCATGCCTCCTGCTACCGCATCTTCCGCAGCAGTGTCTCCTACTCGCCTTGCTTGTCTGCTGTCTGCGTTACGGTGATGTCAGGCTTGATGACTTCCAAGTCTTATTCGTCCAGCGTTTGTTGTGTTTCAGCAGAAGTGTGGGGCAGATCAGTAATGTACATGCCGAACTCTTTAAAAAGGACAATTTCACCAAGTTCAAAACCAGGTATGAGCTGGCAGCAAACTCTCAGCAGATAATGTGCATAATAAGGGGAACAGTTTAAGGACGTTTTACTAGAGAACCAAACCACCACAAGTTTGGTACGGCGGGGGGGCAGGCCAGGTTTGCTTTAACCCATCAGAATTACAGGGGAAAGGAGCTGGGAAAGAACAGATAGGCACTGTCAGCAGCAAGTCGGCCTCCCCTCAGTGGGAGGCTGTGATTCCAAGGTTTTCTGGGCAGAACTGCTGTGCTTCCCATGGGACCTGCTCTCACGTCCCCTGCAGGGCCTATGGCTGGCATGGGAACAAAATCCCCCTGGCAAGGCCGGGGGCAGGCAGTGCCTGCTGGATTGCAGCTGGAGACCACGGGAATGAGTAGAGAGGAGGCAGCTGGGCCGCAGCTGTGGGAATGGCACAGGTCACCAAGGAGCAGAGCCCAAGGCCGTGACTCGGGTGCAACGTCCTGCTTTGCACACCTTGTCACTGCCACACATGCCCAGGCACATGTGGCTGGTCCCCTGTGCTGGCATCAGCACCAGCCAGCCCCTCATTCAGCCGGCGAACTCCCCACGTGGGGCAGCTGCAGGGAAAATCCAACCTAATGAAATGTTTCCCTGCAGTAATTGGATTTCTACTGTAAAAGAAGTCATTATGCTGATTGTCCTTGCACTTTTGAAGATGAGACAATGCCAGCGAGCGGCGGCTCTGGCTGATGGACCCATTTACGTATCTCTGAGGCAGCGAGCCAAGCAGGGGCATTTCCCTGCACAGGAGAGCAGAGGCCAGCATGTGTGAGGCCGAGGTGGCCACGTGGCTCCAAATGCTCATGGTTCTCCTCCAAAAAAGGGCTGGGCAGAGGCTGTAAAGTGATTCGTGCGGAGGACTTTCCAGGAGCGTGTCTCAGCTGTGGTGGCATTCCTGGGCACAACATGCCCTCTCTGTCCAGGCTGAGCAACAGGCACTTTCCAGTCTGTGGCCGGAGAGCTGCTCGGTGAAGGGTCCAGCATCAGGAACGCAGAGGTCTCCAGTCTACAGGGATGAAACATGGGAGAAGAGGCAGGGGAAGGGTATGTACCGAAGATGTGTGTTGGCAGCAGAGGTGGGGTCAGGCCTGAGCTCCTCTCTGAGGTCTCCACAGAACTTGCTGGCTTTGGAAATGTGGACTGATCTGGTCCTATCAAGGGAAAAGAGGTGAAGGCAATTTCAGGATGCTCTGGGAACACCCACAATTCACACTGGGGCTTGAGCAGGGCTTTGCCATCATGGTTCAATCAACAGCATGTCTCTGCCTGGGCCATGTCCTCCCCCTTTTGTTTTTAAGGTTGTTTAGTCACAGAGGAAAATGTCACACTATAAAAAACTCACAGAACAAAAACAAAAGCCCAAGTGACAAGAAAAACACAGCTGCAGTTCTGAGGTTACTTCTCAGGTTGGCTGTAACAGAAATCCTTTCTGCAGGTCTCGGGAACCGGGGTTGCTCAGCAGTGCCGCTAGGCCAAACAAAGATGCACAACTGGGAACAGGAGACAAAACGCCGTTTGAGACCAAGATGCCTGTTTGGATTCAGGACAGATTAAATAAACCAAATCTGAATCAGTGATTTGAATCATCTGCAAAAGGTATAGGTTTAAACAACTGAGCAATCTGGGTTTGCATTTACACCTCATTTCTTTCTAGCAAGGATTTATTGTGATTAGCAGTGCAGCTGATGACAGACAGTGATCAGGAGCCACACCAAGGCTCCGCTCCTTGCTGATGGGGACTACGTGTTCAGCTCAAACATACTTATGGAGGCATTGTGCTGCTTCAGCAGGCATTTAGTTTCTGTGCTCCTGAACCCCTCCGGACTCACGTTGAACCAGGCTGGCAAAGGGATCTCACTGATGCTCACGGAACACCATTAAATGGCTACTGGGTCCAGCTGGAGCCAAACATGTAAATGAGTCCAAGAAAGGATTAGAAAGACGGGCTCCTTGGTGGCTGTGGAACGTAATGGTACACAAACCACTGCCAGCTCTGCAGGTCCCTGCTGCCAGGGCACAGCCAGGAGCAGATCAGATCAGAGCTGCCTTCTTGCTTACATCCTTTGCCCGCACCCAGAAGGCTGGACCTGGTTGGAGTTGAGGCAGCGGAGAGGGTGGTCTCTGCTCCGAGCCCTGCAGCCATCCTCATGTCCCTGGGCTAAGCTGGTCCTGTCTCTTCCTTGTGAGCCCCTAAGCCTGAGCCCCTTTCCATCCCAGAGGTGATCCCAGTTCCCAGGAAAGCAGCAGGGATCTCGGTGCCAACACAGCTGGTTCCCATCCCAGCTCTAGGATCGCTCGCCTTCTCCCCAGCCTCCTGGGGAATCCCCCTTGTGTCCCCGTGGCTGGAGGCCAGCGGGCAGAGCAGAAACCCCGCTCACAGCCAGCTGGCAGCCGGCAGGAGCTTCACCAACCCTGTGGCGCCTGAGATGACAAGACAATTTATTTCATCTCCAACGCAGTGCTGTGAAGGACCGTGTCCCTCTGGAACTTGTGCAGAGCCAGAGCTCGCTCCTGTGAAAGCAGCACCAGAGCTTGTGCAGGGCTCAAGAGATGCTTGTTCAGAGCATCAGAGTTCCAGCGCCAGCCCCAGAAATGTGCTGCCTGGGGGGTTTGTTTTAGATGGGTTTTGGGACTGCCCAAGCCTGTTTTTAGCACTGGGCAGGAGCAGCCTGGAGACAAGAGGCTGTGTCCCCGTTACCGGGGCTGCAGGAGCCTGTGGATGCCCAGTGGCCTGACACGGCAGGGCATAGCCAAACCATAGCCCCAGACCGGCTCTTCTGTGCTGTGGTGGATCCTCGTGCCTGTCCACATCCCCTCCACCTGCCCCACATGCCGTTGCAGCGAGGATGGGCAGACAGGCTTGCCCACACTTCCTCCCACAGAGCTGCCTGCCTCCCCACCACGAGGCAGATGGGATTGGGAACTGGGGCTGGATTCAAGCTGCCAAGAGGCAATGCATCGATGCCACGGAGGAGCCTTTGAAGAAATCTGGGCTGCAAGCCACGGCTGGAGCAGTGTGCCCGGGTCACAGCGTGATGTGTGGCGTGTCTGCGTTAGGAGGGGCAATGGCTGAGCGCAGGCCCTCGCAATTGCACTGTATTGTACGCGGGAAGCCTCGGTGCAATGTGGAGTAAATCTGGGGAAATCCTGGCTGAAGGTCTTTGGGAAAGGATTTTGTGCCGGGTGTTGCCCCTGCGGCTTGGCAGCCCTGGCTGCCCAGACAGCCTGGGGAACGAGGGGCTGGGGAGCAGCTCTGCAGGGACCTGGGGGCTCTGGCCGATGGCAGGCTGAACACGAGCCACCAGCGTGCCCTGGCAGCCCCGAGGGCCAGCCGTGCCCTGGGGGGCACCGAGCCCTGCATCGCAGCCGGGCGAGGGGGGGGATTGTCCCGCTCTGCCCCGCGCTGGGGCGGCCTCACCCCGAGTGCTGTGGGCAGCGTTGGGCGCCACAGGACATGGAGGGTATAAAGGTACTGGAGAGTGTCCAGAGGAGGCCGCGGAGTTGGGGAAGGGTTTAGAGGGGAACAGTACGAGGAGCAGCTGGAGTCCCTTGGGTTGTTCAGCTGGAGCAGAGGAGGCCGAGGGCAGCCTCACGGCGCTCTGCAGCTCCCTCCCGAGGGCAGGAGGAGGGGCAGGGCTGGTCTCTGCTCTCTGGTGCCCAACACCAGGCCCCGAGGGAACGGCAGGGAGATGTGCCAGGGGAGGGTTAGGCTGGGCATTAGGAGAAGGTCCTTCCCCCAGAGGGTGGTGGAGCCCTGGCACAGGTTCCCCAGGGAGGCATCACGGCACCAGCCTGGCGATATTCCAGAAGCGCTTGGCCAAGGCCTCAGAGACCTGGTGTGAATTTGGGGCTGTCCTGTGCAGGGACAGGAGCTGGGCTTGGTGATCCTTGTGGGTCCCTTCCAGCTCAGGGCATCCTATGATTCTATGAAAGCCAAAAGTTGGGGAGACAGGGTGGTTTCTTGGGAGAGAGACTTCTTGAGACTTTGCAAACAGGCAATCCACACACAGGTGAGGAAACACACAGGTGCTGGGAGAACACCTGGGGAATAAATCACATCTTTTGCCCTGCTGTGACAGCATCCTCCTAAGCCCATAACTGGAGATGAGTAACAAGCGATAGGAGAAGAGGAAATGGCCTCAAGTTGTGCCAGAGGAGGTTTAGAGTGGAAATTAGGGAAGATTTCTTCACTGAAAGGGTTGTCAAGTGCTGGAACAGGCTGCCCAGGGAAGTAGTTGAGTTAAATACCCGGAGGTAATTAAAAGCATGTGTAGACGTGCACTTCATGGCCTTGGCGGTGTTAATGGTTGGACTCGATGATCTTAAAGGTCTTTTCCAACATAAATGATTCCATGATTCTATGGGATATGTGGACTTTGGGTTGAACAGCACGGCTGTTTCTCTGATCTTATCACCCCCTTTGGCAGTGTTTGGCAGTAGAGATCTTCCAAATGGGGGTTCCAGAAGAGAACCGCTGGAAAATTCAGAGGCAAATCGAAAGCTTAACACACACGGCATCAGACAACACAGAGGCAATGCAATCCCACTGTGCCATTCCCAGGGGGGAGAGCTATGTGTTGGAGACCTTTTTCATCTAATAAAAACAGTGCATAATGATATCCAACGGCTAGAAGTTCCAGTCTGAAAAAATTCAAGCTGGAAATAAGATGCACATTTTTAACAGAAGGTAATGAATCACCGGAGCAGATTGCCAGGGGACGGGACAAACTCTCCATCACGCGGAGCCTCTCAGTCGCGCCTGGCTTTCGGAGGGCAGCGTTCTTCCATCGCAGCACTGCGCTGTGCAGAACCGCTGGCTGTTGTTGGCCTGTGCTTGGCAGATTAAAACTAGTGCACAGCGTGGTACCTCTGCCTAAAAATCAGGGATATGTGTTTTCCAACAGAAAATGGGCCTACATCTGAGGGAGAGAGCTACAAAGCCACTACTTTTTTCATACTCTGCATAGAATCATAGAATCACAGAATGGTGTGGGTTGGAAGGGACCTTCAGAGGCCATCTAGTTCAACCCCCTGCCATGAGCAGGGACATCTTCAACTCGATCAGGTTGCTCAGAGCCCCATCCTGCCTGGCCTTGGATGTTTCCAGGGATGGGGCATCTACTGGCCTTATTGGGCAACCTGGGCCAGGGTTTCACCACCCCCATCATGAAAAATGTATTCCTTATATCCAGTCTAAATCTACCCTCCTTTAGTTTAAAGCCATCACCCCTTGTCCTGTCACAACAGGCCTTGCTAAAGAGGTTGCCCCCATCCTTCCTATAGTCCCCCTTTAAGCACTGGAAGGCCACAGTAAGGTCTCCCTGGAGCCCTCTCTTCTCCAGGCTGAACAACCCCAACTCGTAGCAGAGGTGCTTCTGCCCTCGGATCATTTTTGTGGCCTCCTCTGGACCCGCTCCAACAGGTCCATGTCTGTCCTGTGCTGAGGACCCCAGCGCTGGACGCAGGAAGCATTTGCATGGCTGTTTCCCTAATGCTTTTCCTTGTTCCCCACAAGAGAGGGCAGATACCAATGTATCACCCCACACTTTGAGACCTGCAGATTTGAAAAGAAGGAGCTGCGTATACCTGGCTTTGGTCCCGTTCACCACTGAGACACATTCCGGTTTGCTCAGTGACCCAAGATGCAAAATCATCACATCTTAATATAGCAGAGCACAGGCCCAGGGAATGTACTTCTAACACTGTTATTTAATTTATTCACAACAATCAGATTAGTAAATGAATATATGCTGAGCCCGGCACTGTTACACTCCATGGATATTTCTCCATGCCTGCATCTGGGTATCTGACAGTTTGTTTACATGCTCACCGAGATTAAAAACTCATGTTATGTGGCTTAGCATCATGAGCAACCTCCATTTTAGCAGCCTGCAGTGGCAGCTCCCCATGAATTTTAATAAGCCGTTAACAATGCGTGCGTGTTTTGTTGTTGTCAGCGGAAGCACGCAAAGGAACGGGGTGACATATACTTATTGCGGGATACAGAAGGATTAATAAACTGCTTCCCGTGCGTCCTGCGTGGCTGAGCCGCCTCCCGCGGTGGCTCACCCCTTTTGCCACGCAGGCGGAAGAGCTGGGTGCCAGAGCACGGACCCTTCCCCGACCTGGCGGGGTGGCAGGAGCTGTGCTGTCACCTCTCAGCTTGTCCTCCTTGCGGTGACTCCCCGTGAGGCTCATTAAAAAGGAAAGGGCTCGTGGTCTCTGCGCGGTTCTCCTCCATCCTTCCAGCAGGTTCCTCTCCAGCGCTGGCTCGTGTGGCCTATGAGCAACTGGTGCAAGTCCCCTGCTTTGTAGCTCGAGCATCCAGGCCATCAGATGGGTGTCACCGGGGCTCGGCCAGCAGTTGGGTTGGGTTTCCAGCTGCTCCAGGGCTCCACAGGGCCTTACTGTGGCCTTGGAGAGCAGCTTTGCTCCAAACCCACCCATGTGGGAGGGTGGGCAGCTGTGGGGAGCCACGTGTCATTGTGATAGTTATCCCAATAGTTACCTGCTAGAAGAAATAGAGAGTGGGTTCAGACAACATGGGTGAGAAATAGGCATGTGCCCAGGGATGGACAACACAACAGGGCACCCAGCAGCACTGCTAGGGTTTTCAGGTGACAGCCTACACATGCTTAGGTGGGATCTGTCTGTCTGTCAGTCAGAAAAGCTCCTCCAGATGCCCCTCCAGCCCTGGGCTGGGACCAGGTTTGTGCCGGTCCTGAATGAGGGAGAGGGCCCGAGGGACGTGGAGGTGTCAGGTACAACGTCCCTGTCCTCAGGACACAGATGGAGTCCCCCTTCGCCAGCAGCTGCCTGCAGCCCCGTCCCCCTGCCTCATCCCCTGTGCAGGTGTCTCCTCCTGAGAGGGAACGGGGGGAGCTCCCACAGCCTGCAGAGCCCGGGACACCCAGCAGCCCCCAGCTCTGGGGGGTGAACTGGAGCTCAGCGCCAACCAAAGGCATGTTGGCAACCCCCAGCTCCCTCCTGACTCCGTCCCAGCTCCGTCCGGTGTGAAGCTGTAATCAGGAGGCACAGCCGGCTAGATTTCAGTGACATCTCTGGGGGGATGCTGCCTTTCAGGAGCTAATAGCAATTGGCAGAAAACATGTCACCTCAATCGCCTCAATCACTGGCAAGGCAGGATAATGTGAAGTGGCGAAGAGCATGTGCAGGTGGTGGGAAGATCTGCTCTTGGGAGTTTGGGCTGCTCATCCCATCTGATGGGCTCCAGAGGAGGCCACAAAGATGATCTGAGAGCTGGAGCACCTCTGCTACGAGGACAGGCTGAGAGAGTTGGGGTTGATCAGCCTGGAGAGGAGAAGGCTCCGGGGAGACCCTATTGTGGCCTTTCAGTGCTTAAAGGGGAGTATAGGAAAGATGGGGACAGACTTTTTAGTAGAGCCTATTGCGATAGGACAAGGGGTGATGGCTTTAAACTAAAGGAACGTAGATTCAGGCTAGATATAAGGAAGAAAGATTTTTACCATGAGGGTGGTGAAACCCTGGCCCAGGTTGCCCAATGAGGCCAATAGATGCCCCATCCCTGGAAACATCCAAGGCCAGGTTGGACGGGGCTCTGAGCGACCTGATCGAGTTGAAGATGTCCCTGCTCATGGCAGGGGGTTGGACTAGGTGGCCTCTAAAGGCCCCTTCCAACCCAAACCGTTCTGTGATTCTATGTACAGGGATGGCAGAATTTGTCTAATGGCTGGATCAGAGAACAGTAGACCTGGAGGACTCGATTTCAAACAGAAAGGCATCAAAAAAACAGGATTTTATTTTAACATCATACAGGAGAAAATTTTACAGTGTAAATACTGCAGTTGTGCACCAGAGCCAGGGGGCCGTAACCAGCACATGGGGAAACAGCACATCCACAATTTGCCCCAACTGAGGAGATTCTAAAACAACCCAAACTTGAGAATAATTCACTAACTTGAGCAAAATAATATCTTAACCTCCCTCCTTAGAAACCCTGTTTCTTCTCCAGTGAATGCAAAGCAACATCCCAGCAAGTAAAGCGCCCGCCCAGACGCCGGTAGCACGCAGGGACCATGGCCACAGCGACGCGGGGTGATGAGGGCTGTCTGACATCAACCCACCGGCGATCTGCGGGAAACAGCCCTGCAGGAGAAAAGGCAGGAGGCTCGGAAGGAGCTAAAAAGGGATTTGCATGCTCGTCTATTTTAGCAGTGCTTTAGTCAGAGCAACACGTCTTTCCTGGATATTTTTATCTGTTGCAGTTTGGGAGCGCATCTTCGGGTATCCGGCTGGCTTTACGCAGCGGCCAGCCTCCCACCGCAGAGCCTGCCCATACAGACCTCGGCTCGCCGACATGCTGACGTCCCCACCGCCCGGCAGCCCCTCCGTGTCCCCTGGCTGCCCCATGCCCTGCGGTCCCCTGTCCCCTCGTGCTGTGAGTGGGATGTGGGGAGCTTGGCAAGAGTTTGGGGGGGAAACAGGAGTGTTGCACACCCTCGCTGCCACATGTCAGAGGAAGACAGCACCTTTTTGGTGCCTGAAACCTTTGGAAGTTTTATCATTTCCCTCTGCAATGACCATTTTGGAGGGGAGCTTGGCAGGAGCTGTCCTCCGTATCAATCAAGACGGCTCCCTGAGAGCCTCCTTTCACTTATAAACCCTCAGGCATATTGACCAGGCTCTGAAGGGCCACCTGTGAATTCTGCCTGGCTCTAGCTTTCCCTGCTGCCCTTTCAGAGCATTTCTGGAGACGGCACCTTCTGCTGGGTACCTTTCCTTGCCAGTAGTCTATTGCCATATACTTTTAAAGGCATTTTGGGGAATCATAGAATCATAGAACGGTTTGGCTTGGGAGGGACCTTCAGAGGCCATCTAGTCCAACCCCCTGCCATGAGCAGGGACATCTTCAACTCGATCAGGTTGCTCAGAGCCCCGTCCTGCCGGGCCTTGGATGTTTCCAGGGATGGGGCATCTACTGGCCTCATTGGGCAACCTGGGCCAGGGTTTCACCACCCCCATCATGAAAAATGTATTCCTTATATCTAGCCTGAATCTACCCTCCTTTAGTTTAAAGCCCCCTTTTGTTGTGACCCCTTGTCCTGTCACAACAGGCCTTGCTAAAGAGGTTGCCCCCATCCTTCCTATAGTCCCCCTTTAAGCACTGGAAGGCCACAAGAAGGTCTCCTTGGAGCCTTCTCCTCTCCAGGCTGAACAACCCCAACTCTCTCAGCATGTCCTCGTAGCAGAGGTGCTCCTGCCCTCGGATCATTTTTGTGGCCTCCTCTGGACCCGCTCCAACAAGTCCATGTCTGTCCTGTGCTGAGGACCCCAGCGCTGGACGCAGCACTGCAGGGGGGTCTCACCAGAGCATAGGAGAAGGGCAGGACCCCCTCCCTCGCCCTGCTGCCCACGCTGCTGGGGATGCAGCCCAGGGGACGGTTGGCCGCCTGGTCTGTGAGCGCACATTGCCGGCTCATGCCCAGCTTTTCATCCACCAGTATCCCGAAGTCCTTCTCTGCAGGGCTGCTCTCCATCCCTTCAGCCCCCAGCCTGTACCGATACCAGGGGTTGCCCTGACCCCAGTGCAGGACCTTGCAAAGCGATCAGCCAAGCTACCCCGGAGGCTGCCTCAGGCCAGCAGCCTGGGGAAGTGCAAATGTGGATGGAAAGTGCGATGCATAGGAATTAATACCAGCACCACTGGGGCTCTCTGCCATATTTCTTCACTTACACATCAAAGCTACCTATGGATGCTTGAAATTTTCCCATGAAAAGTAATTTCTCCCATAAATATAATGAGTCAGTGCTGCTTGGGAACTGTTGTGTGGAAGAGTTTTCTTACTGCTAGAGTCATCCTCTTTCTAAGAGGCAAATGTCTTATTTATTCCTTACTTGGATAAAGATTTTTCTTTAGAAAAAATTATTTCCTGCTACTGCTCTGTGAGTCAGGACACCTGGTACAGACGCTGTAAGGTGTCATGCTACAGCTGGTTATTTATGTAAGGGTAAATAATTACAGCCATTAATTGGGAATTAATGAATTATATGCAATCCTCAAGCAGCTTTCTTGCTCCACAGAGGCAGACCCACAGCTGCCATGAGCACCAGGAGGGAAGGTCTTCACCAGGACTGCTCAGAGCTAAAGAACCACTCTAAAAATTGAATTTTAATGGCCTGTTTTGAAAGCCAGCATAAGGGTGCTTGGAGCCATTTGATGCAGAGCTTGGCTTCCCACAGAGCCTCACCAGACCCTGGAAAATATTTTCAAAATACAGACTACATGAGGGCAACTTGAAAAGCCTCCCTAGCCTTTTTCAAAACCGTAAATTCTCTACATGAAGCACCAGGTGGGGGTGACACAGGGCATCCTCCAGCCAAATGGCCCAGCCTGGTCACCCGCTGCGGGCTTTGGTGCCCCGACAGCACCTTGTCCCCGCCGAAGGGCTGGTATGGATCCCTCCGCCGGGCAGCTATGGCACTTGCTGTTTGCGGGGCTGCTGGCATCCCTCAGACAAGCCCGACCGTGTGATGGGCACCCCGGGAGGCGGCGGCAGGCAAGGGCAGCAGGATTGTGTCTGCATCGCCAAGATGCGGTATTCATTGATCCGGCTCTTGAGAACACTCTTTGGGGATGCTTTGAGTTTTAAGGCTTTTCGGATGCATCTGCAGTAGCTCCTCTCTTTGCTGTCATGGGATGTAACAAATCTTTTCCATTTTTGCTCTGTTATAACTGTTTAGATAAGCAGTGAGACTCCCCTTAGCTTACATGATTTTTTTGCCACAGCCGGGTGGTATTTGCAGTTTGGGGACATCTGCCAGAAATGATTCATTCCTTTCCCTCCTCTCTCCACTGATATTTTCCTCCTAGCCATAACAATATGCATTTTCCCTGTTAATGTTCCTCACGCTTCTGTGTTTGTACTGTTTCATGCCCCGGGAGGGGGCTGGTAAAGGCAGAGGTGGGTTCCCCCTCGCAGAAAGGTGAGACCCACAGCGTGGCACAGGGACATCCCTGCCCCCTCTCCTGGAGGTGACACAGCCAGCATTCCAAGGGTCGCAAAGCCAGCCTGGCATTGCCTGTGGGGCTGAACAGCCAGGTTGGATGGTCCTGAGCCAGCCCGGGACCGACACACACCTCTTCCATCAGTACCACTTGGAGATATTTGAATCCCTTCGGATCAGCTTGGGAAACCACAGCCAAGGCTCCCCGGCGTGCCCATCACCCCGTGTTGGTGTGAAGGTTCAGCAAAGCAGCTGCTAAACAGCTATAAATAGGGAGCTTGGGGAGCCTGTTTCCAACTGCAAATGGCAGAGCTGCGGAGATGGCTTTGCTCCGCTTGGACGGTGCTAAATTTTCCTGAGCTCAATAGCAGAGAAGACAATGAAGATCTCAGAGGCTGGGATCCTATTCTCTGACTGCCTTCGCCTCAGTAATTTTGTCTGCCCACCTCCTGCTCCTCCTCCGGCAAACCTCCACCCCCAGGCACAGATGTAGCTGCAGCATCCGCCAAAGAGGATTACAAGAGAAAGGGAGCTGGGAAGACACTTCTCCTGCCTTCACTGCGCATCCCTCCCGGACCTCATCATGCAACGTGGGCTGCTCTGATGGAAGCTGTTTGCACTGAGCCTTGCAGCACAGCGCTGCCCAACGCCCCGCAGGACCTTTCTGCTCCATTCTATTCCTTCCCTCACCACATCCCACCCAAGCCCTCAGCCTCCACAGGGTCTTCAAGAAAACATCTCAATTCAGATCCAAGTCCCTGAACCACCACAGGAGGTCGCTTGGAGAAGGGTCGCTTGGAGAAGGGTCGCTCTGTGCTCAACCCTATTATTTTCCCCAACATGTTCACTGTTGAGCACCACTGGAGAAGCTCCCAGCCCAGGGTCCAGCACATGTGGACACTCTTATGTTCTCAAACATACACACCTTTCATTCAAGAGCATCCTTTCATGAAAGCTGTTCCCTTGTGCGGTCTCAGCATAAGCAGATGCTTCTCATTTTTGATGTCTGTTGCAGATGGGATCATTTGATCTTCAGATTTCTCAGTGAAGTCAAGTCATAGCCTGCAATTTCCTTTCAGATGCGTTGAGTTCCTGCATAATTTTCAATTCACTCTTCTTTTGTGGGTGATGAATAGAGAAGGGTGCTCTCCATCAAAGACAGTTTATTAAAATGCAAATAAACTTCAGACTGAAGGTCCGTTTGAGCACTGAGAATCACATACATCAATAGAGAATATTAAATTTGGTCTCAAGAAGAACTGAGGAGCAGAATTTTTTTCTGGGGGGAGCCAACATCATTCCCCATCACAAACACTTCCCACCTCCTCCCACTGAGAGACCTTCATCGGTGGCTTATGGCATCACCCCAAACTCCAGGCAGCCAGAGCTGACACTTCCCGTGCCAGGTCTCTCATCTATCTCTTTGGAAAAGTTCAGCCAGACCAGGCCAGCCACTTTTGAGGAAGAACTAAGAACTAAATTGTTAAGTAAAATACCAGCAGTAAAAACTGTCAGTGAAAGTAAAATGTTGCAAAGTTCACAAGGACCTTTTCTTGAATGTCCCGGGAGATTTGGGAGCCCCCACCTCTGCCTGCGGGCTCTGTGCTGAGGAGAACTCGAGTCTGGGCTGGGCTTCTCATCACACCTGACCACATCTAAACCACCACTGGTTTGACGGGCTGAGTGGGGACCTGTGAAGCCCAGTGGGGAGACTCCAAAATACCCCAGACTTCACACGGTGTTTGGCTACAAAACATTTCCAAGGGCTGCAGGGGAGGGCGGCCAAGTCCATGGAAGAGGACTCTCTGGAGACTTGCTAAATTTGTAGCAATGGCACCTGCTTGTGCTGAGCATGGATGATGTCTGGGATGGTCTCCTGGAAGAGACGGTCTCCCTGCACACCTCGAGTCTACCCGGTGCTCCCCGCCTGCCAAGTCCCATGGAGCCTGGGGCTGCTCCTTGGCAGGATGCTCTTGCTGGAGCGGGGTTTTTCCCCTCTCTCCCCTGATCTCAGCAGTCTTCCTCTGAAGACACCATGGAGCACCCACCCCAGGTGGATCGTAGTTGCCGAGCCCGGTCCCTGCTGCTGTAGTTCAGCTTTGTGGCAAAGCACAGGCAACTGACATGCCCTGGGGAGTCCCAGACCCCCGAGGTGTCACCCAGTGCCACCCAAACACAATCCCTCTCCGTGGACTTAGGCAGAGAAGACCCACCATTTCGTTGTCACACAGGCAAGGCAGCACTCAACACCCACAGCCATGGGGATTCAAACACTGAAGGAGCTCGTGGACGCTCCGGATTCAGGAACACAGGACAGGAAGGGTGGGCGCATCCCCTCCCCGCCCCTGGCTAAAGCTGCCCAGCAGTTTTGGTACCCAACAGGCTGAGCAGGGAGCAGGAATGGCCATGGATTGCCTTCTGGGAGAGATGGAAGGAGCTGCTGGTGACGATGAGGAAGGAGGGAGGGAGGGAGGAAGGCATCGCAGAGCTCAGAGAGGAGCAGTCTGCAGAGTCACAGCTCTCCTCCTCTGTCCAACTGCAGCAGTGTCTCTGAGTGAGGCTACATCACACCGGGGACCACTGGCACCGCTCTCGGAGCAGCACCCATCTCCCACCCCTCCAGCGGGGTGCAACAGGAAGCTGGAGGCAGGATTTCCATCTCTGTGACCTTAAAGTATCCCTCAAAACACTGCCCAGGGCTTCCCTGGGGGGTGGTTTGGACTCGGTGGGGAGCTGAGAGTGGAGCGAGGGAGAAGGAGGGACAGGAGCTGGTGCTGGGTGTGCGGCAGCCATGGGTGCTGAGGCTCGCTGGGGAGGCAGCCGAGGGGAAGAACAGCGTACGGGGCAGGACCAAACCCTATTAACCAGCTCTATTTTTAAACCCCAAATGGAGAGCTGTAAAGTGGAATCACTGTGCACAACCCCGGTTCCTGTCGCTCCTCCGGGCACCGGCGAGGCAGGAGTGAGTGCAGAGGGGCCATCCCAGGCAGCTGCTGCCCAAAATAGATCCCTCAAAGCCTTCCAGCACCTGGTCCTGGAGGAGCCACGGGCAGAGGGAGGAGGGAGCGAGTCCCAGGTGGGTGAGCTCTGCTTTTTGCAGGGGATCCAGCAAGGTCCCTGCTGGCAGGAGACATCCCCAGATATGCCAGTCCCAAAGGAGCTGTGTCACTTGTTGATTGATGTTTCTGTGGCCATTTGCAGCTGAGGAGGCCAAAGCCGTGACCAGAATCTATCCAGGTTGCCATGGCAGCAGGGAAAAAAAAACTTTAAAAAGAGGGAAAAAAGCAAGTAAGAGGTATGGGAGAAGGGATTTCCAAAAAAATAAAAAGCCAACAGCATCTCAGTGCCAGCACAGACCTGGTAGAAGCTCCCGGGTCCCCTGGGTCATGCTGGGTCACCCCGGGTACCTGAAAGCTGGGCAGCCGCCGGCTGCAGCTCTGGTTCCGTGCCACCTGGCAGTATGGTTAGGTGACAGCAGCAGCACCCAGTGCCACAAAGTCACCCATCAGCACCCTGGGCACGCAGAGGAAAGGGGATGGGTCATGGATGGATGCAGAGCAGTCATGGGAGGAGGAGGAGGAAGCCAGGAGCAGCGTTACCAGTACATCACTCTCCTTGCAAGGGGAAAAAGGCCCCTCAGAACCTTACAGGACACTGGCGTCAGGCAGAGGTGCTGCCACGGCCCATACGCTCACCGCAGTTCACAGAATCCCAGAATCCCAGGTGGGAAGGGACCTCAGGGATCATCTAGTCCAACCTTTCTAGGAAGAGCACAGTCTAGACAAGATGGCCCAGCACCCTGTCCAGCTGAATCTCAAAAGTGTCCAACGTGGCCGAGTCAACCCCTTCCCTGGGGAGATTATTCCAACGGTGACTGTTCTGACTGTGAAAAATTTCCCTCTCGTGTCCAATCAGAATCTCCCCAAGAGCAACTTGTGTCCATCCCCCTTGCCCTCTCCATGGGACTCTGTGTAAAAAGGGAGTCTCCACCTTCTTTGTAGCTGCCCCTTAAGTACTGGTACATGGTGATGAGATCCCCTCTGAGCCTCCTTTTCTCAAGGCTGAACAAACCCAGCTCTCCCAGCCTACCCTCATATGGCAGCCTCCCAGTCCTTGGATCATCCTGGTGGCCCTTCTCTGGACCCCTTCCAGCCTGTCCACATCCTTTTTGTACAGCGGGGACCAGAACTGGACACAGCACTCCAGGTGTGGCCTGACAAGCGCTGAGTGGAGCGGGATGATGACTTCTTTCCCTCTGCTGGCGATGCCCTTTTTGATGCAGCCCAGCACCGTGTTGGCCTTCTTGGCCGTAGCAGCCACTGTTCCCTCTCTTACTTATGAAAATGCTTCAGTGTTTCCTTGTCCTGTCCCGATTGCTTGTGCCTCATGCTGGAGCCCCCGGGGCCAGGCAGCCGGCACTCGCCACAGGCTCCAGGGTGTCCAGCGGTTACAAGAGCCCATCAAAGTGGATTTGTTCCTCACCTGGGCTTTTCCGAGGCCCAGGACGAAACTGACTCATTTTAATTCCCTCACTTTACTCTTGTAGGCTGATTTTTTCCAGTCCTGTTCCCCACGCCCCTCTGCTCCCAACTGCTCTGCATTAAAGTGCAAACACAAGTCCCCAAACCTTTCATTTTGCTGGCATTTTAGCAGCTCTTTCAAATTGTATTGCTGTGGCAGGTGGGTGGCTGAAGCCTCTATACAAATGACACCCTTTTTGCTTTCCTGGAAAGAGTCTTCAGTGTTTCTCTTCTAAAAATCAAACCCAAATGCAAGGAGGAAGCATGAGTTACAGGCAAGAGCCTTCAGGGCTGAGAAGTTTCCAGCAGGTCCTGGCCCTCTAAAGTTCAGCCATGCCAGGAACAGGGCCGTGGCTGGTCAGTGCTCTCCTTTCAGCCAGGAGACAGTCATACCCGGCTGCTTTTGAACCCATGGGTATACATGTATCTTCTTGGCTGTTTGTGAGCCTAAAGTCACTGTGGAGCAGACACAGAGCACAGAAGTCCTGGTGTCCACCCCTTCCTCTTTCTGTGGTCCAGATGCCTCCTTTCCTGCAAGATCCTTTAGGAAGGTCAGGATGGAGGGCTGCCTCTTAGCTCCAGCACGGCAAAGGCAGCCTGAGCCCCACATCTGCAGCAGCTCAGGATTTCCCCCAGCACATCCATGACCATCATCTCCAAATACCCGGTCTGCAATGTCTCTGTGCCTGCCCAGGCAGCCCACACGCTGGGTGGATGGCAGAGCTGGGTGGGAACATGCCAGAGAAGTGTCCCTGTAGGAATCTTCAGCTCTGCACATGGTGGCCTTGGTCCTGCCCCTGGGAACAGGACAGGCATGTTGTAAGGGCTTCTAAACTGTGTCCCACCCAGCCGTGTGCATTGCATCCACCCCAGTGCCATATGACCATGAAAAATAAACAGGAAAAAAAGGGGAGAGAGGCTTTTGCTTGGGGAGGGGTTGGTCCCTACCTTGGGGTCTTGCAGGTGACCCCCTTGCCAGCTCTTGGCTACAATCACAAGGCCTTAAGGTATGAACAATGCCCCAGGCAAGGTGTTTACACGTCTCTTCTTTCATAAAACCCTGCTACATTGCCAGGACAGCAAAGATCTGGCAGGAGAGAATCACAGAATAATTCAGGTTGGAAAAGACCCCTAAGATCATCAAGTCCAACCTCAAATCCAGCGCCCCCAGGCCTCCTAAACCATGTCCCCACGCACCAGGTCTACACGGTTTTTGAACCCCCCCAGGGGTGGTGACTCCCCCACCTCTCTGGGCAGCCTGTGCCAGGGCCTGACCACTCCCTCAGTAAAGACATTTTTCCTAACATCCAACCTAACCCTCCCCTGACGCAGCTTGAGGCCGTTTCCTCTCATCCTGTCACTGGTGACCTGGGAGCAGAGACCAGCCCCCCCCTCACTCCAGCCCCTCTCAGGCAGCTGCAGAGAGCGAGAAGGGCTCCCCTCAGCCTCCCCTTCTCCAGGCTAAACCCCCCCAGCCCCCTCAGCCGCCCCCCAGCACACTTGTGCTCCAGACCCTGCCCCAGCCCTGCTGCCCTTCTCTGGACACGCTCCAGCCCCTCAAGGCCCTTCTTGTCCCGAGGGGCCCAAACCTGAGCCCAGCATTCGAGGTGGGGCCTCCCCAGGGCCGAGCACAGGGGCCCCATCCCTGCCCGGCTCCTGCTGGCCACACCAGGGCTGACACAAGCCCGGGGGCTGGTGGCCTTATTGGCCAGCTGAAGTGTTGGCCTGTCACACACAAAGTACAGTGAGGACAGTTTGGCTTCCAGTTAGATGGTGTATCAGATAACATCTCCCATGAGGTATTTTCTTTCCACATCCGCTCCTGCACAGATCAACTGTTCACCTACTCCAGCATCTACTTTCACCATGTCCGAAACAGATGGGATGCGCATCTTCTTCCAGCCATGAGGTGCTGGATGCTGTGGGGCTGGATCCCTAAATGCGCAGGGAACGTATGGGTGATTGGAAGTCACACCCCAAAAGAAAGATTTCTGACTTTTTTGAAGTTAACCTCAGTAGCAGAACAGCAGGAGGTAGCGATGGTGTGTAAGAGCAACAGCGTTGGATGCCCATGGACACATGGGCATCTTCTAGATGTTGCCCCCGGGGAGTGGCAGCCCAGCACCCTCCCCGAGCCCAGCTGCCAGCCGGGAGGAGATGCTGGGTTCAATCTGTGTCCTCCCACCGTGTTGCCCTTTTATTGAGATTTAAAACGTGACTTTGCCAGCCAGAGGTGTGTCTTCATGAGGAGCGGGCTGTCAGGGCTGGGAACATGCCTGGTTTGCTTCCCTCACATCTCTGCTTCCACCACCTCCTTGATTCATCCGAGTGTGTCACTGCATGGCAACAGGCTTGTGGGAACACCCACGCCACGTTATCCGTGGCAGGAGGAGAGGGAGACTTGCTGAGGAGCTGGAAGCAGCGATTCCTCTGTGGAGGGTGAGCATGGGATCAACGCCACCGATCCCACACAGGGCTGGAGCTCAACCACCGCTACAGCACCACCCCAGCCTGAAGGGGCAGCTGTGGGAGGAGTGAAGGGTCTACCCGCTGCTGTCCTTCCCACAGCCTTCAGTTTAGGACCTGTTGGCTCAGCGAGCAAGCCCATATGGCTGCTGAAAAGGCAATGTCTGTGAGAGGAACACAGGTCTCCCAAGCCTCTCCAAGCCTCCCCTGAAGACAGCCAGTCTTCCTGAACAAGCTCTCCTGCCTGCCCCATTTGCATGGGAGACGTGCAGGGGGTCAGGCACAGCACCAGGATAGCAGCAATGCCAGGGTAGGTGCTGTTGCACCACCGTAAGATGGGGTGTTTGATCCCACCATTGCCTCTGCCACAGCCCGGCCACCACCGTGGCTTCAGGTCAGGTCAGCTTCTGTCTGCCAGGATTTGGCATCCAGCTGGCAGGACTCAGGATCTGAGGCCGGACAGCCCTGGGGGGAGTGCTGCCTCTCACAGCACTGGCCCAGGGGACCCTGCCTCTTCACCCTTGTCTTCCTTCTTGTGAGAACCCACCCCTCATGTCGGCTGCCCTGGAAGGGAAAACGCACAGCGGCATGAGCATCAGCAAACCCAGGGTGAGACATGGTGGCACCTTCTGCTGACCCCGGTGGAGACAGCCCCAGCCTCTTGTGAAGTCTCTGAAGCCGGGTGAGTGTCCTGGAGTCATGGGCTTCCTCTGAAGGCCACTTAGAGCAACAGAAAAACTCAGCACGTGGGTATCAGCCTGTCTGTCTCATCCCCCCTAACATTAGATGTCCACCATGATATCTACACCTGAGCAAGTCTCCCCCGGCTCCCTTTCCAACCCCCTGCCTTATTTCAGATGTCTGATTTAGGAAGAGATGAATCAAGTCCTTGGATGGAGGCAGCAGATGGGATACCTCTTCCTGTGGGCTACAAGCTGGTGAGATATCTGCACGTCTGGGAGTGAGCAGCTAAAATGCACCTTGAATGCTGTCGTGGTTTAACCCCAGCCGGCAACTCAGCACCACCCAGCCGCTGGCTCGCTCACTCCCCCATGGTGGGATGGGGGAGACAACTGGAAGGGTAAAAGTGAGAAGACATGTGGGTTGAGATAAAGGCAGTTTAACAGGGAAAGCAAAAGCTGTGCACACAAGCAAAGCAAGCCAAGGAATTCATTCCCTCCTTCCCACGGGCAGGGGGTGCTCAGCCATCCACAGGAAAGCAGGGCTCCACCACACCTAACGGTGACTGGGAAAGGCAAACACCATCGCTCCCAACATCCCCCCCTTCCCTCTTCTTCCCCCAGCTCTATACGCTGAGCATGACGCCATATGGTGTGGGACATCCCTGGGGTCAGCTGGGGTCACTGTCCCGGCCGTGTCCCCTCCCAACCCCTTGTGCACCCGGCGGAGCCCGGGAAGCAGAAAAAAGTCCGTGACTAGTGTAAGCACTGCTGAGCAACAACTGAAACATCTCCACATTATCAACACTGGCTTCAGCACAAACCCAAAGCACAGCCCCACACCGGCTACTGTGAAGACAATGAACTCTATCCTAGCTGAAACCAGGACACATGCCCACGGGGCCCTCCCTGCAGGGCCGGCTGTCCGAGTCCACGCGGCGTTGCCACCTGCACACGCAGATTTTGCCAAGCCCTGGGTAGTGGATTCTTTAGAGAGGATGGACAACGGCACGGATTTCATGAGTGCATTGTCCCCCTTCGCATATAACACATCATAGCAGATGTTAAACAGCTACGCTAAGCATCTAATTACCACATTAACAACACAAATACCAAAGAATACAGGGAAGCAGACTGACTACCAAAGCTATGCAAAACGTCTAACCTGGAGACAACTTTCCCATGTAGTTACTGTGATGTTAAACACTGTTACATAATGATTACAGATTTCAGGTCAGACACTCCATACGTCATGGAAGCATGGTGTGTTTTGACATTTATGGGAATACTTTTTATTTTTAGTTAGTTTGGTTACCATGGCAGCAAGAAGAAATCTGCAGTAGACTCAGCTATACATTAGATTTTGGCCTCCCACTTGATACATCCAAAAACTTTTCAACTGCTTTCCCCAAAATTGTCAGCCCTAAGCCGCGATGGGAGGAACGAGGCTTGAAAAGAAAACAGCCCGCTCACTGCTCTTTAACAGGGAAGCTATTTCTGAAGCCCCTCTCCAATGCCTGGCTGAATGAAGGCGCTCATTAGCATATCAAGTTTTACTTATTTAGATATTTCAGTGAAGCAGACTGTACTGCAGAGGTTAGTAGAGGTTGAACGGGTTTAAATCATGATGAATGAGCCACATTCTGCTCAAAGCAAGCAGGAATTGTCTGAAAACAGGAATATCTTGCAAATACCTCAGGTCCTGTTCCTGAGCTGCACCCCAGGCGCCGTGGGAGCCGTGGCCAGAGCTGCCGGAGTTTGCTGGCAGGGATGTGACCCTGCTGCACCATGAAAGGGTGGCTTCTATAGTTCTCCTAATTGGGAAGCAAGAAGCAAAATGCCTTCGCTGCCCTCCTGAGCCTCTCAGCCATTAGCACACGGAGAAATGATGGAGGGGTGGCTGTGATAAATAACTGCCCATCAGCACTGCATTTCTCCCACGCTCTGCTTGATGAAATACCTCCAGGCACTGTAAGCTCTCCATGCTGCGGCACCCGCCGAGCTGCAGCTGGGGTTGGCTTCTAGCAACTGCGATTTAACTCCTGGAAAGCCTCCAGAGCACTGCAGAGGCAAAGGAAGGACCCTGGGTTGCGTCTGCATGAGTTAGGACCAGCACACTTAACCCATTCCTCTGGTAGAATCATAGAATAGAATCATAGAATCATTAAGGCTGGCAAAGACCTCTAACATCACCAAGTCCAACCCAACACCCCCAGGCCTCCTAAACCATGTCCCCGAGTGCCACGTCTACACAATTTTTTGAACACCCCCAGGGATGGTGACTCCCCCACCTCTCTGGGCAGCCTGTGCCAGGGCCTGACCACAAGCCTGGGGGCTGGTGGCCTCCTTGGCCACCCGGGCACTGCTGGCTCATGCCCAGCCGGCTGTCAGCCAGCACCCCCAGGGCCTTCTCCGCCGGGCACTTCCCAGCCCCTCTGCCCCAGGCCTGGAGCGTTGCCTGGGGTTGGTGTGACCCAAGGGCAGGACCCGGCACTTGGCCTTGTTAAGCCTCACATATTTGACCTTGGCCCATCGATCCAGCCTGTCCAGGTCCCTCTGCAGAGCCTTCCTACCCTCGAGCAGAGCGACACTCCTGCCCAACTTGGTGTCATCTGCAATCTGTAGGGGACAGCTGCTTTATGGCGGTGGGAGGTGATGCAGAAATGAAGGGGTGTAAAGCACCCGATCAGCCACTGCAGAGGGATGGTGCTGGGACAGACCTGGCCCTTCCATCGGCATCCCCAGAGATGGGAGTTTCAGGTTGGGGTGTTGCTGAGGATCACCTCCCAGGTGAGAAGGAAGAATGAAACTTAGTGGGAAGGCGGTCTGGTGTGTGTGTGCACTGAATCTCTACTGGGGGAGAAAACGATCCCATCAGCCTTCTAGTTATTTTCCAATGAAACGTGAAATTCATTGCAGATGTCCCAGAATCTATCACTGCTTGACAGCTCAGGAAATCCAGGGTTGCCCTGAGCCTCCTCTGCCTCAGCCAGCGCAGACCGATGCACTCGGGGTTCGGGTCACACGTGACAGGCACCTGCCAGATCCCCACGAGAGAACCGGGGAAGCGACCGGCAAATGAGCAATAGCTGGCAGGGCCTCAGGGATGAGAGAGCAAGGCCTTTGCATGCTGACTGACCTGAGCTGATGGTCCGGAGGCACAGAAACCTCTCCGGTGCCTAGCCGGGACCCGGGTGAGATGCAAAGTGCTGGTGGAGTGGAGCAGCCCCATGCAGGCTCCCACCCGTCCACTTGAGCTGGCTCCCATGTGCCTCCCCCCGCCAGTACTTTGCTGTGTGTTTTCAGAGAGGGGTGGTTTTATTTCCTTGTTACCCAGATGCTGGTTTGGCTCTGGACCACACGGGCTGGCCTGGCTCCCAGGGCCGCTCAGCCTGGCTGGCTGCACACGGCCACCCACATTTTGGGAGGATCCATGCCCTCCAAGCCCAGGGCTCTGCTTTTGAAGCACCAGCACTGCTGAGTCCTGGTGCTTTCATAGCCTCCCACGGGCAGGCAATGCCAGGCAGGTCCTGGCTACGGTGGTTATGGCCTTTTTGGCAAGACCTTTGTGCTCTCCCCCTGCTCCTGCCCTTGCAGCTCCTGTGGGAAGTGCATGGCCATGGGCTCCTCCTTCCCTCAGCATCTCTCTTGTGATGCCCTCAAATCCCCCTGGATTCCCACTAGCTTATCTATGGTGACATCTATGTCACCAAGTGTACCCAAGTGCCTGGCTGCCACCTTCTGGGTTGCAACGAAGGACAAAGAAGAGACTGGAGACAAGGTTTATATTTATGGAACATCCCCCAAAAGCAGATTCCTGGGCCAAATCCCCTGCTAACAGTTTCTCCTCCCTTTTCCTGGCGGTGTCTCGCCCGCTGTGCCGGTGTCGGATGGGGCGAGCTGAACACGCACCTCCATCGCTCAGATTGCTGCTGGAGAAACCAAACGCAGACCTGTTCCACACAGCCAAAAAACATATGGATTGGCACGAACCCCACGCTAGGGTCTGCATATCTTAAGGTTCCCTATGGCAGAGCCCTACTGTGGCCAAAGAAGTCTCGGATTTTTTGTGAAGCAAATAAATTTTGGTCGGAGAGAGTTTCCTTTTCAACACTGAAGACGCAGGGAATATTACACCTTCAGCACATCTTCTGAACCACTAAGTTTTCCCCAACTGAGCCTTGAGTAGCAGAGAAAGGAGGAAGACAACAAGCCCAGCCTGTGGGAGGAAGGACAGATTTCTCTGGTGGGATGAGTCTAATATTGCTGTTCTCCAAAATGAGTCACAGGTCGGAAAAGTGGGGCATTAATCTCAGAGGAGATGAGTAAGCGGGCAGCATGTGAAGGCAGTGGTCAAAGGAGCATCACAATTTATACTTGCAGCTTAGATCTTCCCATGTATTAGCAACAGCTTCTGCTGTCTCTTGATTAAAATCAGAAATTTTCCGCTAGCTCCCCAGAGAAAAAAAAAAAAAATTAAAAATAAATGATGTCACTTTTAAAAGTAATCAGCAAATTTAGATTTGCAGATTTTTTCAGTACATCTCACTCTGAGGCACCATCGAAACATTTAGCTTCTCTTTCACAGACCTCCTGCAGCAGCCAGATGTCCCCAGGTCCTGGCGTATCGCCAGGCTGGGAGTTACTTGATGGAGCAATTTTGCCGTCTTATTCCCAGAAGCTGTTTCCGGGAGGTGACAGAGAAGCAGTGCCACCCCGGGGCTCAGCCACCCGCTGATGCCCACGGTCACCGCCAGCGTCACTGATGGAAAGTCCTCGGGGAGGAGCAGCGGTTCTTCAACATCTGGGTTTTTATCCTTGTGCTGTGCTACTGTTTAAGTGCTTAAGTTTTAATAAGGAAAGCATGTGCTCAGCGATTATAAGTAAAGACTGTTAAAGGAAAAAAATCATTAAATATTTAAAACAGTTACACTGTTAATGTTCTCATTAGTGTTTCTGAGGACCCGGCCTCCCCGCCGCAGAGACTCAGCTGCCCAGAGCAAACCCCTGTCACACAGCGGCCTCAGCCATCTCCACAGGTTCTTCAGGGGGGTTTAAGCAGTTACGAACCAGGGGTTTATTTCCCACCTGCTCTGTGTGGGTGGCAATGAGTAACTTTCTCAGTGTATTGGGTGTGTAAGTCCAGAGACGTTGCCCGTCAGCCAAAGAAGCCCTGAGCGCCATCGTTTGGGGAGCAAGGGCGAGAGGGAAGCAGTGAGCGGCTGACTCCGACTGTGATTCAAGTAGCTCCTGACTCAGAGCCCGCTGAGGTGGGTGGGAAGTCTGCTCCCAACGCCGGTTCAGCTTCAAGCTCAAAAATGGGCAAATCTCCTGTGACTTGATGAGTGCTGCTGTCTGAAACAGGCGTTACGCTTCGGTGATTCGATGGCACTCATGCCATCACCTAGGTAGGGAGGACTTCCCGGTTGCCGCTTCCCAGCAGCTTTGCCTGTCTTCTGCACAACAGGAAGGATTCTGACTTCTGGTGTTTTATCGTTGGGAACTCCTTGAGCTTCTGAAATCCATCTAGCCCCAGGAAACCTCATCACTTTCGCAGGAAACTGCTGTTTGCTCCCAGATGTGAGGCACCAATACTGGCAACAGACTGCAGCAGGCTCTGAGCGATGGAAAGCAGCCTGGCCTGGGCAAGGGGAGGTTGGTTCTGAGAACAGGGCATCCAAACATTCAAAAACTGGAAGATTTGGCTACAGGCACAAAGTATTTCTTGGCTCCCTCATGTTCAGGCAAGGTGGTGACAGTGAGATAAAATGGGCAAAGATGCCACCTGGGTTCAATGAAAGTCAATTGTCCTCAATGATTTGGCACCTTTGCTTGAAAAGAAGTGACCTCAGAAACAAATGGGAGGTGCTTTCAGCTTTCTGAGCTTCTTCAGTGCACCTGAAATGGTGCTTGGAGCAAGCGATACAACCGGTAAGAAGCTCTGAAAACTGTGCTGGGAGGCAGTTCCTGATGGAGCCCTGGGAGTTTCAGACCGGGGATGCTGTAAGACATCTCACCTAGCATTTCTGCTGATGACCTTTGCACCAATGATGAGGGTGGCCTCAGCAACTGTGCTAACGACCCAAAGCCAGGAGGTGTCACCAGTACGGAGAAGAAGGAGGATATGTTTTTTGGAAACTCTGAATGACCCGGAGAAGCGGAATGAGAGCAGGGATACGGATGCCAAGGTCATGCATGCGTGTGGGGACTAATAAACAAGGATTTCTGCTGTCAGCCAAGAGCTCATCCATTCAAAATGACTGAGGAGAAGGAGGATCAGGGTGTATTGGATGATCGCAGGATGAATTACAAGCTGCCAACGTCTTAAAGTCATAAAAAGGCAACTCTAATCCTAGGCTGCATCTGCTGTTCCCAGTAGGCACATGGGAACACGAGTGTTCCTGTACAAAGGGCTGGAGAGGCCCCACGTAGCTTATAAGGTACCATGCATGGTACCTCCAGGCACAAGGGGAGAACACATTTGCAAAGCCTGAAAGAAGTAGTGGCAGATGATCTGCTCATAGTGGACACCCGCACCTCTCCAGCAGCATGGGGCACCTCTGGGAAGGCCACGTCCCAACCCCCTCCTCTCAGGAGGGGAGCCCTGAGCCCTTGTCCTCTCTCTTATTTATCTCTTCAAGGTGTTATGGGAGCATAATGAATAAAGGAGGCTACAGAGCTCTTTGTCTCAGCTCATTCCTCTCTTTTATTTATTAGCTCTAGCCCAGCTCAGGGCCTCATAAATCAACCCAAACTCACCCTGGCGGCTACCCATTACCTGCACACGCGCGCCTGTTACCGGCACACATTCGTCTGTCCAGTCTGCCTCTCCCCTTGAGATCCCACCCCGGAGCCGAGGACCCGGTGCGGTGCAGGGGAGTGAAGGTGGGAGCCAGACAGTCTATCACCTTCCCAAGACCCTGCTGGCAACCCAGCTGCGAGGAGATCCGGGCAGGCTCCCTCTCTGCCCCGCTGGATGGAGATCGATCGGCATCGCAGGGATGATGCTGGCAGATTAATTAGCGACAGACAGCCTTCAGCTTCATGTCCCACTGCTCCTCGCAACAATCTAAGATGTGAATGCTATTGATTTCCCGAGTCCCACCTTCCTTCTACCCTGTAATCCTTTCGCTAGTGGGGATCTCAGCAGAAAAAAATTGTGGTGGACGTGTGTTTGCACATACACATGCATAAATATAAAGCAGTGGAGGTTTAAGAAGCCACTGTAGCCTAAAGCAAGTGAACTTCAGGTTGTTTGTCATCAAGATAATGTTAACAAGAAGAAAATATTTAGTTATTAAAATGAAGGAAAGAGCTGCTGCCCCCCGAGCAGGATTCCCAGCCCTCTGTGCCTGCAGTGCCCTGCCACAGAGTGCTCCCCCTGCCCAGGAGCCCAGCATCCCCTGCAGAACCCGCTGGGGTGGGCTCAGGACCTGCTCCCAGCTGCCCACCTCCACCTTTGTGTCACCACCACTGACGGCCTCCTCCCACAGGGATTTCACGATACAAAATACTGCAGAATTTCCATGGAAAACACAGAGGTTCAGATGTTTTGTCTCACTTTGTGATGAAGATTTTCCCTTCAGCAAGATAACTCCAGAAGGTGACACTTGATTTTTCCCTCCAGCTCCCAGGTCTAGGCACATCCTTGCCATTACCCCAACCCTTACCTCCATCCTGCCAGGGGGAACTAGGGGCTCTCATGCTCTCCATCCCTTTTCCTCTCTTGACTCATGGTCCTTTGTGGCCCTTGTGACATCTGCCCATCTCCTCTGTCCTCATATTCTTATTTCTCAAGACAAGGAATGTCTCGGGGACACAGCTGATGGGCACCAGGAGCCAAGGGAGGTGGCTGGGACAGGGGGGATGCGGGAGCAGGTCCTGACACTGCGGGTCACCTCCGCCCCTTGTGTCACACCCCAATTACTGTGGTTTTCCTATCAGTATAACAGAACTGTAGTGGTGTTGCAATCTTTTTGAGGGGTGACACACCGTATATAAGTCAAACAGCACATCGCCCACCGCCCCATCTCGCTCCTGTCGATATCTCCAAGCTTGATCCTGATTTCTAATTTGCACTTCCAGCAGACAAAGCAAACACACCGGCAGGCTGGCGGGGTGCAGAGGGGAATGGCCAGGAGCAGGGAATTAATGTTCACGATAACAGTCCTTCTTGTTATTAGGAATCACCAAGGGGATGCGACAGCGCTTACACAGAGTCCCAACGACTTTAATTTACTTCAGCCCAGCGGTGCCTTCTGCATCCCCCAGAGCAGAGGCTGGTTGCAGCAGAAACGGAGAGGCACCATTCCCAGAGTGGGAGCCGGGGCCGCTACTAAAGCTGAGGCTCCTGGAGAGAGGCACATGAGAAAAGCAAGAGCCAGCCTGGAACGAGATGACTTCTTGATCCTTTAACTTGTAATCGCTGATCACGGCAACATTAGACAAATGAATGTTGAAGCTGGGTCAAGTAATTATTGCAGGTTCATAGCGGCACGCTGCACCGTTATCGGGGCAGTAGCAAGTCTGACAATTGTAAATAATATGCAGCCAGAGCACAGGGATGCTTGCCTCTTGCTGAGATGAAAGTGAAGGTATAAGCTGCTGCACCAAGAAGAAAACACCTAAATGTTTATGGCCAAGGGTTGCTTCCAAATGCGCTGGCTGCATTCCTCTTTGCAGGGCTTTTTCCTCTTTCTGCCTATTTACATGATCAGCATATCACTACGGCAGAAATGGCATCATATACCTGCCAGAGTGAAAAATGACCACGGGAAACAAGAGGCAGAGCAAACATGGAACAATGGTTTTACTTCAGCAAAAGGGCAGCTAGAGGAATGACAGCAGGGAAAAAAAATGACCGACTCTGAGCAGACACCAAAAGGGAGCAAACGAGGAACACTCAGTAGAGTTCAGAGGAAGCCACAGCGCCGGCGGTTGATACGGAGCCAGCAGGAGCCTGGAGAAGCAGAATAGAAGGTACAAAGCACCCCTGCCCTCACCCCTGCACAGAGCAGGAGAGAAACACACTAGGAAAGTCCTTTCCCCCTTATCACTTGTCCCTCCTTATCAGGCTGAGAAATGGCGGCGTCTTCCCCGTGCATCTCAGCTTGTGGGCTTCCGAATCCCTCCTGAATGCCAATATGGGAGCTTGAAGTTGTACCTGCTTGCTGGATCCCGGGAACTGCACGAACCCATGAGGGGGTGGAAAGAGCCTCTCAGTGCCTCTGCCTGAAGCTGTGCCTGCAAAGGACTGGGTCTTTCAAGGCAAAATTTGATAAATCCCGCTTGAATTTCTTCAGTACCTACCCCAGCTGTTGGCTAACGGGCAGGCATGCTGGGAGCAACGCTCTGCTCCGGAGGGATCCCGCTCCTCCGCTCCACTGCTATCTGTCCCTGTGCTCACCCACGCAACACCACAGCTCAGGCTCAGCGGTCCTGGGCTGCGGAGTCACCTGTGTCCCCGCAGAGGGACAAACTCAGTGGATTACAATAGGTCCCTGCCACCACGGCCACTCACACACTGTCCCTTCAGTCTGCCCAAGGCAGAGATGAACAGCATGGCTCAGAAACAGTGGCCAACAAGAATCAGGAATGTTTCTTGATTCTTGATTCCTGAATGATTCAGGAATGATCCAACCTGATACCAGCTTGTGTCAGCACTGGTGTGGCCAGCAGGAGCCGGGCAGGGATGGGGCCCCTGTGCTCGGCCCTGGGGAGGCCCCACCTCGAATGCTGGGCTCAGGGTTGGGCCCCTCGGGACAAGAAGGGCCTTGAGGGGCTGGAGCGTGTCCAGAGAAGGGCAGCGGGGCTGGGGCAGGGTCTGGAGCACAAGTGTGCTGGGGGGCGGCTGAGGGAGCTGGGGGGGTTTAGCCTGGAGAAGAGGGGGCTGAGGGGAGCCCTTCTCGCTCTCTGCAGCTGCCTGAGAGGGGCTGGAGTGAGGGGGGGGCTGGTCTCTGCCCCCAGGTCACCAGTGACAGGACAAGAGGAAACGGCCTCAAGCTGCGTCAGGGGAGGTTTAGGTTGGAGATTAGGATCAATGTCTTTCCTGAGGGAGTGGTCAGGCACTGGCACAGGCTGCCCAGAGAGGTGGGGGAGTCACCATCCCCAGGGGTGTTCAAAAACCATGTAGACGTGGCACTTGGGGCCATGGTTTAGGAGGCCTGGGGGTGTTGGGTTGGGGATTGGACTTGATGATCTCAGAGGCTTTTCTGACCTTAATGATGCTATAATTCTATGATCCTACTCTATGATTCTAAGAAACGGCTCCTCAACAGGCCTGGGGTGCCCCCCAGTCCTTCTGCCGTCATGGAAATGGGTACGCCCAAGAGTGGCAGCAAGTGCACTATGTGGCTTGACCTTTTCAGAAAATAACCTTGATTTCTGGGGTGGTGGGATCTGTACCAGCTCCCAGCACTCTGGGTGGGCATATAGAAGCAGATCACTGCCTCTCCTGGATGCTGTGAGACCACCCCCATCAGTGGGGACTGTCACACTCTTGTGTCAGGGCTCTGAGGGCACTTAACTGCCCTGACAAGCCTCACTGGGGGCTCTACCAGCCCTCTGCCCAAGGACCCGGAGCTCCAGCTAAGCTTAGGTCTCGGCCCTTGGCCCCAAGCTGGCCAAACCCTCAGTCACAGGGGCCTCTCAGCATCCAGCCCTCACCCTCTCACAGTGACTGGGGAGCTGCTGTGAACCTGCCTCAGTTTCCTCACCTTTGCCACCGATCCCCCCATGTCACCCCATGGCTTAGCTGTTGAGCATCAGGATCCCAAAGCCAGTTTCCCCGCACCCTGCATGCCTATGAACGGTGGCAAGGGCTCATCCTTTCCTTTGGCCCCACACACAGGATCAGAAGCCAACCTTCTTCAGCCCCTCACTGCCCCCACGGTGGCTTCGCAGAGACTCTGCAGCCCCTCCGAGCTCCGATTTTAAGCCCCAGGCTGGACCTGCTGCCCCCAAGCTCCCACACCGTGCTTCTCACATCGCAGCTTCTCTCCCAAGGGAGGTCCAAAGACACCATCACCGGAGGCACGAAGCAACCGCGCTACCAGCCAGCCCCAAACATGTGCACAGAGAGAGGGAAATGAGAGAGAATACAGAGACATTCCAAGTAATCTTATTTTTCCATTGGCTGAAAAGCAACCGCTATGCCGCACCGCACGTTGCCAGGATATTTTAAAGACCTTTGATGACCTTCAGAGTAAGCAGGGTTGACAAGCCAGCTCAGGAGACCCAGTGGGCCCCCTCCCCACTCCCCGGTGATGGAGGAACTGGTACGATGCCTGTGCATCTTACTGGTATGATTTGCTAGAAAGCCATAGATTATTGAAAGTGTTGCATTTATTAGATACGTGTGGCTATTCTAGTAATTTATTACTACAGCCTCATGACACAGTCCCTTGGATTTCTTGCCTCCAGCACTCCCAGCTCTGAAAGTCACCTTGTGCCAACAAGAGGGGGAACTGCAAGACCCCTCGTATCGCACACGTGCCCTGTCCTCTGCAAAACTTCCCCCCAAACACGCTTTTGATCTGCCTGGACTCGGGGCTCCTTTGGACCCCACCACCCCTCACAGCACTGCTGCTGCCATGCAGCCAGGGCCACAGGACCCCACAGGACCCCCCCACGGTGGGGCCTCAACCACCAGGTCCCATTAAAAACCAGAAATGAGAGAGGCTGCAAACCATCCTGCGACCATCGAGCTCCTGGGGCTCTTCTGCAAGGGGCCCAGGTTGCGGTCCCTTTGGGCTGAGCAGACCACCGTGGTACACCTGAGGGCTGGGACCCGGCTCTCGCTGTGGTGACCCAACAGATGACCCTGACAGGCCAGCAGCATGCAGCGGGTCACCGCTGGCCCTCCTGCTGCCGGCAGCGAGGCCCCTGGAGCCCCTCGCCGGCCTGGGGCCCCCGCAGTGTAGGGGTCCGAGGAAGGCCGCCATCTTGGGGGGCACCCCTGGGGCTTGGGGCAGGCTGCTGCGGGCACCACCGGCGGCCCGCGGGGAAGGCAAGAAGCCCGTGCGGGTAGGGACGCTCCCCCTGGGGCGCGGAGGGGAGTCGATGCGGGGGATCCGAGGCGGGGGGGGATCCAAGGCGGGGACAGCCCCGGGGACAGACCCCACATCCCGGCTCCCAACCCCGCAGCTCCGCACCGCAGCCCTGAAGAGAGACCCCCGCAGCGCCGCCGGTGGGCGGGCGGTGAGGGCGGACGGACAGGTGGAAGAGCCAATCGCAGCGCGCAGCCCGCCTCCCCGCCGGCGGTGGGCCAATGGCGGGGCGGGGCGGCCGGCGGGCGGCAGTCAGTCGGCGCTGAGGCGCGGTGCCGTGCGGGTGGCTCTTTTCCCTCAGCCGCGGCCGCTCGGCGCCGCCGCCCTCTCTCCCCTATGGAAGAGATGGAAGAGGAGCTAAAATGCCCGGTGTGCGGCTCCTTTTACCGGGAGCCCATCATCCTGCCCTGCTCGCACAACCTATGCCAGGCGTGCGCCCGCAACATCCTGGTGCAGACACCGGAGTCGGAGTCGCCGCAGAGCCGCCGCGCCTCGGGCTCGGCCGTCTCCGACTACGATTACCTGGACCTGGATAAGATGAGCCTGTACAGCGAGGCGGACAGCGGCTACGGTTCCTATGGCGGCTTCGCCAGCGCTCCCACCACCCCCTGTCAGAAGTCCCCCAACGGGGTCCGCGTCTTCCCGCCGGCCGCCCCGCCGCCCCCCGCCGCCCTGGCGCCGCCGCCGCCGCCGCGCAACGCCTGCCTCACCTGCCCGCAGTGCCACCGCAGCCTGGTGCTGGACGAGCGCGGGTTGCGGGGTTTCCCCCGCAACCGCTTGTTGGAAGGAGTCATCGACCGCTACCAGCAAGGCAGGGCGGCGGCGTTGCGGTGTCAGCTCTGCGAGAAGGCGCCCAAGGAGGCGGCCGTCATGTGCGAGCAGTGCGATGTCTTCTACTGCGATCCCTGCCGCCTGCGATGCCACCCGCCGCGGGGACCCCTGGCCAAGCATCGCCTGGTCCCGCCGGCCCAGGGTCGCGTCAGCCGCCGCCTCAGCCCCCGTAAGATCTCCACCTGCACCGACCACGAGCTGGAGAACCACAGCATGTACTGCGTGCAATGCAAGAGCCCCGTCTGCTACCAGTGCCTGGAGGAGGGCAAGCATTCCAGCCACGAAGTCAAGGCGCTAGGCGCCATGTGGAAGCTCCACAAGGTGAGCCCCGGCCCCGGGACGGCCACCACCATCAGCCCCGGCCAAGCCCTGCGGTTGGGAGGTGGCTGTGGAGGGCCGTCTGTCCAGCATGCCTTGCCCCACGACGCCCACCCTCCCGCAGCTGGCAGGGTGGGCGTACAGCCACCCACCTTCACCCACACCGGGGTTGCGATTTGCACCCTTGCTTGGGAGGAGAGCTGCCCCCTGGCACAGGGGGGCTGGCATCGGGCAGGTGATGCTCCCCGTGGGTCCCTGAATCGTGCCGGCATGCACACCGGGAGCAGGGCTGTAGGTGATGTTCTGGGGGTGGATCAGGGACGCCTGCGCTGCAGAGCTGGAAAAGCGACGAGAAGCGATGCTTTCGTGAGGAGAGAGGCGTGAAATCTGCCGCGGGGGAGGATGGGGAGGTGGCAGCGGGGTGCCGTGGGGTGCTGCTGCCTCCTCCTGCACACCAAGTCATGGGGAGGAGGAGGGATGGCAGCGGGCGAGCGGGCAGTGCAGTAGCAGAGCCTTTTGCTGAATACTGATCAGCTCCTCTTGAGCGCACTCACTCCCACACATGTCCTCACTGGAGGAGAGGGTCCCAGCGCTCGAGGCAGGGACGTGGCTGTTGTCAGCTTCAGCTTGACTCCATCCACCCCGCTGCCTCCCTCCCTCCTCGCACCAGCAACCCCCTCGCCGAGGGAACTGGGGCAGAAACGACTGGGATGCAGGCAGGCAGGATGCAAGGGGATGGTCATCACTCCTGATGGCCTCAAGCTGTGTCAGGGGAGGTTTAGATTGGATATTAGGATATTAGGAAAAATTTCTTTACCGAAAAGCGTGGTCAGGCATTGGAACAGGCTGCCCAGGGAGGTGGTGGAGTCATGATCCCTGGAGGTGTTAAAAAAACGTGTAGTCGTGGCACTTGGGGCCATGGTTCAGGAGGCCTGGGGGTGTTGGCTTGGGGATTGGACTTGATCCTAGATGTCTTTTCCAACCTTAATGATTCTATGATTTGATGAACATTGGAATAATTGTCCTCTGCTCGAGCAAATCAGTGCTGGCAGGAGCAGGTGGAGGGACCTGTGATGAGGAGCTGGGGTGAGATGGGGAGGTGCATGGCTCCCCTGCCAAAAGAGGCTCAGCCAGATCGCTTCCCAGGAGCGGCCCCACTGCGCTTTGGCGGGCTGCATGGTGGCACGCAGCTCCGTGAAGGATGCGGACCGCTGGGCTGCAGCTGTGCACCCCGTGTTGGGTCAGTGGGGTGCGTGCAGGGAACAGACCGTCACTTGGCCTCCTTGAGAGGGCTGGGAGAAGAGAGTCACCCCATTACATTGTGGTGTGGGAGGAAGGGGTACGGTGGTGCCTGTTGCTGCTGGAAAGGGCTTGTACTGATGCTCTTCTACTGGGAGGAGGAACATCTCCTCCGTGGCTTTCCTGCACTGTTATGAAGATCAAGTCCATGTGCTAGAGCAGTTTTGGTGTCCCATGCCCTTGTCCTTATGCATGGGTGCAGTCACTGCTCCCAACTGCTGTTGGGCTGGCCGGGGTGCACCGTGGCACAAGTAACTGCTGACCTGCTCACAGGAGCACAGGGGCTCTTCTTCACTGGAGCTCACATCGGGTGCTGTGAGCATCTCGCTCCTCTTGCCTGTTATGAAACCCAGTAAGTGCTTGCCGTGCGAGAGCTGCCGGTTCTGCAGAGTCTGGTCCTCCTGGCCCGGCTCTTGGTGGAGGATGAACCTGTTCAGTCTGTGCTGACACAGAGCAGGAATGGAGCCGGGTCCAGATGTCAGTAGCATTCTCCAAAAAAAGAGAAATTTAATGGGTACCAGGCCTTTTTGTGAGGTTTTGGCTTCACCTTCCTGCTTTGATTCAGGTGCAGCAAGGCACTTAGATACACGCGTGAGCGTCTGGACAACTCTGTATGCAAGTACTCAGCTACTTCAGGTTCAGTCCTTGTGTTCTTGATTAGGACAGCTTATTCTTCCTCGAATGCTTAGCTTTTCTTTCAAAACACCTTTTCACGGGGGAGAGCTTTAGCAGTGCATTGTTTCATTGATGTAGCTGACAGACACGGAACCGTAATTTGAAACGATGATTTTAATGCAATTTCTCTAACATTTTTGGAAATCAGAAAGTGAAGTCACACCTGCCTTGAGTCAGTCAGTGTCTGTGCAGGCGGTCAAAATGGTTTTTTTTTGATATGACAGTGCAGGGGTTTGCTGCAACTTCCCGATGTTTGCTTGTTAGGGGAGGGAACAGAGTCTGCTGAGTCGGTTGTGGCAGTACAGTGTGATTGAGGGAGCAATTTCGGAATTGCTCCCTGAGATACTGTGTGGCTGAATCACGGGGAGAAGCTGTTGACATTTCAAGCTTTATCCTGGTTGGGACTGGGCATTAGGAACCAAACCACCTGTGGATTTGAGCCAGTGAACCTCCTGCAAAAGTGTCTGGGTGTCATTTTCTTGAAGGGACAAGCCTTTGGCAGTAAGATAAACTTGCCGAAAGGGTGACTGTCCCTTTCTCCCTGATGTTTTTGCTGTGATGAGTAGTTGTCATGAGTACCTACAGCTCACAGGAAAGGACAGAGCCATCAGCTCTTGACTTCTCCACAATTCTAACACTGCTCTGTGCAAAATATTCTTTGGGATATATCTGTGCTCTTAATTTCTGACCTGAGGAGACTCTGATTCTCGCCGCAGTCTGCGATGACCCGGGAGTGCCTTGATGAGCTGTTGTTCTTGAAAGCAGTGTTCATGCGTCAGTATGTGATTGCCGGGCCCTAGGCAATCGCTGTTAAGTGCAGCGTGCTTGGCTTTGGAAAGGAGACCAAAGGGCTTTTTACAGACCTCTTCGGAAACTGCCCCAAATTTTGCTGTCCTCTGACAGAGCGCTGATTGTGTGGTTCTCGCAGATGATCGTTTCAAAATAATCTGTGCCGAGGCACAATCAAACATAATTGAGGGAGCTAGGATTTCTAAGCTGGACACAGATCATGGGAAATCCTTTCTCTTCCTATCTTCCTTTCAGGACAGCTGTTGGGAGAGGGGTAAATATTCACAGAAAGACAGAGGAAAATGACTTTTTAATCTGAATTGTCCCAGTTTTGTACATATATTGCAGCTGTCTGGATTTTATCCTGACAAGCTGGAGTGCTGCTTGGGATGTTAAAAGCAGCAACACAAGATGGAGCTGAATCATTTATTCTTTGCGCATTCAAGTCCTTCTTGCTTTTGCTGGCGAGTGCAGGCTCAGCAGCTTGCTAATGGCTATTTTATATATATATATAGATAGATAGATACATACATACATACATACATACGTATACAAACAGACTGGAAGGGACCTCCAGGGTCACACAGTCCAGTCCCCAGCTATCTCTGACAGCCCTGAAATTCCATTCTTCAGCTGATCAAGCTCTGTCTTAAAAATATTTTACCCATGCCAATGCATGTTGGAAAGGTCTCCCAGAAGTTCATGGTAATAGCTTTAAGCAGGTTTGAAAGCTTTTTGAGTTAGGCAATGGAGAGGCAGTGATGTAGGGTGCCTGTCTCTCATAGGGTGTCAGGTTGTTGCCCAGCGCTGTTATATCTGGCTGTCCTCTGCAGAGTCCCTGGGACTTCTCACCCCATGGCTGGACATCCCCCCCGCGGTGGGTCACGCCTGCCAGAAGCTGCTTTCGTCTTTGAGATCAGTACCCCACCGCAGCAAACATGGATTTACCAAGCACAGAAAGAGGTTGAAGAGGTCAGTGGTCCCATGGTGAACAGTGGTGCAAGCCTCTGCTCTCTTTTTGGGCAGTCAAGCAAGAAGCTTCCCTCTGCTTTGGCTTGGGATCATGGGTTTTATTTACAGGGGATCATGGGGCTCTGCCTCTTTTCTCCACTAGCATCTCTTACACTTTCCTTCTGCTTTAAACCAAGACTGGGGTGGGACCGCTGTCTGCACTGCCTTGACATGGAAAGAGGAGCAGGTTAGGCAGCCTGTCCAGCTCCTCTTGCAGCGAAGCAGAAACAGGTCTTGACTTCAGTAAAAGGTAAATAGTGCTCTCAGTTATATTTTCACGTGGGATTTAATCCCATCCTACCCAGGATGGGATTGCCCAGGCTGAAGACAAACTTTCCCCTGATTGCAAACCCCTGCAGCATCTCCGCATAGATTGTGGTAGAGACCAACCCTGTAAACTGACATTACGCACTCTGTTGAATGAGCTGCAATGATTGTTAGCAGTCAGAGGCTAATTAGCAGAGATACTCCCTAGACCTCAGCTCCTCCTGACTGTCACTAGAACAGATGGGGTGAAGGATGCGGGGGAACTCTTCTTTCAAGAATCAAAAATCCTATGTACACTAGGCTTGGCTTCGTTCCAGTTGGTTTGCACATCTGGGGTGAACCAGGGGGTGGAAAACACCACCAGTGCCTCTTGGTTTCTGCCCAGGGGACAGCGGGCAGTGCCAAGACAGTGACAAGCAGACAGCGTTATTCATTAGCTTGCTTGGCTGGGCCCCTGCGTTGGCTGCCACAGAATCTTTTGTGGGGAGTCGCTTTCTTGAGGCATCCTGAAAGTACTGCTCTTGGGTCCATGGGAATTCCTGTAGCCCACAGCACCTGTGGGAAGTATCCAGGGAGCTGCTGCATGACAAAGAGCTGTTTGCATTTGCAAAGTAAAATATTTGCTGGTAAAACAGAAGCAGTGAGAACCCTTAATCCTTTCCTGTTGCAAGCAATGTGCTTTGCCAAGCCTTGCTTTGATGGCCTTCCCACATCCCACCTCCCTTGCTCCATCACCTACCATCTGCAGCAGCAGGGTCTCTCCTGTCCTTCTCTGGCAATGCCAAACAGCTTTCCCAACTGCTCCATGCAGCAAACAGGCTGAGATGCTTTGAAGTAGGAAAAAAGCAAAGAAACATCACTGAGGTCGGTGGATTTACACCACCAGCATGTGTCTATCCAGGATCTGGAGGTGATGCTGCCTTTTTTCTACTAATTCATTTAGGAGAAGAGCTGTCTGTCAGGTGGCTCTTTCCTCTGCACTTGCTGCAGCTAACAGAGTAAGGAGCAACCACAAATATCATGTTAATCAACGGTAATGCAGAACATCAAGTCCTACAAGGCGTTCTTGGAGCCCAAGTGGCTCTTGATGCCAGGAGATGTCCTCTTAGTTATTTGCAAATGGAAGTGGGCCCAGGGCCATCTCGGAGCGGGTGTAAATCACTGCAGCTTCATCAGTTCCAGTGAGAAGTCCAAAAATACACCGACCTGACAGGGCGATGCTGTGTTGTACCATCTGTGCTCAGCCTCTCCAAAGGCTTTTAAGCATCTCAATGTGCAGACTGGTGTCTGGTGGGATCTGTCCTCATCCAGAAGGCTCCTGCGCTCTGTAAATATCAAAACATTTCCATTCTCCCCGCGCAGTTGTATCTGATTTTTTTTCTCTTCTCTTGGCCACTTTATGAATGAAGGATTCCACCGGCTTAATATTTCTTGCTGCATTTACTGTGGTGCACGTCAGGAACACCACAGCTGAGGTGGGTGAAAAATTAGCCCATGGGCTAATTCTTGCCTCTCTTTCATGGAAATTTCAACACCCAGAGTGTGTCACCCAGATATTCTCCTGTCGCCTGAAAAACCAGGAGAATTAGCAAGCAGAGCAAACTCTGTACCTGGTGTTAAGTAAATGACATGAAAGTGAGAAAAAAAGGCATTGTTTTTTATTTACCAGGTTCCACGAGATGCACTCGGAGAGCTGACAGCGGTGCAGGGTGGATCTTGGTCGGGAACATGTTCTCAAGAGGCTTATGGGGCTGCTCTGCTTTGCTTATCCCCACTCTTCTAAATAAATCAGCATTCAAAAGTTCAGGTTTCTAGAGGGAAAACTTTGCTTGGTGTCACTTGCCAGACCCTGTTCACGTATGACCACAAAATCCTCTGAAGGGTTGCAGTGTACTTTCTGGGGAGGCAGCACTTACCATTTGGAGATATTTTCGTTCTCTGTCCTAAAGTTTGAAGGAATTTTCTGCATCCCTTGATTAACTTGCATGATTCACCTACATACTAATTTAAAGGAGAGTGCTTTTGAATTGGATACACTCTTCCCAGCTGTATTAAAGAATAATTAAAAAAAAAAAAAGGCAGTTGAATCATTATAACTCCCTAATTCTCAAAACTGCTCTTTTGACAGCCTTGTTCCCTGCTTTATTTTTGGGATGAGGCATTCTGTGTGGCTGTGGTATGCATTTTACCTGTTAAATTGGCTTATAAATAAGCCAGCTCATTCTCTGTTCATTCAGATAGTCCTACTGGGATGAATTGGATAAATATCTATTTAGAGCAAGCACATAACCCAAGGAGAGCTCATGGTACAAATCTCTGGTGACGCTAGCTCAGGTAGTGTCCTAGAAGGAGAGGCAGAGGCTGGTGTGTTAGGAGCTCCAAGCTGAACATGCCCAGGTCTCTCAGCCTTTCCTCATAAGGGAGATGCTCCAGTCCCCTGAGCATCCTGGTAACTCTCCGCTGGACTTGCTCAAGCAGTTCCACATCATTCTTAAACTGGGGGGCCCAGAACTGGACGCAGCACCCCAGATGTGGCCTCACTGGGGCAGAGCAGAGGGGGAGGAGAACCTCCCTCGCCCTGCTGGCCACACTCCTTTCCATGCCCCCCAGGACACCGCTGGCCCCCTTGGCCCCAAGGGCCCGGTGCTGGCTCAGGGTCACCTCGCTGCCCCCCAGCACCCCCAGGGCCTCTCAGCAGAGCCGCTCTCCAGCAGGTCCCCCCCAGCCTGTGCTGGTGCGGGGGGCTGTTCCTCCCCAGGGGCAGGACCTGGCACTGGCTCTTGTTGAATTTCATGAAGTTCCCCTCGGCCCAGCTCTCCAGCCTGTCCAGGTCAAGAGTAAAGCAATGGTACTAAAGCACTCTGGATGAACGTTTCTCAAATTCTCATGGACCATCCAAGTTGTAACTGAAAAGACTGTGCAAGTAGGATGGTTTGGTAAATGGGTGCTCTGGGATCACCGACGAGGGGTGGCTTGCTGGATGGGGGTATTACTGGGTAGTCATAAAAAGCAAAGCTATTAACTTTTCTAACAAGGAGACATAGGTATGTAGAAACTGCGCCCAACCCTCACCTGTACCAGTGGCTCCTCGCTGATGAATGCAGAAAGGAGATATGTCAGTTTATGATGCAAAAGAGACCAGAGCCAAGAACAGCGTGTCAAAGGATTCCACTTTCCTCTTCAAATGAAGATTTTGTTGGCGGTCTGAACTAACTCGCATTTTGGCTTCAGAATTGGTTGCAGATTTTGGGGACAAACTGACCTGGAGCTGGCTGGAAAAGCTCAGTGGAAGCTCAACATTTTTGATAAGAGCAGAATTTCTAGCTAGAAAGAATAAGACCAAGTTAATTTTGAAATTGTCGTGAGCCAGCATCTGGCTGTAGCAACAAGCAAGAGCAGAGAGGCCCTTGGGTGTGAGGGGTGATACCAAACTGTGACACAGTAGGCACAGCACGGACCAGGCTTTGGGTTATGGTTTTTTGCATTTGTTAAGCCATCAAATCCCCCGCATTACAGAAAAGCAGGGGTGTTAATAGGTGCGCACTCAGTTCTGTAACACAGTCAGCAGAAAGCGCTTTGGAAGGGATCTAACAGTTGAGGGATTTCCCATCAGCGTTAATTACCCTTTCCCCTTTACTACCGTTATATTAGTTGATGGATTTTAAAAAAAGGATGGGAACTGGATGTTAATACGGCACGCACGGTTGTTGCCTGGAGTGCCGTGGGCTGGAGCCGTGCTTGCCTTTGCCCATCAGCACGAGGTCAGGTCCGCAGCTGGTGTGGATCTCGGAGCGCAGCTCCACTGATGCGGCAGCACCGAGCCATTCGAGTGGAAGATCGCATTTGCAACTTCGAATGCTTCATGCGGAGATCCCAGCCTGGGTGCCCACGCTGGGGCCGACGCTTCTTCCAGCTTGCAGAGGACGCGGAATGACTAAACACCTCACCAAATACCAAATTATTTCCATGAACCTTGGAACTGTGGCACATCTTTTGACCAGTGATCCCCCCCCCTTTTTTTTTTGGGGGGGGGGGGGGGGGGGTGGGGTGGGTGTGTGTCGGACCCTTGCATTTAGTTTAATTTTTCCCTTTCCCCTGGCTGGTCTTTCTGGATTCATGCCATCGGTTCCCTTCTCTTACGGCGGTGCCCTGCGGCAGGATTGTTTAGTGTGTGTGAATTAATGACGGCTTATGGCTGTGCTTTCAGCTCAAGGGTGCATAGTGCGTCCACAGCATCACTTGTTCAAGCCTGTGCTGTGGAACTGCAGCTGCTTTCCACCTGCAGCTGTTGGGGTCTTCTCTGATGAAATCCCTCTGTCTTCCCAGATAACCAATGCCCCTTGACTCAAGAAGCATTAATTCACTAATTCTTTTAACCTCACCGCTTTCCTCCTCCCTGCTCTTTACCTCTTGACCTTTGCAGGCATCAGCTGTAGATGATGAAAAGAACGGCTGCTCCTGGCCCAGCACTTGGTGCCTTGGCTGCCTGGGGTCTCTGTCCCTTTGCTAGCTGGGGGCTTTGCTATGCTGGTGGGCTTTCTGCTTGGGAAGGACCTTTCTGTCTGTAAGGCAGGTTCAGAGGTCTGGTTTTGGTTCCAGGGAGTTGTTAGGAATGCATCCTTTTCCAAACAAGTTTCTCTGATTTTATGCCATGGTGTCTCCATTGGAGTGTGTAAAGCTGGGAGAAGCGGAGGGTTGTGTCAAGCTTTGAAATGGATCATTTCTTAAAAGGCATATTTATTGATTTCAGGAAGCAGACAGGCTGCTCTGGGGTCAGAGCCACCGTTCCCTTCCTCCCCTTCCTGGCTGGGCTGGGCTGTATCACCCAAAGCACCTGGTGACTCAGCCCAAAGCAGGGGAGGAGTGGGAAGATGCTGGAAAGCGTGGCTCCAGCTGTTTATATTGCAGCGAGTAAGGGAACTGTGGCAGCATTTCCCTGAGGATGCTGGAAAAAGAAGAGATGGGCTCATGGCTGTGACTGGAGGTCAGCTCTCCCTGCTGAGGATTTGCCTTGTGCTCCTGGACAAATAATTGCTTAGCTTCCCTGTCTGTCCTTTCCCCTGCCTCGGACTGCTCTAGCTTGTCCAAAGCTGCCTCTTAGAAACATATATTTAGCACAGCTCCCTTCCTCCAGCCCAGCAACCCAATCATAGTCTAATGCAAATTCATAACCAAGCACCTTCTGTGACATGTGGAGATGTAGTGAGAACTTCCAACAGTGCAGAGGGTATCGGAGCTGCCAGGGCTGGATGAAATCCCATTGAGGACATAATGAGAGCACCAGCCTCCCTCCCTGGGAAAGCACTTCCATACATGCTCAGTATTAAATTGAAGTCACAGAGATTTAAGGGCATGACTTAAATGCTTTCTGGAGTTGGGGTGTCTGAAATGGTAAGCGGGTGAGAACTCTTGGTGTGCAAACGGCGTCGGATTAACTGCGTGCTGGGTGAGAGCTGGCGTTTCCCTTGGCTCGCTGACAGATGCCACTGTTTCCTGGGAACACAGCGCTCTTTCTTTGGCAGGGTGCAAGATAGAAGTGTAAAACAAGCCTTGACTTCCATGGCAAAGCCAGTAAAGTCTTAGTCTTGCTGTCTGAGGAAGCAGACAAAATGCCACTCTGATTGTCCCACATATATTTTATTGGTGCTCCTTTGTAGTTGAGCCGACTGCCTCTTTCTTCTGCCATTTTTAATCTACAGCCAGCTCTTTGTGAGGGTCTTTTCTAGGAGGAGCAGCAGCGGTGGTTCAAGTTGTGCTGTTGCATAAAACCCAGTCAGCTCTGCAGCTCAGATGTGGCCGAGTTTGTCCTGTATCCTTCCCGCAGCAACACTTCTTCCATCTTGACATTGAATCCCCTGGAAATGAGGACCTCAAAGGTGTTTGCTTAGGTCTGTGCTGCCATCGGCCCACAGCTCAGTGAATCAGAGCAAGTGCGTAGACACAGTTTCTCACCTATGAGATTATTTCTCACTTCCCCCAGAGCACAGCAGTTAAAATTTGTTGTTGGCTTAAAAAAAAAAATCCTATACCCGCAAAGAGTTGTGGTTTTGTGTCATTTTAAATTTTCCCCTCTGGCTGCTCAGCAGGATGGAGGGGAGCTGAGTGCTGCACCTTCCCCTCTGCTCTGCTAATGGCAGATGACAGCTCAGATCAAGGGGCAAGAAGGTTATTTGATCGTATTGACTGTGTGTATCGTGCTGTGCTTCTGGAGCTACGAACCAGACAACAGATCAGTCAATCCATCTGTGACCTGGGCAATGGTTAGGCTCTCTATTGATTTCCTACCACGGCGCCGGGTTGCCAGGTGGTGATGGGTATGCAGGAATCAGCACCAAGGAGGATCCTTCCTCCATTTCTGGCTGGCAGGTAACTGACCCACGTCTCTGCTGGGCACACCCTGCTGACCAGGCAAGCTGACCAGCTGCCTGTTGCAGTGGGTTTCTGGCTCATGCTGCTGTGCCCCAGGTATTTGCATTCGGCAGATGTGCCAGGTGTGGCTGACTGGCCTGACGTGTGACCCCTTGATGAGCTGTGAGCCCTAGGTAGGTGCCAGAGGAAGGCCACTGTGCTGCTCTGCTGCTGGGACGTCTCATCATTGCGTGAAGCCTGGAGGAATGCATCTGTTGCAGGGGAGAAAGGTGAGGAAAGGGAAGGAAGGTAGGATCCCACCCTGTGGGCTCAGCTGCTTTGTCCTTCCCCACCTTGCAGCTGCAGCGCTTCAGCAGCTGGGGAGGGTCCAGGGACAGTGGAGTGCTGTTTAGTAGGGCTAAGTCTGACTCCTTTCCTAACTGCTCTCAGGAGGAATAGGCCTTTTCCCCCTAGCAATGGAGGGAGTGTAAGGAGTTCTACCTGATGAGACTGAACCTCATTTGATAAACCCTCTTTATGATTGAACTAGAGCCATTTTCTAATTGCAGCGAGTCAGCTGGCTCCAGTATGCTGTGAGAACAAATGCAGAAGGATTTTGTTTTGAAACAACCCCATTTCTGTTCAGGGAAAAGATATTTTGTTCAACTATAGCGCAGTTCTTAGTGCATAGCGAGCAAAAGCACGGCGCAATGCAGCGGGAGGAGGAACAAGCAAGCCACGTCTTCTCGGTAGTACACTGAGACTTGCACGAGTAGGTTATCATGGGGAAAAATGCCAAAGCTGGTGGAGCTGTTTCTGTAGTGCTTTAGCTGGCTTTTAGCTCGCGTCTCAGGTTTGATTTCCAGGGTTTTGTAGCTGTCTGGGTGCTGGTAGCTGCATGGTCAGCCTTCCCCTGAGACTGGGCACTGTTGGAAGTGAAGTCTGTGCTCAGGATCTCAGAAAGCACTGGAAGTGAAGTAGTGAGATCAGATTTATGTGCAGGTGCTCTTTACCCCAGGCTCCTGCCCTATTTCTCAGCTGGAGTAAATCAACATGGATTCATTGACTTAAGTGTCTTCCTCCCTGAGCACGATCCTTTCCCTGTGACTCCTCCACAAGCAAGGGGAATACACAGCCTGCTTCAAACACGAGTGTGACCTGGGGGAATACCTCCTGCAATTTTGTAATGTTTCTTTTGCTGAGTGGGGAAAGTGGGACGTGTTTATGGGGCTGGTGCAGTTCCTGGGATTGTTTGCAACTCGGCAGAAACAATGGCAGGAGGATGACGCTGCGCAAGGTCATTTGTGGCAATTAGCACAGATCATCTTTCTGCAGGAGCTCATGCACTTGGCATTTGGCATCGCCGTTCATCTTGTGATGCATCAGAAGGAAAGTTGGGGGAATAATTGACGTCACAACTGCAGCGGGCTTTGTGTGGCAGGAAAAAAGTCCTTCCTGCCATATGCCACAGATCTGGCTTCAATAAAGCTGTAAATTGTTACAGTTGTCATGAGTCACGTCAGGTCCAAGAGTCTTGGGTTTTACAAACCAGCCTGTGGCCCCAGTAAGATCTGGGCGGGAGGGACAGACTTTTTAGCAGGGCCTGTTGCTATATGAGAAAGGGTAATGGTTTTAAACTAAAAGAGGGTAGATTCAGACTAGATATAAGGAAGAAATTTTTTACAATGAGGGTGGTGAGGTGCTGAAACTGGTTGCCCAGAGAGGTGGCCGATGCCCCATCCCTGGAAACATCCAAGGCCAGGTTGGACGGGGCTCTGAGCAACCTGATTGAGTTGAAGATGTCCCTGCTCATGGCAGGGGGTTGGACTAGATGGCCTCTAAAGGTCCCTTCCAACCCAAACCATTCTGTGATTCTATGACAGTTGAGCAGTTTGATGCCAAATGGGTCTGGAATGGAAATGTGCAGAACTTGATAGTCTTTTAAGACGTGGCTAGGGCCTTGTGCAGATGTTGCTATCGAACGCCACTCACTGCAGCGATTTGTCCCATTTCCATTCCACGCTTGTGATGAGAGTTGACAGAAACCCAATGATCGACCTATATACCCTTGCAAAACTGGAGGCTTTCTATGGTTGCCCAGCCCCAGCGTATGGCACCTGGCCGGCACTCGGCATGTGATCTGAACTGCCCACAGTGGTCCTCCCCAGCGCCTGATGAAGGCTGTCAATCGCATGCACCCAAGGGCTTCAGCATCCCCCGGTCCTGCAAGGGCTCCTTGGGGCTTTATCATTGGCTTGGTGGTGATTCCCTACTGCAGAGAGCAGCCGTACTGTCAAATGAGAGGAAAGGTGCTAGCAGGAAAGTAAGCAAGTTGAGCTCATATTTAATCAGGAGGCTGGGATTGGAAGGGTGGGATGCTGGAGTTTTTCATCACCTGGCATGTGGCCTGGTGGCTTCCAGCAGAGATCACCAAGGCTGTCTGAAGGGTACCAGGCAGTGTGATTTATTCAGAGTTGTCTTCAGGTAGGTCGTGGAACAGTTCCCTTCTAGTGTGTGTGTTTTTCATCACCTCGTATGTTATAAACAATAAAAGGAGTGTAATTTAAAATAAAAACATACAAATAGAGTTTGTATTTATGCAGCTGCCAGGTGTTAAGCCATTCCAGAAGAGTTTATATCACAGCAGGATTCCTGAACCCAAGAAAATATCTACTTTACTTGTATGTGCCCCAAAATACATTTGATTTAAATTAAATACAATGAAGCTTATGGGACCAACATCATCACCTGGCGAGAGAACATGTGCTGCAGTGTTGAGTTCGGGGGACCTGTGCTGATTTAGAGTGTCTGAGATTCTGCTATAATATATGACCTATTAATAAATGTGCTTACCAGGGATCTGGAGCAGAGTTATGTGCCTCATGACCATCTCCGTGAAAAGCTTTTAACCTCGGCAAAATCTTTACAAAATCAATATTTATTATATTGCAGTCATTTTGTTTAAATAGACAGTTTACTTGGTTTGGGGTCTCCGAGTTGATTTGCAGTTACAGTTTGAAGGAGCCAATAGATCTCTGAATATAAGTAATATCACAAATGTGTGTCGAATGTGTAATTTAAGGCCAGATTCTGCCTCCTTCGTTCATGCAGAGCGGTCTGTGCCATCAGGGATAACCGTGGTAGCTTGAAGCGATTTACTCCTTCGGTGTGAGGTCGGTGGAATTTGACTCTGGAAATGTATATGCAATTGGTAGGTAATTTATGTAACAGTTTATGTAACAACTTAACTGCATTCACAATTTTGCATGTGCATATAGACATTAATCTACCTTTTCGTTACTGAGAATATTTTAAAAGCAGGTTGCTTCAATGACTGCACAGCTCTGCAATAAAGCCTCAGTATTTATTCTGAGACAGAGTTGATACGTAGATGATTATTTTTAATGTATGTGTTCAGAGTGGCAGATAATACAGTCTATAATTAAATACCGGTAACATCCCTGGCCCTCGGCAAGCTATATGGAGATGATGGGATTTGAATGAGGCAGGCGGAGGAAGAGCAGATGGGGGAGAAGGGTTTCTTGTTCCGCTGAGAAGCGTTTTGGCCCCAGCTCTACACAGCCCTCCATACGCTCCCTCCAGCACATCCACGGGTGGCTGGTTTCCAGCGGCCTTGGTCTGGCTGGGCCCTCGGGTGCCCAGGGGGGATGAGGTTCGTGTGGGGAGCACCGTGACCACACTGATGCAGCATCCCTAAAGGGCAGTGGGTGGGAGGACCTGCTCGTGTGCCCCTCTGAGTAGGGCTTCCACATGCACGCTTAAGCAAGCCCTCAGGTTGCACTGCTTTATTTGCCTTGCAAAACTGAGATTTTATTTCAGGGCTGTTATAGCATGAAATACATTCCTCCTCTTAAGGGCTCATCCTGTGGAACACAGGTGCTGCCTCGGTGGCTTTCCACAATGGAAGTGCCTGCGATGGCTCGGAGCCCACAGTGCTGTTTGCTCCTGGGACCGCCGCATTCACAGCGAGTACGTTTTGTTGCTGCTTTCCTGGGAGCCTTATCAGCCCTTTCCTGTGCTTGAGAGGAAGAGGAGGACAGGCCTGGGAAAGCTTTGCTTGATGAGCTGGGTTTCCCTTCTATAGTCAAAAGTGGTTATAAGTTTAAATAGAAACATTTTTAAGTAAGTCAAAATCTTCAAGGATCTAAGCTGCAACCCAAAGGAACAGGCCCTGGCACCTCTGTAACTTACCGCCCTGCCTTGCAACGTGCCACTGAAAAAAGCCCAAACGTGACATTTTAGATTTATATTAGAAACATTTGCCTTCAGAGCCTTTGTCCTTTACTTCTTCCAAGCTGTCGTGAGAAGCAACCACAGCCTTTTCACAGTACCAGTGCATTGAAGCCGGCAGTGCTAGAGATGAAGATGGGTATGTGTGCTGCCCCGTACAGCTTTCTGCCCGGAGCTGGGTGGTACAGACAGACCAAGGAGCGTGGGGGAGTGATGGGACAAGCCCAGGCTCATCTTGTGTATATAAACCAAGGAGTCATGGCAGGGACACTCAAGCTGACCACCTGGGAGCTAATTAAGAGTCAGGGCTAATGAGCTCAGGCAGAGCACTGGGCTAATCCCACTAGACTAGGTCTGTTTTTCATCCAGCTCTGTGGGATGGACATCCCAGCTCAGACACCCATGGGAGTCCCTGCACCCTTCTCTTCTGCACCTAATGAAACTAATACCTGGCAGAGCACCTTTGAACCCTGTCAGGCTACGTGAAGCCCCTCTGCTACATGTACAGGCTGCTGCTCAGATGCCTCTTCTCCTGAGCAGGTACTCTTTGCTTACCAATGAGGTTCTTGCTGCACCAGACAAGAATTAAGTAGCAGGAGGAGTGAAACTCATCTAAGATTCGCTTCTGGCGCTGCTCATCCACATAGCCTAGCAGTGGGGAGAGCAAAGAGCATTTTAACAAGCTGCTTCCAGCCCCTGCCAGTGCATTGTGGTGTGTTTGTTTTCCACACCCGGGAGATCCTCTCCCATTCTCTTTAATGTTTGTCGGCGTCGTGGCAGAGCTGGAGACTGGAATAACAGAGCTCCCAAGATGCTGCGGACCACTGCTGTGAGCCGGCCAGCTTAGTGCTGGGTTTGAAGCTGAGCTTATAAATATTACTCAAGTACCTATATCTTCAAAAGTTTCAAACCCTCAGCGTAGATGTTGCAAGAGACTTCTTTTCCCTCTGTTAAACCAGTGACTTAAAACAAACCCTTCACCTAAGTGGAGCTTTTGCTGACTTTGCAAAATGACAGCAGTTTCCCAGTGCTTGTTGAATAAAGATTGCACAAGGTCTGCGGAGACTCTTTTTTTAAAAAAGAGGAAAAAATGTTTTTCCTGTAGAAGAGATCAAATTTGTCACTTCCAACTGTGTTTGTACTTTTGTGGTATAAAAGGGCTTTTGTGTGTAAAGGTAAATACTGCACAGCGTTGTCTGAGATTTGAGATACCGCCTGCTAATCCCGCATGCAGCTCCTTACAAGGCAGCTTACAATTTAAGACGACCATTTGATGTGCCTTCTGTGAAAAAAGCCTGCCTCTCACCCCTTTTTCTGCTCACATATTTAAATTAGGAGAGTTTCTCTAGTATTTTTCTTTACCTTGATAGCTCTCAAGTTAAAAATCACATGTTCCTATTGGGTTGTCTCATTACCGTAGCTAGCAACAGCAGCAAGTCAGAGACCAAGGTGATGGGCTTCTTATTATAATGATTGTTACTTATTAGGAGCGCTGTGCATCCCCTGTCTTCTCTTCTGATTTACCAGAGGTGCCAGTCAGCTCTCAGCTGGGAGGTGTAACCTGCTGCCTAGTGACCCTGAGGGGCTCGGTTTGGAGATGTTACAGTATTTTCCATGCAGCATCCCTCCTGCCCTGCACCCTGTCTTGGCTGCCAGCTTGGAATTGGGCCTTGCTCTGGCATCTCATGGCCCCCTTCAGCTGTCACACCCCAAGGAGAGATCACCATCACTTCTGTGTCACCCCTGACTGTCCTTTCACTGTCACAAGCTGTTTGATCTCCTCAGGCCCTTCAGGCATCTCCCACATTACTTCCCTGGCCTCTTGGAAGCTCCTTTCCCATAAAGTGGGTGGCAGAGGAGAGAGGCAGCTCTTGTTTTGGGGCCCCATTCCTCAGCACCATTTTCTCCCTTCTCTGCTGCTTCTCATCTGGTCTTTGGGCTTCTGAGCACGTTGGGAACCTCATTCCCATGGTTGTTTATAAGGGTTTAAATGATTACTCATCATACATTAGACCTGCTGATGCTTTAATAGGAGAATGAGGGAGCAGTGGCTCCTGCAAGGTGGTCACAATACCTGCTCGAGGTAAAGGAGAACTGACTTCTATCCCCTCTCCCACTCAAGCAGAGCCAGCACAGAAGCAAGTGTTAGGTATATCTGGATTTTTAAAGGTGTCATCATCAGCTGGAGGAAACCCTGTGCATGGTGAGCACGTAACCAGGGTCTTGTGCAGGTCTTTGGACTGAGATGCAATATGTTTGCTAGTCCCCCCCAAGACTTCGCCTCCCTCTTTTGCAGTTGCCCTGTATCTCCTGCCCTCCCCAGCTTTCCCCGCTCTTCCATACTGCCTCTGCCGGGCTGCCTCTCTCCCAGTTTCTGTGGTGGCCATTGCCTCTCCTCAGCCCAGCTGAGAGGTAACTGTCCTTGCACAGGGGAGCTGGATCCATCCTGCAAAGGTGCAGAAGTCTCTTGCACACCTCAGTTTTTTTCTCATTTTGCTATTTCCCAAGCATCCTTTTTCATTTCACACTGGCTGGAGGTGATTGCTATGTGAATCTTCCCATGTTCTTCCTGGCTGGAGCTCACATCTATTTCTCATGCATGTTTATGGCCACAAAGATATCTTAGAGCTGGTTTGATTCCTACTCTTAGTAGAAACCTCATTTGCTGGTCCAGGGTTATTCCTCCTTCACGTGATGAGATTTTGTTGCTTTAGTCTGCTGTGCCCCGTGGCAGGCTCCCTGGCTTGGCTCTCCATCCACCTGGCTGTGCTTGGATCCCAGCCACACATCTGAAGTCCTTGCAGAAGCCAAGTTTCTCGAGGCCCTCCAAAGCGACAGGTGCCAGCTTGGCGAGGCTTGGGCTCCCTCCGGAGTGAGCCCCGGCCTTGCTGGCGAAGCCTCCGCTGCAACAGCATGCGAGAGTCCAACATCTAGGTGTATCCTCCCCATGCTGAGACAGGATATTATTCTCTAGAGACTTCTAGAGGTATTTATTGTATTTGTGGGTCCTTTTCTCCTCAGGCTGGTTTTTCTTTAAGGTCTTGGGAGCACTTCTTTCTTTCCGCTCAGAAAAAACCCAACCCTATTACTGAAGTAAATGTGGATTTTTCCCCCCTCCCATCCCTTGGTACTTCCTGGATTCTTCAATTCTTCATAAATAATCATGAATGATTCAGTGAGTCCATTAACTGCTTTCCTCATGACAGTAAGATGTATTGCAGAGCTCCAGTGATTCAGATATCCTTTGGTTCTGGGTACGGAGCCCCCTCACCTCCTCATCTCTGTAGATACACTGACAAGTTCTTCATTACTTCATAATTAGCCGTACGTCCTTTCTTATTAAAGAATAATTTTTAAAGGCACTCACTATCTCAGCTCTTCCAGAATTATTGATTTATTCTTCTTTTTTTATTAATGGGTCTACAATCTTCTCATAATCCATCCAGTTCATTTGGTTAGCCTTCCCGATAACGGCTTTCATCCTCCCCTGCCTACACCCTTCCTAGTCCCATACTGCCTTCAAGTGCTTTTGGCACTCCGTGCTTCTCTCTGTGGTTTATTTTCATTGAAAATCTTAGTGTGGGATCTCAAGTGGCCACTTCAAACACGTCTTCTGAGCTCGAGGGACTGGGTTTTCCAAGGGCTTATTCCTGAATTGCATTAGGAGAGCCGGAACTTGAAATCCTCAGAGGTTTTAAATCTTTGCACTTGCTGAATTCACACCTTCCTGCACTGCCCTGCGCCTTTGCTCTGGGCACCTACCTTTGGTAGGCTCTGTCCTGGAGCAACCTGGTATTAAACCACTTCCACCACCATCTGCTTGTTCCTTCCTGCCTTGTGCTGTGCCACATTGCCCTGCTTCCAAAGGGGATTATAGGCCTGCAAGCCAGCAAGTGAGGAGACCAGAGGTCTGGGTCTTCCCCCTCTCGGTACCCTTTCAGTGCTCCTGAGCAAACAGGACACCTGCAGAGTTGCTCTGTTGGTTTCACCATGGCGTCCTCTATGCAACCAGGGAGGCCTGGGGACCTCAGGGTACTGCGTGTGCCGGGGCAAAAAAACATCGTGTGTCCCAAGGGATTGATTTAATGGAGTCTGGAGCAAATTGCTGCAGCCACTGGACATATCCTGAGTTTACTGGAGCAACGTTGACCTGTCTGGCCTTGCTGCTGGGAGCAAATAGCTTCTAGGGGGTTTGGGGTTTGCAGTGCTGCCGAGCCTGTCTGCCTGAGGCCATCTCCAACACCCAGCCAGAGGAAGACGAGGGGCCTGCGAAATGCCGCCGTGCACATGAAATATGGGGATAGAGCATCTAGCGTGTGCGCAGTCTGCTCCCTGTCTGAGCTAGACTCTTGATTACTCTTAGTCGGGGGTAGGATGATTTCCCATCTCTGCTTTTCCCTGTAAATCCTGTTTCCTCCTTGTTTTGAAGTCTCTGGGATCCAGACTGGCTTTTTGGGTATCTACAGCACCGAAAGTGATCTGGTTGTCTCATGTTTTGTGAGTAATCCCAAATCCAACATTTTCCAACTTGGGAAACTTGGATCCAGATGTAGGGGGTCAGATCACAGTGCCTGGAGAAGGGAGTAAACAGAGGAGAAAGGCTGGATTTACTGTGGTTTTCCTGCACTTGAGGTGAGATCTGAGCTTCCTTGCTTTGCTCTAAGTGCTTTCCTGGCAGCAGCCACCAGAGCATCTCTGCTGCTGCTGCTGTGGTGAGTGTTGTGTTCCCAGTGCTCTGGTATCCATGGTGATGGGAAGTATTTCTAAAGTGGTGCTTCAAAGGAAATATGAAATCCTGGTCCTTGGACCTGCCCTTTGATCTCTGTTGCACCTGCCCTTGGTTTTCTCCTCAGAGAACAGAAGGAGCCCCCCCACTATGCACAGCAGTTTGGTTTAAATGAGCAGGAGCTTGGTGCATGCCTGCAGAGCCTCCCCTCTGCCCCAAGGGGAAAGAGGAACCGCTCTCGGAGAAATTGCACACGTAGAGGTAGGACTACACGAAGGCCCAGGGGTCTGGCAGTGGCCTTGCTCTTCTGAAGAGCCTGGAGCTGCTTTGCCCCCACACAGAAACCCCAGTGGGTGACTAGGTGGGAGCACCTCTGCTCAGGCAGAGATGTTCACGGCAGACGAAAGCTCTTTTTTTAGTAATACAGCTTTGGTCATAGAAAACTTCAGGTTAGAAGGGACCTGAGAGAGCTCATATCCAGCATTCTGCCCAGAAGCCGCAGCAATAACTGAAGGAGACAGTAAGCTCAGCCTGGGATAAGTCCCTCTGGCCTCTGCTTCTTTAGAGAGACAAGAGAAGAAATAATGCCAAACCTACAATCCCTGCAATTTCCCAGGCACAAGAAATGCTTCGGTGCTGCTGAAGCTCCTTGTCTCTTGCCTGGGCTGGCTGGAGCCTGCAAGAGGCTCATGGCTGAAAGCAAACACCTGAAGTGGTGGTCTCCAGAGACCAGTTTCCCATCCTGTTGAAGAAGGAAGGAACGAAGCAGAAAGGCCAGTCAATCCATATGCATCTTGATTTCATTTCCCCCTTTCTTCTCCTGCTGCCGCCCTATGATACCAGCAGTCTTATTAAAAGCAGAAAGCATAAAATTAGTAATAATTTGCTGATGTTCTGTTGCTAGTGAAGTCTTGTCTGCCAGTGACTGTTAGCAAAGCAGAGATCTCCTGGCGCTGCAACTGTCTGCTGAGCGTGCTGGCTGACCCAGATGGGCTGGATAAGTCAGATGGGCTGTTCGTCTGTGCCCTCTGCACATCCCCGGGAGAGCTGCCCTGCTGTGGGGGGGGTGAAACGGCTCCTAAGCAGTGGCACCTTGCAGCTGAGCATATTAAGGTGATGTCCCAGTATCCATACAGGCTGGGGAATGAAGGGATGGAGAGCAGCCCTGCAGAGAAGGACTTGGGGGTACTGGTGGATGAGAAGTTGGACCTGACCCAGCAATGTGCGCTTGCAGCCCAGACACCCAATTGTCCCCTGGGCTGCATCCCCAGCTGCGTGGGCAGCAGGGCGAGGGGTAGATTCTGGCACTCTGCTCCACTCCGGTGAGACCCCCCTGCAGTGCTGCGTCCAGCTCTGGGGTTCTCAGCACAGGACAGACATGGACCTGTTGGAGCGGGTCCAGAGGAGGCCACAAAAATGATCCGAGGGCAGGAGCACCTCTGCTACGAGGACAGGCTGAGAGAGTTGGGGTTGTTCAGCCTGGAGAGGAGAAGGCTCCAGGGAGACCTTCTTGTGGCCTTCCAGTGCTTAAAGGGGGACTATAGGAAGGATGGGGGCAACCTCTTTAGCAAGGCCTGTTGTGACAGGACAAGGGGTGATGGCTTTAAACTAAAGCAGGGTAGATTCAGGCTAGATATAAGGAATACATTTTTCATGATGGGGGTGGTGAAACCCTGGCCCAGGTTGCCCAGAGAGGTGGTCGATGCCCCATCCCTGGAAACATCCAAGGCCCGGCAGGACGGGGCTCTGAGCAACCTGATCGAGTTGAAGATGTCCCTGCTCATGGCAGGGGGTTGGACTAGATGGCCTCTAAAGGTACCTTCCAACCCAAACCGTTCTGTGATTCTATGTCTGCCCTAGCCCATTTCAGTATACTAAACAGCAGGGCACAGCTGTTTTGGTCGGTATTGCCTGCGGTTCATCCATTGCGCAGGGGTTTGTGGCAGAGCCGGAGCTCGCTGATGTTTCCTAGAGATGTGAGGGAGAGCTCAGGACAGCTGCTGGAAACGCTCAGGTCCCCGAAGTGTGTTTCACTGATGGCTCTGGGCATCCTTGTTACACAGAACATCTCTGGAGAGTCAACGTTTTGCTTTTATGCTCATCAGGCACTCACTGTTAAACACGAGCTTTAAAGCACTAGCCAAGAGCAACATTTAGGAAAAAAACAGAAACAAAGAACCCACATTCTCTTAAAAATATGTCAGAGAAGCAGAGAGGGAGGGGTTTTCTGTGTACTCTGAGGTTAGGTGGGTAGTGATGAGATGATAATACCCTGTGATTTATTTGCTCAAGTACCAGAGACAGCACAGTCAACTGAAGGCCTCGGAGGAGAGCACAAGAAACACTCCAAAAGGTGCTGTGAGCTATCCTGTGAGTAGGGGAAGGTCATGCTGGCGCAGCCTCAGCTGGCAAATGGTGATGGTGCGGGGCACCCAGGCATCGAGGCAGTTGCAAACCATGGTCATAGTGTGCAGGGAGAGTGGCTGGGGTGACCACAGGGGAGAGAACAAATGAGGTGGGTGGGCATGTGTGGAGCAGAGAAGAGGAGGTTGGAGAGGGGGATTGAGGTGGTCTTTAAGCCTATAGCAGGTTGTTGCAGGCTTTGTATTTCCATGAATGCATCAAAAAGTTTAGTGCTTAAATTGTAGCAGTGGAAATGTAGTGAAATCTGAGGGTGCCAGGGCAGTGGCACAGGCTGCCCAGAGAGGCTGTGGGGTCCCTTCCCTGGAGACATTTAAAGCCCGCCTAGACGCGGTCCTGTGCCCCCTCCTCTGGTGTGCCTGCTCACGCAGGGGGTTGGACGGGATGATCTCCAGAGGGCCCATCCAACCCCCACCATCCTGGGATTCTGGGATTCTGTGAAATTTACCCTTCTCTTGGAGCAGGCTTTGTGATTGGGAGTTTTAGCATATGGGCAATGGCCAGAATAAGTGCTAATACAATCTCCTTCAACAGGTATTAGCCAGTATCCCATTGGGGATTATCAAACTGGGAAGTATGGCCTAAGGCTGAGAACATTTAGATTTGAGAGAGTGATGGAAACAACCAACTGTGGGCTGTAGTCCTTCAGTGCTGCTGCTGTTTCACTTCAGCACATGCCAGCCCGCTTTCCGTGGGGGCAGATGGTTAAGAACAAATAGCCGGAAGGAACACACACAGAAGAGCAATAGTCTTGTAATTGTGTAGGACTTTGGATGTGCCCAAGGTAAGATTTGAGTGGGAGAGGAGATACTTTTTATTATGCTAGTTTAGTTGGGAAAGGCAGACACCAGCCCATCCTCCGAGGCTGCAGCATCAAGGATTCATTAGGAGATGCCAGCAGATGGGTTGTCTGCAAGGCCATGATGCAGCCCTACTTTGTGGAGATGCTGGGGGGATGTACGTGCTTCCTCCCGTTGAAGGGAAAGCCTGTGTGTTGATAGCCAAAGGGAATGAGATGCCATCTCCCATCTGCGCTGTTGAAAACCTCCCGTCAGCTAAGTCCATGAGTGCTTGCCGATGTTCTGTAAAATCCCATTTTTGGTCAGCAGCCAAAGAGGCAAAGGGCTGTGAAATGAGAAGCTGCTGATGAGGAACCGGGCCGGGATCTCTGACAGCCGTGGTGCGTTGCCGGCTCGGTTCAGGTGGCCGGTGAGATACCGACAGGACTGACAGCACACAGAGCCACAAGGATGCTGTGTGACTGTTTGATGTCTGTCTGCATGCTCTTGTTGTTTGACAGCTACGCTTTTACTTCTGTATGAAGGACATGAGGCCTCCTTAGGCTAGGTGCCCACCCACCCAGCTGCCCCAGAGCTTTCTGATCCACACTGGGAGGAGATGGGAGAAGCGGACTTGCCCAGCACCAAGCTGGTCACCTATGGTAGAGCAGAGCTTGGACTCCAGGCCTCCTGGATGCCGTATCAGGACCACATTCAGTAGGAAGGCGGTTCCGCTGAGCTGCCCTCTGTGGCAGGACGTTGTGGTTGTCAGCGGTGGCGCTGATGAGTTGCTGTTGTTCTCCCGCCAGCCGCAGCGGGTGCACTGAGTGCCGGCCGATCGCAGCGATGGGGCGTATTCCTTTACCTTAGTGCCTCAGTGAGTACGGCTCAGAGCTGAAGAGTGCAATACAATTTGCATTTCTAGGCAATTAAATGTCAAAACAAAGTCAAGATGTTGGCTAGCTGTCAAGCCTGTTTACAACTGTGTCAGACTACAGCACGCAGATGGTTATTAAAGGCCATAGGACAAGACAAAAGGATGGTCAATACACTCACTGCAGAAAGAGGAATTGCCCCATGGGGCTCTCAACCTGATTTCTCCTGTGTTTGGGCCAGGACTGGTAAAAATCATTGTTTATGCAGTTAATCAGGTTTAAGTTTAACTCCAAACAAAGTAATCAGATTTAAGGACTTAATGCAATAATGGAATGGAAGAGCTAAAGTGTGAGTAACCACAGAGGCAAGCTGAGTGGGAAGGCAGTAATTGGATTGAAGGCAGATGGAGCATAATTTTAAGGCAGAAAGCATTCAGATCTGCAGTGTGCACCTTCCTGGATATTAGGCAATGCCAGGACCGTGCATGCAGCCCGGGTGACTGCGTAGGGGAAGATGCTTGGTGCTCGCACACAGCAGTGGCCTGGCATCTATGTACTCTTGTGCTAACTGTACCCCAAAAAGTTGGTGTGCTGATCCCCTGGCAGCTTCCCCTGCAGGCTGATGGTCTTGTTTTGTTTGCATGCTTGTGCATCCATAGCACCTTTATTCTGTACAGGACATGGATCATAACCTGAGTCTTTGCTTACATGTTTTTCCATGCACCTTGGAGAAGAATGGGGTCTAAGGGGACAGAGTTTGCCTGGTGGGACTTTCCTCACCATTCAGAGGAATGTCCCCCTGATTTTTTGAATAAAAAGATGCTGGAGTAGTTTGTGCCGTTCCAGCCTAGCCAGACCCAAACCTTTCCCTTCTGCTGACCTGACTGGAAGTGGTTTAAAGCTCCTTGACCTTTTCTGGCAGTCCTTCCCCTAGTGCTCATCTGTCTGCATAAGAAAGAGCATTTTATTACATCCCTGGGGAGCTCATTTTGTTCTGGATGGACTCAAGCCCTCCGGCACTCCTTGAGCCTGAAGGAGGAGGGAGGTCAAGCGGAGCACTGGTCTGAGGGGTGTTTGCTAGGTAGATGGCAGCAGGTTGCTGCTGCATTACTTTTCCTTCGTTGTGAGGGATACTGAACCTCTATTCTGTTCGCTGGGCATTTTCACAATGCACAGGTAGGTTTAAGGAATTCTGCAAGAAAAATAATGAGAGGATCTTGCTGGGAAAACATAGGCCAAAACTGTTTGTCTCAGTATGGATGCAGCCCTGGTGATGGACCCATCCTCTACGTGTTACAGCCTTGAGCCTTTTACAGCAGTGAGCTGAAGCAAAGAGAGGGTTTTGCTGCTTCATGTATGTAATTAACACTGGCCATAACACCGTCGCTGTTTCACATCCTACTCTTCATGTCATGGGCATGTGAGAGTCCTTGGGAAGAGCTGACAAGTTTGATGTTCCCAGAGCATCATGCAGAGGCCTCCTTTGATGTTTGCCATTGACCAGAGAGGCTGCTTCTCTGACTCTAAAGCTCTGGTGGGAATTCATAGCACCCCACATCCTCTCGCTTCCCCGCAACCAGCGCTGCATTTGCCACGTGGCTAGAATGAGCCTGTTCCTGCTGCCCTGTTTGGGAGCTAAAGGTCTTAGCACAAGGCATGCTTGCATGAACAGCTGGGCGATGGGCCTTGCCTGGACATGTGCCTGACAGACAGTTGGTAGAGGTGGCCAGACATGCCATGCTCACAGGACAGAAACAGTGGCACCTTGGTCATATGGTGACTATACACCTAGTCCTATGATGGATGTATGGCCTTCCACCTCCCTAAGAGGCTCTGTTGCCTCCCCTGAGGTCTTCCACTAGCTTGTGGGAGGAATGGTGCAGAAGAACCTTCTCTCAGAGGGTGTTATTGGTGCAGTCCTTTGCATCCCAAAGTAGTTCTCCCAGAGAGCAAAGGCTGCTCTTGGGCACAGCAGTGTGGTGGGACAGAAGGTGGCCTGATGTCCAGGCTTTTGCCTTGCAGCAACTTTTGCTCCTGTAAATTCATTTTTAGGAAAGTTAAAGAATGTATCTCAGATTCTGTCTGTGCTGGACAACGGGAATTTTCTTTGGTGAGACAAACAGCAACAGCCAGAGGATTTGTTTGATCTTAATGGAGAAAGTAAGCGCTGTTTGGCCCGGTTCTCCTGCCGACATGAGGCCAAGCAAGAGCATTTCTGTTAAGGGTGAGGCCGTGTGTCAGCATGCTATCACCAGGGGAGTTGCCGTGACCCGCTCTTCCCTGTGCAGAGCAGGGAGTGGAGAGCTGGATGGATGCCACACCCGTGCATTCCTTTATCCCTCACAAAAATGCTGGTTTTAAGCCCAATCCTCCAGGTTCTCCTACTTTTGCAGCCTGCCTGAAAGCACCTAAAAAGAGTCCATGCTCTTACCAGTGCATTCCCACTGAGCTACTTGTCTTTTTATCTTGTTCCACCTCCTCCACTGCCCCTTGTTTAATTCCAGACCCCTTGTAGAGGCAGCTCCCTCTCCGATGTGCCCCGGGGTGGTCCCTGAAGCTGGCTTCTTGGGCTTGCTTTGTGTGTGTTGAGCTCAGGACACAAGTTGAGTGCCTAATACCTGTTCCCTTATGTCTTCTACACCATGGAAAGGGGAATCGAGGGCTCAGAGACTTATTCAGAGTGAAGGGAAAACACCACAAGAGCATTGATCTAAGGAGGGATCAGCTGCCCTAGAGATTATCTGCTAAGCAGCCTTCTAAGGAAATGCAGTGTCTGGTTTTATTAACCGCCTTTCTCTCTAAGGCTGTGCAATGAATTTATTACTTTTTAAAACAATAATAATGCTATTTCTGTGGTGGCCCGAGATGTGGAAGACCTTGTTTGATGAGCCAGTTCCTTCTGACCTGCAGAGTACTCCTCCAGAAGCTGCACTCCATGCTTTCCGAGGCTGATTATAACTAGATCAGTTGCCTTGATTACCTTGCACAGCCGAATGTTATTACTCTCAATATTTGCCATGCACTGACTTCCTCAGGAGCTGTGCAGCAGACCAGTGGGTAACTGTATGTCAATAAGCCATCTCTCTGTTTCCCTCCTGGATGCTTTTTCAGGGCTGGTTCTACATTAGTAAGGGTAGCAAAGGAAAGCAGCGTTAATGGCAGCTCTGGGTAACATGCATCTCACTTTCCAGGGCACCAGGAAGCCAAATTTCTGCAGTTTCCCTTCAGCACAGGCTCATTTTCTGGTTTTTTTTCTGGGTATTCCTAGTAGTCCGTCTGCAATGCATCCCTAGGGGAGGAATATCTGTTGATCAGGCCAGAACATGCCTGATTTCAGCAGGCAGCCCCAGTGACGTTAGGAGGTTGACAACTATACTCATGTACTCTCCACTGACTGATTTCCATCCAAGGAAGACCTTTGCCGGCCGGGCTTGACCCCAATCTGCTCATCTCAAGCAGGAGGCCACAGTTCAGCTCTGTGGTGCCATTTGTGAGCTTCCTCCAGACGCAGCCCATGCGGCACAGAGCTGCACCCAGGCCAATCAGCCCAAGCACTGGCCACGCTAATGGGGCTGTGGTGTGGTGCTAAGCTGTGCTGCTTGGTGTCATGCTCAGCTCTCACCTGCACATTTCTGACACCACTGCTTGGGCAAAGGATCCCTAAGCAGGACCAGGCACGCGGTCCTCCTTGTCTGTGATTCTCCTCTCTTGGCATGAGGGCACACGGAGCTCTCAGCAACCTGGACACGTTCCCATCTCCTCTCTTGTTTCCGGATCTCTCTAATTAGATTCAGCTCTGCTCGTTTCATCTCCTTGCCCCTGTGCTAGCAACAGCTGCAGTTGGAAGCGGGGGAGCCTGGCGGAAGCCGTGCCCGGTGGGAATGCCCCTCTGCAGATGAGGAGAGGAGGCACCCCAGGGCAGAGGGTGCCTGCAGTCCCACCTGACTCCTCCAGCCATGAGGGAAACGGGTTCCAGTCTCCAGCGGGTGGGAGCCCAGAAGGAGCAGGGCATGGCCCAGGCACTGTCTGCCCAGGGGTCGGAGCCCTGGAACAGCACTGGTGGCTGCAGTGACAGTGCCCGCAAGGCTGCCCCATACCACACAAGGGTTTGCTCCAACACTCAGCCCTCTGAGAGCTGGGGAACAGCAAAGTGTGCTTAAACCTCCTTCTTCCACAAATACAGGAAGAGCATGTGCAAGATGGTGTGTTCCCAGCTTCTCCAGAGAGGAGTTCAGAGGTAGTTGTGTGCTTATTCTGCTGATATTTGCAATTCTAGCAAAAAAACAGCCTGTCTGCCCAGGGATGCAGCTGCAAGTGCTGGTCCAGAGGACCTACAAGTATTTCCACCCGCTCAGGACACTGCATGTTGTTGCTGGACCATGCCTTGCAGTGGAGGGGAGGGAGCCTGGCGAAGTCATCGCTCAGCGGCAAGCTGTCCTCTGCCTCTTGCCAGCCTCATTCATCTCTAGAAACATAACAACACTGACACACAGCAAATGAGCCCTGTGCTCCCAGGGTGGTTTAGAAATGCCACCGGCCGCACGACAGCAGCCATAGATCAGCATGCTCCCAGCTGGGTCACAAGTGATGGTAATCAGCCATCATTACGATTGCACTCCTCAAGACATGGCTCAGCACAGTCTTTAAAGGGAGCTACGTGCAGCTATTGCTCTGGAAGGATTGGCTTGCACGAGGATCCTCACCTTGCCTTCTCCAGCCAAAGCATCTCTTTGCATCCTCCTGGCAGCCTCATTACAACCCATACGGAGCTGCCCGTACTTTTGTTGCTGGCATGTGGCACTTTGGTGTCTGCATCCATCACGCCTGCACGTCTACTCAGCCCAAAGAGCACTCCTTTAGCATATATCTATGGGGCTGGAAATGAGCCCAGCCCCGTGTTGCACCCTTGGAACCTGGGAGCTGTACCCAGGCTGTGGGAGTACCTCCACAGCGCTGGTAGATCGGTGGTGTTGGCCATGTCCTTTGCAGAGCTCTCACTGTTACGACAGTCAGCACTGTGCAGGTACATGAAGTCAGCAGTGAAGACAGCCTCGTGTCAAGGCTTGGGCGTCACTAACGCAGACAGGAGGGGAGCCCTCCTCCCTGACCTCTCATCTTGGCCTCCAGCAGTGACAGGGTTCATGCATCTGATGAAGTGATGAAGACAGTGAACAAAGACTGCTTCTAATTGGTGCCTTCTTGTTAACTGCTCTACAAATTCACTGCCATCTCACAAGCAAAGACGCGTGGCTTTGCCCTCCACACCTGTTTTGGGCTACTTCAGACTTGCTGGGCCTGGTGACTGTCAATTGTAGGAGCAGCAAAGCTACCCCAGAGTTGCAGAGGCACGGACGGAGATGAAGCAAGGGCCAGTGTGCAATTTCACCACCATTCAGCGTTGGCAAGATGCTGCTCCTGGGTGCACTGACGCCAGGAGAGGGACCTTTGATCTACAGCAGGCCTGGCTGAGGGAAGGAAAAGGAGGGTTGTGCACGAATGGACAAGGTCCAGCCTGTGCAAATTTCCACCCCCAGTCTGCGAGGTTGCCTGTGAGTGCTTTAGGGGGGGAAGAGATGTGTCCTGAGGATCCCACGGGCATCTCGGCTAGCTATAGGCTTTAGAGCTGGGAGCTGTTTCTTGCTGCCTGCCATGCCCTGAGATGCCCCATGAGGGATGCTGGGGAGGAACTTATTCTAGGTTCACTTGCATGAACCAGCCGTTAGCAAAGCTCATGGCCTCCTTGCCGGGGTTCAGATCCCAGAGAAGCCAGATTCAGTCAGTATCATCTTGATTACAAGATTCTAAGGGAGACTGCCACCCAGCCCAGGATGTGGAAATTGCTCAGCTCAGAAAAAGAGCCTGCAGTGAACAGCTGTAACATGTATTTGCAATACCCTCGACTTCCATTTCCACCCTGACATCTGTGTGCAGAGCTGCAGCAGGACCTGGACTCCTCTTAAGGACACAACCTGGAAGATGCCCTCCAGGAAGGAGCACACCTAATGCAGTGTGGCTGAAGCAGGACCAGGCAAGGGTGAGTCCAAAGTGTCTCTCCTCCTGAAGTACGGAGAGAGAGGACCTCAGCATCAGCTCACTCTGCAGATCTGTGCCAATTAGTCCACGATATTTGGCCTCTTCACCTTTTTTGCTCCTCTGTGTACCCGCGGGCAGGCAGCAGACCCTTGCTTAACTTGTGCTTTTCTCAGCATCCGTGTAATAGAACTGGCAGTTCTGTCTGTGATTTCAAAGGGACATGTGTTAGATTTTGCCAATGAAAAGCTAAGATGATTTGTTGTTGAGTGTTAATGAAGCAAAACAGGAATTAATTGGACAATATCAAAGGCCTATTGCTAGGTACTTATGTTTCTTCTCCCTAAAAATCAAAGCAAGGATTATATCCTATATCAAAGCAAGGACAGAGCATCTTCAACATGCAAGGAACAGCAAGCAACAGAAAGGAGCAGCCCAGGACATTACATACCTCTTGTATTTGTTTAGTCCAAGGACTAGGGACAGCCAAGCAGGTTGCCACACGTGAACTGATCGACATGGAGGTTGCAAGGAATTGTCCTAGATCTACCCTCTTCCAGGGGGCTAAGCTAAACTAAGGTTGATCCCACAGCAGTGCTTGAGACATAGAGGGTCACTGCGGCTCTGGTGGTATCTAATAGCTTCATCTGGTGTCCTCACATTTTTGGAAGCAAGGCACTGGCGTGTTATCTCATGGGCCACTTGGCAGCCATATCTTCTGCTGGAAAGTTCTGCATGCCTGACTGTTTTCCCTTTGAAGAAGTGGGGTTAAAGTGCCAGGATGCTGGAAGTTGGGGGTTCAGGTCTTCCTCCTCATACAGGCTTCTCCTGAAGCCTGCTGAGAAATCATTGCAGGCTGCAGAGCACCAGCTGTCCTGGCCACAGAAGGCCTGCGAGCTGGGATGCAGCAGGTTCAAGTGAGCACAAGGATTCACAGCAGGAGCAAAATGCTCTGCTGTTTCAGAGTGAAAGCAGCAGCGTGTGACCTGTCCCCTCAGGCACCCACAGCCCCAGCGTCCCAGCTAGGCTGTCATTCATGCTGATCCTAGCAGGGGGTCTGGAGACCAGAGTTACTCTTTTGCAATTTTGGCATAACAATTACATGCATTAAAGTTCATGCAAAGAGGATAATTGATGTTTTTACCCTAAGTCTTTTGCTTCCAGCAGTGCTGGCTAATGCGCAGTTCCAGGCCTTGGCGGCCAAGTTGCAGCAAGTCATTTTCAAAACATGAGAAGTCTCCTTTCAGAGAGGAACCCTGAAGCCTGGGGCTGGTCAGGGCGTAGACCCCCATTCCTTTCTGCCACGTGTGCAGGATGAGGGGCTCTGGGCAGCCAGGCAGCGAGCTGGGCTAGGCAAGTCACCACGCTAGTACAGACAGACTGATGGACATCACCACCACTGCTGTAGGTTATAACTGAGGCCAGGCTAAATAAAACGTGCAGGAAACTCAGCATGAGTTCAATGTTGCCCACAGCAAGGCTGGGAGGAGGCAGGGCAGTGTGCCTGCTCGGGGCCAGGGAATCCCAGAGCCACATGGGAGGCAATGAAAGGGTTTAGCAAGGTCACGCTTGAAAAGAATATATCCTTGTTTTATTTCCAGGCTGGAGCCTTTGAATCAGTTCTGCCTGCTGAGGAAATACACTGCCCTAGTGTCTGCGTGAACAAAGACAGCAGCTGGGGCCATCTGTGTGCCCAAGTGAGAGCACATCGGTACTGGGGGCTTCGGCTCCTGGCTGGTTATTGCAGTCATCATCTCAAGGGGAGCATAGGGGAGATGATGTGGTAGGATGAGGGTCCCAAGGAAGGAAACAAGCCCACAAACACAGGGCTTGGGCCCAGAAATGTCACAGACACAGGCTTAGCTGTGTACCAAAGGGGTTGGTTAGGCCGGCACAGTGCCACAGCAGGCAGGCATCCTGGTGATGTCCAGCCTCGCAGGGACAGGCAGCTGTCCTCAGCGTCTGACCTGAGCTCTCAGTCCTTCTCAGGGACACCCCAAGCGCTGTTCCTGGGGGCCCTGCCTTGTCCTGCCCTCCCCAGAGCCAGCAAACACCCATAACCCTGTGGCAGCTCCTTATTTCAGGAGAGGACAAATGCGCATTGGCATGTAAGATTTCACCTTGATAAGCAATGACTTGTGGGGCGTGGGAATAAATAAAGCCCACCTGGACTGAGCTGATAAGGCCTCCAACTCTGACACTGCTGGGTTTGGCAGTGATTTCTGCTCTGTGCTGCAGCACCCAGAACAGCTTTGCTGTTCTGTTATCAGTGCTATCAAAAAATAAATGGATTTAACAAAATCTTACCAGCTGGCAGGCAGCAGCCCTGCTTTGGGGCTTGGCATGGGGCAAAACCCACTGCAGCACCACCCCCAGTTCGCAAGAGGGCTGCAGACAGCCTGTCTGCCTGGCAGAGGGGACATGAGGTTTTTCTCCCGGCTGAATTCTCTGTCTCCTCCATCCTGGCCTGGTCCACAGTCCCTTCAGGAGTGGACCTTCCCCCTGCCAGCTCTGGGTGGCACACGTGAGTCTGCCTTGCTGCTGCCTGGAACAGGGGAAAATAGTAGAAGATGAGAGAAAGGAGAAAGCTTGCAGGAGGAAAATTCCCTGTGCACAAAACACAGTCTGTGTCCCTGGGGATGCTGAGCATCCTCAGCACTGCTGCTGTCTGTGGGCACCGGGTGCCCTTAGCACTGTGGGGGGGGTCAAGGCCTGGGTGCTCTGCTGCCCCATGCAGATGGATACAGCCATGACAGGTTGGACCTTTGGGCTTCCCAACCCCACCACATCCCTCCAAGTTTGCACTGGAGAGGCTGTAACTCACCCGTGCTCCATCCAGGGCTGAGGATCCTCGTGGAGCTGCACGTGGGTGCCACCACAGTGGAGGCGAGGCACCCCAAAGTGTCCCCAACTCAGGTGACCTCCCTTGCCAGGTGCTCAGACCTCCCCTCTTGGGCTCTGCCTGGGGTTTTCCCAGCGTTACAGAGGCAAAGGGCTGTGTGCTTCCCGCAGGAGGACCCACCAGGGCCTTGGATTAATAGCAGCGGGTACAGTGGCATCTCTGCCTCTTCCAGAGATGCAGGGGCCCCTCCGCACGCCCTGGAATTAACTCCAATGTCAATACAAATTGCCCCAGAGATAATCCGCTCTGCAGATGCCTGCCCGCCCCCGAGAGCCAGCCTACTTTGCGGAGGATCATCTGCTTTGCAGAGCCCAGCTGCCCTCCAGGCTGCTGCAGAGGCAGCAGGAGCAGCCCAGCCCTGAGGCACGCTCCCGGAGTTCCTCGCCCAGGGCCTGCTGTATCTTCATAGTTTACATTTAATCTTCCTGCAATAAAGGAGGAGAACCAAGGACCCCAGTACGGAGTGGCAGCTATAGCTGCCTTCCCACCCCTTGCTCCCTGTTGTCTGCAGCAGGGGAGCCGGAGCCGTTCCTAAGGGTTCATTTCTAGCGTGCAATTTGCACCCAGGAGCTTTGCTCACAAACCTGGCTCTGTGTGCGTGTGTGCGTGTGTGTGCGTGTGTGTGTGTGTGTGTGTGTGTGTCCTGCTGACAAGCGTAGGCTCTTCCGTCTGTTACTTTATTTGCAGCTTTATGTCAGGCTGAGAGCACATCCTTCTCATGGGAAGCCAGGAAAACCTGAGCTGGACCAGTGTCAAATGCGCAGTAGCAGAATGCCGTGGTGTTCGGAGAGGGGTAATTCAGACCCACGATCTGCTCCTGTTGCCAGCCTTGGCTCAAAGTTACAATTAATAACAACTAAAGTGGTCTGGCTTTACTCACCCTGCAGACACAGAGCATCAGTTGCCTGTATCTGCTCTGCATCCCTGCCAGAGGCGTGCCGGGGTGGGCCTGGGAGTGAGCACTGCTCTCCAGCTTTCAAGGCTGTTTGCTGCCTTGAAGATGCTGAGGAGCTCACCAGGCAGAGACCGAGTGGGCTGCAACAGCAGCACTGCTCTCCACTGACCCTTTGGGCACACAGGCTCAGGAGGAGGTTGCCTCGGGGTGTAACCCACTGTCTGCGGCGCACGGAATCTGCATTTCCAGTGTGGTTTCAGGGGACTGGGCTTAGCAGAAGGAGGGAGAGGAAGACAAGAGGACCTTTGACGAGGTTCAGTTTCGATACCCATAGCTGCAAAGGTGTAAGGCAGTTTTGGTAAGAGGCCTCCTTACACGCACCTACTACTTTCAGGTAGTAAGTGCCTAGCCCTGCGTGGTGTCACATCACATGCATTAGGCACTGGTGAGCTGCTGGAGCTCTAGAAGCTGCTGTCTGAGAGTAGCGATCAAATAGAGCCGTTTCCGAGTAGATTTCAGGCATGTTTACTTGACTTCATCAGAGTAAGTGCACAGGGATCACTGGTAGAGTTTGGGGATGTGTGCAAGGGAAATGGAGAAGGGGTCTGGACTATTCAGTGGAAGCAGAGGCAGCATGGCCAGCAGGCATGGGGGTGTTGCTGGAGAGTAGGCAAGGGGTTTAGCAGTCCGTGTGTAGCAGCGGTGCTAAATCAGCCCCAGAGCAGGCCCAGCAGGAGTGACTGAATGACTGTCAGGTGAGCAAAGGAGAAACGAGGGGGGTGAGGGCATGATTTCATTTATCGCTGCTGGAAGCAGGCTCAGGAAGGAGCCTCCCCAGGGGCGGATTGGCAGGCTCCCTCGCAGCACGGGGCACAGGCAGCTCCCCATGGTCGCCTGGCTCCCATGAGGGCCAGCCCCTGCAGGACCCCAGAACTCAGCACTGCCCAGCCTGGTCTCCCCTCGCCCCACGCTGGAGGCTCCTGTCTCAAGGGGCAGGTTCAGCCCAGGCTGCAGCTCTAGGCAGAGCTTCTGGTTTCTCTTCTTGGGCAGCGTTGAATCCAAAAGTCAGGCTCTCGTGACTGGAGCCGAAAGCCAATTAGCAGCAGTTTAGCTTCATCAACTTCCTGACTGAATGCAAGTTTTAATTAAACATCCCATTTTAATTAGTCAGGCATCACATACAGTAAGCTTGCCTCAAGATTGAAAGGCTGGAGGTCCTATGCTTTAGTTAAAAAAAAGTAGTGCATGACTTCAACTCCAGCATCTGTGACAGCCCCTCATCCTTTCGAGGGTACAAGCAGAACAGCTGGGAACAGCATCTTTTCTTGCTGTGGCTTATTCCTCTTCTCTGTTGCCTCCCTGTGGGTGCTCCAGCAGAGAAACTGGCTGCAAGATCACTTGGTTGGAAGGAGAGGAGAAACAGGGGCTGGCTGCAACACTTGGGGTGTCAGAGCAGGTACTGGGCACTCGGTGCAATGCCGAGAGCTCTTCTGGGTTGAGTTTTCTGTCCTGGGGTGACAGGGAGCACCTAGCCTGTCTGTGGCTGGTAAGGAGGTGCAGTCATCTGAAGTCTCAGGTGCAAATGGCCTTTGAAGCGGGCATGGTCTGCAGCAACCCAGGGGAGGTGGCTTTCACAGGGCACACACTTAGAATTATAGAATCATTTAGGTTGGAAAAGACCTTTAAGATCAATTCCAGCCGTAAACCTAACGTTAAGCTGTGAACTTGCTACAGGACCTTGTGGGTGATAAAACCTTATGTTAGTCCACAAGGAGACAGGACGGTTTTGTGGAAGAGAAATCCAAGGGGGGTCACACAGGCTACGTGAAAGCCATGCCAGCCTCATGAGCTGTGATCTGTTGGAGGCCGGAATAGCACCATTGTACAGAAGATGCTGCACTAGGGTGTGCATTTGGCCTGACCTTAAACAGAAATGTCCTTTCTTGATCTCGTTTGAATTTGTGACCTTTCACCAGCACACACCAGCTTGCTTTTGTGCATGTGGGTGCAGCCTTTGCGGGCTGGGGACAGTCAGCGCAGAGCTGCACAGCTTGTGGGTGGGCAGGGGCATGAGGAGCGGGGCTTCCAGCTGGCCCAGGGACCTGGGTTAGCGATTGGGTTTTGGCTTGCAGGGGAACCCTCCTCTCCGTTGAGCAGGGAAGGAGACCAGCATCTCTCCGGAGTACTCCAGGTGCTTTCTCTAGTGTCAGAGCCTGCAAGCGAGTTGGGGTTTGAGATAAGAGCAACTGTTCCTCACTCTTGTTGGTGGCCAACACTAGCTAACTTCAGATTTTTCCCGGTATGCCAGATGGAGCTGCAACACAGAGCCAGCTCCGCAAACCCAGCATCCAATGCCGAGCAGGACCTGGCGCCTTCTGAAATAACAGGCTCGGCACCCTCCTTGCCTCAAGGTAAACCTAGAGGAGCTCCATCTCTGGCAGCTGGGTTACATGGGAGGAGAACCAGACCAGCTCTATCTGAGAGGTGATGCAGAGTTTAAAATGGTGCTTCCCTCCATTTCTTGGAGCCTCTTCAGCCGTACTGAGGCACCAGCCTTCTGCACCAGACTGCTCACCCGTGCTCTGGGACAAGGGAGAATCAAAGAGTGACAGAAATCCCTTTGTCAGCTGTGCCTGGGAAGGAGGGTTACAGAGCTATTAGCGAGCACAAAGAGCAGTCGGATTCTCTCCTAAGTGCTCCGGGGACAGAGATTTAAGTGCTTAGCTCCCATTAATGCTAATGTGAATTACAGAGGTCTCTTCTTACTGCCTTGAAACAAGAGCATTGAAAAAGAGGCCAGCTTTCTGCAAAGAACAAATTCACTTGATTTTAAGACACCACTAAATGGGATTTTTCTTCATTTCACACTCATTAATTCCCCTGCCTGTGCTGGCTCGGAGTGGGACTCTGCTCCGGTCCAGCGCATGCGAGCTTCGCTGGCCCACTGCATGCTGGAGGATGCTGGGTCTCCATCCACCATCCCCTGCTCTGCAGGGGGACAGTGGTCCCCAGAGTGAGGTTCCCAGCCTCGAGAAACCCCAAAGATTTTGTTTCCATATGGAGATGCAAAGTGTAACATTCCAGCTTTTTGCAGGGAGGGGAAATCCCTCCAGTGTGTGTCAGAAATATTAACAGCATCTTGTTTCCTGCAATCTGGTACGGCACCTGCAGGAGACAAGGCTTGAGGTCCTTCCGACCCCTTGCTCCCACGCAGAGAACTCCTGAGTCTCCATCTCCTGCTCCCTCCATGTAGATCACACTCTTTTGGGAAACCTGTGACTCTGCCTTCCGTGTCCAGTGATTAAATCCTTCTCCAAAGCGACTGACTGCATTAAAGCTTGGGTTTGCTCCAAGGGTCATGGAAGGTACCCGTAGAATATATGGACCCAATTAGTCATTTAATTTCTCTCTGCAGCCTCTGACTTATTAACATAATAACAGAAACCAGAAGGACTTTGTTTTTCTGTGGCGTTCGGTTATGAATCACGTTGTCTCTGCGCCTGCAGCGCTGCCCTTAATGAATACGTTCAGGCATGCCTGTGAGTCCCTGTGCACATTCCCATACGTGCTCCGTTGTCGTATAGCATTAATTAACCTTGTTTAATGGGCTAACCGTGACGGCTTGCAGCTCTGAGTCCCCAGCAGGGTGACTCTTGCCGTAAGCAGCAGGGATGCAGTGGGAGAGCTGGGCAGATGTTTCAAAGGGGATGTGTCCAGGAACGTGTCCCCGCTCCAGGAGAGCCTCAGTGTCATAGGGACCCTTCCTGGAGATCAGCATGAAGCTTCTGCTGATGAAAAACCAAACCTTAAGAGCTCCCCTTTCCAGTGAGGAGCCTGTGGCCACCCTTACATAGGAACTTGAAAACACCCCAACTTTGTGCAGCTCCTACTGCACATCACTGTGAGCTGGGCAGGCTAGTGTCAGCGCCCCAGTCTCTGTGCCGGGGACAAGGGACGGGGCAGGGTGTCTGCTGTGCGCCTCATCAGCCTTATGGAAAAAATTAGTTTATGGGAAAAAATAGTTTCCTGACTAGTTCAGAAACCTGCTTGCAGGCGCTGGTGGAACTGAGAACACCCCAAGCAGAGGGAAGGGCCGAGCTGAGGAGGGGGATGCAGTGTAAGACCTCAAGGAGGGAGGCTCTGAAGGAGATGCACCATTTTTTGTGGCTGCGCCATGGAAGCCGTTGTGCTGTGAGCCTGGGGGTGTCCGGGGTGAAGGAGCTGCACATGGACAGTGCATACTGGCATTGCGGAGCTCTCATTAAACATTAAGAGCACATTTAAAATGCTTTCCTGTTAGGAAAGCCTCAAAGAGTTATGTTGGTATAAAGATCCCCTTTCTGAAATATATGTTGATAGAAAAAAAGCCTTAAAAAGGCTATTAAAGGAAAAAAACCCACCATGCTGCAATTTTAATGAGCAGCTTGTAAACATAACAAACTCCTGCTGATTTTCTCTATTAATTGCCTGCGTTATCGAAGACCAGGGCCCTGCAGTGCTCGGTTCTCAGCAAACCACCTTGCTGGGCTTAGGACGCGTGTGGGCTGTGGAGGGCAACGGAGGGCAGGGCAACAGAGGCTTTTGCAGGGGCACAGCGGAGAGGACGAAGCAGGGCTGGGTCATCCCTGCGGAGCGTCGGGCTGCCAGTGCCACGGGGAGCAGCCTGGGCTCCGACCTCGGCTCTTTGCTTGGGGAGGGGAGGGAGGAGAGACGGGGGGGCCCTGCTGAGCTGACCTAGCAATCCCATTTTTATTAGAGATTCATTCACTGATTAGCTCCACATCCTAATGACTCGGGCACGATAAATTACAAAGGAAATGCAGGAATCACTAGGGTTATATTAACATCTCCTGAGGAAGCAGCAGTAAGGTCATTTTCTGGGCCATTAAATGGTTGCCATTCATTTGTTACCTCGTGTCCTCAATAGCAATTCTTTTTTTCTCCATTTCAGCCCAGCGCCATCTCAGCAGGCGCTGCGCTCTGGTGACCTCACATCCCTTCTGCACCATCACTCCCCCAGCTCCCCTCTCCTGTCTCACCTCCTCCCTCTCCCCGTGCCGGCGTCCCGGGGAGCTCAGCACAACAGGGCGGGTGCCAGCCCAGTGCCAGCATCCCGACCACAGGAGGGACGGTCACGTTAGGTTTCTGGAGATTTGGGGACATCAGCCATCTTCCTGGTCCCCCTCTCTGTCTGCCACAAAGAAAGATCACACCTCAAAACCCGCGTGGGGTTTGCAGGCACTTTGCAGCCCACGAAAGAGGCAAAATCTCTCCCAGAGGTAAATTGCCATGGGTGATTTGCCCAATTCTTGAGGTAATAACTCTTACTGAAATCACGGCAAAAGGGGAAGATTCCGGAGTTAATGTTTGGAAAGTGCCAGGAAAGTGAAAAAGCACAAGACTTGATCATTATTATTACCATGTTACGCAGCTCAGCTCAGCACGGGCCGGAGCAGGCTGTGGGTGTGCGCTCCCACCCCTAGCACCGGAGGAGGAAGGGGCAGTCAGTGTTTTGTGTGGTGGTGGAGGACCCTACTTTACCTTACCATTCAGGAGGGACTGGGAGATTTTCAGTCTGATTCGGGTGGCCCGATCTGTGCCCTTTTGCTGAGCATCCTCAGCAGACATGGGTCAGATCCTACAGGATTTTGGGTGTCTGGCTCCCTGGAGAGCAGAGGTCCAGGGGAGGTATTGACTGGCTCACTTTCAGACCCAAGATGGATGTGGCTTGTCTCTGATCACCCAGGGAAGTTTGTGGAGGAGGTGGGCACTCATTGTCTGCTTCCCAAACCCTGGGCATCCATGATGATGGCTCCTTTTCCTCTCCTTACACTCTGAGCAGCAGGGGCAGGACACCTCAGTGGGTTGCTAAAGACTGCACGCCCCTGAAGGCAGTGCTGCGCTGCAGTCCATCCCCAGCCCAAATCACACATCCATCAGCTCCTCCAGCACAAGGATGAGTCCAGGACTTGGAAATCACCCTGCTCTTTCTTCCCCCTGCAGAGCCAGCTTTCCCAGGCCCTGAATGGGTTATCAGACAGAGCCAAGGAAGCAAAGGAGTTCCTGGTCCAGCTCCGCAACATGGTGCAGCAAATCCAGGTACTGTGTCTCGTGGCCGAGGAGCATCCCCTTCCCATGGGGGTGGGGTGCTCTCTGCAGTCCCCTGCCCCATCACCCTGGCTTGTTCGATGGGTGCTGTCCCAAAGGAGCCCACAATCAGCACCTGCCTTTCCATATTCCCCGCTGCAGCCCTCCCAAACACTGCTGCTCCCAAAGCTGCCTGTGTCATGGAGTGAGCAGCAGAGACCCCAGCCCTTCCCACCTCTGCCTTAGGCAGATCGAAGGATGTGGCAGGACGTACCAAACCTGTTCCTCATCTGCCACCACCACATTTGCCCTGAGCACTCCACATGCTAATGCTATGGATTTGTGTTGCAGTGGTGCAGCTGCACAGATAAAAATGGCCCATGTGGTATCATAATAAAAATCAGGTTTCCCAATTGAAATGGAGACATGCCCTGGGCTGTGACACTCTGCTCTGACATGCAGGAGAACAGCGTGGAGTTCGAGGCCTGCCTGGTGGCCCAGTGTGACGCCCTCATTGATGCCCTCAACAGAAGGAAAGCCCAGCTGCTCTCCCGGGTCAACAAGGAGCATGAGCACAAGCTGAAGGTGAGTCCCTGCCCACGGGCTGGCGTGGCCAGAGTGCTTTTAGCAGGGTTGGCACCGGACAGGAATGAGGACCGTGATGCTGTTTGTTGGGGTGAAGCACTGCAGGAGATGTGGGGAGGTCACTGGAAAGCCACCCTTCTTGCTTTTCAGATTAGCTGAATTCCATTTTGCTGCAGATGCCCAGCTGCTCCCAGTGTGACAGGCAAAGCACTGCTTTTCCCAGGTGGCAGTTGCCACTGAATTACCCCATTACTGGGCCAAAGTGTTGTCATTAGGTCAGCAGGGACAGGTGCGCGGCTTCCACAGGCTGGAAAAAGACCTAGTCATGCCCCATGTTGCTTCCGAGCTACTAGCATGATCCTGCAGGTTGCTGAGTGCCTGTAACTTGTGCTGGCTTCAGCTGAAGTCCTGGGGGACTTAGTGTCATGAGGTGCCAGTTTGGTCATCAGGCAGGAGCAGGAATTGCTCTGGTTTCTGTGCTTGGTGAGCACCTCATGCCCTCAGGGAGATAGTTGCACTGAGAGGTGAATTGCTGGCGTTGGGGGAGCTGAGATGCAGCTCTAGATGTGAGCGTTGAGGTCAGCTGTGAAACGGGCTCCTGACTTGTGTTGTCCCTGCAGTCACAAGACCGCGTCTTTTCAGCGGGTTTGGGACTGAGAAGGGTTGCAAAGGGCCAAATCTCACTGGGGACCGGTGGAGTGGGTGTAGCAGTGCCCAGTGTCTGTTGGACAAGGCAGTGGCCACCACTGATACAGGCCAGCTGAGGCATTTCACACCAACATCACTTCATGCTTCCAGGGTCCCTCTTGCAAAGGCTTTTCAGTGTTTGGGCTAGAAACATCTGTATCTCTTCTCTGGCTCCACTTCCATCCTCTCTGGTCTGGCTTTGGGCCATCCAGAAGGCTTCCAAAGGGATTCCTGGACCTGCCTAAAATCAGGGAGGAAGCCACCAGTCTCCAGTCTGCCTGCAGACGATGGGCACTGCAACATGGGATGGACAATAGCAGCTCTGTGGGACCAAGCCCAGCATCAGTGCTTGGTGTCTGACAATAAAGCGCAACCCCAAACAGGCGTGCCAAGCCGCCAGCCTGTATTTTAGGCGCAGAAAGGACCCCCATTGCCTGGTGGGCTCTCTTTCCGTCTGCGCCTTCAGGGCACGGTTAATTAAACTCTCACAAAGCTGGGCAGCACAAAGCAATTTCCCTGCTCAGCACAACTTGCGGAGGCCTTTCACTTTTTGACTGGAAGAAGCAAACTGCGTCCCACTGCTTGCTCTTACTGTACTGCCTGCCCCCCCAACATGTGCACACGTACATCCCACCCACATCCACCCTTGTTACCAGCCAGACTTTCTCATTAGGCCAGCCTGGGCCTTAAAAGAAGAAACAGCCCCTGAGTTTCAGATTGGTCTGTGTTAAAATCAGTCCTCAGTCCTCCCTCCCTGAAGGACTGAGCTCTTACAGCTCCCCATGTGCCATAACAGGTAATAAATGCAGCTGTGCTACCTTGGCCTCAGCCTTGTATGGGGAGAGTGATGCAGCGCTGACCCACCCAAGTGCCAGCTAGGGTCTTGCACACTGAGATTTGCCTCCCAGGGCTTCATCCTTTTCAGGCTGGGACACACAGCCTTGGCACATGGCCCAGGTGAATGCATATCCTTCCCCTCTGGCCTGGGGATGGGGACAGAGAGGATCTTGCCTGCGTTCACAAGCTGCAGATGGGACAGGGGGTGCAGGAGCATCTCAGTCCTGTTGGGTACCTCCTTGCTGTCCTCCTGCTGAACACACAGGGTCCCCCAGCCACACCAGGCCACCAAGGTGAGAGTTCACCACCAATGCTGCAGCCTGGTCCCCTGTCCCCACCTCCCTGGCACTGCTGCTGTCCCCATTTGCTCTGTCACCCAGGGGAAGGGGCTGCCCACATCATTGCCACGTGGGGCTGTTTCTCCTTTGCCGCCTCCAAGGAACCCTCTGGACTAAGGAAATTGCCTTTAGGATGAGAGGAAATGGCCTCAAGTTGCACCAGAGGAGGTTTAGATTGGATATTAGAGAAAATATCTTCACTGAAAGGGTTGTCAAGCTCTGGGACAGGCTGCCCAGGGAAGTGGTTGAGTGACCATCCCTGGGAGTATTTAAAAAGACTAGTAGATGTGGCACTTAGGGACATTTTTAGTGGCAGACTTGGCAGTGCTACATTTATGGTTGGACTTCATGGTCTTAAAGGTCTTTTCCAACCTAAATGATTCTATGATTCTGTGAAAAGCAGCACCTGCAGCTCCAGCTGGGCACGGACTGGGCTGGCCTCGCTCAAAGGGTCAGGGGAATGTGACGAGACATGAAAGGGGAGCAGCATTGTGTCTGGAGCAGCTGCCTCCCTACAGGACGTTCCCCTCTAGCCTGAGGCTGGGGCTGGCTGGGGGCAGATAACAAAGCCCCCAGCTTTCTCCCCAAGGCTCTGGAGCGCTGGCGGCATTGCAGAGGGAGCGGGAATCCTTCCAGAGTGTCAGGAAGGATGGTGTGCAGGGTGAGCGACTGTGCAGCAGAGGGGCCACCTCCCCACCTCCGCCTGCCCCATCCACAGCAGCACGCTGCATGCTCGGCACTGTCTCTTCCTACACATGCCCTGACACACACTTTGCACTGAATTCGGATCCCTGGTAGGTCCTGCTGCAGGGCCATGGGGCTTGTCCTGGTTGATGTTCACATTAGGACAGGTCATTGGCTGCTGGCTTGTGGTCACAGCTTCACCTCTTCCCACAGGAGACCAGTCCAGAGCATCCTCGCCTGGCCTGCGTATCCAGTTGCCACAGCCTTGTCCCCAGAGCAAGTCGGCTGAGGAGGAGATGAGCAGATAGATTGACCTGTGGGACTTAGCTGTGCCACCCAGGAGCACTTTCAGATCCAAACTAGTTGTTCCAGCAGCCAGTGTGGAGCCGCAGCATCCTGGCTGCAGCCGATCTCTGTGTGGGATGTCCCCCCTGCCTGCCCCGTACCGTCACGGCACGGTATGGCACCGTGTGAGCAAGGAGGAGAGGCACGGAGGGGCAGAGCCTGCGGCTGGCACGGTGCCACAGGTGCCTTTCACTGGGGAGCCCAAGTTCCCATTCCCATGTGGCGCCTGGAGTTGGGCTTGGCTCAGCTTCAGGACTGGCCTACTTTGGCTTGACACATATTTCATGGAGGCAGGCACAAATCCAGGTTTCCCGGTGGGTCAACACTAATTGCTCTGGAGGGGGAGATGTTTGGGAGGAAATTAACTTGGAAGGGATGTTTCCCTGCCTGTCCCCAACCTCCCCCTACACTTAGATCCAGATAAAGAACCCAGGCTTTAAAAAATAACATCTGGAGAAGCAGTGGGGCCAGGTGCCTGCTCCACCTCCAGGACAGACCTCCTTGTCTGTCCTGCTCTTCATTGCTTGCCCTGGTTTTCAAAGGAACTGTATAGTCTTCCCCAAGGGAAGATGCCCTACAGCCACAGGCCAGTTTGAGCAGGAGACATAGAGGCTTCCCTGCAGTGTTGTCCCAGGAAAAGATCTCTCCTTAGTTCACAGTACACATGGACTGAGCTCAGTGTGCACCTCCTTTAGACTCTTGGCAGGGTGGTGGACAATTCTGGCCTTCTTCTGGCCTTCAGGGGTCTGGGGTGCCTTTGCCCTGTGATTTCACCATGGTGCTTTGGCTGTAGAGCCCTTGCAAACAGAAAGCAGTTGTTGCATTTCCAACGGGAGCTAATTATATAGGAAACACTCACCAAGGGCTCCTGTCCATAGCGCTGGATCTCCAGAAATGAATTGCTGGTCCGTGACCCTTCTTCAGGGGTTACAGTCAGGATTTTCCAGAAAGCCCAAGGGTGTCCCCTGTTGGATTAGGTGATTGGTGATCAGGACTGATGTGAAAGGAGGAGAAACAGGACAGAAGCACAGGATTGGTTTCCTGTACTGTACCACTTCTGTACGGAAACACCAGACGGGACACACAGGTCAGATAAGCTCATTACAAGGTGCATTATTTCCCGAAGATGCAGATACCAGACCACTGCTTTCCCTTACAAATCTCTCCATACTCTGCACTATTTTTCCCCTGCCTTAGTGTCTGAGCACCTTGGGAAGGGCATAGCCACCAAGAGCTGGGCACTGAGGAGCTCTGCAGAGCTGTGATCAGGCTGCAGGGGATGCCTCTGATTTTCTGATGTCCCTCAAGCTTTCCACTTCTTTTGTTGAAGAGCTGGATCAAGTCTGTCCTCTGTAGCATCTGTCCATGTGCCATGTTCTCCAGTGGCTCTGCACTGGAGACCAGGTCTCCATATCACACCTTCCCATGCTCACTGGTGCCTTTGGTCAAAAGAGGCTTGTGCAAGCCTCCGGGACGTGCCGCTGCCAGCATCGCACGGGGTTAATGCAGCAGCTCTGCTTTCCCCAGCTCCAGCCTGAGCCTCCTCTCCCAGTAACAAGAGGCAAGTCACCATGGAAACATCCACCTGGAAATGCTCTGCTCAGAGGACGTGTGATTGTGGGATTCAGCACAATCAAGCCATCGGGATCTGTCCTGAGGATTTTTCCATCTGGGTTTGCAGCGCTGTGGTGAAGCACAACCCCACCCTCGGTCCCCATGGCCATGCAGGTGACCGTGCCCTGGCTACAGCGTGCCCAGGGTGAGGAGGCTTCATGTCCTCCACGTGACGTCCCCGTCAGGACTCATCCCAGGCGCTGAGGAGCCCAGGTTCAAGTGAGGTTGAGTGCCTTGAAAACCGGTTTTCTAGCAAAGTACTAAAAAGAGAAGGAAGGTGAGGAAGACATTTAAATAGAGATGAGTGCAGATGCTATTGCCTTCTAGGAGCTGTATTAAAATGTAAATTATAGTTAATGTCATCTTACAGGGAAGAAATGCTCTTGAAATAAATTTCCTATTTTAAGGTAGTAGTGAACTGCTGTGAGTGCACAGCAAAAGTCCTTTTTATAGGCTGTAATTAGCAGCCAGGTTCTGGCTGTTGCCTCCTTTGGCACCTAAAGGGAAAAAAAGGCATTTGATAAAAACGACCACAAACAAAATATATGGAGCTGCCAAATCCCCTCACCAGCTGAGCCATTAGCCCTTTCCCAGAAGATGCCACCGTTCAGTGAGGTGTGTTACCCGTGCAGTTTCAGGAGAGGTTTGTAAACTGCCCGCCTCCATGCAGAATTCAAGGCAGCCTGGTTTTCCTGGCAATCTGGTGAATTCTGCAAACCTTCTGAGGCCTCCTCCTGAGGCTGCCCCTCAGCCCAACACAGCCTCATTTGCTTGCACAAGTCAAAGGCTTGAGGAACTTCTCAATTTTGCTTCCAGCTCTCTTCATCAAAATACTCTTCATTACTGGGGTAACAGGGAGCTGAGGTACCCCAGGGAGTGGAAATCCCTGATGCAAGAGGAGAACCACAGGATGCTTAAGGCCATATGGAAAACTTCATTGGCCCCACTGGGTTTGGACCGTGCCTTCAAATGTGTGGGAGATATTTATATCTTATTTTAAAAACCCTAATCAAAGCGACTCATGGAGCCTCACTGTTCCTGTCTGTGTCCCGTTTCTCTCATGTGGAGCGCAGAAGCTGTAAAGCCACAAAGCCCCACGAGGTCCCAACCAAAGATCTCTTGCCTTGCCTTGAAAACAGTTTGTTGGTGGTGAAGGGAAACGTGGATTTCTGCTGTTGGCTTGCCTGCTGTGTAGTTTCTGCAATTAAACTGCTTTAGTTCTCCAGATGAATAGGTGCTGGAGCCCCAAAGGGGGTCACAGAGCTACAGAAGGGCAGGGTCGCTGGGGCTAAAGGTGTGGGCTGAGACAGAGCCACAGCTGCTGCTTTGGGTGCAGTTTCTGAGCGCCTAGAGCTGGCTGCCTCCAGTTGGGATTTCAATGTCTCCAAGGCTGGAGACTCCACAGCCTCTCTGTTCTGGTCTTTGATGACCTTTACGGGGAGAAAAACCTTTTACTTATGTTTAAGTGGAATTTCTTGTATCTCAGTGTGCGCTCACATGCATAAAGATTTACAAAGCCTCAGTGGCAGCCTGCAGCAAGCGCTTCCACTCTGGACCAGACCTTTCTTAGCAGGGATAATCTGCCAGGAAGCTCGGTAATTACTCAGCCTGGAGCTGCCTGGCTCTGGCCTCACCTCACCCTGCTGCCGGGGAGTGGGCAGGGTAGAGGGGCAAAGCCAGGGCTAACATCTCCGTGCCCCAGCCCCTGCCTCCCAGGCAGTGCCAGGAAGCCCCGAAGGCCTCACACTGACACCGGAGCAGTGGTGGGAGGTCCCCTTGCCACACCAGTAACCCTGTCTCTTGGCCAAGTGGGTGCCAGGGGAGCGAGCCGCATGTCCAAGGCTGGCCTGGGACACTGTGCCTGTCTTCACTGAGCAAATGCTGCTTCTTGGAGGCTCCTGTCTGGCTGGTGGAAGCAGATGGCAATTCTGCTGGTAATACCTCGAAAGCATCTACTCAGGCAGGGAAAGGCTCACAAATTCGTTATCCTGGGCAAACCAGACAGAGCTTTAAGCTGCAAAGAAGATAAGAAGATTTTTTTACCAATCCCATCTTTGCTGTCTTCCTGGTGGCATGTGCATTTCCCCGGAGAGGGGTCTCACGTGAAAAAAGAGGCTGCTTTTCCGGGCATTCAGGGAGTGATTCCCACTTGCTCATCTGCAGCCAAGCAGGCAGGGAATGCAAAATCTCACTCTGGCGTGGTAGTTGCAGTCAGGTTATGCTCAAACAGCAAGGTTGGAGCCCACAGGCTGGGCTCATCTCGCACTCAGTGGTAGCACCACAGTCTGCAGCTGAGAGACCCTACATCCACACAGCCAAGAACCCTTGCAAGAGCAGAACAACCCCCCAGCACCCTCTCTCTGGGCAGAAGTAATCAAATTAATGCAAGGGTCTTCTTTGCATTGCTTGGCAGGGGCTGCAGGTTGCTGCAAGGCTTTGCACCCCTGCTGCGCCTTCCGGATCCCACCCTGAAGGACTGACCATCCCCAAGGGGAAAGGAAGTCCAGCAGCTTGCCCACGCTTTTGGAAGAGGTCAGTGTAGGAGTCCAGATCTCCAGGACCAGCTGCTGCCTCTGCTCCATCCCAGCAGACCCATTCCAGTGCACTCAAGTGTTAGAAAGTGGCACTGAATGAAGTCTTCCCTCTAATGACAGTGTCTGAGCCCAAAACCGGAGTGTGCTGATCGTGCTGATCATGCTGCTTGCTAGGCCCCATCTCAAGCGATCCAGCATCTCTGCAAGCCTCCGTACACACGTCTTGGTCCAGAGGAGCAATATGGGAGCTCCCCCTGCTGCCTTGTCCGCCCTGCACATGGGGTGCGCTGGCTGCAGCCCCCTCTCCAGCGCCCAGGCTTGCTCTGGCCTCCCTCTGCCACAGGCTGGGATTGCTAAAAGAATCTCAGGGGTGGCTCTGCAAACAGCAACTCCCTAAAAAAAAGGAGCTGGCTGGGAGAGTGCTTCACAGCATGTCACAGAAGCAGATGTGTTGTTCCAAGTTGCAGGATTCTTTTCTTCCTGTTAGGTGATTAAGTAGAGGTGATTAAATTATAATTAAGCAACATATGATGTGATTGATTGCCCTGCAGGAGTCATCGCCCCGCCTTGAAACACAAGTTCATTCACGGCAAGGAGGCTGACACATGCTTCGTTATAGGGATGCTCACAGGAGGAGGTGCTCCTCAGCCCAGGGCGGTCATTCGAGCACTGCTGCGCCTGCGGAGCAGTGGGCACACAGGCGACGGGATTCACCGACTGCGATGCTGAGGACATAACTCTGCCTTCAGAAATGTTAATCGCTGCTTATTGCAGTCTTTTCCATCACGTGCAGCTGCAGATGCTGACGTGAAGCTCATATCTTTACTCTCTGTAACATCCTGAATAGCTGAGGGCTCTAGAGCTGCATAGCATTGTTCAGCCTTAGTGAAGAACTTTACACACCCTTAAAGCTCTTCCAGAAAAACAAAAAATCATCTGCTATGGGTACATTCCTCTAAAGCATGAAATCTGTCTTCCTGAGCCACTCTGCCAGTCTCCCATCTGCCACCAGGTCGGTCTATCTGTCCTGCTGAAGAAATCCCACTGATGCCGGGTGCAGACCTGCACTGTCTCCTGTGGGGATTCAGCGTGAGGGAGCACCTTGCAGGTCTGAGGGACCAGCCAACCTTCAAATACACCCTCGCAGTGTGGGAGCCTGAACCGTGTCCTCCCCGCTGGGTTTTGGGGAAGGTCAGCAGAGCCCGTGGGCACTGGCCAAACCACACACTTGGTTGTACTCCACTGCTGAGATGCTGAAACATGTTCCCCTGGGGGAACCATCCATGGGTGCAAGAAGACATGCTTTAGCGGGCAGCCCGGGCAGCCCCAGGCAGAGCTTGTCATGCTGTAGGGAGCCCTGACACAAGGCATGCAGGATTTGTCTCCTCTCACTGGCACACCTGAGCTCATCCCTAGACTCCCACCGCAGCTGGTGTCTCCACCAGCTTCTCAGATGAGGCGATTCTGCAGAGTGGTCCATCTCAGCTGATGGCCAGATGAGCACCTCAAACGGATCACTAGTCAGAGCTGAAGCTGGGGGAGGTGGTGCATTCATTCCTCTTGGAAATACCAACATACCAGGCTCGCTCCTCACCCGGGGTGGTTGGGTTCAGCTGCCCCAGAGCCAACCCCGCAGCCCGGCTCCGTGCCGAGGACAGGTAGGGCAGCCCCACAGAGGCTGCAGCAGCAGTTGTGTATCTATAGAGGCAGGCATTTGCATTGCAGGGAGTTCATAAGCTGTCATTTGGAAGCTGTCTTAATTAAAGGCAGAACAAGGAACTGCCCTACTGCTTTGAATAATTACATGGGTTAATAATTTTGAGCTAAACAAGGCTTGTTGTTGTTCACCAGGTTTTCAAAGATCCGGAATTTGGTGTATGAGTTTTGGCCAGTTCTGCCTTTTTCTCTTCCCTTGAGTCTTCATCTCCCTTCGTGTTGCCCTGACCATGTCCCTGTGCCCACGCAGCACCCAAGCCCATTTCCTCCCCGTCTCCCAAAACCCCTCAGCTCCGAGCAGCGCAGCTCTCCTTGTCCCGTTGCAGGTGGTGCGAGACCAGATTTCTCACTGCACGGTCAAGCTGCGCCAGACCACGGGCCTGATGGAATACTGCCTGGAGGTCATCAAGGAGAACGACCCCAGCGGCTTCCTGCAGGTTGGTGTGGAGCTGCTCACGTCTGGGCTACGAGGGGAGTGGGAAAGGCATTGCACAGATGAGGGTCCTGGGGTAATACAGTGGAGTTGGGGGAGTTACTCCAAAGATGATGTTCCCAGCTTTTCCAGCCATAAATTCAAGGGCCAACCTCTCATCACCTCCAAGTCACAGCAGGACAGAAGCAGAACCTGTCCAGTGACATTTCTTACTCTGACCAGAGGAACAGAGGGTTGAAGCAGACGGTGGTGAATCTCCAGAGCAGTGATCAAAACGTGCTGTCCTGTGGTTCTCCAGCCAGAGATGGACGTACAGCACTTGAGAACTGCATCCCACTGTTCATTCTTGGGCTGGTCCCTTCGGTACTAGACCCCACCTTTAAAATAATCCCCAGAGCTCCTGGGGTCCCTCTGCCAATCTGAGCCTGCAGCAAAGGGTGATGCTAGAAGCCATGTGTGATGTCCCAGCCTTTGGCAGTCAGGGACAGAAGTGGCAGCCCGGGAGGCGCAGGGGAGCTGGTGAGCGGGGTAGGGACAGGGCACAGCACGCAGCCCAGGTGGCCCTTGGTAGCTGAGGCTGCTCCTTGCCACCAGATCTCCGACGCTCTCATCAGGAGAGTGCACTTAACCGAGGACCAGTGGGGAAAGGGGACGCTCACACCCCGGATGACCACGGACTTTGACCTGAACCTTGACAACGCCCCTCTGCTACAATCCATCCACCAGCTTGACTTTGTGCAGATGAAAGGTAAGAACGTTTCCAGTGCCTTTCAGAAGCCTGTCTCTGCTCTTGCTGAGTGCTTCCGTGCAACTCATCACAGGGAAGGGGCAGCAGAGGACAGTTTCTCATCTTTTCCCAGCAAGATTGGGCACCCCAGTCCCAGAGTTATGCCCGTTCCAGTGTATTTTGCACCCCTGGGCCAGCTATCTGCCTCCCTGTCTCTGATCCCTGGGCAGCTGTCTGCCAGATCAAGGTGCTGGGAGCTTGGTTTTGCTTGGCAGTGCTTTAGAAAGCTCTCTGCAGCGCCAGGAGAGCCAGGCTGGTCCCTGCTCAGCTGGTGGAGGTTGGGACCAGGGTCTTGGGAGCAGCACAAGGGACTTCCCAAACCTTTGCTCACACATGCTCGCTTGGTCAGTGCTGAGCAGCATCTGGCATCGGCCAGCTAGCAAGCTGCCTGCTTGCAGGCAGCCACCTTGTCCCTCCAAACACAAAGGCACAAAGAGCCACGACACTTGGCTCAGGGTCCTTCCTCCCTCCCCTCTCCTCGCTGTTGTTTTAGACCTTCATTTCAATTTTAATTTCCTCCTCCTTCTGTGTTCCCTCTGTGCTCACTCTCCCATACCGCGGAGAGCCACTGCATTTGCATCGCTCTGCAGGAAGCAGAGGGCCGCTGTAACCTGGGAGCAATTTGCGACTTGGCAAGCCCTGGGAACCTGACAGAAGATGCAAATGGGCTGTGGCACAGCGAGCTCAGGAGGACATGGAACGCAGGCCTGTACCTTCAGCCGGTGCAAATATGCTGCGTGGAGGAAGGGTCACCAGCTGCAGGTGTGGCACAGCTCTTCATTGCCATCACGGCTGGATTTCCTGACTTCGGAGCCATTTGCACACACCAGTATTTCTCAGTGGTCAGACACAGGAAGGCTGTTGACCATGTGCTTCCTCTGTAACGATAATAAGTGTCTTCAAATATTGGCCCCGCTGGTATTTGCTGCAGTGAGAGTGATGGGTCGGGCACGGCTGCTGGGAGCACTCGTCTTTGCTTATCGTTAGCCAGGCCGTTAATTTGAAGTGTCAGCAACATTTTTTGATAGGGAGGGGAGCTAAACCCAGCGAGGGCTGGGTTACTGTTTTGCTTACACACAAATTGTGGAGACGTTACCATGTTCCTGCCCTCCCTTCTTTCAATTTAGCCCAGAGGGTTATTTTTAATTAATAAGAGCAAATCTGCTGCAAGTTTAGCTGCCCGCCCTCCTCTGTGGAGGCAGGGCAGAGCTGACATAGGCTGTCCTCTCATCTCACCCTCGCTGTGGAAATAAGTTGATGTTTTTTAGACTTTGCAGAAGGTTGGGTTTGGATCCCAAACACATGTTGCCCCACCAGGGGAGGCAGGGCAATGCCAGAGGTCTCAATAAAGAGCCGAGGTGAGCAATAGGTACAGGGCATCCCGCATCCATTGCCAGCACGTGCTGGCCACGAGCAGCATCCCCTCTACAGTATTAGCTGTAACATGAGGTCTTTCTCCACTCGTTTTCTCCAGGCCCTTGGCCTGGTGGTTCCTGCTGAGGATCTGACCCAGGAGGTAGAGGAGTCACAGAGGGGGGTGGTGAGTGGTGAACCTTTGCCAGCAAGTCTCTTCTCTCCCGGGCATCCATGGCTCCTCCACATCTTTTTTTCACTGGCTTTTGTCAGACTTTGAGCAATGAGGATGAGGATGGAGAATGAGGAGCTCTGTTGAGAGGAGGTTTGTGAGGGCTCTCCCTGGCCAGGGGTGGGATGTGTCAGAGGACACCCCCTTTCCTTGTTGTGCTGTCACTCCTCCATGCTTTGCAGAGCAGAAGCAGGCTGCAATATGCACCTGCAAATGCCCAAATACAGCAGCTGGAGCAGAAAAAGCCCTCACAGTCCTTTATGTCCCCTGTGTAGCTGATGGGAGGCTACAGGGTGCACAGCTGCCCAGCATCAGTTCCAGCAGCATGCAGGGGCTGAGGACTGTCTGGTGCCTGTTTGGAGACCTTTCTGAAACGTGCTTATGCCTCCCTAGGAGGTGTTCAGCAGCCAGAGCTGTTTGATGGCTGAGCTGGCAGAGGGGGCAGCCCTGGGAGCCCCACGGGAACCCCTGGGCGTGGGTGCTCTGCTTGGGACAGCACGGAATGACCCTGAGCCTTTTTTGGCAGGTCAAGGGCTATCATTCCCTGGCACTAAAACAGCATCGGTGAGAGACACCAAGTCTCGCAGTTTGTGTGATCACCTCCCCTTTCAGAACAGACTCTGCCATGCCAAAAACATCAGGTGCTCTCTATTCTGTAGGGCCCGAGGTTCATCTCTGCTGCTCTGGCATCACTTGTTTTGTTGCAGTGAATCTGTGTGGTGGAAAAGCGGAACAGTGCTTGCTGCTGGGTTGTAGATAAGGCCAGGCCCACAGCTGCAGCCAGCTCTGCAGAGTGCCCCTGGGAGGGTGTCCCAGGTCTGGGACCAGCTGCTGTGAAGAGTCCAGGCAGTTCTGTGCCAGGTATATTGTTGCACTGCCGTATTTCACCAAAATTCATTAGAAAACGAGGATAAAGCAGAGAAGCTCTGGGGAAATCTCAGCTTCACCAGGCTGCAGAGTGGAGGAATTTGGTGGAGCTTGTTTGGAGAACTGTCCTTTCTGCTTCCTCCCCACCTCACACCCGTGAGATTGCAGTTACATCCCTTGTGCTGTGCTGGCTTCCAAGGCAATAAATACATCCTCCATGCTCCAGCTGAAACGTGCATGCCACGGCTATCCCCTGCTCCTCCTCTGTGGTGCTAGCAGCCAGGCTTACACTAATTTGTGTTTAGTTTCCTCCCCAGTGCCGGCCCCCCCAATCCTGCAGCTAGAGGAGTGTTGCACCCACAACAACAGTGCCACCTTGTCCTGGAAGCAGCCCCCCTTGTCGACGGTGCAGGTGGAAGGCTACATCCTGGAGCTCGACGATGGCAATGGCGGCCAGTTCAGGGTAGGTGCTTGGAGCACGAAGCCAGTCCCGGCAGCAAGGTGTTGCTCCTGGTTCCAATATTGCCCTGCCATGAAGAGGCCAAAATGGTCCCCAGACTTTTTGCAAGTTCACTCCTTCCCTGGAAAGATGAGACTTGCTGCTGGGGTGCCCAGGGAAGCTGACAGTGCAGACAAGCTGTGGGCCCTTCTGGTGCGGGCAAGGTTACTTGAGGGGGTGGAAACACCTTTCCAGTGACCAATATGACTTTCAAACACAAAGAACGCATTTGAAGGTCCATCTTTTTGGGTTGCTAAATATTTCTTGCAGGGTATGCTAATTGCCATGAAGTGCTCATGATTTGCCAGCTGCCAGCAAGCAGAGGTGTTTAAGGCCTGAGGGCTTTTAAATTGCTGTCATTACACAATTAAAATATTATTTTTCTCTGATCCGACACACTGATAATTATCCTGGTGTGTTCACATCCACCAAGAGCAGGCGCAGGGACCAGGCCATTGCATTTTCTGAATTCATCCACAAGAAACTCAGAGCCAGAGCAGAGCTGAGGCAGAAGAGAGGTGATGTGGGTGGGATCTGGAGGGAGTCCAAGGCTCAGCACAGCCACCCCCAGCAAGGTGAGGGCAGTTCCCCAGCACACCAGTCTTCTCCCACCAGCAGTGAGAAGGGGCTTGGATGTACGTGGTGTTCCTGCCGCTGGGGTTAGAGAGGCCTGCTCCAGCCGATGGGATGCGGCTGGTGCCACGGAGGGGGGTGTCACTGGCTTCTCAAATCACTGAGTCATTGTCCTGCCCAAAAGCAGCGAGTTGACCAACCATGTCAGGCAGAGATTTGCCCAGTGAGCTGGAAGTGCCGACTGTCATACAGGTGACTGTCCCTACTGAGAGCAGGCCAGCGTGTAGCCCAGCCTGTTAGCTACCTCCCACACAAATAGGCAGGAGAGGCTGGCACAGTGTCCTCAGGCAAGAGGACGCTGTCTTTGGGTGTCAAGCCACAAAGGGACTCCTTGCAGTGAGCCTGGGGTGGTGAAGTGGGAGCTGTACTCTCTCATGGTGTGCCAGCTGCCAGAGAGAGCTCTGTGGGTGCTGGAGCCCAGGGAAATCAGGGCCACCTTAGCGTCCCACCACTGATCTCACTCAGTTCATTAGGACACCTGCATTGCCCTCCTTGACCCTGAGCACTGACTCGTCGCTGCTTCCAGGTCCCCTGTGGCCTGGACTGCTGCCAGCCCTGGTCAGGGTCTCAGGAGGGGTGGAAGCCATTATCTCTGCTCTGCAGTGCAGCGGAGCGTGCAGTCACCCCTATAAGCTCTGGGGACATGCACCCACCTGGCAAGAAAAGGAGCCTGATTCTAGCATTGGCTCTGGAAGCAGCAGCACCCTATCACCTCGGGCAGCAAAGTGGAACAGGCTCTGGAGTGGGTGGAGGGCAGCGAAGCCTTCCCACGCAGGTGCGCTGCTTCTGCGCAGAGCCTCCGTCTGCTGCACGAAGGGCAGCAAACAGGGCTTTGTCTTGGGATCTGCTAAGTACAAGTCAGTCCTATGCATTTTAGTAGCCCATAGGCCTGTTCACTGCTGTCCCTGCTCGCACAGCTCCATTCCTGAGCAGGGCTACAGCAGCAGAAGCCGGGGAGTCAGCACCCATTCAGTGTGATCACCTTGTTTTGTATGAGGGAATGCTTCGATCCTGCCACCCAAGAGCATGGAAAATTGTTTTCTGCGAGGATGTTTCTGTGTCCTGGGCTCAGTCTGTATAAATTCCTCTCTCTGGCCGAGCCCCTCTGGGATTCAGTGGGAGCTTGGCTGGGATTGATGCCTTATGACTTGGTTGTATGAGTAGCATGTCCTTCCCCTATAGAAACTGGTTTTATGGGGCAGTATTGTCAAAGAATAAATCACAGGGCCATTTTGCTCTGCTTTAGCCATATGCAATGCTCATGAGTCTGTCCCAGAGAGCAGAGCATGGCTGAACCCTGTGTGTCACGCCCGCCGGGAGCTGTTTCTCCCACCTGCGGGACTCCATGGTCTGGGCACTAATTGTGCTTGCTTTGCAGGAGGTGTACGTGGGCAAGGAGACCATGTGCACGGTGGACGGGCTTCACTTCAACAGCACATACAGCGCACGTGTCAAAGCCTTCAACAAAACAGGAGTCAGCCCGTACAGCAAGACCCTGGTCCTCCAGACATCTGAGGGTAAGGCATTGCAACAGCTCCAGTCCGAAGCGCTCGGACACTGCTCACACGCACGCTTGGGGCCCGTCCAGCCCACCCAAGCTTAGCATTGCACTACAGGGAACCGCTCCGCTGGTCCTCCAGTACCTCAGCAGTCATTGCGGGAAAGCCAGCACTGACAGGAGGAGGAAAGTTTATGTCAGGAGCCTTGAACAGTGCCAGAATTTCTCTCTCACTCCTTTCCTTTGCAGATGTTCTTTGGGGAGGTACAGTGAGAGCCATCTTGCAGAGAGGTATTTAAAATCTGGTTGCAGCAGGGTTTGTATTACACAAAGGGAAGCTCAGTGTTTTCATTAATTCCATTTAAAACAAAACAACTCTGTCAACATTGCTCCTGAGACACTAAAGGCTGTGCGTGGCTGCACAATGCCATAACCGCACGATGTCTCCTCCAGCCCCTGGCAGTGCACGGCAGAGAGCAGAGGGACCGTGGAGGCGCACGGGTGTCCTTGCTGACCCACGGGGCGTACAGCCAGCCACGCCGGCGTTGTCTGCATCACCCCCGCACAGGCAGGCACTCAGAATATTAAACACTCCCTTGCAGGTTGCAGAGGAGTCTCCCAACCTGACTTTAAGTACATTTGTCACACCAGGCACTTAATCCATTGTGGAAAATCGGCTTGCTTCTGACATGCAGGTAGAGAGTCGTAGGGTTAGCTCTGAGAAACGAGGTGGGAGTCAGAAGCAGCGGGAGATGCAGCCATGAAGGAAGGAATCAGCCCCCATCAGCACGCCTGCCTTGCTGCCAGGCAAGAAACCCCTCCTTGGGAGTTTTACATGCTTGGTGGAATCCCTTTTCCTTACTCCCAGACTATAATCTGTCTTTTCCAAGCCATGTGAAGATTTATTTTGCAGCAGCATTGCCAGACCTGGCTGGCAGCTGGCTCAAGAGCAGCAGCGTGTCCCTGCAGCCCCAGCTGCTGCCGGCAGACACAGTCTGGGGTAAGAAGGGAACACACATAGCTCCTGGGGCTGCTGGTGGGGCAGAAAGAGGGTGAGATCCTTCTTGCCACAGAGCACCTCTGGTGGCTTTGAGTAAGGAGAAAAAGGGGTTTCTGCTGGAAACCGATTTATGGACAGAAGCAGAACAAGGCTGTGCAGAGCGTTTTCACTTGCTTGCCTGCACCCATCTGCAGGAGGTAACTGTTCCAGCTCAGAAAGAGCATATGCCAGGACAGGTCAGTGAAGAATGGCACTCACACGTGGCAGGGGTAGAGTGGACAGCAAATCTGTGGCAAACATTTCTCATACAAGAGGAAAAAGACTCAAATCACAGGCCACAAAGGCCTTGGCACATCTGTCTGAGAGCTGTGTGCATGTTTGCAAAGCTGGGCACCAGCATCAACGAAGATGCAGCATTCCTCTGGAGATCCAAGGATGGGACAACTCGGATCCAGCCCCACACTGGGGCGGCCAGGACTGCCCCCAAAGCCTGAAGATCAACAGTTCTCACCCACTTCGATGCCCAGCTTCACCAGCCTTTGCAGGAGACAGCAGAGCTTCTCATCACGTTGGTGTCTCATAAGACCCATTTGAAACACAATTTCCTAACGAAAACCAGTTGGGCTTTAAGTCGCCCTAGCCAGGAGTTTGCAGGGTCCCTGCTATGATCTTTCCAGCTCTGCTCTCCTCTCATAGGTGTTTTCATTGTCGAGCCAAGCTCACCTACTGCACAGCTCAAAAATACGAAGGAACCTGGGAGAAAATAGCTGTTTGTGGTCCCAGCAGGCCAGGCTGTGCTTGGGGCTGGTGCCTCGCTCTGTGCCAGCAAACGGATGTTTCACTCTTCTGAGCATCGGATGAAAGTTTGCTGCATTCAGCCTTTCCCTGAATGGGCTTTTGCTTTTGTTATTCCAGCACAAGAGAAAGAGGGAGAAAAAGTCAAATGGGCCTGGAGCATTTTCTGCTCTTAGAGGCTGTCTGAGCTTTTTGGACTCAAAGTGAAATAAATTACATCTGTGTGCAGCTTCCGGATATCCGAGTGACTTGTTGAATAGAGCCGCCTCGCACATCACAGCTCTCGGTTAGGCTTTTATTCCTGGCTTTTACAGCAGCATCAGGCCTTTAAGTGCTATTTTGTCTGAAGTAGGCTTAGCTTTCCCCTTCAACCATGCTCTGCAGCTTGCTGCAAAGTGTTCATGCAGGAAAAAGGGACAAAAGAAGATACGGGCTCGATATGAAGAGAGCATCTCTCTGAACACGGCTGTCCTGCTCTAAGTGGTTATGAGAAATTCTGCTTAGAGGGTGTTATTTAAAAGTTGGCTTCTAGTCCTAGCACGAGGTCCTTATCCACATCCTGTGGAAGTTATCTGAAGTCTTTCTTTTGCCTTCGGTGAGCAGTGAAATGGGCTGTGGAGGCTAGAGCAGGGAGTGGAATGTCTTGCAGGCTCTCAGCATCTGAAGAGAACAAGGATGAGAAGAGGGTAAGGTTGTGTCTGGGCCTCTGCAGGCATGCCTCTGTGGTCCTGCCCAGCTGAACAGCCGAGGCAAGCCAGCACTGAGAGGAATGTCCCACGGGAAGGCAGCACACGCACAAGTGTACAGCAAGCTGCAGAGCACCTTCCCAGCCCGTACTGTGGCATGTCTTCTCCTGCTCATTCCAATGGAATTACGTTTTCCAGCTGAGGAAATTGCAGTTCACTCTTTAAAGCTGGTGCTCAATGCCACCAGCAGGGCAAGGTGGCTCCTGGCTGGGAGAAGGTGTGTGCCCCAGAGCCCTTCCCATGTGCCAGACCCTATAGGGTTTCCCAGGGATGAAGATGCTCATCATCAGCACAGCCAAATGGCAGGAAGGGCTGCCATGGTCCTTACCTTGAAATGTGTCCTCTCCCTACCTGACATCAGGCTGTTTCTCAGTAGCCCTAGGAGTATCTCTTGCCCTGAAACATCTTAGCCACTGCCTCCCAGGACCATTGCTGCAGGCTCTAAGGCACTGCAATGTGGAGCCTGTCGTAACTTCTCTGTTTCTTCAGCACCTGCGTGAAGTTCAGTTGTAGGCTTGGAAATCAGTCTGGAAGAAAGTTGGCAAGGTGACCCTGTCGTTAGGCACAGACATCTTACAAAGCTTGGCTGGTGACAGCACTGCTCGCCTGCCCTTGCCTCCGGGAGGCCTCAGGTCTTCCCCCAGCCTCCTCTTCTCTGGTCTGGGCAGCCCCAGCTCTCTTGGTCTTGCCTCATCCAGCAGATTTTCCAACCTCTGGCCAGTCTCCTGCTGACTTTGGGACCCAGTCTGTTTTCCTCCCGGCACTTTCCCGTTTTCACCCTACCCACAGCCTTGGGGCTGTGCACAATGCACAGTTCCATGTTGCATTCGTGGCTGTAGCAAGAGCAGCCTCTGAAGAAGCCTCACAGAAGCCCCTGGCTCCAGTCTGCTGGTCAAGGTGGGATGGAAACGGCTGCTCCCAGGAAGAGGCAACTAATGCTTGGTAGCAAGGAGCAGAGGAGGAGATGTCCCAGTTGCAGTGGGATTAGAGTCTGCAGGTGGGCTGGCTGCTGGGCTGCTTTTCTCTCCCAAGGATTTCTGAGATGACTTCTGAGTCCCTCCAGTGTTGTTTCTTTCCACGGGCTGTCCAGCAAGCTGGATGGTGGAATGAAGGACCAATTCGCCCCAGGTGGAGATAGAGAAGAGGAGCTCAGCAGTGCTGAGCGTCCCTGCCTGCTCCCCAGGGCCAGACCTGCACTCCTGGCTGGTGCAGAGGTTCGACCTCCCTCCTGCCAAAACCTGCTGCTTCATTCTCACCCATCCCCAGGTCTGCTTGACTGCCCACACCTTGGCCCTTCCACTGGGCTGCTTCGTGCCTTCAGCCATGCTCTCCTGGCATGTGCCACCTGTGCTGCCTGCAGCTGTGCATGCACAGCCAGTGTGTGTCTCCGCTCTGCCATCTCTCGGCTGCTTTGAGTCTCCAGCTTTAGGCATGGCAAGCCTGGTTTTGGCTTCTTGCATCTTTGGTGAGACACAAGCCTAGGAGCAGAGGATCAGGGAGGAACACCTGGCTTGTCACACTCTGCCCTGCTGTCCCCTCTCCTGGGTTCCCAAACTAGGCCAACTCTGCCAACATCACGAGCAGCCGCTCCCAGCTGCCTCTGCCACCCGCCCGAGCTGGGGATGTGGCAAAGGGGCTTGGGCACCACCCAAGAGAGCACTTCCCCAGCCTAGTCAAGCACCAGAAGCTTTCCTCTTCTTTCAAGCCCAGTTCCTCATCTGGGGCCTGACTTTTAAGTTCCTTACCAACCGTGGAGTGACCCTCAGCAGCAACCAGGGCTTTTTGACCGGCAGCTTTTGGGAAGGGGTGAACAACACAAGGGGAGATACGCTGCAAGGAGCTATAGGGACGTAAGATACGAGTTAGGGAGAGCAATGAACTGGCTACTCTTGGTAGTGGTTCCTCTTGCTCTTGGTAGATGTTAGAGGGCATGTCCCTCCCTAACCTTGAGCTCCGTTTACTGACCTGTTGTGCAATAATTTATTTAACCCGTGTCTGAACCCACTGACACTCTTTGCTTCCACAGCCTCGCGCAGCAGCAAGTTGCAGAAGTCACAATCCACTGTGCAAAGAAACGCTTCCATTTATCTGTTTTAACATGATTTCCAGCTCCATCCGTATTTACAGCTAAGACAGGAAAGCTGGGGATACAGTGTCCAGGAGTTTATCTGATTTGAATGTGTGGAGGATGGTGGATCCTACATTTTCATGTTAACATATCCCTTGACAAGGCTAGGGAAGAAGTTGCAGGAGATGACCACTTATGGTAGTGGGGAATGGAAGCTGATGACCCAAAAGGTTCCCTCTACTCTGACATTTTGCTGTGAATCACGAGTTAAATTCTTACTGTAAGGCTCAGATGTGTTTTGACAGGTACAAAGGGATACCAAGAACACAACATCCCGAACAACCTTTGAGTAAGGTGGGTGCTTGGTGGTACTTAGGGTTATATAGCTTAGTACAGCCCTGAAAAATGCCTTTCAGCGTTAGCAACCGACTAGCTTTTATGACAGTTATTATTGTGCACAAAAAGGTATAAGATGTATTGAAGAACAATGGGAAGGGTGCATGGTAACTTGTGAATTTTTTTAGGTGCGTTACTGTGAAGAGGTGCAGGACTCACTTTAAAGAAAAGCGTATTGAATTTGTCATGATGACATGGGAACATTTTGGAAGATGAAAATATCTTTATTGCCGATACTGTCAGAGACAAGGCTTTCCTGAAGGGTCTCGCTGGGTTGCACAGCACCAGACATTTCTGCTCCATGCACCGTACGCACGCTCGCTGCAGCAGAGCAGGGTCCGTGCGTGCCGAAGCGTCTGTGCTCTGGTCCGAGGTCTGGTCTCGGGCGATGGAGTGGCACGGTCCGGCAGACCCGATTTCTGATCTCTAGTTTGCATTGATCTTACGTTTAGACACGCAGTCAGAAGAACAGACCCTCCCTTTTCCAGTGCCTTTGGAAAGATCGCAGCTTCGTAGAATGAGTCCTTTCTCCTCCACCCTTAATCTACAACCCAGCTTTCCGGGGAGATCCTACTTTGAGCTAAGATCTTCGGCCCACCAGCTGAGCTTGCATTCTTCCTTACAGTCCCTGAATTCAGCCGGTGAGCTGAGTGCCTCTGGCATGTCCTCTTGGTCTGTGCTTCTGGGCATCTCCAAATTATTTGTTTGTTTTGTTCCGTTGTGTTTGTTTTTCCCATGACATGCGGATGGCAGGGGAAACTCCTTCTGTTTGTCAGTGGCCTGCTCCTGCCGCAGAGGGACTTTCAGTGGCGTAGTTCTCGTGGTGTGTTCATCTGTACGTACCAGCATGGGCAGTTTCAGGCGTGGGGTGATGGAGCAGCACAGTAACTCCTTACATGGGTGCTGTTCTTGGCAGGGCCGGCATGGCTGAACCATTTCGCACAGCCAGCCGGCAGAGCAGATCCCTCATCTCTAGTTTGTGTTGATCTTGTGTCTAGGGGCAGTCAGAAGGACAAACCTTCCCTGGGAGAAACCTGTGGGCGCATCTCAATGGTTTGCTTTCCCTACACAACCAGAAAACTCAGCCTCTGCTGTGAGATTTGTTCTGTGAAATCAGTTTGCTCAATTAAATCTAGACCTCTCTTAAGAAAGAAGCAAGCCTAGATGCAAGCAAGGTCTAGCTAAGGCCAGCTTACAGACCCCTTGCAGTCTGGCTTCTTAAGACCCTTAAGACGTGGATCTCATTTGCTCAGCTTTGAGCACTAGGCTCAGCTTTTGCAAAACCAGACATGATCGTATCGAAGTCTTGTTTTCTGCAGAGCAGAGGAAACCACTCCCGTGATACCTTGCTCGTCTGGCTGCACCCACAAGCACTTTGCTTCCCTCCTTGCACCCGGTCCTCGTGGGCAGTACAGGCAGAACGAGTGATGGTATCGGTAGCCAGCGAAGGAGCCACAGGCACCGTGCATCTCTCAGAGCTGTTTTCTAACCAGTCTTTGCACATCTTCCGTTGCTAAAGATCCTGGGCCCTGATTCTTCCTCTGCTCTGGATTTACACCATTCCATGGGCTCCAATGGAGTAATTCATGGCGTTCTCTGGTGTAAGCCCAGGAAGAATGGGGGCCCCCGATTGTTTGATTTCCATCCCATAACCCGGAATGAGGAATGCTGCAGCATGACCCTTGCCAGAATAACCAGGGGCCCTGCAACTTTCTTTTCTTTGTGCTTTTTATGTTTTATTTCTCATTGTACCGCTGTGCACTAATGGCTTGAACTCTGTTTTGTTACGGACATTTCTTACTTTGTGTCCAGTGTACCGAGATCCACTGCGATGGCCACGAGCGATACTTGTGTGTGCAGTACGGACCCCTGCAGCCACGGTCTGGGGTGGTGGGGCAGGGCGAAACGGGGTCCGAATGTGCCCGTGTGTCCGTGCTGTTTCGCGCTCAGGTGAACTTGTATCACAGCGACGCGCAGAGACCTTGAAAACCACTCTTTGAATTGGGGCAAGGGGCGCGATTCATTAAAACAGCCTCAGGAGGTGCTGCTTGGCACTCGCCATGGAGCACAACTACGGCCAGGTGCTGTCCCACCAACACGCACGTCAGCAGGGTGAAGAGCCTGCTTCCTTGCCCGAGGAGAGGTAAAAACCAGTCACAGAGCAATACTGGTGCTGGATTTCCTTAAAATCCAGCACCCATCACAAATGCCCTCCCATGCAGTGCCAACGTGGGGCTCCGTGTTGTCCTCTCCACCTGGTGAGGACAATCTCCTGGATCAGGACAAGCCCCTGGATCAGTCCCCAGCTGCAGCCCAGCTCCCAGGAGGTGTTTGCGGCCAGTCAGGCACAGCCCAGTCGCAGGAGGGTGAAAGGCACCCCAGCACACCCTGCCCATGCAGCTGCAGCCAAAGGTGCAGCCTGGTGCCCTCTGGGTGCTGGCGGGGCTCTGAGGCCAGGTATCTGCCCCCAGAGACCCCCTCTCCTGCTCTGCTCCTGCCCAGACCGCATGGACAGCAGGGGAGGCAGCCCGGGAGAGCTCGGTGGTCACTATTCACTGGACACGCCAGTGGCTGCTCTGCTTTCATCAGTCCCTGTCCTCCAAGGAGTGGTTTGGGTTTAAGTGATTCAAGAGAGTCAATCTAGAGAATCCTTACCAAGCAGCCAAGACATTCTGCCAAGGCTAAAATTTCCTGCCCCTTTTCTGGAGAAAAGTCCAATGATTTGGCATCCCGAGCAGGTAGCGATCAGACTTGATGCTCTTGAAGGCTGTGATGGGATCTGGCCGTGGAAGAGCAGATACTCCACAAGTCCCAGAGGTGAGGCTCACCAATACGGCCAACAGTTCACACTCAAACCCACGGGTCATATTTGTGACCCCTCTCCGTGCTCTCTGGCTTTTAATGAATCAGGCCTCCCGTGGCTGGCTGGATGCTTAGTTAAAGGTTAAATGCTCATGAGTGTTTTTCAGGTGGTTGTTGTTTCTTAGTTGTGATGTGTGAAATGTAGTATCTCTTTATAGGATGCAATTTTGAGACACAAGGAACGCCTTACTCTCAATTAGGCAAGTATATTTATTACAATTAACTGGCACCTACTCCATGTTGCTCATCCTTTTTTCTTTTTTTTTTTCTTTAAATCTTTAACTTTTCTGCGTCGAGGGAGCAGCATTTCTTGTGCACACCCTGCTTGCAGGGTGCTCTCGGGTGTCACGGCAGTAGGCAAATTCAGAGGAGGAATAGTCATTGCTGTACAATGTAAAGGCATTTTAAGTTTTCTCCCACATGGTTTTAAAGAGAAGCCTGAAGTCAGCGCTCTGGAAGCAGCCCCCTAATTAAGAACCAACCCTTCTGCTCAAATCAACACATATTCCTGTTCATTAAGGGCGCTTGAATGTGGGCCAAATGCCGAGGAGGTGATTAGCCCCTCTGCAGCTAATTGGAGCGAGTGTTGTCGTAGCTGGGTGCCTGTCCCATGCACACTGCCTGCCTCCGGGGCAGCGGCGCTCAGCAGCCGGCCCGTTCGTTCCCCTGGGAGAAGGATCCCCGTGCCCAGCCCAGCGGGATTCCCTCCTCGGGCAGCTCGCCCACCGTGCCGGGCAGCCTGCACCCGCTGGCAGCCCCAGCCCGTCCCCGCTCCGTCTCTCCCCACCTTCACGCAAAACGCTGAAAGGTCCGTGCGCTCGCTGGAGAAGCAGGCAAGCAGAAATTTGTTTCTCCTTCCTTTCTTTACCCAACTTTACGTGCTGTTTTCTCTCCTGCATGCCTTTCCTTGGGAATGACCACAGTTGACATTAAAAAAATGGTGGCAGGTACGGAATCACCTCCGTCAAGTTGCGAAACCGGGGCACCCGCGTGCATGTGAGCTGTCTTGTGAAACGATGCAATAAATCAATGAATAAATCTCACCAGAGTGTTGTATTTTTAAGCCGTATTTACTCCTGCAGGCGTGAGAGTGTTTTGTGGATGTGTCAGTTCACGTTTCAGTGACCGCTGGAGAAAACCACCTGGGGAACCGGGCTGGTGGCTTGTGACCGTGCCTCTGTCTTGTCGAGGACGTGACACTGTGTCTGTCAGATTTGCAGTATCCGAGTCCCGTGCATTTAATCCAGCAGCCGTACCGAGTCGTGGAGGTTTTGGGGCATTTTCCAGCCTTCCCATGAGCTAGCTCTTGTCTTACGTGTGGCTGGTGGCTCTGCAGGGAGGTTTCTCGGTGTGACGTAGCATCTCTGTCGATGTAGATCTTTGTATGTGCTTTTGGTTCCCAGGACTGCCAGCCCTCAAATACACACACAGAGTTTATCTGCTCGTCCTCAGTCCCCTTCCCACACTGGGCCTGACCCTGCAAACTGTTGCTTGCATGAGTAACCCTTAGTCGTAAGAGGAAGTTATGTTAGCTAGAGCCTGGAGACCTGGCCAGGATCACACGTTTCCTTCTGCTAGGGGCAAATTTTAGGAGATGGTGAGGATCCTGCGGGCTCACAAGCTGGGACAGACAGACAATGGGAGGGGATGGAGACAGGCAGGCACCGGGGAGCAGCAAGAGCAAAAATGGTCTGAGTCCCGGCCGTAAAACCTCAGCCACGCTGGCAGGCTGGAGCTGCACAAGCTCAAAGCATCCCTCCATGATGGAAGGCACCCCCCGTGAGCCAGCAGCCCCCTCCGCTGTGCAGCTCCCTGCCCGCTTCTCGCCGCCGCGCCGGCGGGCAGCAGCGCGAGCCCCCGCCGTGCCTCCGCGCTACGTGTCGGCCCTGCATGCCGCATGCGCTGTGTGGTGTCCGCTCCACGTGCTCGGTCACTGACGGCCGTGCTCCCGCCAGACTAACCTGATGTTGTTTGTGTGTTCCAGTTGCTTGGTTTTCTTTCGATCCTGCCTCTGCCCATGCTGACATCATCTTTTCTAATGACAACCTGACTGTCACCTGCAACAGCTATGATGACAGGGTTGTGCTGGGGAAAACGGGCTTTTCCAAAGGGCTCCATTACTGGGAGCTGTCAATCGATCGTTACGATAACCACCCTGACCCTGCCTTTGGTGTGGCACGCATTGATGTCCTGAAGGATGCCATGCTGGGCAAGGACGACAAGGCTTGGGCCATGTACGTGGACAATAACCGGAGCTGGTTCATGCACAACAATTCGCACACCAACAGGTACGTGGTCTGGAACAGGGTCTTCCTCCCAGAGACCACAACCCAAATCTCAGCCCAAGTAAGAGCCCGTGGCTTTTCCAATTGCACCTACAAGTGCCCACGGAAGGGTGACATCGCTCCTAATTGCCTCTATTAGAGGATGTGCCCTTACCCCAAATGAAGGACAGTCCCTGCCTCCCTGTTTCTGCCTTGCTCCACTATTCCTTCCCTACCTACTGCGACTCTTTGTGCTGGGTCTTCCCCCGAGCATGCACGGCACAGCTCCCATGTAGCACCCCCTTCCCATTAACACCCAAAGCCTTGCAACTCGTGCAACAAGAAAATAGTGTTTGCCTTTATCCCTGTGCCACAGCTATTGCTCGCTTTCCCCGTGGGACAGCGGGGCTGGGGGCTTTGAAGCTTGCGGTAGCTCAGGGAGAGCCTGGTGTCACCTTCCTGCAGCTTCAAGGGCCGTCCTGTGGTGGGTCAGCAGGTTTCGAAGTGGGCCCTGCAGCTTTGCTCCCCAGGTCTGCTTGCTTTCCCCCATGGTTGTGTTGCTGTGGCATGATGGCAAGCAGACAGCACCTCTGAGGGAGGCTTGAGGAGGTGCCCAGACTCTTGCGAGCATGGCTGAGGTGCAGGTCACGGCCATCGTCAGCTGTCGAGGTCCGTGGCCTGAACCCTGATCCAGGAGCGCAAGGGACGTTAAGCTACAGAGATGCTCTGCTCTTCTCGCCCCCGCAGAACCGAGGGTGGGATAACGAAAGGTGCCACAGTGGGAGTGCTGCTGGATTTGACCAGGAGGACCTTGACATTCTCCATCAATGAGGACCAGCAAGGGCCTGTCGCCTTCGAAAACCTGGAGGGCCTCTTCTTCCCCGCAGTCAGCCTCAACAGGAACGTGCAGGTACGTGCTTTGACCGTGCTCTCCGGAGCACCATGGCATAGCCTGTGGCAGAGTTGCTGGCAGACTCCCTGTAATGCTGCTGTCACTGCAGTGTGTGTTGATGCTCAGCAGCATGGGGACTTTGTGGAGCAGGGAGGGCTGTTGTGCAACAGGGGCAGCTTGGAAAGAGCTAAACTTACACCCTAAACCACCTGTGAGTCTCTGAAATCAGGACAGGCCTTCCTGCAGCCACAGCTGCTGTCCCCACTCCCGGCTGCGGGTTTCTCTGTCAGGGCTGATGAAGCACCAGGGTTCTCCGGCCCTCCCTGGCTGATGGGGTTTGATACTACCCCACAAGAGCCTCACCAGCTTGTACAGCTCTCCCAGGACCCAGATAGGAGCACTACCAGGGAGAAAGGCACCTTTTAAAACCTATTTTCCTCTGGGGACTTTCAAACCCCTCTTCTCTCCCTCTCTCCCAAGCTCTCAGCTCTCCTGAACATCACCAAGCAGTGCCTCCCTGGGCCTATCCGGTATTTTCATCTTTCATTTTTCTTCTCACTGATCTCATCCCTGCTACCCTGTCCCCCAACAAGTCCCCCGTGTTCACCGAACCTGGCTTTGGCACAACCGCTCTAGCACCACTTGCACCTCCAGCTCTGCACAAGTGCCTAGGCACATCCTAGGACGCATGCATGGAATGGGTGACCGCGGGGTATCGAGCATTTTGGCATGGTCTTCTGCAGTGGATGTCAAAGGTATCGCCTCTGGGAAAGGGCAGAGGCACCAAGTGGCCTCTCTAAATTTGGGGCCCCCCAAGGGCCTTGCAGGGTGGGGAGTCTGCCCAGAGAGGGGCTGGCAAATGGGCGATGTGCCAGGGCTGTGCCAGTGTTTAATTAGGAAACATTAAGGAAGCCCATCTTGTCCACGCTGGTTTTAGAGGTTACTGTGTGAATCTGGTGTGGTAAAAACATCCTGTGATGGGTTTAATTCCTACTACAATATTCTACACAGCCCCAAAAGACAAGCGTGTTTCTAAAGCCCCTCTGCTTTCTGATGGTTCTCTGGGCAAGGCAGAGCTTAAATCCCCTGACAGCAGAAAAGTCCCATGGGATGCTGATAAAAGGCTGCTAATAAACCCAAGCCATTCATTATCCTTCTTCAAAGGTATATGAGTAATTAAAAGCTACTCTAATTAAGAGGAGAATAATTGTATTTTAGCCAAAAGTTTTCTATAAGCCTGTATCTGAAGGGGAAAATGCTGCTGTTCCAATAAGAGAAGGAATTGTGTTTTCCTCCCAAACTGAAGTATTTGTGGAGAGAACTGAATTACCCATGCGCAGCTCCTCGGCACATCTGTGGGTGTCTGCAGGACCTGGCCCCTTGCCTGGTCAGTCCATATAAGCAGAGCCTGCCCGCATCCCTTCCTATGGACCAGGGGTTTCCTAGCCACCATGAGGTCTCTGGTATTCCTCTCACTTCCCCTTTGTCCCTGCCCTGCAGTCCCTGCTGCATCGCTCCCCAACGCCAGACGATGCTGGGCCGAGTGCCCACCTCCCATATTGCACTTGAGCATCCCCCCCACGCCGTAGCATGGCCCTGCCCCGGCACCCTGCTGCCGCTCAGCTTCCCCGCTGCAAAGGTCCTTCCTCCCACCCGCAGTCGGCCACGTCCCCTCTGTGCTCGGCTTGGGGGCTTCTCAGAGGTCTCCTTCTGTACTGAGAGGCTTTGCTGTCCTTGAGGCCCCTCCCCACCCTTTTGTCCATCCCATCTGCAGAAAGACCGAGCTGCTGCCGTGTCCCACCTCTCCGGCAGCCGACTGATGGATCCATCCACAGCCGGCTGGGAATATCTGAGGCTTAGTACTGCTGGTCCAAGCGGTCGCACTTCGCAAGGGCCCCAGCAGCACAAGCAAGTCATAAAACAGCAAGACAGAGCCACCGCCGTGGTCCTGGGGACAGCCCCTCCCACCCCCCAGGTCCCTGCCGAGGAGCGGTGGGCTCCCTTCAACCTCCCGCCTCGACGTGCCGGCTGCTGCGCCCTGGGCCATCCCACCAGGCACGGAGGGCTGCAGCTGAGCCCTGTATCTCTCGTTGCAGGTGACGCTGCACACCGGTCTGCCGGTCCCCGAATTCTACGCTTCGCGCTCGGCCATGCCATGAGGATGCTCCCGGAGCCGGCTGCCTCTTCTCGGGGTGAGAGGAGCCAGCCCGTTCCCTCCTGCGGGACGAGGCCGGCCGCCGAGCCGCCGGGTCCCTGCTCGGCCGCCGGCCAGAGACAGGGAGTCAAAGCGGGAAGGAAGAACCTGGCTTTTGGCCGTCTCTGATCTCCGCCCTCCCGCGCTGTCCTGTGTGTGTGCGCTTCGCTGTTTAGCTCTTTTTGGCTGATGAAGTACCTAGGTAGCCTGAGATGTTCCTCTGTGTCCGCTTTTAGGTTTGATTTTACTGATTTGAGTTGGGGTTTGGGGTGGGGGGCAGTTTCATCTCGTTTGGCAGAGCGCTTTCCCCCTCCTGTGGGGCTGGCTGGAGGGACCCCCGCCACGGGAAAGCTTTCGCCCACACCAGCCCCGTTACTTTGCAGGATATTTCTTTCCCCCGTGGCCTTTCTTGCAGAGTGCCCTCAGTCACGTGTAGAGGTGGGTCCTGGATTACCAGTCAGTCTCCGTGTCCTTACCAAAACGCCCGGCCCTGTCCCTCATCCCCCCGAGGTGTTTCTGTGGGGCGCAGTGGTGGAGTGGGGAGGGGGCCACCCTGTCCCAGGGTGCTCCCGGTGTTGGCAAGCCCTTGGCCTGGCTCCGAGCGCCCACGCAGCGCTCTCCCCCCGCTCCCCGCAGCCCGGCGCCGGCACGCACACCACAGCCATACACCGCAGAGCCCTCGCCCGGCTCTTTGGAGATTAGCGTTTATTTTTTTATAGTTGCCGTATAAAGCCTAGCCTTAAATACTAACTGATAGTGTCCTTCTGTTCACCGGAGAATTCATTCTGCAGTGAGGGTCTGATGGGGAGCCTGGGGATGAGGATGGGGATGGGGACGAGGGTGGGGATGAGGATGGGCATGGGGATGAGGAGGAAGGAGGGCTGGCCGCAGCCCTTCCATGCACTCAGGAATACGTGCCCGCTGCCCTGCCTGCGCCTGCTGCCGGCAGCAGTTCCCCTCAGCCTCCGCTCCCTACCCCAACTTTCTGGTAATTCAGAGGCAGGAGAGGAGCGGGAGGTCGCGGGCGCCGTGCCCGGTGCCAGCCCCCGTTCCCGTGCCGAGGGTGCCTGCATGCGCATGTCCCCACGCTTCGCTTTTGGGTCCCTCGCCGTGTCCCCAGCACGGATGGCGGGGCTGGGGGAGGTGACGGTGTCGCTGCCGGGCAGGCACCCGCGTGCCCAGGCTGGCCAGAGAGCTGCAGCTCCTCAATCCGGGGTCAGGGTGGGAGCTACGGGGATACCGGTCCAGCAGAAAGGCAAGTGTAAATAGAGCATTCCCCTCCAGCGCGCCCTCTCTCTAGGACGGTCCCATTCGTTCCCTTGTTGCTCTGGTATTAAGTTTATCTAATTTATTGGATGGGTGCTATCTTGTTGACTTAACACTGAGGAGTTTCTCTCAGCTGCAGGAGAGCCGTGTTGCGGGACAACGCCGAGCAGCTCTTTGGTGAATTCCTGACGAGCCCCCGTGGCCGGCTCACCCGGGGCTCCTCTCTCAGCCGTTACCCCCGGTTCTTTAGGATGTTCATGGTGCTTATTAGACTCCCAGTGATTGTAAGACGTCATCCCCCCGTACCGCGATGATAGCTGCATACAGCCGCTGTACTGAAGAGAAGTGTCATGTTTGCTGTTCTAATAAAGGACTTTTATGAGAGAACGGCAGAGCTTCCCAGAGCATCTCTGCGCCGCTACAGCCCCTGGCTTTGCTTCCCGTCTTGTCCTTCCCCCCCAGTGCGGGTCACCACAAGGCCCTGCACATCCCTGCGCTGTCCCCATTGGGAGACAGCAGCAGAGAACGGACAGAACTCGGTCCCTGGGCGGGGGGGGGCACAGAAGCCAGCTGAAACCCAGCACCGTGGCAGCACCGTGAGATGACAGAGCGGCGGGGGGAGCTTGTGCCGCCGTGTCCCCTTCCCTGGCACTGCAGCACCCTCTCCCCGTGACGGCGGACAGCCAGCAAGGTGGCAGCACCCACAGGGCGGCAGGGACAGGAGCTTTTATTTTCCACCCCACAACCAAGGGACACCCCAGGAGGGAGATGGGTCATTGCAAACCCCGTGTGACACCTGCAGGGCACGTGGGGAGCTAACCCAGGCCATGAACCCCAAATCCATCAGTCCCACATCCCATCTAGCCTTTTCCCAACCCTTTCCCAGCACACTCCTGTCTCCCTTTTTCATGTGCACAAGGAGCAGTGTCGAGTCCCCGTTCCCAGCGTGGGTGCTGAGCTGAGGCAGTGGGAGAGGGGAGGGGGCAGCTCCCAGCCCCACAGCAACACAGGGTCCTCCCAGGGCTCCCAGCTCCACCTGCAGCCATCAGCAGGGGGGTCTGGGTGGGCAAGGGACAGTCCTGGGCACCGAGGAGCCGTGATGTAAGGAAGGAGGGACAGCATCCAGCGGGAGGGAGGAATTACCTGGGCTGGATACAGAGCAGCATCTCCCTGGGGGGACAACAGTGCCCAGCACGGCCACCCCAACACCAGCCCTGGAGGCCCAGCCAGCACGAGAGATGGTGGCAAGGACCAGGTGGGGAAGAGAGATAAAATGATAGAAATCGTGAGGCGTCAAGAAGTGAAAGAGCCCAGCATTGCTGCAATGCACTGCTGGCAGTGTCAAAATCCCCTGGGGGGGAGAGTCTTTCTTCCAGAAATAGGGGCAAATGCTAAGGGATGAGTGGTGTGGAGGCCATTTCTGAAGGAGAGGCTTCTCCCAGGGGGCTGAGACGGGCTCGCTGTTGGACATTAGTGCCTGCTCTACGTTTTCCCAGAGTCGCTTCAAGAGAAGTTTTTGATGCGAGGCCTCTGAGCTCATCATGGGCTCAAGTCCAGGGCTAAAGAAAAACCGCTAATGCATTGCATTAAGTGCATTTATGTCTCAGAACGATGCTCATCCCTTCCAGAGGGGGAACGTGCCCGGGACACCAGAGATACACGAAATCACATCCTCCCTGCAGCATGTAAAACCCAGCCTGTAAGTCATGGCCTGGGGGAGGGAACAGCCCAGGGCCAGAGGACACCCACCACCCCAGCACTGGCCCCAGAGGCGAGGGCAGACCCCCCGCCAGCTGCATCCCCACTCCGACTTCCAAGAGAGCGGCACCAGAGGTCTTGTCAGGCTGCCCAAAGCCACCCAGGGCTCTGCCCCACGCTCGGCAGCTCCGGGAGCACTTTGCAGGGCACCGTTTGCACAGCTGCGATTTCCACCTGCGTTGGGAGGGCAGGGCCTGGATGCGAAATACCTGCTCTAGGCACCGAGCCCTCATCTGCTCTGCGTCTGGCATTTACTGACACCAAATCCATGCCCAAGCTTCCAGCCGGGCAATAATCCTTCAATTTACCCTGTGAAAAATCAGGAAGATGGGTCACATTCCTTCTTTTCCACATTGCACACGTGCAGTTTGGGCTGGTTCGGGAACCAGCCCCATCTCCACAGGCTTTGGGAAGCCGCTGCAGCCCTTTGCCAGGACCCGGCTCGGCGTGGAGCCCCGTGCTGCTCCGTCCCAGCCGGGGTGGCAGTCGGGGTGGCCGGGTTAACCCCCGCAGCACGCGTGGCCAGGCCGCAGGGCAGCGGTTGGGTTGTCTCGCTCTTCGGATGTCTGCGGTTTAGCTTCGCAGAACCGGGCAGGGAAAGTGCACAAGGCTGGCAGGGCTGCGCGGGCATGGCTGGAGGAAGAGGAAGAGGTGTTGCGTTGTACGCTCGGATCAGCTATTCTTGCCCTCGGGAGGAACCAGAGGCAGGCGGCAGGGCAGGGCAGGGCAGGCAGGCACGGAGCCCTGCCCCGGGAGGCGGCTGTGAAGGGCCTGGAGCCCATCAGAAGAGACCCTGCGCCATTTGCAGAGGGAGCGGCCAGAGACAAGTGAGGAGGGGAGGGGATGCAAGGGGAAGGGGTGCAAGAGGAGGGGGGGCAAAGTTAGGGGTGCAGGGGAAAGGGTGCAAGAGGAGGGAGTGCAAGGGGAGGGGATGCAGGGGATGGGGTGCAAGGGGAAGGGAGCAAGGGGCGGGGATGCAAGGGGAAGGGTGCAAGGGGAACGGGTGCAAGGGATGGGGTGCAGGGGATGGGGTGCAAGGGGAGCGGGTGCAAAGTGACGGGTGCAAGGGATGGGGTGCAGGGGATGGGGTGCAAGGGGAGCGGGTGCAAAGTGACGGGTGCAAGGGATGGGGTGCAGCGGAAAGAGTGCAAGGGAAGGAGTGCAAGGAGAAGGGGTGCAGGGGAGGGGGTGCGGGACAGCACTCGGGCACGGGTGGGATGATGACGCTCCCCCCCGTCTCGGCCATAAGAGCGGCATTTCCGTCCCGGCCCGGCGCGGAGCGCCCCGCACGGCCCCCGGGAGCCCCCCCTGCCCCGGCCCTGCGTGGGGCGGTGCCGTGCGTGGGTAAGCGCGGGGGGGGGGGGGGCCGCGCTGCTCCGCCCGGTGCCTCCCCGGGGGGGTGGGGGTGGGACAAGACACACGGACGGACACACACCCACCCACCACGGGGACACCGTGCCCGTGCCCGTCCCACCCCGCTCCGTGCCCCCCTCCTCCTTGCGCCGTCCCCGGGGCGGCCGTCCCCGGGGCACCCCCCTTTGCGCCCCCCCCGGGGTCACGGGGCTCGGCTCCCGCCCCACGAGTGGGCGGCCCGGGGCGGCGGCCCGGCCCCGGCCCCTCCCCGGGGCGGAGGCGGAACCCGGTGCCGGCGACCAGCCCCGCCACCGCCGGGTGCGCGTCCGTGTCCCACCCACGCTCCGTGTCCCCCGCAGGGATGTCGCGACCGCTGTCGGACCAGGAGCGGCGAAAACAGATCAGCATCCGCGGGATCGTGGGAGCCGAGAGCGTGGCCGAGCTGAAGAGGGGCTTCAACCGGCACCTCCACTTCACCCTGGTCAAGGACCGCAATGTGGCCACCCCACGCGATTACTACTTCGCCCTGGCCCACACCGTGCGGGACCATCTGGTGGGGCGCTGGATCCGCACCCAGCAGTACTACTACGAGAAGGACCCCAAGGTGGGAGTGAGGGGACACCCCTTCTTGCAGGACGGGGGCGGAGGGTGGTGGGAGTCCCCCACTCCAGCTTTCCCAGAGCGGGCGCTGCGTTATGGCCCCGGGGTGGGAAAAGGGGGGAGTTTGCGCGGCCGTCGTAACCCCGTGGGTGCAAACCCTCCCTCTGTGAACGCGCTAGAAGAGTACAGACAATGGGGAGCTCCATTTTTTTCCTGGGGTTTAGGGATATTCCCCCTAACTCTGCCGAGCGGAGGGACTGGACTTTAACAAGCGAGGCCACTGTCCTTTGCTTTGCACAAACAAACAGCGCGCGGCTTGGCTGGGAGCTGGGTGCAGGGCATGGGAACAGCGTTTGTTGTCCTGCAGCGCTGGCGTGGGTGCGGTCTACCGAAAGCGGCTGCAAAGCCTTCTAGGGTGAATTAGTTGAAGGGCTTAAATGAACCCAAAGCCAGCCACGAGCAGGCCTTGTTTAAAATAAGCGCAAGCCTAATCCGCACCACAGCGATCCTGAGCGTGAAAGATCCGGTTTGCGCAGGAGTTTTTGTGCTGCTGCTCATCTGCGCTGGCTTGCACCAAGCGCCGGGCTCTGGCTGCTGGGGGATTAAGCAATAATCCTCTCCTGACACCTGGACGGTCCTGTCGGCTCCAATTTCCTCCCCGCCAGGGTCTCCTCGCAAACACCTCTCTGGGACCGAGCCAGCCCCTGATAGCTCAACCCCGCCCCGTGTCATGTTGGGGTGAGAAAAAAAGATGAGCCTCTTCCAGGGCTTGAATCTGGGGACTCTCCCGTACAGCCGAGCCGTGCTGGGTGCCGTCCGCCTGGCATCGCTGCCCCCGGCTCTGCTGGGACCAAACCAGTAAGCCCAATCGATCCCGCCCAGCACATCCCATTGCCATCCCCAGCCTGGCCCCGCACAGGTTCTGGGGAAACCTGTCAAGTCAGCGACTTCCTCCAGCCTAAATCCTTCCTTAAAACCCGCCGATGTGGATGCCGGGGGATGGCTTACACAAGCCTCCGCGTTACCGGCCGCATCCTGCACCCGTCGTGCCGGCGCGAGGGGAGGCGAGAGCGTGCAGTGCTCCTGAGACCGAACCCACGGGGACGGCAGAGGAAGCCCGTGTCCCCGCGGCTGCCACACACGCTTGGCCCCGGCGGCTTGCTCGGTTTTCCGGTTGCTTTGCGGCTCGGGGTGACGTTAGGAAACATCCCCTCTTTGAAGTTTAACTTTGTACAGCCGTGGCCACCGGCATGCTTGGGGTGACCATCCTGGAGCTGTGTCTGCTCTTGGACAGGGCACCAGGGCTTGTCCAAGCGAAACTGCCTCGGTGCTACCCTCCGCCCAGCTCGGGAAATAGCAGGAGAGCAGGGCTGAGGCTGCAGGGCTCGCCCAGCTCCGAGGAGCTCCAGCCCTCGGATTCCCGGTGCAAACCACTCTGCTTTCTTGACATTCCTCTTGCTTCGAGATAACCCCCGATAGCTGCTCCTGGGGGTCCAGAAGACCCTTGTCCAGCCCTGGGGCAGGTGACCAGGGAGTGGTTTTCTCTTTCAGAGGATTTACTACCTCTCCCTGGAGTTTTACATGGGACGGACGCTGCAGAACACCATGATTAACCTGGGGCTGCAGAATGCCTGCGATGAAGCCATCTACCAGGTGAGGTCGGTGAGGACCCCAACGGGGAGCGCTCCACGCTCTCCGGTTCCTGGGGATGTTCGTGTTTTACCGCACTGGCTGCAAACTGCTGCCTGAGCCACAGGTGATGCCTTGGTGATGCCAGGCCTGGAGCCACAGCCGGCACTTGCAGCCAGGTCGGGGCTGCCCAGCCCAGCAGCTGCGTGCTGAGGGATGCAGCACGGTGCTGATGAGCGCCGGCGGGACTGAGGCTCAAGCCCACAAACTGCAAGGAAACTCGTGGTTCTGTGCATGAGGCCATCAATAGCTATAATGAGTAGCAGAGGGAAGTAAAACCTTGGCCTAACTCAACTCCAGCCTGGTGCTGGCACCACATGGCACTCGGGTTGTCAAAGGTTTTTGGGTGGCTCCGTTCCCCCCTACCCTGTGCTTGCACCCCTCATGACCAACGCCGTCGTACGCAGCTGGGGCAGTTGCACAACAGCAGGACAAGCTTTCACACATTCAAAGGAGAGGAACTTATTTTTAGGTTTATTTTTTAACTGTTGGCCTTGCAGTTAGGATGGCAGCTGGGCTGGGGGTGAGGGTGGAGAGGAAGGGCCTGGGATTCTACAAGGTGGTAGCCTGGGGAAGCAGAAGGTGTGAGGTTATTTGGAAATCATCATCTTTGCAGCGACGGCAGGTAAAGCTCTGAGGGAAATCCTCCTTACTGCGTACGCTGAGCCTCCCAGACTCACTTGCCAAACCAATAAAATGTTTGGTATAATATAAATCACTTAAGATATTTCTGTAGGCATTCAGGGCTGCCAATGAAGTTCAGAGCTGTGCAGCCTAGTGCCATGAAACACCTGTGAGGCTGCGACCCGTGCCGGTGCTCCCGGACCTGTCTGTGACCGGTTTGGGAAAAGGTGCTGCCCACTTACCCATGAGCGGTGCAGGGTCCCTCCTGCACGGGTGGCCGTGAGAGCAGGGTTGTCCCTGCTTACTGTGACCGTGGGACATCAGGGGGACGTCGGACTAAGAGGTTTCTGTGGGAAAAGGTGGCTCAGCCCTGGCAAGGCACCGGCTTATTTCCCACTGAGCTGCCCGAGGAGCTTTGCATAGGCAAAACCTCTTCCTCCCACAGCATCCTGGGCTGGAAACTACATTTCCTTGTAGACGTGGCATAGCTGCGTCTGTGTTGAAAGGGGATGCCTGGAGCCGGGGGCAGCAGGAGCACGGTGCGTGCCCCCGTGGGGCTGCAGCTGTGGGGCTGGGGCATGGAGATAGGGAATGGGCCTGGGAGACCCGCCCAAAATGTCTGGGACCACAAAAGCAGCAACCTTGTTATGGCTAGGTGCCCCCCAGCCCCTCCTCCACGGCAAGGTCACGTTCTTCTGTGTCTGTTGTAAAGGCTGGTGGATTGACTTAAACACCAGTGCTGCTCCCTGCCACGGCATGGAGTGGCAGTGGGGATGAGGGACTGCTTTGGATGCAAATCCCCAGCTGCAGGGATGGGTGTTACAGGCACGGGTGCCTTTCCACCCCTCCTGGAGCCCACGTACAAGTGGGGACAGCAGCGGTGGGCGCAGGGCAGCACCCAGGGGTGCGTCCCAGCAGTGCCTCCCCTCCGCAGGGCTGGGTGCTCTGAAAGCCTCCAGCCCACCAACTTCTCCTTCTCATCTGTAGCTTGGGCTGGACATGGAAGAGCTGGAGGAAATCGAGGAGGATGCTGGTCTCGGCAACGGTGGTCTCGGCAGGCTCGCTGGTGAGTGAGACCCCCAACATAGTCTCGTTGTCTGGGGGGTGGGGCACAGCCCTGGAGCCTTTGCATCCGCTGTTGGGGGATACCTAAACCTTGGGGGGGTTTATGGCTCCAGCCTTTCCGTGCACAGGGCAAGAGGCGCTGGGTGGCCGGGGAGCAAGCGGTGGCTGCTGGCCCTGCCTCGTGTCTCTGCGGGGTGGCTGCCTGCGGCCACCGGCTCGCCGTGGGGGGAAGGACCGCTGTCTCCTGGGGCTCCTGGTTCCCCGGGGAAGGGCCGCTCACTGCTCTCCTCTGTCCCGGGCAGCCTGCTTCCTCGACTCGATGGCGACGCTGGGGCTGGCAGCCTACGGCTACGGCATCCGCTACGAGTACGGCATCTTCAACCAGAAGATCCGGGACGGGTGGCAGGTATGGACAGAGGCGCAGGGCCCTTGCCTTCCCCCGTCACCACCAAAGCCCTGAGTCCAGCCTCTCCCTTAAATCAGGCCAAGATCAGGGTGTAGACACGCTCCCTTAGCTTGGAGACTGCTGGAGCCAGAGTTGGTGCTGTGATACTTAAAACTCGTCAGATATTTTCTCAAACGAGTTTAACTTCTTAAACCGGTACAAGCACATGGCATCCCTCCCTGCGGCGGGGAAGCTCATCCTTCATCCCGGCCGGCTCCAGCGCATGGGCCTGGGGATCAGCCCGGTGCCGCAGCTCCCGGCTGAGCCCGTTAGTGGCTCGGTGCAGCAGCACGGAGGGGAGCAGATCCTCCTCACAGCACACCCTGCTAATTAGCAGAAAGCTGCGAGTCCTCAGCATGGCTTTCTTTCCTCCCGAGGCGGGTTGGTACCGAAAGCCCTTCTCCCCAGGGTTTGTGCGGAAGCCTGCCTGCACGGCGGGGATGTGAGCTGTAGCCCCGCCGGGAGCAGGGTCCCTCTCTGGCGCTGCCGTAGGACCAGAGAGGATGATGCTTCCAACATCCCTGCTCCTCCTGCATGGAGCTGCAACCACCCCATGCCCTGTGCTTCCTAGCAGCTCCTTGCAGGCACTAGCAGGATGCTCTCCTTGGGAGTTTTCTGGCTGCCGCAGGCTGCCCTTGTCCACATCCACAGTGTGCCCTGCTCAGGGCCAGCACCGCCACGAGAGCTGCTCCCTGCCCGCGTGGAGTGGCGAGGGTGGAGAGGTCCTGTCCCTTCTCTTGGTGGGGTGGGGATGGTTTCGCTGCGGTGGTACGGGGATGGTGTGGGGAAGTCCCAGGGGAGGCCAGCTCCAACCCCGCAGCCCGGCGGTGCTGCTCGAAGCCTGGGTTAAAGCATCAGAGGGTGGAAGAGGCTGTTTTGGAAATGCAGTGGGAAACGTGGTGTGAATCTGCTAAACCCCTGGTGGGAGACAACACAAATTACCTGGAGGGACCCTGGGAGTGTCTCCAAAAACCTGTATCTACAGCTGGCAAGAGGAGGCCTTTCCTCCCTGGTGCGGTGAACTACCGATTCCCTGGCTGCTGCGTCCTAATGGGGCTTATCTCCCCTGACCCCCAGGCATCGCCCATGCCACCCAGAGCTCTGACCCAGCGTGCTAAAGGCGATGTCTAACCAGGCTCTCCCTGTAACAGCCCTGCCGGGCTAGGGAACGAGCCTGCTTAGTTAGCCAGCTTGCAGGCTGGGATTGAAACTCCCAATTAAGAGGGTTCATAGTGTTAGTGGTGCACTAAGGTCCCCACCTCCTCATCCTGCCAGAGGGGTGATGGATGGGGGAGACCCCGGGGTTTGGGGTAGTTGGGGTAGAGCCCTGCCTCTGGGCTTACCCTGTGCTGCCAAAATTCAGGGTTAGGGATGAAGCATCATTCCCTTTGCCGTGAGCAGCTGGAGCCTTTCCCAGCCGTCCTCCACGTGGCACAACCCGGGGAGGTCCCAGGGACTGGGTGGCCCCATCACCGCTCTCACTCCCTCCGGCAGGTGGAAGAAGCCGACGACTGGCTCCGGCACGGCAACCCCTGGGAGAAAGCCCGTCCCGAGTACATGCTGCCCGTGCACTTCTACGGCCGGGTGGAGCACACTGCCACTGGCGCCAAGTGGGTTGACACCCAGGTATGGGCTGGGATGCAGCCTCGTGGGGTCGGTGTGTGGGGAACCCCCCCTTGCGTGGCTTATCCTGTCACTTGGTGGGGCTCTCGCTGCCTGGCTGCATCCCGGGCGTGGGTCCTGCCAGCATCCTTGCCCGGGAGGGTCATGCTGGTGAGGTTGCTTCACTGGGGTGGAAAAGCCAGTGGTGGAGCAAACTGGGGAGAAGATGGGCACAAGGAGGGGATCAGGTTTGATGTGGACATGGCCGTGCATCTGCAGCCAATTTCTGAAATACCCAAAAGCACCTCCAGCACATCTGTGTGCAATGCACGGCTCAGCACGATGGCTTAAATTAAGCTTCTTGTGACCCTCACAAGCCTCTCTCCATCCCCTGAGCGTTTCTGGCAAACACCAGGCATCAGGCAGACCTGGGGGAGCCAGGGTGTCCTTGGGGTGGGGGCTGAGGGTACCAAGCACATCCCCGTGAATGCAACCCCATGAAGATGGATGCAACCCTGAGCTCTCTCCTGCAGAAGGGTCTGTGGGATAGGAAGGCTCCGGCAGGGAAGGGGGGGATGTGGGCAGGATGCCAGCCGGAGCCACAGCCCAGCTCTGGCTGCCCTGCCCATGTTCTAGGTGGTGCTGGCGCTGCCCTACGATACCCCCGTGCCCGGGTACATGAACAACACCGTCAACACCATGCGCCTGTGGTCGGCTCGGGCACCCAACGACTTCAACTTGCGGGACTGTAAGTGGGTGCTGGTGGGGTGCTGAGCGGGATGGGCCGCAGGGGGGTCCCATAACCACCTTATCCCTCTGCTCCTTCCCAGTCAACGTTGGAGACTACATCCAGGCTGTGCTGGACAGAAACCTGGCGGAGAACATATCCCGCGTCCTCTACCCCAACGACAACGTAAGTTGGAATGGAGGGGTGTCCCTGTTTTAGGGGTGGCTAAAGGTTGCGGAGCAGCCCCTCTCACTGGGATGTTGCAGAGGTGTTTTAGCTATGTTTCAAGCTGCCTGTAGTGCTTGGATGGGGATTGCTGCCCCTCACCAGCGCTGCCCAGGGCTGCAGCAGAGTCTGTTTCCAGGCTCAGCCTGGTAAAGGGGAGGGAGAGGGGATAAGCATGTTCTGCTGCAGAAATTACCCTCCAGCCTCAAAATATAACATGAGGACAAACTGATGACCACTGCTGGCATTTTCCTGTCTGTCCCTTGCAGCCAGGACCAGAGATTATGCTTCAAATTGCCCTTCCCCGGGCACAAAACAAGCTGCGGAGCAAGGGAAGAAGGCAAAAAGTGGCTCTCCTTGCTCTGCAGCCTGTTTTGGGCAGGCCCTGATGGGGTGTTTTTCCTGTCTATCCCTACCCCAGCCCTCCCAGCTGACAAGGAGAACTGGGAGCTGTGGTGAGGTTGCCTCCTGCAGATCCTCTCTCACAGACCAGAGGGTTGATACTTTGTGCTGTGTGAATGGTGGTTTTAATTCTTGTCTTAGAAATAGCTCCTACGTGTTACAGCCCCTCTAGCTTCCCTTCCCACTGCCCCAGTACCTTTCCTTTGTGGCCAAATTTTGTGGCCAAAATTTTCAAACCGGGGAGAGCAAGTTTCGATGGTGCTTGGAGGGGATTTAACCTCTCTTTGTACCAGCACATCTCAAATCCCCGTGCTGAAATCTGTAAAGTGAGAAGATGTTGGGGTTAGAACTGCTGCCAACACAGGCGCTGGGGGAAGCACGGGGGGCTTGTGCCGGGCCACGTGGTGGGTGTGTGCCAGCACGGGTCCCCGCGCACCAGGGAGCCCCGGGAAGGTGCCGCTCCTCCAGCGCAGGCGTGCCTGGGCAGCGCGGTGCAATCCCGCAGCCTCCCGCTCCTCTGCTCGCAGTTCTTCGAGGGGAAGGAGCTGCGGCTGAAGCAGGAGTACTTCGTCGTGGCTGCTACCCTCCAGGACATCATACGCCGCTTCAAAGCATCCAAATTTGGGAGCACGGACAGTGTCCGAACCGTGTTTGATTCCTTCCCTGACCAGGTATGGGCCAGGGTTGCTCTGACATGTGCCTTGGAGCTCATTTCGACGCCTCCCAGTTGCACATCCAGGCTGGAGAGGTTTTGTGGACCCTCCATGGGTGCCTATGCTCAGCTGACTTGGGCCGTGGGTTGCCCACGTGGCCCCCACGTGTCCCCGTGTGCCACCCCTGCTCTCCCCACAGGTCGCCATCCAGCTGAACGACACACACCCCGCCATGGCCATCCCTGAGCTGATGAGGATTTTCGTGGACATTGAGAAGCTGCCATGGAACAAGGTAGGGAGACCTGACCTGGCCCCTGGGTCCTCTCTGCTTGCACCCACCTGCCCCAGCAGAGGAGCTGCAGAACCAGTTTTGTAGCTGCTGGTGGCCTGGGGAGTGATGTGGAGCAGTCAGGTGGGGTTTAAATAGTATGGACTTGGAGGAGCCATCTCGGCCACACTGCTGGCCGCTGTGGGAGGACCATGGGCAGGTGCTGGCACCCACCCCGGGGCTGCCTCCACCCTCGCCGCTCAGCACCAGCTCTCCCCCTGGCAGGCCTGGGACATCACCAAGCAGACCTTTGCCTACACCAACCACACGGTGCTCCCCGAAGCCCTGGAACGCTGGCCGGTGGACCTGGTGGAGAAGCTGCTCCCCAGACACCTGCAGATCATCTACGAGATCAACCAGAGGCACTTGGATGTAAGTGCCTTGGGGCAGCAGAGGAGCCCTCTCCAGGGAGGGGGACAGGGATGGCGTACGTTGTGCTGTCGGGATTAGGGGGATGCACGAACCGATGATGTTGGGTGTGTGGCTGGGTGGTTCTGGCTGCTATTTTGGGAGGCTGGTGTATAGGAAAGCCCCTCCCACCAATTTGTTGCCATCCTGCAGTTAGCGGCTATTTTAAAGACTTCACCCGTTGCTCCAGGGACTCACCTGTTGGCACCTCTGCCCCCTAAATGCTAAATTCATCCTGGAGAAGGAGGAGGTTGGGGGTACACAGGAGATGGTGGTTTGGCCTCCTGGTCTGGCAGCACGAGGCTTTGCTGCAACAGTGCCACTGGCCAAGCATGTGCCTACAAGCCCCTCACCATGGGGGTTTGGGGGGGTCCTTCTGTCCAGAGGCATCCGTGCTGGGGAAGGGCACCCTTTGGAGGGGGGTCGCACCATCACCCTGGAGTAAAAGCCACCGCTCTGGCTGGTGTCAAATGCATTGGAGACATTGCTGGGGCCCCCTCCTCGGGAGGCAGTGGGTGGGCCGCCCCTAAACACCAGCAGCTAAACACCACCTCTACGGCCTCCCTCGGCAGCACATCGCGTCCCTCTTCCCTAACGATGTGGACCGGCTGCGGAGGATGTCCCTGATAGAGGAGGGAGGCACCAAGAGGATCAACATGGCCCATCTCTGCATCGTCGGCTCCCACGCTGTCAACGGTGTGGCGAAGATCCACTCTGAAATAGTCAAGAATGAAGTGTAAGCGCGGGGAGGGAGGCAGTGGTGGATCACCCTTGGCTTGGAAATGGTGGTGGTGCCGGTGGGCGACCCTGAAGCTGTCCCTTCCTCGTCCTCGCAGCTTCAAGGACTTTGCAGCGCTGGAGCCGGAAAAGTTTCAGAACAAGACCAATGGCATCACCCCGCGGCGTTGGCTCCTGCTCTGCAACCCGGGGCTGGCGGAGCTCATCGCAGAGGTAACGGCGCGGGGGGAGCGCGCTGGCCCCCGACGCTTCCCGACCCCGGGGGCGCTGCCCGCGGGGGCGCTGCTACAACCTCAGCCATTTACATCTTTTAAATGTTCAAGCTCTTTGCATCTCACCCGAGTCCCCTACTCCTGCTTCCCAAGCGCTGCTGGCTTTGCCGGGCGGGAGCAGCGTGCCCGACGAAGGTGGCCGCCCCCATCCCGCGGTCAGCGCGTGCCTGTGCTCCTGTTGCAGAAAATCGGGGAGGACTACGTGCGGGACCTGAGCCAGCTGACAAAGCTGCACGAGTTTGTGGACGACGACCTTTTCATCCGGGAGGTTGCTAAAGTGAAGCAGGTGAGGTGTGCGGGCAGGGGGTTCGCAGGCAGGGGGAGCACAGGCTGGGGGCTGACGTGCTCCCTGCCCTCACCCAGGAGAACAAGGTGAAGTTCGCGCTGTACCTGGAGAAGGAATACAAAGTGAAGATCAACCCTTCCTCCATGTTCGACGTGCACGTGAAGAGGATCCACGAGTACAAGCGGCAGCTGATGAACTGCCTGCACATCATCACCATGTACAACCGTAAGCCACCGTGCGCCCCGAGGGGACAGGCTGCCCTGGGGGGTGCACGAGCATCCCTATCCCCCAGGGCTGCAGCTAAAACAGAGGGTAACACCACGCTGCTGTCTTCTCCAGGCATCAGGAGGGATCCTGCGAAGCTGTTTGTGCCGAGGACGGTGATCATTGGGGGCAAGGTAAGCTGGGTCAGGAGCTTTAGGCATTTTGGAGGAAGCCCTTGAAAATGCACTAGGGGATTTGGGTGCAGATATTCTCATGGGGTTGAGTCCCCGAAGCCCTCTGGGAAGCCCTGAGGCAGCACTTGGCTTCAACCCAAGCAAGGTTCTGCTGCCTGTGGTCATGCAAACCGCCAAAAACTTGGTGGCACAACACGTAAGTTAGATGAGGGATGGGAGCAGGGCTGAGCGTGTGCTTCCCTGAGCATGTAGGGGCTGGGTGCTCCTCGCCTGCCCCTGGCACCAGACCTCCGGGCTCACCCGTGGCTTTTCTCCTAGGCTGCCCCAGGATATCACATGGCTAAAATGATCATCAAGCTGGTTAACGCTGTGGCTCAGGTGGTGAACAATGACCCCGTTGTGGGGGGCAAGCTGAAGGCCATCTTCCTCGAGAACTACAGGGTCTCGCTGGCAGAGAAAGGTAGCCCACGTGGGGCACACTGGGGAAGGGATGTCTGCCCCATGCCTGTCCACCAGCCCATGGCTCCCTCACTGCAAGACAGCAAATCTAACGTCCTTCGGCGTGATACAACCCAAAGCTGGTCACCATGAGCCCCTGTGTCCATGTGCTTTGTTGGCAGTGATCCCCGCTACTGACCTGTCAGAACAGATCTCCACGGCGGGCACTGAGGCGTCGGGTACGGGGAACATGAAGTTCATGCTGAACGGGGCTCTGACCATTGGCACCATGGATGGAGCCAACGTGGAAATGGCTGAGGAGGCTGGAGAGGAAAACATGTTCATCTTCGGCATGAGAGTGGAGGACGTCACGGAGCTGGACAGGAAAGGGTGAGGGCTGTGGACACTGTGGGGATGGTGCCATGAGCAGCCAAAGCACCACCACCTCATATCAACCCTTCCCTGCCAGGTACAATGCCCAGGAGTACTATGACCGGCTCCCTGAGTTGAAGCAAGCCATTGACCAGATCAAGAGCGGCTTCTTCTCCCCCCATGAGCCTGACCTCTTCAAGGACGTCGTCAACATGCTCTTCCACCATGACCGGTGAGGCCTGGGATGCCATCCATCCCCTGAGTCGGGTATCTCCACCAAACCCCTGGTGCCCATGCAGAGCAGCCCCCTGCACCAACCGTCCACCCTCCGGCTGATAAGGTCCCATTTTCTGGCCCTGATGTTCGTGCATGTGGACGAGCAATTGCTGCTCTGCGGGTACAAAAGGCTCTCTATGTACAGCACATCATTTTCCGCCTTAAAGTCTGGGGTACATTAAGGCCAAGACATTTGGGTGCACAGCCCTTGCCAGATGAGACATCTGGAGTATCTCAGGGGCTTTCCTGGCTGGAGCACTACGCAGCCAAGCGCCGTGGGCGTTTGCACTGGGGAAATGTTTTCCCAGTGAGCTGAAGCAACACCTCATGGGTGTCAGTGCCCTCCCGAGACACCCGTCCAGCCCATGTCACAGCGCCCGCGGGCTTGCAGGGCGCCACGCAAACAAGGCTTGGGGAGGCCAAAGTCATCTGAAGCATTCATGTTTGAGGCAACCTCAGCCCTGGCAGCCGAGGCCCCGCGCGCTGCAGCCACTGGCCACTGCCGCGCTCCCGCCTGTGCATTTCTGCCGTCACTGACTCCCGGTTTCTTCGCTGCCACAGGTTTAAAGTTTTTGCAGACTACGAGGCTTATGTCAAATGCCAAGAGAAGGTCAGCGAGCTGTACCTGGTGAGTGCCGGCCCGGGGGTGAGGTGGGGGAGCTGCGACGGGGGTACAACAGCCCATCCCAGAGAAGGGGTTTGGTGGGGCTGTGCATGTAGATGGGTTCCTGGTGAGGAGGCTCCTGGCTGTGCTGCTGCAGGGCGTCCCTGCATGAAAGCCGGTCTCAGGGCCGATATAGGACCCATGGGTGCACGCCTCCAGCCGCACCGTCTCACCACTCTCGCAGAACTCCAAGGCATGGACCAAGATGGTCATCAGGAATATCGCGGCAGCTGGCAAGTTCTCTAGCGACCGCACCATCAAGGAGTATGCCCGGGACATCTGGCACATGGAGCCCTCTGACCTGAAGATCCCGCCACCCAACGAGCCCCGGGACGCGGTCGAGGACAAGACCCCCAACGGCACGGCGGCGTAGGGGCACGGAGCCACCGCCAGCCGGAGCCAAGGGACGCAAGCACGTGTGCTGTAAAATTGTCTCTGCTGTCTAGTCTCTCTGTTGCTGCTGCTGGCTTTCCTATGGATAGGGAAAGGGGGTGATGTTTATAACGTAAGTTGTGTGGAAAGCAAAACCACGTCGCCCTGTTGCTTGCATAGGTGCTAAGAATAAAAGTGCCATTGGAGTCCAAGGGGCGTTTGCTAAAGCCTAAAATTAGGGTCTGGGCTCACAAGCACCAACGCTAACGCAGAAAGAGGGTGCAGGGGGTGAGCTGCTGGGGCTCAGTGCAGGACAGGGTGGGCGGCACAGCTGGCCACAGCTGTCTGAGCCCTTACAGGTGATGCTGAAGCTTTGGCGTGCAGCTCTTGCCAGTCCTGAGACATCAGTAGTGGGGGCTAAGGGGTGGTTGCAGTCAGGCCTGTGTGCCCCCACCACTGCCCCATATGATGCTCCTGGCCACTGCTTGCACGGTCCTGCACCGGGAGCAGCACCCAGATCACAGCAGTATCTCCATCCCCTGAGTAACCTGCCGCACCCTCGAGGCAGTGGGCAGATTAGGAAGTTTCTCAGTAGTTTTTATTACATACAGCCGTAAGTTCAGTGCAGCGAGGGGTTCCTGGCGTGGGTTGGAGCAAGTGCTCGCGGTCGCTGAATGCAGCAGCTGGCATCACTTAATGTTCAAGAAGTCTCTGCAACAAGATGCAATAAATCTTACACTGTATCACTGACCATTCTGTGCTGCCTGAGAGCCTGATTTCTGATCCCTGGACGTGGGGCTGAGCTGGGCTTAGAGCAAAGCTGCATCTCTGCACCCAGGGCAAAGAGGAGCTGCAGGCTGTCCCTGGGGCCACCTCTCAATGACTCCTGGGCCAAGGACAGGCTCAGGGCAGCGAGGAGTGACTGGAGCTCAAAACTTGATGCCAGCAAGCACGGTAGAGAGGGGAAGGAGCAGGGGAAGGTACCTACATGATTGCAGCAGGAGAGGAAGCACCCGTGGAAGAAGAGGTCAAGGCTCATTCTGTGCCCCCCACCCCCCTGTTATTTCTGCAGAGCAGCACTTACTTCACCAAGGCAGGCAGCTCTGGGTTGAATGAGATGTAGTCATGGCCCAAGCCCAGCTTTTCGGGAAAGGTAATGAGCTTCACCTTGGTTTTGTCCTTGTAGGCGCTGCGTGCGGTTTCAAAGAGCTGCCATGGAGTGGGGGTGCAGTTAGCGGCATGCATAGAGACCCCAAATCCCTTCCCAGCACCCCGGGGCTGGCTGCCCCCTCTCCCTCCACTTCAACCCCCTAAAAACAGGCTAAACCAGCGCCCACCCCACCCCCTTACGGCCCGCATGGAGGCGATGGTGGTCCCTACCTTGTGACCCAGCTGCAGAGGCACCACAGCATCATCTTCTGCATGCAGCATGAGGAGTGGGCAGGCCAGCACCTTCACACTGTGGGCATCAAGCACCGCACCGAGGAGTCACCCTGGAGCTGACACACCTGCAGGAGCCTCCCTGGGTGCTGCTAAAACCCCCACAGCAACCCTGACGATTCCCCCCCGCACCGGGTGCTGCCTTTTGGAGCCGTCCCAGCCCATCGGTGGCTAAGGGCAGCTGAACTGCCCCAGGGTGGTCCCCACACTGCTCGCCTCAGCACACCAGCACCGAGCACCCTAATAACCTTAAACTCCCGACACAGGGTGCCTAGGCTTCAAAAGCACCCATGAACCATATGGCTTTTAGCAAAGGCACCCACAAACACAGAGGAGGAAGGATCCTGCCACCACAGGGTGTGTGTGCTGCAATTTGGGCGGGACTCGAGCACATAGTACTCAGAAAAGGGATGGTGCCTTGTAGACTTTGCTCAATAGTAATATTGATATCTGAAATTATATAAATAAAAAGACTTTTCTAAAGCATGAGTAATCTGGGCAAACACAAATAAAGAGCGCAAGGATCGCATGGTGTGACACGTCCAAACCGCCCCCTCCTTGGCCAGCCCCACCAAGCACTCACTTCTCATTGCTGCGGAAGAACATGTCGCTCAGCGCTAGCGAGTCCAGGATGAAGTACTCGAAACCTGGGAACTGGCGGTAAATCTGCCAGGGAGAGAGTTGGGGTGGGGAGTGCTAAGTTGTGGCTTTGATTCCTGCACCCTTCCCCTGCTGAGGGGGAGCCCTGGGCAGCTGGGGCTGCCACCGCTGGGGGACGCCGTGGGCAGAGCCCCCCTCACCGACCCACCCATCACTGCTGGGGGACCCCACAGGCAGAGCCCTGGGACTCACCTTGGTGATGGGTATGTTGGCGGCCGCCTCACGGATGTCGGTGTAGGGTGACTCCAGGATGACAGCATCAACCTGGACCCCTGAGGGCAGAGCCAGGTGAGAGCAGGCATGGCTGTGGGGGGGACCGTGTCCCCCTGGGCTGCTGCCACGCTCCCGTTCCAGGCAGCAGCCATGAGGCCAAGATGCTCCCGTCCCACTAAGGAGGATGGGGATGGCCACTTGTCCCCACCATGAGGACTAAGCCTGATGCTCAAGCAGAGCGCAACAGGGCTCCCCGGCTCCTCTGCAGCCCCCAAAAACAATCCAGGGGTGTGCAGAGACGCAGGGGTGACACTACATGTGGCCAACCCAGCCACGCTGGCCCTTACCTCGCTCCTCCTGCAGTTTCCTTGCCGCGTTCGTAGCAACCCTGCAAGAAGCGGGGAGGGAACAGGGACAGCTGTGACACCCCGGTGGGACGCACAGCACCTTCAGACTCCTCTTCTGCACACAAGGTTTTGCTTTGCAGGTGCCTCCACCAAGGAGCTGCTCCAACCCCTTGGTCCATCCCTGGATGGCACCAGTGTGGCCACTGTGTCACCGCCCGGGGACTGGCTGTGGGGTCCTGCATGGGCTGGCACTCGGGGTATCCCACCCACCCCGTCACCCAGCCCTGCACCTACCCTGTCCCCATGGAGTGTCCCCAGAAGAGGATGCTGCTATTCCCACTCCGCGCTTTGGCCCAGTCGTATAGTGCCAGGACGTCCGTGGTGAAGCCTCTCTCCGTGGGGTTCCCGCTGGAGTCCCCATAGCCTGCGGGGGACGTGGCTGGGCATCACGACCTGGGATGGGACACCAGCCCCAGGGTGGGGCGGTTACTCGGCGGGAGGCAGGGGGATGATGTTACCTCTGTAGTCAAGAGCCAGGATGTGGAAGTCAGCAGCCCCCATCGTCTGTCAGAGGAGCGGCACCATGTTATGTTCTGGGGGGAACAATGCACCCAGGACCCCCCCCAGTATGGCCAGGTTCACTCTGCCCAGGGTCTCTCTTGGGTCCCTGAGGCAGCATGAGCCTTACGCCCGGCAGGTCCCTGTCCCCCCACAGGGGACCACTTACCTTCAAGAACTGGATGCGGTGGCTCGCAGCCCTGGTGGGGAAAGGGAGGTTAAAGCTTGGGCAGGGACCCTCAAGGGACCCTCCCGTCCAGCGCCGGTTCAGTGAAGGAACAAGGTGACCTTTTCCCAGCAGGGGAGAGCTGGATGCTCTGGGGTGGGTGGGTTTTCACATTTCCCTTTAACTCAAAAGGGCTTTTCCACCACCCATGGGATCAGAAACCACCGCAGCAGCCCCAGCACTGCTGCCTGCTGCACCAAGTTTGCTAGTTCTCACCCCACGCAGAGACGCTGCGTGAGAATGGCCGCCGCTCCCGTCCTCCCCCGGGGGAGGCACGCATGCGGCCCCAGCCCCGCGGCAGCACTCACGATACTCGCCTGGTCCCCCCATTGCCGTGCAGGTAGATGATCACAGGGTGAGCGTCGGCAAGCGCCTCCTCGTACCAGCGCTGGTCCTTGCCCTGCGCCTCGGCCCCTCTGCTGCTTGGCACTGTGTGCCTGGCGGGGGCGAAAGCGGGGTCACCCTGGCGGGGCTACACCCAGTTTAGCCAGGTACACTGCCCTAGCCACGTGGTTGTGCCCACCTGGGACACCAGGGCTGCCCCACTCACCAGATGCCAACTGTGACGCCTGGCTCGGTGGTGAGGTACAGGTTGATGGTGTTGTTCAGCAGCAGCTCTGGCCGCTGAAGGTCCACAAAGAAGGGGAAGGACACTGATGGAGAAATCGCAGATGTCACACGGGCAACCCACATACCCTCATATCATACCCAGCTGCTTCTGCATATTTTCCAAAGCAGGATGTTATTTTTTTGAAATAATTTGCCTGCACAGGGCCATGCTACGGCTGGCTCGGGGAGTGGCTAGGCAAGCACAGCCCTCTGCCACCTCCTCCCACCTGGATTTCTAGCCCCGCTGAAGATGTGCGTGCCCAGATGTGTTGCAACGTTAGGCAGTAAACAGGGTCGGCGGCACTGCATTATTACACCTTGCAAAACACGAAGCGCCAACAGGAAAGGTCCTGCCGTGACTCCTCTGCAAGCCCATGGCAGAGTGGGGATTGGATGGGGGCTGTCCTGGTGCCACCCAGGTGCTGGGTGCAGCCGCACCCACGTTTTGGGGACCCCCACCCCCTGCCTGCTGAAGCCCTGGTTGGGGGGGAGCTCTCCCAGCTGGGACAGTCCCAGGGCACTCACGGACATTCAGGAAGGCAATTTTGGTGAGCAGTGAGGGGAAGAGGCGGATGAGGAAGGGCACGGAGATGTAGACGAGGAGCAGGTTCAGGAGGAGGGTGCGGAGCCATGAGCGCCAGGCCAGCCAGCCCCTGCAAGGAAGGCACACCGTTAGCATGTCTCCTCCTGCCCCAAGGGCTTTGGGGCACAGCGGAGCGGTGGCCCTGCTCCCAACCCCAGTCGTGATGGTTGGATACAGCAGCTTTTCTCCTGCAAGGGCCTAAGGCTGCCATTTGTGTCCCCCTGGGATGGGGAACTGGTTCCCCACACCAGGGCTGTGTTTGGCTTTTGGGATGGAGCAAGGTGTTGGAGCAGCACCACCATGACACAGCATCACGAGAGGCCATGATCCGCTCCCCTACAGCCTCCCACGGGTTGCCGGCAGGAGGGCAGGGTACATGCCAGGGCTGGGAACCGCAAGCCAAACCAGCAATAGGGAGTGACTGTGGCAACACCCCGAGCCATGGCTGGTGAGACAGGGTCACAGAGGTGTCCCCAGGCCTGGCACCAAGAGCCTCTGCAATTCTCCAGGGACAAGGAGGAAAGCTGGAAAAGGGGCTTGGGGAGCCCACAGCACCACAGGAGAAATCAGTCCCCAGAACAATGTCCCCTGTGCCACCAGCACAGGGTGGGGAGCGTGACCACCTCTGAGAGCGTCCTGCCCCAACGAGCTGGGGGACGCATCCAGCCACCCCGGGCCATGCCCTCTGCTGCGAGCTGCCAGCCAGCCCCAGCCTCCGAGAGGGAAGGGAAAGCCAAGAGCTGCAGATTGCCTGGCATCAATGTCTCTCGTAGGATGACAGTGCCAGGCGATGGGGAAACCTGTCTGGGTGCTGGGGGATTTAGGGCAGAGGTTTCTGACAGGCGTCCAAGCACAGCTCGCTCCCTGCCAGCACATGCCCGGGGTCACCATTGCTCCTGCAGAAGTGGATTTAGTCCGTTGCCTGCCCTGGAGAGTGCTGCAAGATCTTGAGAAAGCATTGCAAGGAGCGTGCCAGGGCAAGTTGGCATGGTCCCCCAGGCACAGGCACCCTTCCTGGGGGGGTGCAGGGTGGCACGAGCCCTGCTGGAGCCATGGGGAGCTCCTCAAACCCCAGTCGCCCTCCAAGACTTTAGTCTGAGAAGTCCCACTGTATGTTGCAGTCACGGGCCAGCAATGCCCTCGCAGTCGCGGCAGCTAATTATTAGGTGCTGCTCTTAGTCTACACCTAATATTCAAGCGTAGGGGTGAGCACTCACACCCGCTCTTGCACAATACCTGCTGCGGATGAAAACTGAGGGGTCTGGAATGGGGCGGGGGAAGGATGTACCCCCCAAGGGGCACCTCTGACAGCTGGCACGGCAACTGGCCACTGCATGGCACCACGGGGACAGCCGGGTGACATGGGGGCACAGCCACAGCATGGCATCGTGATGGGGGCTGGAGGGGCATGGCCGCGGTATGGGATCACAGCCGTGGCCGGGTGACATGGGGACACGGCCCTGGTGAAGGATGACGGCTGTGACAGGGTGGGACAGCCATGGCCGGGGGGGGCAGGGACACACACACATGGGGTCATGGCCCCAGCAAGGTGACAAGGCCATGGCGTGGGAGGACAGGAGCAAGGCCAAGGCACGGGGACAGACCTACGGCACAGGGGAAACAGCACTGGTGCATGGTGACAGGGGACACCGCAGGGGACACGGCCGGGGCGGGGGGGGACACAGAGCATGGCCACTGCAGGGGACAGGGAGACCCGCGGAGGAACACCGCGGCGGGACGGGGAACGCGGACCGGGCAGCTCCCCCATGCCGTCCCGCCACCCCCAGCTGGCCGCACCGCGGCGGGCACTCACCGCTGCTGCCGGGCCGCGCCGCTCCTGCCCCCCGCCCGGGCCCTGTCGCCGTCCCTGTCGCCGTCCCTGTCGCCGCCGACCCCCTCGCCGCGCCGCCGCATCGTCTCGCCGACTGCCCGCGGACCAGACCCCGCCCCTCAGCCCAGGCCCCGCCCCGCCCCGCGACTCCGGACCCCGCCCCGCGTACGAGGCCCCGCCCCGATCCCCGCCCACGGCACAGCACGTCCCCGCCGCTCGCAGCCAGCGGGCCACGCCCCCGCGCGCCAAGCCACGCCCTCCTCCCCGCCCCTTTGAGGCTTGAGGGCGGAGCCGGCGAGGCGGACGCCGGGGAGGAGAGCCCAGCCATGGCGTGGGGCGCAGGAGGAAGGCTCCCAGGTCAAAAAAACCCCTCAAAATTGAAAAAAAAAAAAATTTAAAAACCCCAAGGTTTCAAACCAAAGGTGGTGTCTCAGCCGGATCCTCCGCCAGCAGAGGCACTCCCCTGGGTTCAGCTGGAAGGGTGGTTCCCCTCTCAGCCCTGCAGCTCCGTCAGGCTGAGTCAGCCTGAAATATTCAGACTGAAACTTCCCACCGAGAAAGAAAAGTCCCCGTTTCGCCGGTATTCCCCGTGAAATTCCACCGGGAGAGGGAGGGTGCAGTGCCGGGCTGCGGGCACGGACGGTGGGGCCATCGCCTGCTTCGCCGTGCCCGCTGATGGGCCCTGCAACAGAGCAGCCTTCATTCAATAAACCCCGGGAGGGTTGGGAGCAAAGTGCCTCTGCAGAGGAGCAGCCAGCCCACGCTGCTGGGTTCAAGGTGTTTCAAGCTGCTCTTACTTCGCCTGCCCTCCAAAAGCAAGACCTGTGCGGCTTTTCCTGAGCGCACACTGGGCACCTGTGGTTTCAGCCGAGCTCTGGGGCCAGGCAAGGTGGGACACGCTGCTGAGACGAGGCAGGAGCTGGGCATGTGGCCCTGCATCCCTCCATACCCGGCACCCATGGCAGGTATTTGAGGGAGGGTGCTCAGCAGGGTGCTTGCGTGCAGCTACGTGAATCGGTGTGGTATGTGCGGATGCAGTCTGCTCCCAGCCCCGAATGCAAGTTCAAAGACAAACAGGTCCGGTCAAACCAGGGCCACTGGGGCCGTGGGCAGGTGGGTGCATGTTCCCCGTCAGCATATATTGCAATAACGTGGCACAAGCCAGCCGCAAGCTGCTCGTCCCGTGCCACAGGGGCAGGAGGACAGTGGAAGCGACCTGCAGATCCGGCCAGTTTTATCCAAAAGAGCTTTTTCCTTCCACCCCCAATTTTTCCCCTTTCCCAGTGGATGCTGGGGCACACGTCAGTGCATTGCCATGAAGATGATGGGAGAAATGATCCACAGGGATGGCCAAGGTGCGGCCAGCGCTGCCTGCAGGGGCTTTATTCAGCACCAAGAGCCAGAGGGGATCAGCACGGAGTTATGGCAGATGCTTCGGCAGCGTGGCGTGCGCACCGGGCTGGAGCAGCTGCACAAATACTTCTTGCAATAAGAAGCCAGCACAGCAAACGTAACAAATATGAGGGTTTCCTGAGCTGGAGGGTAAATCCTGCAACCGAAAGGGTGTGCAGGATCAGGCCCAAGCAGCGGTGGCGGAAACGCGACTTGTACAGCGGGGGCTGGACGTGCGATGGCAGCAACGAGCCGCAGCGCGGAGGCGTGACGCTGCTGCGGCTTAGCACAGCTCGCCATTCCTTTATGAAAAAAAAAAAATCAAAGTTTGGGCTTATTCCAAACTTCTCCCCACACCAGCTGTGAGACGGGCAGCTTTCCGGCTGATTTTTCCTATGGCGTCTTTTCCTAAATGCCCCTTTTGTTTATTTTTTCTGACGGTTTTGTAGCTTTTTTTGCTAATTTTTTTGCTATTTTATGGCCCTGCTTTCCCCGGGCCCAGCGGGAGGCCGGGGTGAAGGGCGTCTCACCCAGCATGGCACAGCAGGAGGAGACCCTCGGGAGTCAGGAGCAACTCTCAGCCCCTACCAGCTCCCTGGGCTGCAGCCGGACCTTTCCTGGCCCCCGCAGAACAAAGCACCCCATTGTGCAGGGGAAATGGGAAGGAAAGCGTGACGGAGCAGCGAGAGCCATGCCGGCAGGGTGTTTCTGCAGGGACCAGGCGCCAGTGGCCTCGCAGAAGGGTCACCCACCGCCTGCGCAGGCGCCTGCGACCGTTGACCCTGGTTTTAGGTGGCTCCGTGCCAGCCCCGTAGCTCGGCTGTGGCGCTGGTTCCAGCTCAGCCATGGGAGGCAGCTCGCGTCCAGCGATCCCGGATTTTCCCATGTGCCCCTTTATTTTTGTGTGGCGTGTCGCACGTGATGGCATGGGTGAGCAGAGGTTTCCTTCCGCCGAGCTCGCTCGGAAGGCACTCGCTGCAAATGTCATCCTCGAATGCAGCTGCTTGCTGGAAGCAGGATCCAAAAATAGGCTGTCGGGGTCCGTGTCTGGCGGGGCTCCGTGGCTCCTAGAAACATGCTTTCCTCCTGTGGGAAAAAGGGGGAAAAAATAAAATCAGGATGCCTTTGCTAACAGCTGGTCCTAAAAATGAGTCAGGAATTTGCACTGCGGTGATACAGGCCGGCACTGCCGAGCCCGGGCTCTGCGCGCCCCCGTGGGCTGGCTGGGGACGCGGGGACACGGAGTGTGCTGCCTGTCCCCATCGCCCATCCGGCTGCACGCATGCAAACACGCGCTGAGTCGCTTTGTTGGGTGACGGTGGAGATTTTTCGGGGCTGTCGCTTGGATTAGTGAGGCACCGGCGCTGTCGCGGCGAGGAGGAGGGTGAGGGGGATAAAGGTCCTGGCACTCGCCGGGCTCGCAACAAAACAAAGCACCAGATGGTTTCAACTTCAGCATAATATGCAGTGAAAAAGTGTTTGAACCGGGGATGAAAAAGCAAATGAGGAAAGAGAGAGAGAAAGAAAAGAAAGAAAATCCCTCAGCAACTGTCAGGACAGAAGAAAACATTGGAGAAAAATGGCAAATGTTAAAAACCAAAACAAAAAGCCCTCCCCCGGCACAAAGCCGTGGCTGCTAACATCTGTCCAGCAAAGCCTCTCACCAAGGCCCCCTTCCCTTTAAAGTCCCCGTTCCTCGCCCCCGTTATTGTGGGGACACGGCCCCATCCCTGGGCAGGGCTTTGCTCGACGCTGGGGGACCCGCTTGGCTCTGCCACGTCTCCAGCGATGGCACCAGGGCAGCCAGCAGTGACGTGCCGAGCGGGTGCGCCCAGGCAGCAGAGCTTCCCCAGCTGCTGCAGCGGGCTAAATATTTTATTACACTTTTTAGCTCACGTGTGGTGTCCCGGGTGTCCCGGTTGCAGCCGACGGGACTGTGTGGCAAACCAGCCCATGTCTCCACTGCAGGATGTCTTTGGGTTTTAAGCCTGGTTTGCTATTAAAGCAAGGCTTATGCAAACCGCTGTGCATCCATGCATCTAACTGCAAGGCTTTTGTGTTTCCCTTGCTCCTCCCCATAAATATTTTGACCCTGAGGACCAATTTCAGAGTCACCTTAAGATAAGGAAGAAGGCTTAAAAGTTATTAATGCCCCAGCATTTTCACAAAAAAGCAGCAAAATAAACCCATAAGCCCATACAATTGTGTGAGAGTAGATTGCAGCGTGAGTTGAACCCCTTATTAGCCACTGGAGAATCCACAAGCCACAACCCTTGGGGACTGCTGGCTCCCTGCCACTCATCCCGTGCCTGCTGGCTCTGAGCAGGAGCATGGGCGGCCGATGGCTCCAGCCTCTAATGAGGGCTGCTGAGGTTTAAGTGAGGGTTTGAGTTTTGTGGGTGCCCGTAGATGGTGCGTCAGCACCCTGGAGCCCCCCCCACGGGATGGCTCATGGGCCAGAGGGTTGGCCCCGGTTGTGACACCCCCCACCCAAAAGCAAGCGGGGGGCACAGATGGCTTGGTGCTCTGAGCAACCGTGGGCGCTGGGGCGAGTGGAAGGGCTCAGGGCCACGAGGTGCAGCGTGACCGCCGCATCACGGTGACATGAGGGGACCCGGGGCAGGGATGCTGACCCCGCAGGCCCCGGGATGGCAGCGAGCCGGGGTGCCATGTCCCTGGGGTGGGGCACAGTGGGGTGACACGGTGCCATCACCTTTAGGAATGGGGCAGCCCAGGCGACCTGCCATTGTTTTTTGGGATGGTGAGGTGCTGCAGGGTGATGTCCCCAGGGTGCAGGACAGTGGGGAGGTGGGGTGATGCCACTCTGGGGTGTGGGATGGTGGGAACTGACGTGATGCCATCTGAGGGGTGCAGGACAGTGGGGAGGTGGGGTGATGCCACCCTGGGGTGTGGGAACTGAGGTGATGCCACCCCAGGGGTGCAGGACAGCAGGGGAGCCAGGGTGATGCCACTCTGAGTCTTCAGGACAGTGGGGAGCCAGGGTGATGCCACCCAGGGGTGTGGGAATGGAGGTGATGCCACCCCGGGATGCAGAACAGCGGGGAGCCATGGTGATGCTACCCCGGGGGTGTGGGACAGTGGGGAGCCGGGGTGATGCCACCGCGGGGTGCGGGACAGTGGGGAGCCGGGACGATGCCACCGTGGGGTGCGGGACAGCGGGGAGCTGGGATGATGCCACCGCGGGGTGCGGGACAGTGGGGAGCCGGGGTGATGCCACCGCGGGGTGCGGGACAGCGGGGAGCCGGGGTGATGCCACCCGGGGAGTGCAGGACAGCGGAGACCACGGGTGGTGCCGGGGGGGGTGCGGGACAGCGCGGAGGACCCCACACAGCTGTCCCCCGTGCTGCGGGACGCCGCCGAAGCCGTGGGCGGGGGGGGCGGGAGGGGGCGGGGGGGGGGCGGGCCCTGCAGCACAAAGGGCCGCCGGTCGCCCCCGCCCCCGGGGGCTGTCCCGCACCCCCGGGGCCGCCCCCGAGCTGCAGCCCAATAAACGCCGCCGCATTTGAACACAGCACCTCCCCCGGCCCCGCTCCTCCTCCGCAGGGCCCCGCACGGCTCCGCTCCGCCGCGCCCGCAGGCACCGGCAGCCGCGCCGGGTGAGCCCGGGAGGGGAGCGGGGGTGCAGCGCCGAGCACCGCGGGTGGTTGGGGGGGTGCGTGCGTGGGAGGGAGGGAGGAAGGATTACCGGGTCGGGGGGAACCCCAACCACCGCTGGTTCTTCCTCCTCCTCGGGCGCTGCCCGCCCCTTCCCGGGGCGGCCGCGTGTGCGGGGCGGCGGGGCAGGGGCGAGGTGGGTGCGGAGGGAAAAGGTGGGGGGGGCGATGCTGGAAGAGGGGGGGGCGCTGGGGATGGGGTCTTGTAACCGGAGGGGTTAATGGGGATTTTGAAGCGTGGGTGGGTGCGGAGGGGTGTCTGCGTGGGTGGGGGGCCACGCAAAAGCCCCCGCAGTCCCCGGTGGTGACAGGGGTCCGGTGGGGTGAGGGGGGCTGGGTGCTGCTCACCACCCCCACCTCCCTCCCCACCCTGCCAAGGGCACCCGGTCCTGCGGTGCATCCCCATCCTGTCCCTGGAGAGATGCTCCAAATGCCCCAAAACTCTGGGGGTGGGAGTGGGCTCTGGAGCAGCTCTCCCCGGGCTGGGCTGGGGAAGCAGGAGGCTGCGGCTGGAGGAATTAATAACAGCAGTTGTTTTGTCATTGGCGAAGCCCTGGCTGTCACCAGGGTGCCAGACGGCATCTGCTGTCTGGTCGCAAAGCGTGGGCCTGTCACCCATCCGGGTAAGGATGGAGCCAAGGCCATGAGCCAGTAGAGCCCAAATCCTTAGCCCAGGAGGTCAGCCACCGGAGCCAGGTGCGCGGGTGCACCAGGGCTAAACCGCGACACCCTGAAAGCGGGTGTCAGTTTGGGTGGGCGCATGGATCCTGCCCATCTTTCTCATCTGCTCACCCCGACTGGGATGACGGCGAGAAGCTCACCGCAGTCCCGACAGCGCGATGGATGCATGGCGTTATCGCCGTGATTCAGCATGGCCCGTGTTTTATCGGAGCCGGCGCAGGGATGAGCTCCGCGGGAATTACCGAATCCCTTATTTCCTGGCGCGTGAGGCGTCGCCGGATAAATTGCCGACTTGCTTTGTTTACTTCTGAAATAATCAGCTTTGTGCCTATACCTTGGGCTTTATCGCACCCAGGGCTCCCCAAGTTATTGCAGGGCAACTCCAGCCTGATTTGCAAAATCAAAACAGATGGGCGCTTTGTTTTTCCCTTATTGAGGGGAAGGCTGCTTATTGAAAGGCCCTATTACAATGCAAATACTGGGGTGGGTTGAATATTCAAAACACTGTGCTTCTTTTGAAGCTCTTTACATAAACTTATAGCGCTTTTAAGCCATCGCTGCTTTGCTAATCTGGAGTGGAGCTTGGTTAACAGAATCCCCCCTCCTTTTTTTTTTTTCTGCCAACTTTAGTGTGTTTGGCTGTGTTTTGGGTGAGCGTGGTGAGAGGTGGCATTGAGGTGCAAAGCAGCTGGTGCTGGGCTGCAAAAATTATGACTGTGCTCAATGGGGAGGAGGAACCGCCAGCTGTAACGCTGACTTTGGTGGTGACCCTTGAAGAGCCGGGTGTGCTGTCAAATGATTTACTGATATTTGGGTGCTTCATTATCCTTTGGGGTTTCTTTTTCCCCCCTTCTCTCTGGTTTCTCGGTGTGACCTTTCGCGGAGCCGCTGCTCCCCAAGAGGGGACGGGGTGTTGCAGGGTGGGCTGAGCTCAGAAATCGCCCCGACACAGGCAGTGGTGTGGGGGTCTGGGGGTGCATGCAGTGAATCGCAGCAGCTTAGCCACAGCTGCGATGGATGAGATGGTTCATTAGGGGAAGGAGATAATGAGCTGGGTGAGACAACCTCAGCTCTGGCTTTTCAGCAAGGGCTCAAGGGTTTGGTTTCGGTGGCTGCTGGGCATCTCGGCATAAACCCTGCCATTAAAAACTGGGGTCCTGGTGGTGGCTTTTGCCAGCTGCGTTCACACTGTCTGGGTTGCCAGGAGAGCAGGGGGATGGGTGAGTTGCTTTTAACCTGGCCTTGCTTTTCAGAGCAGGGTGGACATGGTTCCACCTCGGTGAGCAGGTGCTCGTGTTTTGGAGGCGGCCATGTGATGCCGCTCTGCTGGGCACCTACGCGCTGCTAATTGCCAGGCCCTTGTTTGAGTTGAGGCAATGAAGAGTAGCAGGAAAAGCAGCATTTCCCCCTTGAAGGGGATGACTTGCTTGAGGCTGCTGCCTTCTGTGGAGAGCTGGTTGGGACAAAGGCGCTGTAGCCTGTAGCCCTGGTGAGGGGCAGTTGGTGATGCAGCCGTGGCAGCATCTGGGCAGAGCATCCCTGCCATCTCCACGTTGTGCCACTGCACAGCAGCAAGCGTGCTGTTTGTATTAATATTTTGCACACAAAAAAAAAAAGGCATTGTGCTAATGATAGTGTTTTGACTTGATGGTGCCATTGATTGACCAGGTAATCTGTGTCTTCATTAGTTCAAGGCTAAAGCTTGGAGGTTGATATTGATTCCAGGCACTTAATATGCGAAGTGGTAATTACTGGTGAAGCCTATATTGTTTGAGTTAAATTTAGCTGAGAATTTAGTTGTATCAGGCGCCTACATTGTGCGCCGTGAAGGTTATCTGGCTCTCAGGAGGGGGTGGATTTAAAGGAAGGAAAGAAACGCCGGTGAAAACTTCCTTTTCTCATCATCCCTGAGTGCCTTGCTTCCTGGGACTTGTTACAGGGAGAAGAGAAATAAAGAATAACGTGGTTATGACTCCAAGCAGTTCTCCTAAACCTGCACCTTTCTGCGCCGTCTGCTCAAACTGGTCATTTTGGGAGACTTAACAGGACACAGAAGGTCAGCTATAAATCTGAACAAAGTGATGCCCTACACAGGGAATGGCCCCTCTCCTCCTTTCAGGGGACTGGGGAGCCCCAGCTCAGCTGCTGCCCGCCCCTATTATCCTGCCGGCTCTGGGCCGCCCTCCTGCATCTCAGCTGCTGGCCCATCTGGAGTGGAGATGAAAGGCTGGGGTTTAATTCAGGCTTTGTGTGCTGCTTGTATTCCCTCCCTCCCTCCCCTCTTAGCCCTTTCTCTGCTGCCAGCCTTCCATCCCCAACCCTGCAAGGCAGCTCCAGCGTGCGGGTGCAGAGGGTGGCTGCGCACGCCGGGTCTCTGATGCCGCTGACCTCATTATTTTGACTGCTGGGTGATGCCAGGCAGCCTTGTGAGCTCATCAGGTAGGAAGGTTGGGTATTTTTTTTTCCCCTCTTGAAGCGCTGCTGAATAATTCAGCTGGGAGTAGGCATCTTGGGTCACCTTGCATAGCCGGCTGCCTGTCGGAGCCAGCTTCCTAAGATGGAGGTTGCACAGGATGCGTGCGGGATTGCCTCGCTGCTGGCAGCTTGCTGTCATTGACTGACTGCAGGTAGGCAAAGAGCGTTGTCCTCCTTTATTTACTTCTGGTGCTTTTTACGCTGGAAAGGCTGAAATCCCCTCCCCAGGGTGCACGGGGTGGTTGGGTCGTGCCGAGCTGGTGCGGAGCCCAGTGAGCTCCGACCATCCCTTGCCGTGGGGGCATGCAAGGCTGCCAGGGCCACCATGCCCTTGCCAAAAACCTCACCTGGGCTGTAGGGCAGGTTTGTACCCCGGCAGGGACCATGGACACAGTGCTCCTCGCCTTTGGGGATTGTATTTTTCTTGCTGGTTTTAGGGGCTCTCCAGTGCCTCTACCCTCAGCCCATCCAGATGCATAAGGTTTTGGGGCTGCCTGCCAGTATGGCACCAAGAGAGGGTGACCCCAATGCTCTGGCAGCGTAGATGCTTGGGGACATGTTGGGAGGTGGCATTTAGCTCTCTGCACTGTCTAACTGGGAAAACTGGTTCTAGTGGTGTGGAAGTAGGGTTGGGCACTGGAGGGGTCTCTTGGGGGCAGGAGGTGGTTGACCTTGAAGATAAGAAGCTCAAAAATGCCTGGGAAGCTTTGTGGGTCGGAGTCACCTTTGCTGTAGGCTCTGCTATGAGTTTTGAGGCTGCTGGGGTGTGCAGGGCTCTCCTGAAGCCGGTACCCAGCAGCGGCTGCTATCAAGCCCTGTGTGTGCTGAACTGTGGGTGTAGGTGGGAAATGGGGTGGCTTGCGTGAGAACCAGGAAACTAGTTTGCTGCCTGCCTTCTGCTTGCAGGCATCTGAGTTTTTGGGTGCCGACTCCTTTGCGCCCTGGGTCGAACATAAATGCATCTGCACCATCGCTTAGCCCCACAGCGCTTGGGTGCTTTGCTAAAGCAGCTCGAGAGGCATCTGGGGGGTGAGGAATGGGGGACACTGAGGGTGTGAGGCTCGGGTAGAGCAATGTGAGGATGGGGAGGGATTGTGTCTGCTCTCTTGAGAGGTCTGGTGATGCTGCTGTCCTTGCCCATGTCAGCATGGGAGGAAGGACAGCCAGACTGGGCTATTTCTGTCTCGTGGGCCCTGCGTGATGCTTGGCACCAGCCCTGCATCCCTCAGCAGACGCGGGAGCCCGGTACTGCTCTGCGTTGGCATCTGTTCCTGTGGCCAGCAAAATCAAGGACACGGCTGCTGCAGTGCCTGCCCTGGAGATTTCCCAGTTATCCAGCTGTGTTGGTGGGACAGGGTTTTCTGATTGCCCCTCTGCCATGGGGCACTTGTGTGAGCTGATCTGGTGGCTCATGATAATCCTGAAGATCAGAGTGATCCCTGAGGCTGTGGTGGTGGGCAGGGGGCTGAAATCAGGCTGCACCCTGCAGTCGGGGCAGCTCCGCTTGTTCCGGGATATCTGAGAGCACCGCCAGTGACGCAGGCGGCCGCAGGAACCCTGCGATGCCGAGAGGAGGGGAGGTGGCTGCTCCATGGCAGGCTGGTTGGTGAGGGGGTTTAGATAGGACCCCCTCTTTAGGAAATCTGGCTGAGACAACCTGCAGCAGCGCAGGCAAAACACGGAGGACAGGCTGACACTGGGTGATGGGCCGAGACTGGCTGAGCATCCTGGGGTTGTGTCCTTGGGGCATTGGGTCCCTGCGATGCCCATAGCCCTGGTGATGATGGCTGCTGTGCCTATCGTGCCCACCCTGGTGGTGGCAGGTCCCCCGTGGTGGCCATACCTGCCAAGGCTGTGTTGTGGCACTGCTGCTGCCCCGAGCCGGTGGTGAGCCCTGCAGCCAGACCAATGGATGCCAGCCGAATCCTTCATTTCAAACAGGAAATTTCCCTCCTTGTTCCTCTGCCAAAACAGTTCCTGGGGCTGCGATGCTCTGGTTAGCAATGGGATGAGGGAGATGAAAAATTGTTGGAGGGGGGGATGAAACCCTCAGGCGAGTGGTGGGGAAACCACCTGGGCTTTGTTTGCTGGTGCCGGAGATCAGATATATTTCAGCTGTCTCTGTGCTGGGGTCAGCTCTGCTCGGGGGCTGGGTTTGCTGCCACCCTAGCAGTGTCCCCTATCAAACAGTTCTCTGCTTTCAGACAGGGTTTGACCTGAAGCACCTGAAGGGGAGGAGTGCAGTGAGTGCCACGGGACTGGGCAGTGACCCAGTGGGGAATGTCCTTCCCAGGCACAGGGGGGCTTTGTGTCAGGGTTGTAAAGGAAAACAGAGATGCTGCATGCTGGCATCAACAGGGCTTACAGGATGCTGGGGCTCCCTGAACCCAAGCCAGCATAAAAAGGAGCATATTTGGTGCAGGGTTGTGTTTTGTGTTTGTGGCCGGGGGATGTAGATGGTGGCTGGCTGGCCTGAAGTGTTCAGGGTAGAGGGAGAGGCAGTGGTTGGGATCTCCTGCCCTCCCTCTGCAGGCAGAGCTCCATGCTTTGCTCCCTGCCACTGGTGAACTGTTGCTGCTGGGATCATTGTTTATCTTCTCAGTAAGGTGGGCAAAGCATCACCTGCAATACCTGGGCACGAGTAGAGCTCGAGGGAACAATTTTCCCCTGCAGCACCTCAGCTGTTCCAGCTGAGCTAAATGAGCTGCTCGTGGAGCCAGGGTGAGGTGGCAGGTAGGGATGTGCCACCCAGGGCTGCCCCAGCCACCCGGGCTGCCCCCACCCTGAGGGTTTGATGTGCAGGATTCTTTCCCGTGGTCTTTCTGCTGTGCGACTTCTGGCTTCACCCAGCGGGATGCGAGAGGTTGGAGGGGTGGAAGAGCACCAAGTTCACTTAATGCACTCAAAAACTGCAGCAAACGGCCTCGTGGGCTGCCCCAGTACCAGCCCTCGGGGTTTTCACCTTTGCATGCTGTGCCGTGGGTGCTGCAGTCGATGCTCACCGGCCCCATCTCTCTTCACAGGTGAGCGTGGCAGGCTATGGGATGGATGAAGCTGAGCAGGACCAGTATGAAGCTCGCCTCAAGGAGCTCTTTGACAGCTTCGACAGCACAGGCACGGGGTCCCTGGGGCAGGAGGAGCTCACTGACCTCTGCCACATGCTGCACCTGGAGGAGGTGGCCCCGGCGCTGCAGCAGACCCTCCTCCAAGGCAACCTCCTAGGCAGGGTAAGGCTGGGGTGTTGGTGGGGGGGCGATGGGGTGGGCCGGGGTTTGGGAGCAAGGCAGTGCCAGGCAGCTGCTCCTGCATGCGTGGGAGGGTGACGGAAAGAGGCTGAATGTCTGTAATTTGTGAATATCCAACACCCCTGAGGCCCTGGGGCTGCAGGACTTGCAGTGTCTGCTGTTCTTCTGAGCAGGGTGGGCACAGGGCAGCTTTCGAGATTAGTGATAACAGGGAAGGAAACTGCTCGCTGGTGTGTCCTCCCTGACTGGAGGCAGTCTGAAACTCTCAGGAACCACCACTTTACGCTTAGCCGTGTGTGCTGGCATTGCACTGATGCAGGGTGTGTCTTCCCAGCATCTAAGGCCGGACTGAGTGCCAGGTCCCTGCTGCCCTTGCACCTGTGCTCGGCCCAGGGCACGCTGGATCACACAGCTCACGTGCCCCCCAGCACCGGTTAGTGCTGCTTCTGGCCTGGGTCATCTCCCCGAACCAGCTCACTGGGTGCTTGCACACACTCTGTGGAGCTTGGGATGCGAAGGGGACCTAAAGCCAGGGCTTGAGCCTGTGATTTACGTTGACTTAAGCTGTAGTTAAACTGGTGGGGCCGCATGCAGTCATGCACGTTTCTCTAATGTGGAGGATATTGTCTAACTCCAGCAGTTGCTGGCCGAGCCGCCTTTGTCCGTGTTACCTGGTGTTGGTGACTCAGGCAGCTGTGGTTATCACAGACCCACCTAGTGAAGGTTTTTGGGGACAAATGGCTCCTTCTGTGAGGCTGCAGCATCCTGCCAGCCCGCAGAGGGGAGCTGCGGCTCGTGAACGCGCCATGCTTTACAAAGTGATTTTTCAGTTGGGGTTGTGCCTTTGTAGAGTTAAATGCCTGAGTGTTGGGCACAAGCTGCTCACCCTGGGGACCTTCATGTTGAGCATGGATGTCCTTGGGCTCCTGTGCTACCTCCTTCCCAGCATGCTGTGCTTGGAGTGCATCGGATGCTTCCTTAAAAACCACCCTGAAATCCTATCACTGCTCATTAAAATCACAAAAAGCACAAAGTAGGGCAGCTGGGGCTCTTGATAGGCATGAGCTAAGCAGCTATCCCGATTCCAATTTCCTATCAAATTGCAGTCTTCACCTAACAAAATAATTCCTTTAATGAACAAAGCCTCTTCCTCACCTGCCCTGCGGCTATAGCTCTTCTGCTGACAGCAAGTGGTGCTGGTGCGGCAGCACGGATTGATCCGGACAGGTTTCTGACCTCTGGAGTTGCAGTGTGGCATTTGGGTGAGCACCGGAGACTCTGTGCTGCTTGGCCGTCTTCAGCTTCCACCCCTCGGATGCCGTTGTCTGGCTTTGCTGCTTTGCAGGATGGTGGGATAGAGGGAAAGGAAGAGCAGATCTAAAGATGTGGTTGTCACAGCTGTTCAGGGCTAAAGCAACAGTGCTGATCCCGGTGACCTGCTCAGAGTGGGGGAAAAGCAGAGTTAAATGCAGTAAGTGCTCAGCCCAGCGCTGAAGCATCCTGAGTGCTGGGTCACACTTGCCCTGTTCCAGCCAGGAGCTCTGTCCCTGCGAGCTATCCTGGGTTGTGAGGCTTCCTGAGGAGCATTTTTATTTCATTCCCCCCACTTTGTCTTTGGGGACAGTTCTTCTCACTTACAACCTGCAACTTGAATGTCAGAATAATCTGTCTCCAGTGTTTTCTCATGTCTCCCCAACATTTGTGCTTGCTAGCAGCAGCAATAGTCCATGTCTAAGCACAAGCCTGACTTAATAGCTATTGAATCCTCTGGGTTTCCTAGGAACCTCGTCAGGAGAATAGCAGCAAACATGTTGCTCCCCGAGCACAGGCTTCTCGCACCTGCCCCACCGGCTCCTTGCCGCAGATGGTCCCTCTCGGTGGTGGGAGCAGCCTTTGTTTGCCTGTGCTTCCAGGGGTCAGGTTTTATGGGAGGGCACTGGGGAGTGGGGGACGGTTTTGTCTGCCGAGGGGCGACTTGGTGGGGCCACGTGCCTGCTTTTGTGCTGGGGGCTCTGCTCTGGGGATGAATGCAGTGTGATGGGGCTGCGGGGTGGACCAGGAGCTGAGCCGGCATCCCGGTGAGGGACTGCACACACCACCTTCCCCACCCTGCTCTGTGCAATGCTCTGGGGATTAACAGATACACGCTATCTCTGGGGTCCGGCGAGGGTGTGTAAATCCTGCCCTGGCTTGTGTCAGAGCCAAACCATCCCAGAACAGCTTCTCACGCGACTGCATGCGGAGGCGATGCTTGCAGCAATTCCTGGGATTCCTCAGGAAGGCTGTTTCCTCGGGCCCCTTGCACTTGTCTGTGGGACCGAGAGGATGGATGCAGGCGTGCCCTTCTCGTCTGGCCTCCGAGAGGCAGTGCCTGTTAATTAGCAGCTAATGCAGAATAGTGTCTTGAGGACAGGGCTCATGGGCCGCAGCGATGACTGCAGTGTTATGATTTGCAGGGAGAGGGATAAATTGCGCAGGGTCCAGAGGTGCCCAAGGACTGCCCTTTGTGGCTGTCCTCAAGCAGGACGGGGAGTTCAGGTTTCACCCTGCCCCTGTGCTATTGCACTAGCAAGCCTGTAGCAAGGACACCGCAATGTGGTGTCTCGCTCATCAGCTCCCTTCAGTGCTTTGGCCGCTTGCAAATATATTCCCTCTGAGCCTGCTGGGATGCTGCTTCTCTTAATGCGCCGTGGCTTTTTGCATGCCAGGCAGGAGGCTTGGTCGCAAGGTTGCCCTATTCCTGTGTCTTCCCCACCTGATGTTTCCCTCTGCAATGTTCTGGCCACTGCTGCTGGAAGGAGTTTGTAAGCAGGGACAGGGCTTTGGGAAAAGTACTCCCTTCGAAGATGAAGGAGAAGGGGCTGGAAGGAGCCACTGATGCTCGTTTGCCCCAGAGAGACTGGGGTTGCAGACTGCTGCTTTGCATTGCAGCGACAAATAGCGAGAAGCAGCAGGTAGCTTGGCACATGCACGCTCTCTTTCTAGTGCTAATAAGTCACGGCTTCATAGGAAACTTGCTTTAAGGCAGGCATCAAAATTTCTCAGAGGTGCTGGGGTTGCTCAGCAGCCGGCAGCTTAGTTGGTCCCTGATTACTGTGGGGAAGCTGGGCTGGGCTTGCTATGTCTGTATTGGCAGATTAGCCTTGTTTGCCTCTGATTTACCTGTTCTGGCAAAATTCTTCTCACCAAGGACTGAATATGCCCCCAGTTTTGCAGGGACACGTGCCCTGTCCCTTATCCACACCTCTGGGTGGGCACGAATGCGTGCCATGCCGTTGCCTTCCAGACTCTGCTGTGTTCAGGCTGGTTTGGATCAGCTCTCAAGTTCCTGTTTGATGCCCCTGTGAGCAGATGCACAAGTTGGTGCTTCCAAAATACCCCAAATTCAGTTGAACGCATTGAAAAGAGCATCAGGCTTTAAATGCACCAACACTGTTTTGCTGCTATATACTTTCTGCCTTGGATTTGTGAAGTTTGTGGGTTGGCTTGAGTGTCTGAGGCTATTTTCTAGAAGTGGATGGTGCTTTGTGTAACAGTGCTGCAGTTAGCGTTCCTCTCCCCAGGGCTGTCCAGGCCCATCCTTTTGCTGGGAATATTCTCTAAGCAAAAACTAAAGGCTATTGATGCAGACTTGTGCCTGCCCACGTGGGCTGTCACATCCCTGGAAATGCCCCTTGCGCTTGCCAGGAGCCCGCAGCCTCCCTGGCATGGGCTTTCCAGGCAGGAGCGTGACCCTCTGTCACAGCACGTGGGTGCTGGAGGTGTGCAGATACTGAGCACACACGCGTGGGGTGCTTCGTGATGTGGGCATTGCCCGTGCCGTATCTCCCGGGGATGCGCATCCCCCCTGCGTGCATGCTGGCATTTAAATCGCATGGAAATACAGAGCGAGGACATTGCTGGGGAGCAGTAGCAAAGCAAATGTGAGATACTGTAGCGTTTGTGGCTTTGCTGTCCCACAGGCTGCCTTGCCTGGCTTGTACTAGAGCACAGCTCTAATTTTACCAGTTGCATTTCTCTAAGTACTCTTTGTGTACAGACATGCAGCATCCAAGGTCAAATGTGCACCACAAACAGTATTTGTTTTTCCTGGTTACCTGGTGTTAGGATGGGCCAGAGGTTTTCCTGAGGAAAAAATATCTCTGCCAGCTTGGGCTACATCTACAGAGTTGGGTGCTGCTGCTCAGAAGGTGATGTGGGACCCCTCTAAGCCTGTGCAATCACTCGCCGTGTGTCTCTGTGTGCTGCTGATTTGCATTTTAAATTTTCAAATCCTGCTGCACGGCCGACTGCAGCGCTGGCATGGGGGGCTGGAGGATGGCTACCTCCTGCCCCGCAGCCTAATCTTCCCCGGGCTCCTTTGGATGTGGTGGTCATGGTAAAATCGCTCTGTGGCCTCGACGCCGGAGCCATCTGTCCTGTGCGCAGCTGCAGCGGTGAGGGCTTGGACCCCCCTTCTTCCTTCCCCCCCTTGGTTAGTGCTTCTTGGCAAACCCAAGTTATGGGGCTCGTTAGGCAGAGCAGGTTATGTGTCAGTGGTCCTCTCTGCACCTGCCCAGGTGGTTTTACTCTGCCCTTTCATTTGGTGTGTTTGCACAAGTGATGCAAAGTGATTTTTGTTTTATTTTCTTGCCACAATGAGGTCCCATCCAACCCAGCCCCAGCACCCATCCAAGGGGTCGTCTCTGCCTGTCCCTGTGGCTGTTGCCACCGTTCCCTTCCCAGGAAGATCCCATGGGGAGGGGACCTGTTATTCGAACACCCTCATCTTTTATTCATCCTCATTTAGTCTAAATGTCAAGTTTTTTTTTTAATCAGGCAAAATCTCCTATCTCTGTAAACTGTCCTTTTGAAGTACACCAGTGTTTGGAAATGAATGGCAGCAATTAGTATTCAGATGAAGGCATCCCTGACAAGTTTCTTCACTGAACACATTTCTAACTGTTTAATTACTCAGGGAGCCTGTGTTTGAAACCTGTGGGGTGATTTGCGCTGCCTGAGCTGCGGTGCGAGGAGCTCCCCTTCCCCGGGGGCCTGTGGCTGAGCCCCCAGCTCTGCTGTCATCCCCTGCCTGCAAGTTTTTCTTTTTTGGGCTGGCTCGACCCCGAGAACAAGCTGGCAAACTTCAGACCTGAACTTTGTCGCTTGTGCCTCCCGCAGCGGTGTTAAAACCCCCTCTGACTGCGGCTCCTGCCCTTTGCACCGGATTTGTAGCAATTGACTCTGCCAGCAAGAGCAGCCTCGGTGGGTTCTTTAAATACAAAGTCTCTTGTTTAATTCTAAAAATTCCCCTAGGGTTTATTTAGCCAGAAGAAATCGCAGCAGGCAGCTCTGCCTTGCCGTTGACCCATGTCAAAGAGCTTCCCCAGCTGTCCCCGGGTTTCCGTCTGCCGCGGCTGGAATTGCTGACATTCCCTGGTGCGGCTGTGAAGGATGCTGTAGCCCCTTTGCAACTGGTCATAGCGGTGATGCAGGAGGCTTTCCAGGAAGATGCAGATAGAAAAGGGGGGGGGGGGGGAACCCCCAAAACCCAGTGGTAGGATCATCTCTCCTTGTTTTTGCCATAGCTGCACTCCAGACCTGGTATTTCCAGTCCAGCCCTTGCAGAGCTGCAGCAGGCAGGAGCCGGGGCAGGGCTGCCCTGGAAAGGGTGCAACTTTCTACCATCTGCTTTGGAAAGTGTGTTTTGAATCTTAATTAGGGCAGCGGAGCATTTCTACAACTGAGTATCTCGTCACTGGTCAGGACTGGTATCTCACTGTAGGAGCCACTGACCCTTGCCAGGCCATCTCAAGTGATGGAGATGCTCCCTGGTCCTCTGGACGTGTTATTTTGACTTCTTGCTTGATGGAAAAAACCAACTAATGCACTAAAGCAGTGGCTTTGGGTCATTGTGATAACACTTTTTTCACATGTCCAGAGACACTGGCTGTGTCTTCATTTCTCCAGGTCCTGAGACTGAACAAGCTGAGATTCATTTGTGCCCCTTGCCAAGGCTCTTGGCAGGCACAGGTGTGCTCTTGTTTCAGTGTGGTGGTCTAAGAGATTTGTGCTGCTGCCAATCTTCCTGCTGGATTATTGGCCTGATAATTAAATATCTGCACCTGTTGATTTCCTCCTTTCTTCCTTTTCTTGCACAGGTCCACTTTGATCAATTTAAAGAAGCACTTATTCTCATCTTATCCAGGACCCTGTCAAATGAAGAGCACTTCCAAGAACCAGGTAAATACTAAAATTATCTAAAATAGTACATTTTCTTTGGCAAAGCAGATTTGGGGGGCTCTCACAGAGGAACTTGGACGAGAAAGTGCTTTTTAGGTGCTGAGACAAGTTCTTGTGCTTGGATGCCCAGACCTAGGGAGAAGGAAGAGTTAAGGTCTGTTGTGGAGCCTTGTACAAAGCATTTTCTGAGCTATTAGGTATTTATATCCCATTACCATGATCTAAATGCCCGGAGAAGCACGTGATGTCTGCATGCAGACAGCTAACAGCACTTAAGATGCTCAAGATGTCCCATGACTGCTAAATGGGCTGAGGTCCCTCTATCCCACAATGCTTCTGGTGGGCAGGGATGCTCCAGGAGCTCTCCAGCTGCAGCAGATAGTTCTGGGCAGGCAATCAAATGGATGCTTTAATGCTGCTGCTGCTTCTTCTTCCCAGCTGGGGCTGGCGCATCCCCTTGCCCTCCCCTCCAGTGCTTCGGGGCTCGCCCGGAGCCAGGCCCCGAGGTGGTGTGACCCCGGCGCAGGCGCAGAAGCCCCAGCCTGGCCGGAGGGTTGGCGAGCTGTGCCTCGGGGCAGCCTCTGCTCCGGGCTGGGCTGGCGGCAGCCCTGGCTGCCGGAGCGCTCCTGCTGTGCCTCGGCAGAGGCCGGCGGTGGGAGCCGCTCGGGGGATGGCAGCGCCTCACCGAAAACCTGTGCTGGCTTTGGGTGCTACTCTGGTTTTCTGAAGGTTTTAAGGGGAACCTCTGTGTGAGATCTCCTCCTGGAGAGGGGCTGCCAGACCATGCCTCCTATCTAGCACTGATTTCTGTTGTTTATTTTTAAAGTCTATTTTGTTTCCTTGTGTCTGAGATGAGTGGGGTGAGCTCAGTCCTGTAGGAAGCTACTCCGAGGTGTCTGTATTTCTCCCCGGGGACAGTCAGTCTGGCCCAAAGATGCTTCTGAACAAGATGAGCCCTCTGACAAACCAGGCTGGGGCTGGCTGGAGAAAGCAGTGGGTGATGTGAGCCCTCACTGCCTTGTTTTCTCCTTCCCTTTGTTTCAGAGTGCCTGGAAAATGTGGCTTTTTTTTTTTTAGGCCCTTGGCAGGAAATGGGGTCACAGCTTTGGTGTGCCCCACCTCCCCATGCACAAGGGGCTGGTGGTGCTGGGAGCACTGGGGAGGTGTGGGGCCAGGGTGAGGGCTGAGCCCCTGCAGCTCCAGCTGGAGCTGGGGAGGGGGGGCGGGGGCTGAGGTCTGCCTAGTATCACACCTGTATGTAAATCCCTAATCCTGCCTTCGGAGCAGCAGGGGCGTGAAATCCCTGAAGGAGAAAACAGCTTAGCAAAGGGGAAGAGGGAAACTCCAGGTTTCTTCTCTTGGAGCATCAATCTCAGCTGGAGCATCCTGTGCTTGAGAGCGCAGCCAGTCAGCAAAAGAACAACTTTCCCCTTTAAATAGGCTGCAGAAACCACAGGGCCCAAGAGATACTATTGATGGATTATTTTTTTTCCTCACTCCTCATTTCCAAAGCTCTTAATGCTTAGAGGGAGATGGGTGATGACAGCTCTTGCACTCGGCATCCTTTAATACAGTTTTTCCGCAGGTCAGTGGGTGCTCAGGAGTGAGGGGGGGGGAGTCTCACCGGTGCCTGGCGAGGGGTCCAGTCTGCTGCGATCTCTTCCAGCCCCTCAGAGGAGCTGGCATGGGGCAGGAGGCAGCCCTGGCAAACCAGAACTAATCCAGTGCTCTGCGTTTATGGGGGAATCATATGGCTGAAAAGCTCCGGCTTGATTTAAATATAAATAAATCTTCTAGGAAGGGCTAAATTTGGGGTTATCACAGGGGAAATTACAAATGCAGCTGGCAAGAGGCTATGTTGGAGCTGGAGAGCCCTCCTTGGGGACACGTTTGTCAGCTGGGTTTTGCATGGCAGGTAATCAAAGGGCACGCAGTGCAGGTAGGGAGCCTGTGCCGGGCAGACCTGGGAGGCATTTATTTCTAATGCGTTTTGACAGGTCGGTTAACGCCAAAGTCTTTGCTTCTTTTAATTTAGATCAAACTCAAGATTTGGAGAACAAGCTGCTTTGTGCTGTTGGTGTCAAACTGTCAGTGACTGTGGAAATGCTGGTGTTACAGCCTGCCCCGGGCTCAGGAAAAATTGAGTTAAGGGCTCCAAATCATATCATTTAAATGAAAATTTAATTTGGGGAAGAAAAAAATAAAAGCCCAGATTTTAAGGCTGTTTGCTGCATCTGGAGAGTTTGCTCTGCAAGGAAGCGGCCATGTGCCTTGATGCTGTGGCTTTACACGGGGACTTGGGCGATGGGAAGGTCCCTCAGGTCTGTGAGCAGTCGGAGGGCTTGTCTTTGCTCTCCAAACCAGCTGCTCCCCTGCAGCCCCCAGACAGTCTGTGCTACACGGCCGAGGGCACCCGGCAGGGGCCAGCATCGCTGTCCCCGTGGGTGCACAAGGGGCCTGCAGGTGATGGAGCAGCCCCTTGGGGTCACAGTGGGACCCACGAGCTGGGGACAAGGAACCAAAACTGGCGTGGGATGCAAAAGCAGTTCCTACAGAAGGGGCTGACGGGGGTTTCCCTGTTCTGAGGGGGAAGCAGCAGGTGGGAGAGGCACTCAGGCTTGCAGAGAGCAGCTGATATATTTATTTTTTTTTTCTTGGCAAAGAAGCCAAATTCCCTTTCCAAAGGGAAGACTGGCAGGGAGGATGGTTCTGGCAGGCTGCAGGCACTTTGCCTGGGAAGCAGCTCTGAAAACCAAGGCAGGCAGAGCTCCCAGCGCTGCTGTCGTCAGCTCTGTCTGCTTGAGACGTCGGTGTGGGGACACAGACCCAGCTGCGAACCAGAGCGTCAGCCGGCCAGGCTAACCCCGGCTCTGCTGGGAAGTGGAATAGGGGAAGACTCTGGGAAAAGCAGAAAAAAGCCTGAATGTGTCTTAAAATAGTGCTTATTTTAGTGGTTATTTTAGCTCCTGTGTGCAGGAGTGTGACTGCCGGGGAGACCCATCACCCCCAGCAGCATCTCGGGTCTTTGCAGAGCTGCCTGACAAAGGTGGTGCACGCGGATAAATTGCAGCCCAAATTACTGGGGTTTGGCCCTCTGGGGAGGGGCTGGGGGCCGAGCCTGTGGCTGCTGGGAGCCCTGTGGGACCCGGGCTGGGTGCTGCTGCCGCCTGTTCTCTGTGTCCATGGGTCACTGTAGCAGTGAGGGGATGTCTGGGGACAATAAAATAGATTTAAGGGCGGGGAGTGGAGGGAAAAAACTGTTAGTGGGTGTTTAGGGGAAAAAAAAAATAAAATCAGGCTTTTTTTCCTCCCCATTATGGCAAAGAAAAAGTCAGCCCTGTGTGTTGGAAGCCTGGATAAGGAGGCATTACCAGGGTGGAGCACAGGATTACAGGAACACCCAGGGCAAATTAAAGAGCAGCCTGATGCCATCCTCCATGCAGTCACAAGGGGCTGTTGGGTTTTTTCTTTCCCAGCACATGAACAGAGTTGCCCTCCTGAAGAGGAGCTGGTGAGGATGATGCCCTTGCAGGAATCCCACCTGCAGGGGGAAGGCTGTTAAGGTCTGGCTCTGGCTCTGCAAGCTGACCTGGGTCAGGACAGGTATAAAACCAGTACTGCCGTTGGGATAGGGGTGATTTAGGTACAGGCAGTGCATCTGGGCCAAAATGTCTTGGCTTTGGGCTGCTGTGACCCTGCTGCTGCTCCTCTCTGCCTGGGTTGCTGAGCCTGAAGTGTGAAATAGGGACTAGGAGTTTAGACAGTACCTGGTGTCTCGGGGGATTAGGATTTAGCAGATCCTAGCCGCGATGTGCTTTGCCCAGCAGTAGGCTGCCTGCTGCTGCAAAGAGGATCCTTCCCTTCCAAATCTTAAGCAGCAAAGAAATTAATTTTGTCTCTAAACCACAGGCTTGTGTGGCGAGGGTCTTCCTCCTCTAAACCTCCTTTTGTCTGCGCTCAATGGCTTTGATGCTGGGCCCAGGAAAATGTTGCTCGCCATTAAGGGGAGCCCCCCCCAGCATCTGAGGACAGAGCAGGATTTTGAAATTACTTATCTAGCGCAGAAAGGCAGAAAATCAAGTGTAAATCTCTAACCATGGAGACATTTCACTGCTGAGATGGACTAGGGGGGGAAGTGAGCTGGGGAAGTGATGGCTTCTGTCTGCAGCGCTTAAACGGGGTGGGGTGGGGGGTGGTCTTGTGAAATGCAGATTTAGGGTTTGTGGTTTTTTGTCTGGTGTTTTTTTCCGGGGGGCATTTTGGGGGCCACAACCCCCCCCCCAGTAGTGGGGCAGGAAGGCAAGAGGCTTGCTCTCTCGGCAGCTCCTTCTCCCACCCCCAGCCCAGGGGCAGTTCAGGGGGGCAGATCAGACCCCAGTGTCTAATTAGGCACCAGCTCCAGAGTGTGTGTTTTACTAAGCCTGTGTGTTGCCGAGGGCTGTAGGAAGCAGGGAGGGTTCGACCTATTTTCTCTTTCTTTCTCCCTTTCTTGTCAGCCACACAATAACGAGGGTCTATGAGGAGCAGCATCTCCCCTCGCTGCCGGTTGCAGAAGGGGGTACCAGAGGTCAGACTTGAACAAGAGCAGCCTCCCCTCGGTGTTCGATACAGGGGTCTATTTTACAGTTTTTCTGGTAAATGGCACACAGGGCCGTCTCATGTGCATCTCTCTTAGGGGAAGCATTGATTTTTGATGTCTGCCTCATGTGCCTTTGAAAGCACACGTGGATTGAGCAGCTCTTTCCATCCTTCCTCATCCGTTTTGGCTGGAAATGAGAAATTCAGTTCAGTTTGTCGGTGAACTTTCAGTGTTTGGGGAGCACAGGTTGCTGCTTTTTGCTGGCTTGTGTGCTCAGCTTTCCTTCAGTACTGGGGATGGTGGAAGGGCACTGGCTGCTGTGCTGGGGGTTTGGGTTGGGAAAGCAGGAGGGCGGAGGAGCTTAGAGGATGCTGCACACACAGGAGGTATCTGTGCATACACAGTCCAGAGGTGATGGTGCATGGGGCTTTCTGCAAAGGAGACTGGTCGTGCTCCTGGGGATGGGGCTGCAGGATGTGCTCCCTTATGCCAGTGCGGTGCCCGTGGCCCTGTAAGACGAGGGCTTTGATCTGCACCGTGCACCCACCAGCCCAACAGCACAAAGGTGCATGGGGCTTGCAGGGGAAGAGCTGTAACCCACTGTTAACAAAAGCACCCTGGAAACAGGACTTCAGGGTGCCTGAGCTGGGATCCCCTTGGTACCTGGGCTCAGGCACAGCCTATTTCAAAGTCAAAGCTTTGCAAGGCAGGAGTAAACTTCCTGCTCTTCTCAAACTGTGAAGGGTCACCTTTCCCTCCCAGGGATGTTCTCAGGCTTCACAGTTCTTTAACTGCAAAGAAAAAACAAGCATGCTCAGGTTCTCAGACCAAAGAGGAGAGAGAGAAATCAGCTGCCAACCTCCAAATGCTTAAAGCACAGAAGTGGGGAGATGCTCCCATTTCCCCTCTTGCTGTTAAAGCATCTGCGGGGTGGCACGGTTGTTTCCATATACAGGTGGATTTTCAGCTGCAGTGGTGGTAAAACATGCTGTTGGGGTGGAGGGGTAGAAACAGGACTGTTCTGAGCATTGGGAAATCCAGAAGGAAATTAAGCCATAGCTTCATTACTGCTAAATTACAGTTTCTTTTCCTCTACGTCTTTCCAAAGACAGATGGGCACAGAGGTGCCCTTCTTTCTTAGAGGAGGAAAAATTATTTCTCAAAAAAATACACCAAAGCCCCCCAGCCCTCTTCTGCAAGGGCGGGGGAGATGGCAGGGAGAAAATAAATGGGTGAATGAGTAGCCGCAAATATTAGCATTTCAGAGAGAGCTGCTCGATGGAGATTGTTCACCACCGGGCAGGCTTTAATAGGAGTGATAAGGTTTGCTTTTGTTCTCGGGCTCTTACTTAATCAGCCTGTCTCATTGCGATTTTTCTATCGGCGCACTTCATCACACAACTTTCATGTGCGAGTCCCAGCTGCAGCAAATCTTGTTAAAATGGCCTTGTTCAAACACGGGTGCCGGGTTTGTTCCCTAGAGCTGCAATATGGATGGATGGAGTGCAAGGCTGGAGGAATCAAAGGACTCCTAGTCCTGTGTATTTTATAATTCATTGCATAGCTAAGTTGCAGAATATTTTTCCTCTAACAAGCTTGAAGCCTTCTTCCATATCTAAAGGAATATTATCCAAGGAGGCATTTGGGCAGGGGGGTTTAGAAGACCCGCTGCTTTCTGTGTACCGTTTGTCAATGATTGAACAGCTTCCTTGCTCCTTATTAGTATTGCACTCCTGCATTTATTTTGTACCAGAGCGCTCTGCAAATAAAATTTTAAAAAGCTGCTGCTCTTGCCGCTGCCTCGGTACACTGCGAGTGGCGGAAAATGAAGATGATCGAGTCCTGGGGGGGTTTTGATGGTAAGGTTAGCAAACACTGAAACAAAGCGTGGCGGAGAGCCTTTCCCTAATTGAATCCCTGGTTAATTTGGTCCTCTGTTTAATTTGCCCCTTGCTCCAGACGTCAGATGATTCGCACTGAAAATAGCCCAAAACATGCTTATTTATTTCTTGTTTTGATCCCTGTCCGTGAGTGCTCCCAGATAATTCAGTCCCCGAAGGCAGGAGCTTGCTGTGGGAAGCTGGAGCTGGGGAATGCAAGCAGAGACGCGAAGACCCCTGTAATTAGATGACGACTCCAAAGGGTTATTTAGATCTTGCAGTTGGCATTAGTTGCACAGCACAAGATGGGACCTGCCCCACTGTCGCCCAGATCAGCTGCTCGTGTTGGCCCCTGGGAGACATTTGCCTCCAAACTTGCCCATTTTTTTTTCCACTTGCCTGGTTGTTTTCACACTTCTAATCGAGCTGTGATTTAAATCCCCCAAAAGCAGTGGCAGTTGCCTAGGTGTCTGCTTAATCTGGAGACTTGAGCTGCTCAAGTGCTACACTGTCCCTAATTAAACCTGCCCTTTGCTGATAATGAAGATTAGTGCAAGGAGGAGAGCCCTAATTGACTTTCCATCTGAGGCTGCATTTGCAAGGTTGAAGGGGTTTTGCCCTGTCTTGTTAACTGAGTAAACTTGATTTGGGAATTGGGGAAGGATGAGGAAGATGGAGCCTTGATTCTACTTTGTGATAGCCTTTTTTTTTTTTTGAGCAGGACCAATTCCAATCCATCAGGCCTGACGCCACGGTGAGGGTACTGGTCCTGGAAAGGAGCAGCTGCTGGTGCCTGCCCAGGGGGAACGGTGGTGGCAGTTTGGTGCTTGAAACACTGCGACCAAAACAGCCCTGTGTGCTGTGACCTGGCAGCTGGATGTGCAAAAATCATGCTTCTAATGTGCTTTGTTCTTGAATTTCACAGATTCTTCCCCAGAAGCCCAGCCCAAGTACATCAAAGGTGGCAAACGCTATGGCCGGCGGTCCCTGCCGGAGTTCCAGGAGTCGGTGGAGGACTTTGCTGAGGTGACCGTCATCGAGCCGCTGAGCGAGGAAGCGCATCCCCCGCACATTGCCTCCAGCGGCTGCGAGGAGGTGAGCGGGAAGGGGCCGGACGCTGGGGTGGGCTGTACCCCCAACATGTCACTGCTCCCCACGCCATCCTAAAGTGGTTTGGATGTCCTTGGGCTTGTCCCACCAAAGGTGATGGTCGCCCTCCCTTGCTCCAGCCCTGAATTCCCAAGGCAGGCTGCCCTGGGAAGCTGGGGAGGAGCCGGGCTCGTGCGGTGATGTGCACCGGGTGCTGGCGCCGCTAGTCTCCCTGTGCCCCTGTCTATGGCGTGGGCCAGCAGTTTAGTGAGGGCTATAACATTGCCTCCGTGGCTAACGAAGTGTGGGCTGGGAGCTAAGTGAGTAGAGCGTCATCCTCATCTATTAGCTCATCTGCAAAATCCCAGCCGTGGCTCCAGCACTCCCCAGTAGAAGGGGATGGGGAAGAAGGGTGGTGAGTGGCTGAGCTCCACAGCAGGCAGCTGCTTTGGGATGGTGCCCTAAATCTAGAGCTTCCAGTTCCTCTGGTCAGTCCTCTGCATTTTTTTTTTCCCCCCTCCAGCACACAGCCTGTATGCTCCTGCACAAAAGGAAAAGGCTGGCTGTCCTGGGAGCTGCACGGCTCTTGGCAGCCCCCCTGCCCCACGTATGCCTGTACATATGCTTGCTCAGGACTCCAGATTTCCCCCCCCTCCCTGGTTTTGTGATCAAGATTAGCAGCTCTCTTTGTGCCTGGTGCTTTCAACCCCAGAATCCCCTCTTGCTTCTCCAGAGCAGAAAAGGTGCCGAGTGGTTGGGTTTGGTGGCGTGCGTTAGCATACGGCCACAGCAGCATTTCCCTGGTGCGGGGCCCGTTCCAGCCTGCCCCAGTTTGCCAAGTATTGTTGATTCAGTATTGCATGTTCAGGAGCTCATGGTGGGAGTTTTCCAGTGGGAAGGAGAAATGCTGCTGCTTTGTCCCCTCCTCTGTCTCCTGGCTTCACTTGTGCTTTCCTAGAGAAGTGGGGGGGTGGCTCTGCAGCTGCCTGCACAGGGGGATGCCAAACCCTGCATGGGGAAGCAAGGGAGAAATTTCCAGTTTTCAGTCTTCCAGTGTTATTCCTATGCAGCTGAGCTTAAAAATAAATAAAAAAAACTCAAAGAAAAGCTTTTCCACCAGAGCCAGCTTCTTTAGCCTGTTCTCAGTAACGTTTGCTCACTGCCACAGGGATGTTTATCCATCTCCTGGTGCTGGCCACATGGGCTGCCCGACCTTGAAATCGGTGTTAATCTGCCCGCAACCCCCAGGGAAGTGATGCCCTCGACAGAAGAGGCCACTCTAACCTTACTCCTCTGTTTTAGCTGTCAAGGAGGTGTAAAAGGCTAGTCTACGAATGAGGTTGGTCAGTTAACTCGACGGGTCTGTAACCATGCTGTGCTCCCCAATGGCTACACTGGCCTCTTGGGGGGACCTCTCATTGCACCTTTTGGGATGGATGGGTTTTTGCTCTCTTGCAACTCGAGCAAAAATCAGGATAAATTTGTAAAATCCCTGTTTTTCATCTGTATCAGCATAACTATCTTGTCTCTAAAAGATGATCCCCTTGGTATGCATAGAAATAAGTTGCTTGAAGACATTGAGGGTCCCAGGGCTGAAACACCCGACAGTGTTGGAGACTCCTGAAGCATTGACTTCTTGGGCCTCAGCACAACTAGCAGCCTTTGCCCAGGTTTCTCCTGTATAAACGTGCTGCTGACTGCGCTCCGCAAGCCTGCCTCCAGCCCAGGGTGTTTTGCTGGCCTGAGAACTGGGGCAGTGTGGCTTAATTGGTGCTTTCTTTCAACTGGTGCCAATTAAAAGGGCTCAGGCTCTGTCTGAGAGGCTTCCTTCCCCTTCTTGTCTCCGTAAACACGAGAGAGGCTGGAGGGCTGGTCTGTGCGTGGGATCGGCTGCCCAGAGAGGCTCTGCCACCTCCATCCCTTGTGGCTTTCCAGGTGCTGCTGGACAAAGTCATGAGCAGCTGGGGCTGAATTCAGTGTTGACCCTGCCGTGAGCAGAGGGTGGTGTAGGGATCCCGAGGTTCCCTCTGCCCCGTGTGAGTTTGTCCCCACGGATGCTACTAGGCTAATGGGTGGTGAGAAACGAGTGGCTCCAGCAGCTTTATGGATGTGGTGCTAATGGAGCTGCAGCCGTGAAAGTGCGTAGGAACGCGATGTGAAAGCTTGTGGTGGTTAAAGCTGTGCATCTCTAGCTCTGGCTGTCATTTGAGCTTGTTTGTCCTAAACCCTTGCTACGGGTGATAGGTTTTGTTGGGCTTTCAAGCCTGTGGCAGCTGAGAGCTGGCCCCGTGTACTTGGGAAGTGCTGTGACCTTGCTTTTTTTTCCTCTTCGCCTTGCATTACACCTGTTGATGATGATGATTACATCTGTGCAGTGGTGGTGGTGGTGCGGGGTTGGGATGGGGAGCAGGTTTGGTGGCCATGGGGTACTAACCCCAATCTGGGGGTCGGGCAGCAGCACCCTTCAGCTCATGGGTTCCGAGCAGCACACCCTGGGTACGCAGCTAGACGTGGCCAGTATTAAGGCCATGCTGACTTCCAAACCTCAGCATGGGGCATCTCTGTCATCTCCCCTTCCCCAGCTGCTGGTTCTGCTCTGGGAAAGTCCCTCCTGCTTGCAGGTTGTAGAAACTGCTGTTATGTTCTAGCTCCATCCCTTCAGTGCCCACTGAAGCCACTCACTCTCCAGAAATCCATGTGTTTGCTTCTGCATAGGGTGGTTTCGAGCATGGCATGGCCTCTCAGAGCAAAACCTTCTGGGAGGGTCAGGCTGAAACCCTTTGTCTTCAGGTTCTCAATGTACAAATGTGAGGCTCCCAAAGTGCAACTGTCCTGTGATGCCAGGATCTGCAAATAACAGCTCAGGAGAGTGCTTAGTCCCCCCCCAAAGTGTATTTATGATGTGGCTCTTGTGCTTTGCAGCTGAAGGTGATTTGCAAAGCAGGTTGTGGAGATTTGCTGTCTTTCAGGGGTCTCTGCTCTGGCTGCTCAGACCAGCGAGCTTATCTCTGGGCAAGCATGCGGGGAGGGAAAAATGGGGGCTGTCAGTATTGGTACGAAGTCTCACCTTGCCGTGTGCAGAGCAGAACAGGCTCAGTGTGTGCTACTGATCGTCATTTTAATTAGCAATATATTCTGCCAGAGAACAAAGGTCTGTCTCGCTGAAGCAGATGGCGGGGGGGGGGGGGAAGAGGTTGCTGCCTTGTGGGGAGAGGCCACTGCGAGCAAATGGCACAGGCTGCAGATGCTCGCCCGCACCCCGAGTTGGAGGGCGGCGAACATTGAAAGCCGCGGCCATCTGCTCCTCAGCCCGGCCGAGCACGCGCCTGCCCAAATAATAACGCATTCCTGGGATCGCCGCTCCTCGCAGCCCGCCGATGCGTGTGACCCGCATCCAGCTGTAGCTCCACCGGGGCCGGGGGAACAATGCCGTGCCTGACATCGGGATGCGCCGTCCCCCCGTGCCCACCCCCGCCCTTCTTTGTCCTCCCGCCGGCGGTGGCCGACCCCAAGCCCCCATCGCACAAAGGGACCCCCTTGCCCTCCACAGTGGGGCCCCGGCATCGGGAGGGAGGTCACAAGAGTTCCCTGGTGTTGGTGGCAGTGGGATACCAGCCTGCAGCGCTGCCCCCCCCCCCCATTCAGCCTTTTCAGGTTGTTGGTATTTATTGAGTTATCATGTGCTGTGGTTTGGGGTTCTTAGTTTTGAGGCAAGTCCTTGAAGTGAGAGGTTCTGGTGGTAAATAGTTTAGATCTGATTCTATATAAAAATATATAGGTTGCTTATGCAAAAAGACTTGGACACAGTAGTGGACACCCCCACCCCCAAACATCACTGCCCAGATTCCCCTTGGTGTGTCCCCCCAAGGACCTGTTTTGCCTTGATATACCATCAGGACAAGCACAGAAAAAGCAGGAGCTGAGGCAACAGGTACCATCAAATTACTGTCTGCAAAGGCAGAAAACAGCCTGTGTTCTCAAAAATGCATGAGCTGACACCATCCCAGCCCGTAAGTGCCCATACATAAGCTACCACCCTGCGGTATTATGTATGTTCTTGGCTTTATCCAGAACATTCAGCAAAGCCACAGGCTCCAGCCCTGCCTGGGACCTGCCTCCACCAGGCTGGTTTCTTCCTGAAGCCTGCCTGGGAAGGCAAAGGTTAAGCCCCCCTCTCCATCCGAGGCTCTCCCTGACTCCTGCCTTGTGACTGGCCCCAAAAGCAGAGGGGTACAGTGAGATGCTGCAGCAGCAAACGGCCCTCGCCTGGTCCAGCAGATGAAACGGGAGCAAGCAGCAGAGCTAAAAAAAGTCCAGTGAACTAATCCAGTTTCCATGGTAATGTAGATTAATGGCTTTTAGCTGTAATCTGAATGAGACGTATTGAACTTTTATATGATGATTTAGAGCCTCTTTATGTCCTGGGTGACTTTGACTTCAAATCCATCAGTCACGTGCATGCAGAAGTATCCACTTGTAACGGTGGAGAAGGAACATCTGCCGATGCTGTTGCTAAACCAGAAGTTAATATTGCTGAGCATCATGTGTGAGTAAATACCCTTGGCTGGTACAAGGGTGGTAGAGACAAGACAATGTGTAGTACATGGGGAAATCACTTTAAACAACATACTTCTGCCCTGCTCCCGGTGCCGCCTGAGCTGACATGGTATTGCCACAGAGGAAGTGGGATGGCTTAAAACCAGCAAAGAGTATGTGCTTTTTCTCTAGCTAGCTCAGCGCAGAGCTTGTTGGCAGCACGGCTCTGTCTCCTGGCCTAGAGCTACAGTTGGAGGTGTTTTGGAGTGGGCTTGGCCAAGTGTGGGCTGCTGGCCCTGGAGCTCTGCAGGCAGATGGGGGCCCCTTGTCAAAAGGGAAAGCAAAAAGCAGCAAAAGCTTCATTTCCCAAATCATCCGTGCTCTGGAAGCAGATGTCCCGATCGTGCTCACGGGTTCACTGCAGCTTAATTACTTGTCATGGATGTGCGTTCCCTGGTTCCCAGGATGCCCGTGCTCTGCGGCTGGCGTGGATGACATGCGATCATCCGCAGAGGGGAGCAGGGCCGTGGGGTGGTGGTGTGCCACAGCGGTTTCTGTCAAGGGCTACCCGTGATGGGGGATGCTTAAGACTCGAAGTGTGCTGTGCTCATGTCCTGGCTCGCAGGCTAGCTGCGTACGAGACCTGTGGGCCATTCTGCAATGGGAAAATAGGGTGCTGGAAGGAAAGGATAACCCAAACTCAGATGGTTCCTATATGCAGCTCGTGATCGTCCTTGCATCCTCATCATCTTGACCGTCGATACCTCTAAGGCAAGCAGCATGGTGTGCTTCGAGGGCAAATTTCTCCCTCCCTCCCCATTGAACTGCTGAGCTCTGATCTGTCACCTCTCATGGGTCGCTTGTGGGGCTTTAGGCATCTTTTGCTGCAGCTGTGGTTTATTCCCACCAAAGCACCTTCCTTGCCAGAAACAGGCAGCATCAAAGAGCCGTGGCTTGCCAGCCCAGCCCATGGGGAGCAGGGAGATGAAAGCCTGGCGGCGTTGCTGGAGCCCTGTAGCTCGTTTGAAGCTGATTGCAGAGTGTCTAATGCGGGTGATGTCTTGCAATAGTAATAACTCAGGAACCTTTTGTTTTCTCCCCAGCACTGGAAGACGCGAGACAGTGAGGAATATGAGGCCGAGGGTAAGAGCAAGCAGCAACATTTGTATGGGCTTATTCTCTTTCAGCTTTGAAGGTGAATGAGGAGCACTTTAAGATGGTCTTGGGCCAGCTGGGTGGACTGGGCAGTCCCAGCCTGGCACAGTGCAGAGCTCGGGAAGGTGTGCATGGGGCAAGCAAGCCCTGGTCTGGGAATGAAAGCTAAAGCGGGGCTCCCTGGAGGGCACAGTCTTGTGTCTTACCCTCTCTGCCCTCTCTTCTTCCTCCTCTCTGGTGTAGAGGCTGCTCTGCTGCAGGTGCTCCTGGTCTCCCTGGCCCCTGCATCCCCAGAGCAGCAGTCAGGGCTGGTCCTGCTCCCTGCTCCTGCCCTGGAGGCTGCAGGGCTGCTGGCTGCAGTGGAGCACAGTAGGCACTAGATGTCAGCACAGACCAGTCATTAAATGCTTCCTAATTCTCCTATAGGGGAGAGCGGGGTGACCCCCGGGGTGCAGAGAGGGTGCCCATCCTCCACAGCAGCACCTCGGGGGCTGAGCAGGGACAGCGGTGGGATGTCCTGCTTTGCTCTGGGATGTGGCTAAAGGTCTTCTACTGCTGTTTCAGGCAGGGATGCTCGAGAGGGGCTCAGCAACGTTAGCTAACAGTGTCACAGCAAGCTCCTCTGCATGCTGCTGCTGTCACCAGGCTGGCAGGTTTTGGCACTAACCCTCAGAACCACCTGCAACATGCAAAGATGTATTTATAATGAAGCCATGCAACTTCTAATTGCTTCAACACCTCAGCTGCTCTCTAACCCCTACTTTGTCCACTGAGACCAAATTTTTGCTCCAAAAGCCAACTTTCTAGCCCTGGGATGAGGTAGCAGATGCAAGGAGGTGGCCTTGCAGCTGAGCAAGCTCTGACTGTTTTGTGTCTGGTAGCTCTGTGAGTATTTCCAGCTGGGTGAGACTGCACTCTGGGTGTTAGCTGGAGGTAGAGGAAATGTGTTCAGCTGAAGGCTATTAGGGTTTTTTCCTCTCCCTGAAGGGGTGTTTGGAACCACTTAGATGAAAGTGTATGCTACAGTTTACATTCAAAGGGGATGAGAGTTTAGGCAGCTCCACCAGGGGGGGTGACATTTATGGAGACAGGCAACCACTAATGTTCTGGATCTGGTCAAGATATGTATGGATATGCAACTTGCTCAGTCCTCTCCCTTGGTCTCATAACTACCCAGAAGAGGAAGGGTCCCTTCTCCATCCATGTCAGTGGCTGGGCTTCTGGCCACCAGCCCACGTTGGCCATTGGACACATCCACATCCCTGGAGATGCCCGTGGTCGTGGCTGTAGCTCACCCTGTGCATGGATATGAGGTTCCCTTGCCTGTGGTGGCACGTGTGACTCAAATGCTGAGCAGGAATTGCTCCTTCTGGTAGGGTCTGATAGCGGGGCTGGTGCCGGTAGCCGTACCCCAAAATTACAAGTGTGCTCTGTGCAGGATGAGGTAAGGCAAAGGGTCCCGTGGGGTCTGATGAGCAAGAAGGGAGGGTCTGCCCACTGCAGCAGCAAGTCCCCTGTGATGTGCAAAACCCCCAGTTCTTCTAGTGATCACTCATGTGCGGCAGATGGGCAGAAACCAGAGCAGTTTCCCCCATTTCCAGGGCAGTTGCGCTTCTGGAACCCAGATGACCTGAACGCCTCCCCTGGAGCATCGCTGCCCACCCCAGACTGGATAGAGGAGAAACTGCAGGAGGTCTGCGAGCACCTGGGCATCACCAGGGATGGCCACCTGAACCGGAAAAAGCTCATCTCCATTTGCGAGCAGTATGGGCTCCAGATGGCGGCCGGGGAGGTGAGAAGCTGTGTACGGACCCACCTGCACCAGCACGTGTACCCAGGTTTTAGTGTGACCCCCATAAAATCTGTCCCGCGGTTGACCGCGAGCCTAAAGCACAAGTGCTGGTTAACAGGTTGCCGCTTGGAAAGTGGTTTTCAGCTCCAACTTGTGGCTTTCCAGCGAGTTTGTTGGTGTCGAGCCATCAGATGTGGGAGGCTGCTCTGGTAGAAGGCAGCTGCCAGCCTTACTGACACCATGGCGTGCATGTCTTCTCATGCAATCGCAGAGTAAACCAGAATTTAAAAACATATCCTAGATTCCAAGCATGTCTCCTTAATCCCAGAAATCTTCTAGCTAGACGGTAAATATGGGTTAAAGTATTCATAGATGGTTGCTTTTGACTTTGAGAAGGCCTGCGAGCAGTTTCTGTCCTCCACGAAGAGTCCACAAGAAAACTATTTCTTTAGCAAAAAAAGTCTTTTGTCAGTTTAGGAGTTAGCTTTGTAAAAAGAAAAAGTTACTGTTTTGCATCTTAAAATAAAAATAACATGGCTTGTAATAACTTCCTTCATAAAACATGTTCCTGAGCAGCTATTCCTTTGCAGCATTTGCAACAAAATGTTTTCAGGATATTAAGGCAAGAAAATGAAAAAAAAATCCTGTAGACAAAGAAATAGCAAGGGGACTAATCTTAACATCTGTGGTCCTAATAAGGTTGGTCTTGCTTTTCAGAAAGCAGTCTGCCCTGAAGCATAAAACGGATTTATTATAACCTTGCAGTGCCTGACTGTGGTTTTTTGCCTCTTCACTTCACAAGCTGCTGGGGTTTTGGTATCTGTCTCAGTACCTTGAATTCCTGAGGTCACCCTGTGTCGAGAGCGGAATGAAACGAGTTGGGGTTTTTTTATGCTGCCTTGCAAGATGGAGGCTCCAAGATGACCAGGAGCTTCCTCACTTTTACAGGCAGGATTTTGGTAGTGTATGTGGCTCTACCATTTCCTATACCAAGGTTGCTGTACCAGCGTTAGGCTGATGCAATGGTCCAGGTAACTCTCTTGCTTTCCTCTTGGGGTTTTTTTTTTTGTAGAGCCTTAGGGAATAGGATGATTTCTGCTGTGCCAAATTGTTGTTGTGGTGTTTTTGTCAATAGCAGATGGCATTTCTATCCCCTGCCGCTTGCAGGTGCTTGAAGAGGTGCTCCATAACTTGGAGCAAGACGGCACCATGAGCGTAGAGGACTTCTTCTATGGTTTGTTTAAAAATGGAAAATCGCTGACACCCTCGGCATCTACTCCATACCGACAGCTGAAACGACACCTCTCCATGCAGGTGAGGAACCGAGGTGGATCCTGGGGTAAAAGCAGAGGAGGGGGGAAAGTCCTAGGTAAATTCCACCTAGCCTGTCTCCTCGTCGTCTTCCACATCTGTCCCTGTGGTGGGCAGCCTTGGAGGCGGTGGCAGCGAGCCGCTGTTCCCCTGCCCTGCCAGGGAGCGGAGCAGAGCCGGGGATGCCCCGATGAGCCCAGCAGCACTGTGGGCCCCACTGCCTCTGCCCCGGGCGAGAGCGATGGGGTGGAAGCTGCTGCAGGTTCCCTCTGGGTGTGTTGGGTTGTGTGGGGGATAACGCAGAAAACACCCTCATGATCAAGGGGAGATGGCTCGCCTTTAGTGTGGCTTGGAGATGGCTCTTGCAAGCTGCAAAGTGCTCTAAGTAAATGGTATAATCTGGATGAAGGGGGAGGTGGTGGTCTAGGGTAGGCTGGAGACCATGGGCATACAGGTCCCACATCTCTAATTTTTTTCTCTATTTTTTGAGAGAGTTTCAAATCTGCTACCTCTCTTTGCCTGGAAGCTGAGGGCTATAGCAAAAGCGCTGTGCATATGCTCCCTGCAGCCCTTTCAGGGGAGGTGACACTCGAAACCAAAAATGGACAGTGGAAAACACTTTTGGAGCATTGAGGATAGCTCTGAACTGTTTCTCCTCAGATTTATTTTAAACCTAGCTGCCCTGCGGTGCCATGAGGTCAGCAGCAGTGCTCCTGCTGGGAAGCTGCTTGGCAGCGAGGCAGAGCAGACCTTAATCCTTAATCTCCAGAGTACTGTTAGCAAAATTACATTTGTAAGCCTTTCTCGTCACGGGGTGGCCAGATGCCTGGCTCTGCCCGTGCCCTGTCACACCCTCTCCTCTCTCCTGGCAGTCCTTCGATGAAAGCGGGAGGCGCACGACCACCCCCTCGGCCATGCCCAGCACCGTCGGCTTCTGCCTCTTCTCCAGCCTGGACGACGGGATGGGCTATGGGTGCGTGGAGGGCGTCCTCGACTGCTGGCACCAGGAGGGCATAGAGAACAGCCAGGAGATCCTGAAGGTAACCAGCAGCTCCGCTTCACCCCTTTTTGCCCCCCCCCCAGTGTGGGATGCTGGACTGTAGCTGGATTATGTTTTTTTCCCCTTTAAAATTCCCAGTGCTAGCAACGAGCCTTAACTGTTCTGGGAAACTTCTAATAAATTCCTTTATTGAAATGATGGTGTATCCCAGAGAGCTAGAAATTACTGATAAAAATGTAATGTGACTTCCAGCTTAGCTCAAAGAGGTCACCTATATTTGTAGAAAGCCATTTAATTCCTTTACCTCACTTAATAGCTGCACCTGCAAACCTTTTAGCACTGGGATGACCTGAATTATTCCTTGTGCTGAGGTTGAGGACAGCACTTGAAACCCTGCCCAGTAATTAGTGTTTTATTATACAGAGTAAAAGGGTAATGGGGGTTGCAAATCAGGTACCTGAAGTAAACCCCCATCCCTGTCCATCTCGCTAGAAGCTGTGGGTGGGAGAGGATAACTTCACGTGTCTGTTCTCACACCATTGCTGGGTTCCTGGCAGTGATGATCACAGATTTCTCTTCCCATTTAATGCCCGCATTAGGAATATCCAGGTTGTAATAACCTCTGCCGTTGCTCAGGCTTTAAAACTCACTTGTAGCCTGGGCTTGTACAAGCCAGCTTGATAACCTGGTACTGCTTTCACCAGACTCGGGTGATACGCCTTTGCTTGTTCCTTTCCACTGGTAACTTGCTTTATTACTGGTGTCACCAGAATGGTTTCTCCAGTGTTTCAGCCCCACCGCTAGCCCTTCTGCGCCCCACTTTGTGCTCCTGCAGAGTTAAGTTGAAGGAAATTACAAGCAGTTGCTGATAATTTATTTTCAAAGAGGTGGGATCTTTGCTGTCAAATACCTCCTACAAGGCTTCTTCTGTGTTGTCTCTATTGCAAGAGCTGGTTTTGTTTAACATGAACGCCTTCAAGCTCCTTCTTGCAGCATTTGAATATGTGAAAAGGCCAGTATAGTTAGGTCTTCTAGAGAATTACTACTTCTAATCAGGCATGGGCTTAATTTCCTGTTGGTCTCAGCACAACCAGGACACTTTCCATCTCCACAGGTGGCAGCAGCTCTTTAACGTAGGATGGTGGCAGAGATGTCTGGTTTATTGCCCCGCAGGCATTTGTGACAGATTAATCAGCAAGCAAAGATCTTTTCCGAGCCTCCTTATTTTATTCTGTCGCTTTGTGTTGCAGGGCAGGAAAGCTCATTCTGCTCTAACCCTGTGGTGTTTTGCAGGCTCTGGATTTCAGCTTGGATGGGAAGGTGAACTTGACAGAGTTGACGCTGGCGCTAGAAAACGAGCTTTTAATAACGAAGAATGGAGTCCACCAGGCAGCCCTGGCAAGCTTCAAAACGGAGATCAGACACTTGCTGTAAGTCACCAGGATCGCCGGCTCTGCCGCTTCCTCCTTGCCCTCTCCGTTTTGCCAAGCAGGAGCTTAAGTAGCAGCTGATTCATGGCAGTTCGTAGCACCTCTCCAAGCGGCACCGCCGTTTTGCTGGAAGGTTAGGTTCTCTGTTAGCTTGGTCAGAAACTTCCAACTCTCTCATTCTGCACAGGTAAAACACTCAAACCTAAGAATTGTAGAAAAATATATTTTTAAAAAAAATAATCCAAGAGCCCCACTGTGCCGTCTGGACATGGTCTTTGCAATCTGCCATGGTCATTGATGGCCAAGGAATGCAAAATTTAAGACAGGCTCATGCAATTTGACAAGCAGTACCTTTAATCCTAACTGATTTCTTGCAGTAGTGTAACGTAGGTTTTGCCACGTGACAGAGGTGTGGGTGAGGTACAAAACCACCGTGCACCCCCACTTCTTTCATTTGAAAGTCAGCACCGTTTGACTTTGCAAGCTCCTTTGCAAGCCGTGCAAGCTCCTCTGGTGAGAGAGCATAGACTTCCCTGTATGTATTTCCCTGTATGTATATTTATTTACTTATACATGTGTACTACCGAAGCTCAAATATTTCTTCCCACACACCAATCGATCATCTTCTCCACCCCACTCTGGAGACCCTGGCTCTAAGCCCTGCACCCTCAGTTTTGCATTGGTTCCTTCCCATCGTGTAACTGTTTCATCCATCTGCCACGTGCACAAGCTCCAGTTGTTAGTGATGTTTTGTTTGTGCTGTATATCTTTGAATAGTTTAATATTTATCAGCTTATGCACCTACCTCCATGCAATAGGCTGACTTTTGCTGGTCATTAAGGCTGCACGTATTCCGTTAACTTGCTGGCTTACCACTTGTGCTTGCAAGCTGCCCACGTCGCTTGCATGAAACCTCACAAGATGAGGCTTCCTGCTGTTTGTTTGCATCTACATGTCTAAATGCCTTTTTATGTTCACTCAGTGGAGAGATTTGTTGTCGAGTTCCTACCAAGAAAGCTGCTCAATGTAGCAGATCTTACAAACCTGTGATCACAACCGGATGGGATGTAGCGTAAGGATGAAGTAGTAAAGGTAATAAAATGACGAGGACAAGTAAATGAGGCAGAAAGCGTCCCCAGCCACAGCTGAGGAGCTCACGTGTTGAGGTCTCAGGACCTATGGGGATAGCAAGACAGGTCCAAAGCTATGTATGCAAGTTCATACCTAGTGACTAACTGCAGCTGATGATAAAAGACCCTTGGAGAGCTTTCTGAGCTGTTCTTCTCTGCAAGCCTCTTGCAAATACCTTCTCTGGGGGAGCTGGGAAGGGTGACCTAATCCAGGCTGACTGTGCTTACCTTAGGGAGAGGGTTGACCAAGTGGCCAGAGAGAAGGAGAAGCTGCGGTCAGACTTGGAAAAAGCCGAAAAGCTGAAATCCCTGATGGCCTCTGAAGTGGACGACCACCATGCCGCGATTGAGCGCCGGAACGAGTACAACCTCAGGTAGGGCACCCCACTTCACCCCTTCCCTCCTCCTTGGGACCACTGCCGCAGCATTGCAGGGACTTGGTGACTGAGGTAGTGGCTTTGTGCCTGCTGATTACCACCAAGCTTCACTCGCCGTGGTATTTGCTAACTGCTCCTCTTCATGAGCTTTTCTTACCTCTGACACTTCCTTAGGAAGCTGGACGAGGAGTACAAGGAACGAATTGCAGCTCTAAAGAACGAGCTCCGGAGGGAGCGGGAGCAAATCCTGCAGCAGGCTAATAAACAGCGGCTGGAGCTGGAGCAGGAGATAGAAAAGCTGAAAACCGATGAGAACTACATTCGGGACCGCCTGGCCCTTTCCCTGAAGGTAACGGGGACTAAATGAAGCCAGCAAGGATGCCCAGAAGTGAGAGGCGATGCTTGCAACGTAGTCCTTGAGAGGACGTGTTAGTGCGTGCTGAGCTAGCTGAAAGTAACTTCAGCAGCCAGATAGAGGCATATCCATGAAAATTATTTTTTGGGTCACCTCAGTAGGTTCGTCCTTGGATTCATAAGGCTCCAGTTCAAATCTCTGCTGCCATCAAGTGCAGAGTGTGCGTGTGTACAGCTATCGGATGGGCTGTCTGCCCTGCGGGCTGCTTGGCTGTCTAGCCAGGAGATAATTTGGCTTGACAAAGTTTAAAATATTGCTTTAAAAACAAACAAAAACCCTTCTAAAGCAAGCTTGCTGTTACGCTTTTTTGATAATTTATCTGCTGCCTAATACAATGGTATCGCTCACCCACGACCCCTCAGACTCACATCTTTTTTTCTGGACTTCTTTTTAAAATAGTGAAGTCACCACGCGTTTTCTCACTGCTCCCTTACCATATAATTGCCCCTTGCTCAGTTAGCTCAGCCAGCTGCAGGCCCCATGTTCACACTTGCTGTTTTGCTGCAGCAAGAGAAGTTTCACGTGCATGAATTCACAATTCCTGTCTTCGGCCGAAGCTCGTAACAGTGTCATGCTCTGACTTGACTGGGGATTACTCTTTTCTAATGAGTTACCTCGTGCTAATGTTTTCCTTCTCCAAATGCTGAGGCTGTTGGGGGGGGTTTTGTTTGGTCCAGGAAAACAGCCGCCTGGAAAGCGAACTGTTGGAAACGGGAGAAAAACTGGCAGAGTATGAAAGCTTGGCAAGCAAACTGCAGAGGAACTTGGAAAACGTCCTGGCTGAGAAGGTAAATCCTCCTTTTCCCAGTACGTGTTCAGAATTAAATTGCTTTTCAGTGACTACTCTCTAGCTGCCAATTTAACTGATAGCCGAGGCTCTTGGGGTCCTGCTCCAGATGTGACCAAGGCACAGCCTGCCTTGTTGACTTGCACTGTCTGCTTGACTTCCAGTTAAGGAAATTAAAGATACATTCCACCTTAGCTGTAGTTTTATACGAATTAGGAGTAGGGAGCCTTACAGCAAAGCCATCATCCCACAGATCTGCAGGGATTTTCCCCAGCATATAGAATCATTAAGGTTGGAAAAGACCTCTAGGATCATAAAGTCCAACTGCCAACCCAACACTACCATGCAGGCAGACCTAATGTGCAGGCCCTTTTTAGGGAAGATGATACATAAGGTGTTAGATGTTACGCGGCGTCTCTGCTAAACTTCGATGAAAATCGAGGTGAACAGCTGATCGTGGTTGTATTACAATAAACTCATCAGAATATCGGCTTCTGCAAAGGCATTTCTCTGTGTGTGCATCTGTAGACAAAGGCTGATACACTGGCATTCTCGCCCAGCATCTGCTTTCCAGGCTACTTTAAAGGTGTGATTAATTACCGAAATGAGACATGTATATGCTAAGCTAGAAAGCTGTGGTCTGCAATCAAAGTTAGCACGAGAGCTGTGGTGAGATGGCAGCTAGTACTTGTTAGGGAGGTTGCTTGTTCCCCACCAGCAGGGAAGAGTAGGGTAGAGGGTGCAGGCTGCAGGGCTGGTTGCGAATGGCACCTGGGCTGTGATGAGCAGGGCTGTTTGGTGGAAGAGTAACTGGATCCTGTTCGTGCCGTTTCAGTTTGGTGACCTGGATCCCAGCAGCGCGGAGTTTTTCCTGCAGGAGGAGAGACTGGCGCAGATGAGAAGCGAGTACGAGCGGCAGTGCAGAGTAAGTAGAGCCCAGGGCTGGAGACCTGGCACCCATCTGCCCGTGTTCACCGAGAATGCCCTTAGTGCAAGCTATGCGCTAGCTGATTTCTGATTTATTAAATAAAAATTGCTCCAACTTGAATTCAGAGTTGCAGGAACTAACAGCAGAAATAGGATATATCTGAGTTTTGGTGGTTTCCAAAACAGTAGTAGTTTCTTAAAACTGAAAACGTAAAGCTTGTCTCCTCCTCCCCAGATCTTGTATGGCAGAAATACTTCTTTAAGGTGGGCCTGCAAGTATCTATTTACTTATCTGCTTTCTGATGGCTACTCTGGTTATGAGCATTAAGCTCATCTGTTCTCCATGATCCTTTTCATTCAGTAAAGGACTACCTTGGCAAAAGGCTGTCTAATCTGAAACGGCACGATAGCTCCCTTAGGAAGCTGCAGCTTAAAAACAAAGATTTTCTAGAACTATTTGCTGAATTGATACTTCTTGATAAGAAGCTGCTTGAATATGCAATTGATTTTTTTAGTACTGTCAGATACGAATCGGTACACTCAAGGTTCACTTTCTGAACCACTGACCTCTGCAGAATTGTGTGGTTACACATTCAGGGATTCATTTTTGTCAATAAACACCGTTCATTGAGCCGAGCGCATGGCATTTGGCACAAACACTTGGGATATTCTGCTTGGCAAGTGGGCGGTAGCACCAGATGGTAAATGCAGTAATGAGGATAACTTTCCTAATTTGATCTTTTGCTTCTGATTGATTTTTCAAGTAGATGTTTTTTGAGGAGGTATTTCTCCACTGTTTGCAAATGTTCCTAAAGTGCTGTTTGAAAAAAGGTCGTAGGAAGAAGGAATAAGGTGGAAGGTCCTGGAGCATGATATACTTTAGAGATGAATATGTTGAGGCTCTCAGTCTGAAGAAGCTTCTGCTGTTTTAGTACACATTGTTACTTGCACAGTTTGGAGCCTGGAGAAGGGTGGTGTTTTGCTGATGACTAACTGTGGCATGATGGCAGGATCATTGGCAAGTCTTTACCTTCTGTAATTCCCTCCTAAATGTCTCATCACGGAAGCGTGCTGATGTACAGAAGCTCAGCTGCCTTGGTTGCTTTCTCTCAGGCTTCTTTTCCCCCCCTCTCAGGAGCTGCAAGACCAGATAGATGAGCTGCACTCGGAGCTGGAGGAGTACCGTGCCCAAGGCAAAGTGCTCAGGCCTTCGCTGAAAAACTCGCTGTCAGAAGAGTTCGACATTGATATGAAAAGTCATGGCAATAGCGGCATTGAGCCTGACCAAGGTAAAGCACGTCTTCTGTATGACCAACTTCTGTGCTGTAGGTATTTATGGTAACATCTTAGAGGCAATTACATAAAAACTTTGCCAAACCTTCACAGCTTTCACAGGAAACACCACCTCCATTTTGCTATTTAACACTAAGTGGAATACGGCCGCTGTACTATATTCAAAGCTGAAACTAATATTTGCAGTTCCTTGTCTCTGTGTGTGATGGGAATTAGAGAGCTGCAAGCAGCTGCCTAAACAAATTTAAATTGATGAAATACATTCTCAACAGAATTATCTCTTTGGGCTTCAAGCATATGTATATAATTATTTTTAAAGGGCTTGGTTCAGAAGACTGCAACCCATTAAATATGAGCATAGAGGCAGAAATGGCTATTGAACAAATGAAGGAGCAACATCACAGGGATCTACATCACCTCAAACAGGAGCTTGAAGACACGGTAAGCTATTTTACCTTAAAACAAACCTTGGCAATGTTTCCAGCCTCTTCATACAACTTGGATGGTCTTGGATAAGGACTTTTTATTCCTGGACAAATTATAACCTTTCTGTGAACCTAAACCTCTACCTTCCCTGCTCCTTCTGCATGTTGCCCTGTGATGGAGAGGTGCTGGAGAGGGCTGAATGAATGCTGCAGACCCTAATAGGAGAGCAGTGAGCCTTTCCGAGGCAGTATTGCATTTTCTGTCTTGAAAGCCTGCTGCGTCTGAACTAGCCACTTTGTTCCTGCTGGCATGGGATCATTGTGGGTTAGAAAGGCTGCTGACAGGAGTCTGCACTGCTAAATGCTATGCTTGTGCTGTCTGGTGGCGTTGAAATGCGATCTGTGCTGTGGAAGTATGGAAACTCTGCTGTGATACCTGTGCTGCTGAAAGTGGGCAGTCAGCTCCCCGTTTTGTGGGTGTGAATGTTGTGTTCAGGTTTGGGCCCCTCGGGACAAGAAGGGCCTTGAGGGGCTGGAGCGTGTCCAGGGAAGGGCAGCGGGGCTGGGGCAGGGTCTGGAGCACAAGTGTGCTGGGGGGCGGCTGGGGGAGCTGGGGGGGTTTAGCCTGGAGAAGGGGAGGCTGAGGGGAGCCCTTCTCGCTCTCTGCAGCTGCCTGAGAGGGGCTGGAGTGAGGGGGGGGCTGGTCTCTGCTCCCAGGTCACCAGTGACAGGGCGAGAGGAAACGGCCCCAAGCTGCGTCAGGGGAGGGTTAGGTTGGGTATTAGGAAAAACTTCTTCACTAAAAGCATGGTCAGACGTTGGCACAGGCTGCCCAGAGAGGTGGGGGAGTCACCATCCCTGGAGGTATTTAAAAGACATGTAGACATGGCACTTGGGGACATGGTTTAGGAGATGTATGGTGTTGGGTTGACAGTTGGACTTGGTGATCCTAGAGGTCTTTTCCAACCTTAATGATACTATGAATCTATGATTTTCTGGATGTCCACCTGCAGATTAATCTTACCATGTGTACAGAAATATCTCCTTTGGCTCTACATGGGAAAAGCTTGGGTCAAGATGGGCTTATGAGGCTGGGGGGGCTCTGCTCCAGTGCCTACGTACAGTGCTAGGGCGAGCTGGCACAGCTTTGGGCACAGCACAACTCCTACCACCGGCCTGTGCTAGCATCTGTGTCAGGGTCCTGGTGTTTCTAAGCAAGCGAGACTGGCCCTGCTCAGCAGGTGAGGTGCACTGGTATAGAAGAGATGGCCAGGCTTGTTCTGCAAGAGTTGGTTCAGGACTAGAAATTAGGGGCTGTCTTGGGCTTCTCCTGCATCTGTCAGACCAGTGCCCATCTCCAGATGAGAGATGGCCATATAATTATAATTGCTATGTAATGATAATCTATTCACTTCATTTATGGCATAACACAGGTATGCTGAAACTGTGTTGTGGTGAACCTGGGAATGGGAAAAGGGGACTGATAAAATATGACCCCAAAATCATTACTTTTTAACTTTTCCTTAAGGGTTTGTCTTATGTCACTTGTGGTTTGGGTGGTTGGTTTTTTTAAAAAAAACTCATTTGCCTCCTAATTTGGGAAAGGTTTTGAAAAAGTAATCAGCGAAATAAGACTCCATTTGTAATTTGCAAAACTGACTTAAGTTGTTAGTAGCTTCTTTTTTTCATAAATTTGTTTAATGGAAAAGCATGAATTTCACTGGCTTCTACATGATAATCATTTTTATCCCAGTAAGAAATTAAGCTGAGCACTTTAGCGTTCTTTGCAAAGGACATCAATATAAGATGCTAATGTGTAAACCAAAAAGTTCTGTAGAATATATGGAAATATACAATACAGAAATGTTGGAAAAACATCACTGTAAAACATTCTGTAGAAAATGAACCACTCAAATCTGTCCTTTTTGTAGGTGAGCCATTACGAAAAGCAGCTAGATGAGACAAAAATCCACTGTGAGAAGGAGCAAGAGGATATGAGGAAGAGGTACGCTGAGGAGATAAACGTCATGGAAAAGCAAATAACTGGCCTTAGAAATCAAATTGCAGAGCTGCAAGGAGAGGCAGCACTGCTCAGAGAACAGCAAGAAAAGCTTGTCTGTAAACATAATGATGAGAAGAAGAAATTAAAACTGAGTTTTGATGAGGAAAAAGCCAATCTGCAAGAAGTATTGAGGCAGGAGCATGAAGAAGATGTCAGAGCCAGGCTGGAGCAGGTAAATGAGGAGTTCAGTCAAGAACGGGAAGAACTGATTCAAAATGGTGTCTGGGTGGAAGAAAAAATGAGGGTTTTGGTGCAGACGCTACAGGAAGAGAAGGGAGAGCTGGAACGTGGCTTTCATGAGCAACTAAAAACGATGGCGGAGGTGCATGCCCTGGAGAAGGAAGAGCTCCAACAAGAGCTGCTGAGGAAGCACGAGCGGGAGCTGGAGGAGGAAAGGTGAGTGCCGCCGCTGGCGGGGACCGCAGTGGTGTACGCTGCCCTCGATGTCTTGGCATGGTGACCAAGGTGAACCCAGTGCAGAAATGACTCCTGATGCTTAATTCAAGTGTACTAATTGTCCAGTGCTGTTACCTGTTTTATTCCAGAACACCAGGCTGCTATCCAGGGGCTTTTTCTTCTGACCTTTCTCAAGCAGATATTTCTATTGATTTTTAGCTCGCCCAGAGGCAACAACAGTGTTAACATATAACCAGGCATGATTAATTTGAGCTCTGTTCAGGATCCCTGTGCTTTACAAATCCCTGCTTTGTACTTTTAAAGCATTGGGGTTTTCAGAATTCTTTTCTGAAGAAGTAAAGGGATGGCTGGCAAAGGCATTTAGCCAAGTTCAAGTGTCAAAAGAAGCTGAAACCACCCTGGGGTGACAGGAAGAGATGGGGGTGAGAATATCTGCCCCCACAAATCTGATGACAAGTATAGAAAGGCAGATGTTGTACATGAAACCTTTCTCTGGGGACATTTAATGAGTTACACTTTTCCAAGGCAATTTCTATTTCTGAAGTTTCAACAAGTTGCCTCAAATTTCATTTTGGCTTTCAGAAACACCCGTCAAATAGTACTTCACCTAAAACTTAGTGAAAAAGTAATTTTTCAGCTTATTTTATTTAGCCTAAAAAGGCGTTTGAATCTCTTTCTGAGTTAGCCCAGAGTTTAGTAATATCTTATGTTAACCATGTTTAGGAAAAAAATGGAAAGTGACTATAACAGAAGAGCATCTCATGCAGAAACTCAGTTTTCTGTTGAAACTCAAACACTTGTGAAAAAATATGAAGAAATGATCCAAAATCTGGAAGGACGTTACCAGCGAGAGTTGTGTGAACTTGCCGAACAGCAGAGAGAGGAGAAATCTCAGTGGGAGTTTGAGAAGGATGAAATTGCTCAGGAGGTTGCTGAAGCTCATGAGCAACTGAAGGAAAGTCTGGCAAATGAAAAGGCTGTTTCTTCTGCCCTGACCCAGGAGAAAGATCTCCTGGAGAAAAACTTCAAGGAAGAAGTGAACAAGCTTGTGTGCGAGAGAGAGCAGCTTCAGAAGGAGTTGCGAGACCTGAGGAATGCTGCTGAGAAGCAAGAGAAGAAGCTGAATGATAAAATAACACAACTCCAAAATGACCACGAAAAAGAGCTAAAGAACAAAGAAGAGCATATATTCATGGTGGAGGAAAATGGGAAGCTGGTTAGGCAAAAGCTGGAGAGGCTTGACAGTGAATATAAGCGAGAGAAAGACCAACTCAATTCCAAACTTCTTGCTTTGGAGAGTTTAAACAAAGACATTTGTGTTAAAGCAGAAACGGAAAAGGCTGAGTTAAGTTTGGAAATCTCAAACCTTCAAGGGAAAATACAGAAACTGCAGTGGGAGACCCACAGTTTTTCTGCACTACAAAATCATTATAGGCTTCTGGAAAACGAGTATGCAAAAGCAAAGAGCAAAATTGCTTCTTTCTCTGGTGTGGCGCCTCTGGGAGATGATGCGGATGTCCTCTTAAATCTGCAGAAAGTGCACGAGCGAGCTGTGAAGGAAAATGTCAGAATGGCTGCTGAGATCGTCCGGCTGCAGCGCAGGCTGCAAGCTGCGGAGCGGGAGCCCCCGCAACCTCCCAGTCCCGGCTGCTCTGACTCGGGCTCAGAACGATCTCAGCTGCCAGATGAAATAGATCCCGCTTTTGAAGGGTGGCCCAGCGATTGTAAAGATGCAGACAAGGGAACAGATTCGAGTGTCCTTCCGCTTTCGGAGGCTGATGCTACAGACCTGGAAGAAGTGATGGAGGGTGATTCGGATTTGGAGAAAGCATGTGTTAAAACCGGAGCGGGCGGCCGTGCACTCAAGGTGCAGGGGTGTCAGATGCAAGGAAGCAAAGCAGCGCTGGAAGCTGATGGCAATCAGGACTGTGACAAGAATCAAGAGCTGCTTTCTTGGGTGCCTCTGCTGAAAAAAAAGAGAGATCTCAAGAAAACTCTTCAGAGAGTTCCCAGACCAAAAATGCTACACAATGATGTTAAACAGCAGAAGGTTCATCTGCTAAATCACAGAATAGCTCCCAAAAATAACGGGTTTGTTTCTGATGCTTTGAAGCTGCAGGTTGAGCTTGAGAAGGCTGAAGAACTGAGTGAAGCTTCTCTCCAGCTTGATCGTGCTCCTGGGTCAACAAATGGTGACCTGAAAAGCGTAATAGCTCAGCTTTGGAAAAGGGTGGAAGAGTTGGAAGACAGATCAACGGCACAGGCTAAACTTCTGTCACTGCAAGAACAAATTCAGGTAGAAAATGAGGATCTGAAATCTGAAATGATAAAGTTAATTGAAAAAAATAAAGTGCTGGAAGACAGCCTGCAAAAGCTGAGAAGCCTTCATTGTAAACTGGAAAGTATCAAGCTCAGAGAGGAAAACACACAGCTCCTCCAGAAAGTTAGAGAGTTGGAAGATGTCCAAGAAGAAGATGCACAAGGAAACGTAGATGCACACGGTGACAAGTTAAGACTGCGATGCCAGCTTGGGAAGCTGGAAGAACATGCCACCGCGTTTACAGGTCAGCAAGACAAGCACGCCCAAAGCGACAGCATGGTGAGAGAAACACCGGCGGAAAAGAGAGAGCTGCAAGAGCCGGGCAGAAAGCTGAAGGAGAAAGCTGCTGCTCTGGTTAACCCGAACGACATGCATTTCCACGAAGAGGGAGAGGAGAGGAATACAGTGACGCACGGCTTACAAAGCACGTGCACTGAGCTGCAGCAAAAAGTTGATCTTCTGAGGTAACGTACGCTTGCAAAGCTGTGGGAAACGTGCCGGCCCCACGGTAATCAAACGTGCCGCTTAGAAACTAACCTAGCGTCCCACTCATCGCTTCGTAGCCGCCTGCCTGTCGTACGGTTGCTGCATTAACCACTGTAGTTTAACTTTGATTAGAAAACAGTGCCTTGGACTCTAACTACTAGCAAGCAGGCTGATTAATCGTGGATAACGACGGTTGAAATAAATGTGTGTGACTTACTCCTCTCTGACTGTGACCTAACGTGAATGGTAAAACAGGAGCAACCTGCCAGCTCTTCTCTCTGTGGATGTAGTCACCTTCACAGCGTGTAGTTTACTGTACATCAGAAAACCCTGTATTTTTATGTCCACAATACTATGGTAACACTTCCAGAACGCTTTTAGCTTTTACTAATATCACTTCTTCACTCGGTTTGCTCTCTTCTAGTACTGAATGTTACTTGGAATGCTAAAAGTGCTTCTATTTTTCTCAACATTCAAGTTGATACTAAAGAATTTTGGTAACTTTTTTCCAAGCAGGAGCACTTAATGTTAGGAATCCATCAGGTGTGTGACATGGTAAATAGCATTATAACACAGAGGTTTTACCTACTTGTTTTTAACTGCTGTACTTCAGCAAGGATGTTCTTGGAGGCCATGAAGTGGCCACAAGTGGCTTAATTATTGTTCAGCACCGGGAAATTGTTTTCCAGGTATTACAGCACGGCTAAGTTATGTCTTTACAGTCACCTCGGGGCAGAAAAGGCACTTTCCAACGCTGCTGTGCCCAGCATACTGGACTCTAGAAACAGCTGGGGAAAGAGGTTGCTCTCCTAGCAAGCTGCATAGTGTGGTGTTAAGCTGTTTATGTTGTTTGTAACTTAAGGAGCGAAAGGTATAGCACGATATCAGTGAGAAACTTTTATTAGGTATCTTAGATTTTAACTAAATTTATATGTACAAAAACATGCACGTAAAGCCATTTTTTCAGGGATCTGGGAAGCGCTCTTACTAAATGAAACTTAAAATCCATATACAGTTCATACATAAAAAGTCAATTGCAGCTTTGTTTGAAATATTACAGGTAGCTTAGGCTTGTAGTAATTTTTCTCCCTGTGGGCCTAGATGATATAAAGAAACAGTTTTCACTTGTCTTGTGTCTCTGCCACAGATGTGAAGCCGAGAAGCTCAGAGAAGAAAATGCTATTCTAAAAAATGAAGTGACTTTATTAAATGAAGAAGGTAGTGCTTCCAGCCTGAAACTGAGGGAGCTAAACGGATCCCAGGAAGAAATGTGGTAAGGATTCGATGGGGCACGTACCACATGTATGCCTTCAGGCCCTCGCTGCGGTGCAGACATGATGGTTATGTCCCTCCTCTCAAAGGTCCTTCATGTGTTAGATACTCTACAAAATTTGAAATGGGTTTATTGCATGGTGCCCACTGGAAATCCAGCTGGTTTGTCTATTCCTCGTCCCTGTCACCTGCCCCAGCTTGTCCTGCCCATTCCTAGAGCCAAAGCAGGGGCTTAACTATAGGAGTTCAGATGACCCAGTAACTCATACAAACACAGGGCCTACTTATGAGATGACCTGATGCAATTCTTGCTTCAGCAAAGGCAGAGCTTGTCGGGCGGGTGCAGCCTCAGAAAAGGCAGGAAGAGGTACAATGTGACAGTATTTGAGTGACTTGGTCTTCTGCAAGCAGATAACCATCCATGACCCTGGGAGTATTCTTCCCGCCTAGAAAAGAACTACAGGGAGTACTTTGAGGAACTGAGCACTTGCCAAGCCTATGCAAAACAGTGATGCTAAGCAATGAATAAATATCCAGAATTACCTTTTCTGGTGATGTCAAACCCAACCCATTCTTGTAGGTGCGTCTATTAACAAGTGACCCTAATGCTAATGAGCTTTCATTTTTTTTTTTTTTCTGTAGGCAAAAGATAGAGGCTGTGAGAAAGGAGAAAGTGGCCGTACAGAAGATGGTTGACAACCTGAAAAAGCAGGTATACAGACTGAGCCCATAACCTTCTCTGTAGATTTCATCACTGTACAAAAGCTGTTCCTTAGATGGTCACAAAGGCAGCAGAAAATGATGATTATATACATTTAAACTTTTGATGACTGTTCTCATTAACTCCTTGGGATTGATGAGGCTTGTTTTGACGTGATCAGAAGACAACTGCAAGGCTACTGTAACTATCTAGCTTACGGGCTTGAGAGCACTTTCCATAGTCAACTTGGGAAGTTTATTTAATAGAAATATAAATTTAAAAATCTATCTTTTGTAGTCTTTGTGGGTAATGCTCTGCAGTAGCCCATGGGAAACAGAGGTTATGTGACTCAGCCTCTACTTATTTCCCAGCTGCCTGGGTCTAGGAATGCTGCCAGCTGTGACCCTTTGCTTGTATCCGTGAGAATGCAGCTTTTATTTTAAGGGAGGTTTGTTATGCTAGGCAAAGTAGAAGGTTTAAGTAGCTCTTACATTCATGTCCTCCTTAGTATTGCTTAGTAAAATTCTGCTTGCTCAGAATAATCTACTAGATCACCAGCATAACCCTCAAAATATACATCAGCATGGCAAAGGGAAGGAGGAAGAGAGTGGTTTGCTGGGTGACTGGTATCGTAGCTGATGTAATTGAGGCGAATTATGAGAAATTAACAGTGTTTGAGGTTGACCGTGCATGCAACAGGCCATCAGGAGGACTCCTACTCCTAAATATGGTTCTACTTGATCTGGCCTAAAATTAGGGCATGTAGCAAGTTAAATAGCAATAGGGAAATAAAGCAGTGCTACCAGGGTCATGACTGTTATGTAGAGTACAGTTAACAGCTGTGCCCCACTGTCCCAGGCCACCACTGAACTGGAGTGACGCTTGTCAGGTTTTTTTAATCATCTTAATAGATTTTTTTTTAGGTTTTTTCTTTCTCATCCCTAGTGTAAAAGCATTCGTAACTGATGCTGCTGTCCCAATTCAGGTGGCAGATTTGAAGACCAGGAACCAGGAGCTGGACTCTGAAAATACAGAACTTAGCCAGAGGAACTCCAAAAATCAAGCAGATGTGCAGGATCTTAATCAACAGCTGGCAAGGGTGCTCAAGCAAAAGGAAAGGGAAGTGGGAAAATGTACCCTGGAAGAATGGGAAAAGGAGAGACTGGTACTGAAAGAGGAACTGGAAAACTCCAAAGTAAAGGTATGGGGTTACATCGTCTCTAACAATATGAAACAACTGAACTTTTAGGAATGCACAGGTGCTACGGAATTAGCATCCCTTTCTTGAGCCACACGTGGTCTTTCAAAGCTGAACTTTCCTTAGTACTAGCTGCAAACGTACATGCGTGCAGCAGTGGGGGTGGAAGGAAAGCATGGCAGCAGCCAAAAGCAGGGAGGTAGAAGTGTGAAGGTTTGCCTTGAAAATGGAGCTTAGTGATGTCCAATATTTACCTGTGCTTTCCAGCATGCCTGTTCTGTTCAGTCCAGTGCCAGCCCAGCTCTAACCCGTGCCACTGGCTGCAGCATCCTCTGGCTTACCTTCGTTACTCTGTGTGTCTCTGAGCTTTTTTACTTTTTGCAGTCATCAAATATGGTGTCTTCCTTGGAGATGGAGCTCTCAAAAATGAAGGTGCAAGCTCATATATTGGAGCAGGAGAACCACATCCTTAAGCAGGAACTCGAGAAGACAAAACAGGTATGGCATCCTGTTGAGTGCCAGCAGATAATGCCGGCTGTCTCTTAGTGTGCCCTGCTCTCTTGCCGAGTTGGGAATACTTAATTTCTTTAAAGAAAGGCCATAACAGTAGGGGGATAGAAAATCTCTTGAAACAGTCTCCAGGTACAATGCACAATTGTTCAGATACAGTTGGTTTCACTTAACCTCTGCCAAAAGGTCTTCCTGAGTAGTGATTCTACAAAGGCTTTGACAACGAAGACAAAGATGTAAAGCTCTAATCAAGGAATAGACAGGGCTGTTCTGGTTTGTGCAGATGGGATAGGCAGGGGGACATTTTCCTGTGTAACTAGTGATAGCCATATAGCTCAGTTTAAGGACTGGTCTCTTCCAGCATGTCCTCTCAGGTTTAGCAGGAGGAATTCTTTCTATCTGGAGACTTCGATGTCTCACAACTTCTGAGGACAATTTCCTGGAGGGCTCGGTTATTGCCTGTGTAAGCATGGTTCAACTGGCGGTAAATATATGCTAACAAACATGGATAATGAAGGCTACAGATGAATTAGCTCCCCTATTAGGGCTCCACACAGTAATTTTCTTTACAATGTAAAGCACTCCTTTGATGCACTCAATGCTTAGGATTGATAATGGTCTTAATAAGCAAAAGATGATGAGGCCTATTCAGTAAAGAGTGGATTGGGGCTTGAGTGTAATTAAAGCAGAAGATGGAGCGAGCAAAGACAGAACAGCACAGGAGAAGGCAGAGTGTAAGCTAAGGCACTGCGTCAAACAGGAAAAGGATCAGAAATCAGCAGTACAGTATATTTTTTTGCCCCCCTTTCACGGAAGAGGCAGAGAAAAGATGAGCCCTAAAGCAAATCCAAGGGATCACAGGGCAATTAGGAATCCTTAGCATTGCTGTTGCAGGAAGGATGCCCTGAATCATATCAATGATACTCATATATGATCATTCATACCAAACTGTAGTATGCTCCCCTCTCTTCTGCTCTACCCGGAGTGGGATGCTTGGCCCAGAGGAGAAGAGAAAGCTTTGTCTAACACTTGCATGCAAAAGTCAGAAATGACACAAACACCCCTGAGAGGTTTGTTTTCCACAGCTGCCCAGGTGTCCTGATCTCTCAGACCTTCAAAATGAAGTGTCGAGCTTAATTACTAAAAATGAAAAGCTGCAGAAAGAAAAAGAAGCCCTGAGTGAGGAATTAAACAGATGCATTGATAAGGTAAGAAAGAATTGCAAATCCACATCACTACCTTCATGCTTTAACAGGCTGTTAAAATTTTTGTCACTCTCCGTATCACCCTGACCTGTAAAACTACTCTGGAGTTTTTTCTTACCTTCAAGCCAGATAAAGGCTTATGTGCCACTGTCTTTTTTTTCCCTAGCTGGTCTTAAAGAGGAAGCTTAAATTCTGGAGCACAGCTTCACTCTGATTATGCAGAAAATTCCAAACATTGCAAGGAACAGAGGCCTGGATATAAATATTGCAGCAGGACAAGGAAGACAGTGTTCCTGCACTTTTATTGCAACTGTAACATAACTCTGAACTCAAGCAGTGTAGCTAATATGCGCACTATAAATAATGATCCTGTTGTGTGGAGGTTCAGGCTGGGAGCTGAGGGGTGTTTTGCTCTCCTGCATTTTGTTTGCATAGCTGTAACTCCCTCTCGAAGTCAAACTAAGTTAAAGAAAATCCTGAATGAGTCAGGCTTACCAATGTAATCTTATTTCAGGTAGCTAAAGTAAGCTGCTTAGAGAATGCAGTTGGCAGCTTGAAGCAGGAACAGAAGTCCTGGGAACAGCAGAGTCAGACACTGAAAACACAGCTCACCGTTTCACAAGAGAAGGTATAATAGTGATGTTTGTTACAGCCCTAGATCAAAAGCACTTTTTAAATCTCCTGTAGTGCTTTTTTTTATAAAAAACCAGCTGCCTTCTGATGTGTGCAAAGATGTCATGTGCCTAAGGATGGCCGCTTTGATGGGCTTTCAAAGTGACATTCTCAAAGGACAAGAGGAAACTTGTTAAATGCAATGAGGGACTCTTTTCTCCCCGAGAATAAGCTATGTTGTTTTGCATCTACAGCCAAGCTCCTTTTGCCAAATCATTCTGCCCAGTTATTCCAAAAATACTGCAGAGACTCTGCTGTTGCTCCCCGCTCTTCTGGCGGTGGCTTGGCTCCTCACCAGGCAGGGGAGGGGAACGAATGGCTATCTGCTTGGCTAACTATGCCTGGGGTTTCTTGTTGACCATGGGCTGCCAGGAAGAATAAATAATTCAAGAGAAATCTTCTCTTCCCAGCATATCATAATAAATATTCAGGAGTGGAAGATGTCTTTCTTAAATGCAGTATTGTGGCTGTATTCCAAGTGGGTGGATACTAATTTGGAAGAAAGACAGAAAATCATGTAGTGTTTTTAAAGAGGGCTGTCAGCCTTATTGCTGCTTCACTCCTTCCATCAGAGATCCTAAATGTATGATATGTGGTGCATCTGCCTCCTAGCAGAGCAAGGTCACAAGAAATCTTGGTCCAGCACATGCCAAGCTCTGTTCCTGCTCGTTACAGGTTCAGAGTCTGGATGAAACACTGCAAAATACCAACCTTCAAATGTCCCGACTAAAATCAGACTTACGGGTGACGCAACAGGAAAAGGAAGCTCTTAAACAAGAAGTGATATCTTTACACAAGCAACTGCAGAATGCCAATGAAAAGGTAATGGACTTCAGGTGCCTCAAAGTCAGCTTTGCATGCCAGGGTTTACGGATGCTAGCTGCTGCTCTTCTGTAGCCCGCTGCTGTAGCCAACCTAGTTCTTTAGGTTGGCTTGTGTCCTTCTGATGGACACATACAGCGCTGCAGACTTGAGCAAGTAGACTGATTGATTTTTTTTAAAATCTTTTTTAAAAATTCATGAGATAAAGCTAATTTTAAAAAACTCAAAGGAGGTGGGTGCACGAAAAGCCCTGTTTTAATGATTTTTTCTGTATTTAGTAGTTTTCCATTTTAAAATAGTTAACTGTAATTAGTCATGTCAGTTGTATATAATGTGGAGATTTTAAATTTATTTCTAAAACACTTAAGTTTTGAACAGAAGGACAGGCAATGATCAGTCCATTTCCTGAGTCTCTATTCTTCCCTGAAATCTTTTTTTTTGGGGGGGTGGGGTGGAGGGGATGGATATCCATGGACAATGTATGAATTTACACCTCTCAAAGCTATAAACATATTACCAGTCAAACTAGTAATTGACAGGGGATCTAATTTTCAGTCAAACTTGGTTTTGAAAGGCACAGTATTATAGCAGCCTCTCTTAACTGATGAAGAACTGTAAATTAAGGAGGTTGTAGACAGCAGCCTTGGGATTGGTATTATGAATTCAGTTAGTAATTTGGCTTGTTTGCCATGTAATTAAGGAATATTTAATGTCCACATGGAAAAGAGGCTGTTTCAGAATCGTACAACAGGAACTAAATTACAGCTATTACTGAATGATATATAATACTGAGTTCTATTATTTGCTTGATGAGGCTGTGAAATGGAGCACAAATTGCTTTTTTGTGTTGTTGAACCTGGTGCACTCACATCAACCGTTCTGGCGCACAGCTATTAGCTGTGATTTTAGCACAGGGAAGCGCTTTGGTTTTGTGCTGTGATTGGCATGTTGGGTTTCTTAGTGGAAAACAGTGTGTAGGCTGGGAGGAAGATGGGAATCCTGCGACTTCAGAGTCTGCAGTTACTGAAAGCCTACTTAAAACCCACCTGAATAGAGAAAATGTCTGCTTCTTTGTTTAAGGCCTAACCCTGCAATTCTGTCTGTCTTAAGAATCGGGTTCTAGAACTGGCTGTGCCTTCCTCAGGGCTGCAGGACCAACAGAGGCAACTACACTGGGATGAACTGGACCAGCTGACGAAACAGGAGCAGCAGCTGCTCAGGCAGGAGAATGAGAGGCTGCAGAGAGAAGTCCAGAGCACTAAAACAGACCTGACTCACTCCAGGGAGAAGGTAACCTGAGCAAGCTGACAGATCAGAGGCAGTCCCTGCATGCTAGGAAAAACTTAATGCGTGTTATTTTGCAGTGAGTAATGCAGGAGAGGAATGTTGCTCATTAGTTCTTAATAGAAACATTTGCAGAAAGAATGCATAATGGAATAGTTTTCCTTTACATTGGCACTGAGAATGCAGATGTTCTTAAGATGTCTCAAACAGCTCTTTTTTAAGAGAAATACTGATAACTCTTGTCTGAGTCTGATCTGACTTTCAGTTAACGCCCTTCAATTTTTTTGTCAAAAAACTTCTTACTATTCCGGCATTCCTCACGTCTGATTTCTTGGCTCACAGTATTAGGCAGATTATGGGGAAGAGGAAGGGAAAGACCTTTTGTATTTTTGCCATTTTAGCTTTGAGCAACACCAGAATCTGCCACGAGTTTGAAACTAATTGGTACTCACTTAATCTAAAATACTCAGTATTTTAGCTTAAGCAGATGCAATTTAATTTTTTTTAATGGTCTGGAATGTTTTTCCACATTTGTTTGTCTCTGGTCTCTTTAGATCAGACAGCTGGAATCTACTATCCTCTCCCTAAAGCACCAAAAGCATCAAAGCCAGTCAGGTATTGTCAAAGCCATAGAGCAAGAGAAATTAAGCCTGAAGAGAGAGTGTGAACAGCTTCAGAAGGAGTTGTCATCTGCAAACAGGAAGGTTAGTTTTAGATGGTAACTATGTGACTCGATGCAGTACTTCCCACCTCTGAGAGCTGATGTGGTAAGCTGTAATTGTCTTTTCTGAGCTTTGCATTCTTTGTCTCTTACAAATCCCTGTCCCGAGGAGCTGACCGTCCTCTGTGCTTCTGCAGAGCAGGCAGGGTGGAAGTCTATGCCAACGTGCTGCAGGACTTCGAGTCAGTACAAACAGTTCAGTGGTAGAACATGGGGACCATAAACAAAACACAGCCCACTCAAGTGCTCTGTAATACACAGCGCTTGTACATTAGTGTTACCACTTTTAGCTTAAAAATCAGTTATCCTGCCTATTCTTTGAAACATGTGTCAGAGGCGATGTATAACATGTCTTAGACATCACTTCCAGCAAAGCGTTACGCTTGTCCAAGTACGTATGTCTTTTAATTGTGAATTGTCTTGATGTGCAGTGATTCATGGCTTGCATAGTAGGAAAAAAAACAAACATAGAATAAGAAACTACTCTTTCTAAGGAAATTTCTTGTCTTTATCAGATCAGTCAGATGAATTCTCTTGAACGTGAACTGGAAACCAGCTCAGAAAATGAAGGGCTAAGAAAAAAGCAAGTCAAACTGGATGATCAGTTAATGGAGGTACTTTTCAATCAATGTTGACTGTGCTGAATAGTATGGGGCTTTATCACTATCTCACTGAATCCATTAATTTATTTAAAAACAGCTTCTAGATGTGTAGGAACAGAGGAAACTAATCAAAACTAGAAGAATTAATCTCCCCTGATGCCTTAATCTCGCCTTTCATGATCAAGTTAGTGTGACAAACATGCTTCTCTGAAGCATGTTGTGGTTTATTGTAATTCACATAAGGCTTCAGATATAAAGTCAAATAACAAAAAAAAACCTGGTTTCTGTGCTTGAGGCAAGGCTAACACTTTCCTCTTCCTTCCTAGAAAACTTGATGTTACATGTTTTAACTGACATTTGCATAATGCTGCTCTTTAATGTAGAAACCTGTTCTTATTTACGATAGGAATAATTTGCTGAATTTAAGCCTTGCTATCTTATCTAGATTGTGACAGAATAACAATTTACACAATTTATTGTTACTCTAAAGGCGTGAGTGAAAACTTCAATGGAGATTCTTCCAACGCCTGCTGTAAATGTGGATGTTTGTTCAGCACTGCCGGAGACGGATCATGCTGGATGTTAGAAAACTGTATAATTCTTACTGTCCTTGGTTACAGGAACGGGCAAGCTTGACTATGTTAAGTTGGTGCCTCCCTTAAGGGCAAGCTGGACCTTTGAGTTGTCTCGCAGCAGTCTTGCCTAAACTTGATGGCCTGAATTTCAGTTTGAAACATAATTAAAATAAAAACAACAAAAAAACCCAATAAACAAAAAAAACCACAAAACACGTAAAAAACAAAAACCCACCCCAAACAAACCAACAACCCACCACAGTTTTGACTTGTTCCATAAATTAAAGCATCTTCTAGATAAGGCTTTACAACACTGTGTTTCTTCCAAGGCTTCGTGTTTTTCATCAAGAAAGCAGAGGGGAAACATGTTATGCTGAATATACTACGTAATTAGCTATGAAATTGTAAAAATTGGATTAGAAAAGATGAGATTTTGACAAGTTACTGAAAAGACTGTTTATATGCCCTGTGCTTTTATTTATGTAGTCTTCATTAAGCTTTGGGGAAACTCCAAACACTGTTAAACCCTTTAGTATAAACACCAAGCACGGAATTGCATTTTCTGCTAAAATTTGTGTTTCAAACATGCAGGGCTTTTGATATTCCTGATAACACTTTCCCAGCAGGTGTGTATAACATTCACTTAGCACTTTATAACTTCTAACTTTCTCTTTTGTGCCTGTTCTCCTTTTGTTCATGGCTAACCTGACTAGAACTCAGTGGTTGGAACTAGCAGAGAAGGGTGCAGTTCTCTTTCTGAAATAGTGTGCGAAGGTAGAGCAATCATTTTCGATGTACTACCATAGCATGGAGAAAACATTCCTTTCTTTTATGGATTTTTTTTTTTTTACTTTATTCCATACATCTTTTAAGAAAAGAAGCCGCTATTCATTTTAATGTAAAATTCTTCCTTTGGCATCTGCACTAAAGTCATTGTAGTTAGTATATCATGCAGTTTGATTCTGTGGGCCGAGGAGGTGCATACTTCTAAGGCATTGCCATGAAAATGGAGAGAAATAATGAATTGCATCCAAAAGAATTAAACTGATCGTAAGAAAATGAAAAGTGGCTCAACCCCTTCCTTCTAACCCATTGACTGTGAGGCTTGAAGGTGTATTCGTATTTACCTCTGATATCTGCATGCTTTTTCACGAGACTGTCAAATGTTTCCTTAATATTAACCGATATGTGATCGCACGCAGTGTCATCCCTAATAGTTTAGCAAGTTCGTTACTGTTCCGCTTTCTTCCACAGATGAATATGGCAAGACTATGTTGTTTTCATTAGCCACACAATTGGTATTTATTTTTAAGACACTGTTAATATTAATTGACTGTTTCTTCAGCTCTTTCATTAGATGCTCATGTGCTTCACAACATTACAGGAAACCCTAAAGAAATTCCATCAAAAGCTCATTATTTCAACTGGCTATATTGTCAGCAAAATAGCTCCTTTTACAGACAAGTTCGTTCAAGAGACCCTACTGAAAATTTAAAAAAATCCAAATAGTTTTATTTTTAAATACTTACAAACCTTTTTTCCATTTACCTGGGCCAGCAGAGGTGTACAGATGCTAAAAGGGCCAGAAGAGCTGCACCACTGTGAAAAATGCTTAGTTCTTTGTATTACAGATGGATTCAATAACTGAAAAATGATTATGAATTGAAACCTTAATTCTACCACTTCTGAAAGGAAAATTAAAAACACTAACATTAACTTATAGAACTCTTCCAAAGGGATCAGAGTTTCAAGATGAGTGAGAATTTTGTCAGCTGAACTTTATGGGAAGAAAGTATTAATCCTACATACGTTCAAGTGCAAAGCAACTTGCTGGAACACCGGGGGTTTTACTGTACAGTTCTGGTCTTTTTTTAGTATTATAAGCTATTACAACTGTCAGCTAGTCTTACCTGACTTTTACTTTAGTCTAGGAAAATGCTAAATAGTCACACGAAACAATCTTAGCTTTTAATATCTTCTGGAAGTTCATCGAATGCTGGGCCAGTTTAACTTGGGCTCCCATGGCTGCGATGCAACTGTAGTAAGGTAATGCCAGAAACACCTCTTTCCTAGTCACCTTCATCCAGTAACTGTCACAGCATTGCTTGGGAGCAGCACTCAATTAAATGACGTGGGGAAGCTAAACTGTTTGGGACAAGTCTGTCCTGAGGCGCTCTTTCTGCTGTAGCAAGGGCTCTTAGGAATGCGATCCTTTTATCCCATATGCAAGGCCTAGTTTTAACAACAAAAAGAATTTTCTGGTAGTATAACTTCACAAACAACAACCAGGATACACAAATTCTTTGTTGGTATATACTACCTTTCCATTATATAGATTTGCTGACGCATTTGGTAACCTTTTTTTTAATGAAAGCAAGACTTAAATTTGGATTAAACTACCTCAGATTACTACATGCATCCACATGTCAAGGTCCCCTCTGAGTATACTCTTGCTCATGCAGCACAGACATGCAGGAAGTCTCCAGACTTGCTATCAAACTCTGCTTGTGGCATGTCTTGAAATGAAAGTTAAGTGTATTAATTTCTGCAGTTGGTAGTGAACATAACAAGATATATGGGATTCTAAACACTGGATATGACTGAATGTCATATAGCAGCTGACATCAAATTACTTAAGTCATCATACATTAAACTGACAATTTGTTTTGCTTTTGAGAACGTTCTCTCTCTAGCCTAGATTAAAAACTAGAACTAATCAGCACTGGTGGACAACTTCTTCAGCCTGCCTCATGCTAGTGCTTTTATTTCTAAGTGGATACTATTTTCAGAAGAGCTGCAGATCAGGGTTAAAATTTAAAAGAACCAGTAAGTTAAAACTCACCACAGGCCCATTTACCTTTGACAGGATTTAATAAGAAATTAGTGAATTTATAACTCGGGTCTGAAATTATGAATCAAATCGATTCCTTTAGACTTCAAAACTGTACACAAAGATGTGTCTTTTTTCACTGGAAAGAGAAAAGCTGTCTACTTAGCTTCCGTTGCTGAGTTCAGGCTTGTTTCTCTTGCGTACAAGAAATGGCTCCAGACTAACCCGATGCCCAGTGCATCACTAAAAGATATGTTGTACGAAGGGCACTGCTGCCTTCTCCTGATGGCTGATTTACATTACTCTTCAGATGCTCCACTCAAGCGCCAGTGTGATGCTTAGCCAGCCACCGCACGCCCGGGAGCTCCAGCAGCAAGGCTGTGCTATGGTGCCCAAGGAACAGTTCCTGCAGCTCCAACACCAGCTCCTACAAGCAGAGAGGAGGAGTCAACGTCTTCAGGAAGAACTTGAAAGTAGACCCTCTGAAACAAACATGCAACAGGTAAAGATCTCATTACTCTGCAGGTTACAAGTTTTAAAAACGATATCTGGTTAGTTTTCTTGTGTTTTCAGTTCTGATGAGATCCGTTCTCTGTTTATGCCAGTTCAACAATTAAAATCAGTTCTATCAAGATAAGTATAAAATAAACCTTTGCTGTTTAGCATATTAGGCTTGAGCCGTAGCTTAATTCTGAAGTCCTTTCAATCTTTTTGAAATAAAACCTACTCCCACCCACTTTCAACTGGCTTTTCTCCTTCTGATCAATGTGCATTAAGTGTTTATAGGGTTTTTGTTTTGTTTCCTTTACCTAATGTCCATGTCTGGAACCATTGTTTTTTAAAAAAATACACTATGCATATTGCACAAGCACATACCCATCACACATAAAATACCAGCTGGGGCTGTTGCTGTCACATGGAGATCTGTCTGCTGTAGTAGAGCAGAACACAAACAAATTAATCCTCTTTATAAGGTCAGCCTAATCTTTGTTATTTGGCCACATGCCAAGACATCGTTTGGACAACACTGTTACCTTTATACAGAAACTTCAGCATTGGCATTTCTGAGGAAAAACAATCTAATTCCAAGGAAGACCATAGCTACTGCACATATTGGGCTGAGTCACTTTTAGTGTTTTGTTTTGTGTGTTTTAACATGTAAAACTGAATTATAGGCCATGGGTAGGAGAGTTTGCATCTCCTATATAAAACTAAGCTTGGGGACTAGGCCTCCCAAATGACTGTTTTCAAAAAGTAACAGAATCTCTGAATCTGTAAAGCTTTGGCTCAGGCCGTAGGTCTTCAAATAATATTACAACTTTATTTTATGAGAATCTTATGAGAAAAGATAAAGCTCTAAATAACCTAGATTAATAAAATTGTTAGTATTTTATCTGTTAGCAGAAAAAACCCTACACCTTTACATTATAAATTCAGATTGCAGTCACACAGTAAAAAGACCAAGACTTTGAAGCTCAAAAACCTCTGAACGTGTTAATAGTGTATTCTGAAAAAAAGTATTATGGAGAGAAAGTATATGCAGTAGCAGTTTGTAAACTTTCCAAAACCTGAAGTAAGAATTCTTTTTTAAGAAAGACGTAATCTAAAAGTTCCCCCCAAAGAAAGAGCTTAACAGCAAATAATATAGAATAAGTAAAAATAAATCCATTGTAAGGTTCTCTCCCTTTCAGCGGAGTCCTGCTGGAAGTGCATTACCTCAGGCTAATGTACTTGGTCACACACAATGGGAATTAGAGCGTGCAGTTTAATTTTGAAATCAATAAAAGCCATATTACAGCAGTAACATCTGCAAATGAATGTGCTGTGTATTGCATTAGGAGTGATGACTTTGTAATTTTGCCTTTGAAAGCCTGAGAAACAATTTGCAAACTAGTCACATCCTGGAACTTGTAGTTATACAGATAAATCACTTCTACATTTCCTGTAAAAGCTTTTATTCTGGAAAGCTTCGTGAATTTAAAAATACTTTGAGAGGCTTTGCAAATATTTGCTGTCAGTGCACTAATCCACTTAATCCTTTTAAGTTTTTCCTATTGATTTTATTTTTATTGCTTAAAGTGACTGGGTATTCTGGTTTATAACATCTCCTACAACTTTTTTTCATGGGCTTTACTGGATAACTTTCTAAAATCATTATTAAACACATGCATTCTACAACTATAAACAAGACCAAATTTGTTTTAGTTTGTCTCAATTTTGACATTTCTGTGAGCACATCTTGCTTTAATTCTCACTGTTCATTTTTCTTCGTCACCTGGATTTCTAGGGTTAACATTTAGTTGAGCTTATGTCCATTTTAATGTCCCCTTTAGCAACTTGAAAAATTACATCCTAATCCCTCCTCATCATCCTTTCACCAGTGAGTACGACGTCAGGTTATCCATGCTTTCTGTGTAAACTTAATCACCTAGTTTTGCTGCTTTGCACTGTGCAGCTTTCTTAGATCCTGAGTCCTTCTGTGTGATAAGGTATCCAAAGCTGTCCCCCTCCTTTTTGGAATTATTTTATGTTCATCATGCTTTGCAGTTTTCATTGCTTTTTGATGATTGCTATTGTGGTCTGCATTTTCGTCATTTTACAGTCAGCCTTGAGCTGTTGCCCTCCAAAGGCTACGGTCATGTGTTCAAATTTCACTAAATTAAAACTCCTGAGCCTTTTCTACTGTGTTAACCTGTCTGGACTCCTCTGAATTCCAAATGACTTTCTGCTGTGTCTAGTGCTAGATTCTTACCTGCTGCACAGTAGCAGTCGCTGCACTTGCTCTCGTATTCCCTGCTCCATAGGTAGATTTGGGAGCCTGTTAATGACCCAGTCTTTTCCTAAGTTCTCTTAGAACCCCTGCTAACCAATATTTTTGTTCTGAGTACTTAGACTTGCTCAACTTCCCCTTTCTTAGCTCTTGATTTCAAAATTCAGATCACCTCTGACCAACAGCTTGTTCACCTGTCTCAGGAAAAGACTTACAACTAGGTTTAACGTAGAAATGCAAATAAGTTTCAAAGGAGGTCAGCTGGACTGCATTTTTCACAAATGCTATTTGGCAATCTGTGAGATTATATATATATATAGTGGCAGATAATTTCCTCTAAGGAACTTAACTGCTTTGCTAATTGCAGTTAATCATGGCCACTGATCTTTTTAAAACCGTGGATGAGCCATCAGAAGAGCCCTTGCATCTAGAAAATGCATCCTAAATATGTCCTCGATTGCATATGTGTAGTGCTAATACTAGTATTTAGAGAAATATATGATTCTCTGCATGTTTTTCTTTTGTGTGTGTGTGTTTGTTTCTCTTGCGTTGCTTGCTTCGCTTGTATTGGTGGTTTGCTTTAACTAAATATACGTACGTATTTAAAAGAAAACCTGGATATCAGGGTGAAGTATCCCACTTGCCTTCTTTCTCTAGGCCTTGCTACCGGAGCAGCGAGCAGTGCATGCAGATTCCTACCGGAGGATCGGGCACCTCTGACAGCTTGGCTGCTTACGATCTCATTCCTTACCATGATAAACACACACAAACACACAAACTGGCATAAGCTGAGAAACTTGAGGATCAAATTATTTTGTACTTTTTTTCTAAAAAAAAGTCTCCACAGTGTTATTTTTTATTTATTTGTCTAGAAGCTATTTTGTGAAAGTTCATAAGCTGTCTTTTTTTTTAATTTGTTACAAATGCTTTTTATTTATGTTATTTAAAATGTGGAGTTGCTCAGTGTGGAAAGAGACTATTTTTCTCAAATGGTACTAATTTTATATGAGATTTGAAGAAAACCTGGGGTATTTATACTGCGTTTTTGTATAAGATGTATAAACTTAACAGGGAAAGATGAAATTTTTTTGATGTAAATGGAAAATAAAAATTTTTTTAAACATAATGTCTCTTGTCTTAATAGTATCAATAGCTTCAGCTTTATGAACAAGGATTAACCTATTTTAGACAAAATGTCTTTGATACCAAGGACTGTCATATCAGGACTTCTGCTAAAGAGAGCTGAGTATCCCTAGTTAAGTACATCCCCTATTACAGTTCTTTCCCAGATGTACCTGCACATCTAAGAAGAATTTGCGTCGTACCTGGGCACATTCTACTGCTGTGGCCATTAAGTAAAAAGGCAGTGCCAAGAAAAGGGAAGATTATTAACACACTTGTTTCTTGGATAACATTCCTTAGTGCTTTTTCTTTTGTTTCAAATTACTAGATTAAATTAGATTTTTAATATTTTAAGAGGTCAGAAAGACACCTCTTAAGGCCTATGGCTTTTTCTAGTTGGGACCCGTGAACTATCTCAGCTGATTTGCTTTCAAGGATCCCTTTGTCCCTGTCTTTCTAATGACCTTAAAGCTAATGCTTGAGCTGGCTTCTCCCATTGAACATCAAATAATGTCAAGTTAAATGGAACATTCTCAAATCAACTTTAAGCCAAAAAACTAGAGATTGCAGGTATTGAGATGACTATAATTCTTAGTTTCCACTTACCTACTCAATCAAGGCTCCTGCAGCCACTCCGAAGTGTGATAGTCAGCCATGGTTTTGAATTCCAATCAAATTACAAAGGACTGCTCAAGGTAACTTGGCTAGAAAGGCCCCTGCATGTTCTGCTTAGCAGTACTTGTTTCAGTCTGGAAAAACAGCCAGTACAGCAACACTAAAACTGCTTTCTATATGACTCTAATGTGACTTTTTTCAATCACTTTTTCATGTGACCATATAACCCCATACACAGACTTAAGGGGTTTCTGGTGTTACAATAAATAAAATGTTGAGTGGACCTCAGTCGGTCCCTTAAGGGGATCTTTCTGCAGTGGTTTAGATGAGCAGCTACCTACCTGAAACACTCCTCCCTTGGTTTTCACTTACCCTCCCCCACGTGTGTGAAGGTACTTTGGTTTTGAAGGTGTTTTGTTAGTGCTTTCTTAAAGCTAATCTTCTCAGATGACCTTCCTAGAATTAGAGTAACAAGCTAGCATTAAAATAAAGAATCCCTTTCCCCTGCAGTCAGTGTCTGAAATTCCCAAATAGAAATGAGTTTTCATGTAGTTCCTGGTGTTTCTAATTCATTTGGGAAAATTTCACTCGACCAGTGGCTTTTAGTTAGACTCTCTGTTATCTCGCTGAAGAAAAGAGCAAAAGCATTTTAGAGTTACTGTGTGGAAACAGTAGTTATCAACAATGCATATAAAAAAAAGAGGAAATTTTGGCATAATAGCATCTGACTTTTTAAAGATATTACTCAGTTTCAAGGGGTCTTTGGCATGGGAGAGTTATACTGTCAAACTAACATGCCCTTATGCCTTCACCTTCATTTTTTTCTAAAATTGTTAAGATTTTGATTGGCATTTTGTTTCCCACATTCAACAGAAATATGGCAGCACCTAAGAACCAGAAAAGGAAACTATCCAGATGTGACTATCACAGTCAAGGCAGAACTTAGAATTTTATATCAATTTTTCCTAGATCTGGTAGTCTCAGGTATAACTTAGACTTGGAAAACTAGTTCAATGCTGTGAGTGTCCTTGAAGAGTTGCCGTAATATTTTGCTTCTATGACTGGTTTATTAATTTAGTTGACTCTAAAATAGACTCACCTGTGGAGTGCCAGCTGTTTTCTTAAGCATAGACTAAAAAAAATGGAGACTGGTGAATGTGGACTGATTTTTGTTAACTGATTCTCACATAAATGTTGCTTTTCAGGGGGGTCACGAGCAGCTTCTAAAAATGATGGAAGAACGTATGATGGATGTTGAACAGAAACTAAGGCTTGTGAAGAGGCTTCTCCAAGATAAAGTAAATCAGCTGAAAGAACAAGTAAGCATTCTTACTCTCTCCTTCAAACTGTCCCCAGTACTTCTGTAAACAACTAAGTGGGCAAAAGCTGCCAAACCATTCTTGCTTAGAATAAAGTTAAAAGTTCTTTCCTTTTTCTTTGAATGCTTCTGAGCTAAAACACAGCATATTTGCCCCAAAAATTCCTAAAAGGCCAAATTGGAAACTGAATCCACCGCTCACTAATTTGTTTAGTATGCTGATGCACTTCAGGTCAGGAAACAAATATCAAATTTGAGCCAAGTATCCTAACTGGAAATGTTGCTTAGAAAAGGAGGAAAAAGAATTTGCGGAAGAGTACAGGCAGGAGTACTGTACAATGATTGATTTCTCAACACCCCCTGCCCCAACACACTCTTTGCTTGACATGGTTTGGGGGCTTTTGTTCTTGCCCTGGTCTGACTTCTTCAGAAGTCTTCGATAGCGTAGGAAAAGGTGGCTTTTGAACACTTAGGCATGATGTGATAACAGAGTCTGTTTTCTACCGAGGTACAGCCTCCTCTTTCATGTTAAGGAAGTGCTATCCTGACGGGCTGTCCTGCCACAGGGCTGCTCCCAAAAGCCTGCAGACAGGTGCTAGACTGCTCTACCCCATTTTATTTACTCAATTTTTTTTTTACCTCAGAAGAAGTATCTCTGTGGGGTCATGGGACTTGTGGATCCTCTTGTGTACTGGACTTATCCGTAGACGATAAATGCTATAAAGCAGTACTTGTCTGACGAGATTCATCTGACGCTCTCTATCATCTACCTGATCTCCTTACAGAGTCTTTTCCATTTCAAAATGTTCATACTATTTATAAAGACTCCACAAATGTATAGGTTTTTAACAAAGGAAATAAGATGAATAGGCAGGTTGTCTTCCTTTGTTATCTGAGTTGCGATAAACACATTCAGCTACTTTCCTAGCCCTGTTCTTGCTTTTAATTTTTTATTTTTACCTGACTTTTAATTTGCTGAGTAATTATGTCCTATTCACAATTCAGCTTTCCAAGAACACTAAAGCAGATGCAATGGTCAAGGATCTCTATGTTGAGAACGCACAACTGCTGAAGGCTTTGGAGATGACAGAACAGCGGCAGAAAACTGCTGAAAGGAAAAACTATTTACTGGAAGAAAAAATTGCCAACCTTAATAGAATAGTAAAGAACCTGGCGTCCCCGTCATTTAATTCAGCGTCCGAGATAAGGTCGTAGCAAAGCCATTAAGTCTGCCGCATTCCCGTGCACTTTACTGAAATGTTAATATTTCAGCTTTTCACTGTGTTGCCTTTTTGTATCGATGAATTTTAGTTAACAGATGCCTCTAAGGAGAGAACAGAGCTAAATCCCAAACCGCACACTGCCAAAAGAGAACTTTTGTTTATTCCCAAACTGTGTTTCTGCTAAATTTTGCCTGAAAGTAGTCTTCACTATGTAAAAAGAAAAAAGGCACATGTTTTTTCTAGGTTTCATTTTGATACTTTGGTTTTAATTTAAAATATAAATTCTGAATTTACTGTACTGAGGTGATTATTCCTATCTAGATTGAAGCCAAGGTCTAATGCAAACTTCAGTTAGTGAATTTAAAACCTCAAAAGATTTTTGGCTTTCTAGGATACTTTATGGTCCAATCCTAATAATACTGATAGGTCAGTCTTCAACACTGTCAGTATAACTGCTGTTGAAAGCAAGGCTTTCCTGATACGCTCGGTGTCCTGCAAACTGATTCCCATTTGTGTAAAGCAATATGCTCCACCTTACACGTTAGGCTTCTGGGTTATTCTTCGTGGCTGCTTCTCCACAGAGCTCAGAAAAAAAGTTTTCTTAAAAATATGAATATAGACTACTGCCTCCAACTAAGCCTAACAGTATTTCATCTGAAGAAACTTCCCAGCTGAGAAATAAAGACTACTACTATTTTTATTTTTTTTTAAGCTGTGCTGCCAGACAACTTAAATATTGTAGAGGCCTTAATTTTTTTGGTTTTATATGTGGAAATAAGTTATGCTAAGCAAAGGAAGAGTCACTAAACAGAAGTTAAGATGTAAGTTTTGTTTATATAATTTTTAAACTCAGTAAAGCAGTGGAGTATGTTTATCAAACAACTGGCAGAAGAATGAAGAGGGGGACTTGAATGATTTCTTTAGTGAAATCCTGTCATCAGGCCTCACAAGCCTGGAGCTTTGCCATGAATGCAGGGTTCCTTTGGACCTGAGTGATAATTTGGAAAGTCTTGTCTTTTGTAGTAGGTCCTACTACAGAATCTAAGTTTGTAAGTAATAGCGAAGAAACATATTCGATGTGAATATGAAGAACTCAGGGAATAACAGCCTAAATTAGCTTCCTTCAACATTATAAATGTGGAGATCCATGTCAGCAGATGAAGATAAATGTGCATGAGGAAAAGCAGGATAAACCAAATGGTATTTAGATGAGCATTACCTTAGTACTCCCAGACCAAGATGCGGAAGTGCTGTAGTCACGAAGGTTGAGGAGCATCGAGGTTTGTAATGAGAGGTAATAGCTCCGATATGATCAGTCGGTGAGGCTAGGGAAATGCAAGTTTCCTGGGAACACCTTCAAGGCTGAGCCGGCTCTGACACAGAAGCTGCTGAGTAAGAGCTTGCGTGCTCAAATGCTTGTATACAACCTGGTACTGCAAAGAGTCTAAATGCCCTGCAAAGGCCTTGCCTCCATCAGAACAGTACAACACACTTAAACAACGTAAGTAAAACTGGTGAAAGGGGCCATACTGGCAACACTTGAAACTGGACCTCTTTAAATACGCATGAACTGAGAATGCAGAGGAAGAGGGTGCGGCGTTGTATTTCTGCAACCGCTAGCAAGGTGACAATTTTGACAGCACTTGTAATGAGCCAAAAGTCCCCCAGAAACCGGGGTAACACTGCCTGGAAGCTGTGGAGTAACTTGTGGAAAATGACTTCCACTTGGCACTGATGAGCATGTGGCTGTAGGGGATGCTATCTACGTCCACATGGTTCCTTCCCAGTTTGGGAGGGTTGATGGACTGAACTAGACATACAGGGTATGACTTCCTCTTCTCCACCCCCTCCTCATCCATTGCTTTTTGCAGGAAATATAGTGGAAATGGAAATACAATCATGTAAGAACACTGTGTTGGAGTATCACAAAGTCCTTATAAATTATTTCACTGCTAATCTATCCTAAATGCCTCTATCAGGTATTTCTCTAAGTAATCTCAAATTCAGGCATTTACACGTCCCGTTTTTCAGCAGCCGCAAAAAATTTTTTCACAAATTTGAAATGTGTCAAATATGGCAAATTGCATTGATGTAAATCAGAGCTTTTAAAAATCTGAAGTAGTGAGACTGTCTTTCTTTTAGTATTGATCAGTAAGTGGTATCAGTTATAATAAATGTCTGTGTGCGGGTACCAAGGCTGCGTGGTAGCAATACGGTAACTGAGCACTCCCTGAAACCATGCCTACGCTACAGAAATTAGCAAAGTTTCAAAATACTTCCAGGAATCAATGTGAATGAGGTTTAGATGATCAGAACTGTATTTGGAAAGACATCATTAGCTAGCACATTTGAACACTACTTCATATCTTGACCTAGGTTTACTTCTAATGCACAGTACGTGACCGAAATCTGAACACTGAACAGAGAGAAGGAGTGCTTCACTTAAAATACTGTGGAATTAATTTCACATTGCTTAATTGTAAAGGCTGGGCTACTTAACTAATTCTTTGCATCTCCTGGTAGTTACCAGGTTTTTATAAACCAAAGGTAGAGACGTTTCTAGAGCACAGTACCAAAAAGGGAGTCCAGATGTTGGAATAGAAGGGAGAAACAGAGCAAAGGGATTTTGACTTCCCCCTTTCTCACCCTATCCTACCTTGCTCTACTTTTCTTTCACTTAGCTTCAAAAAATTAAGGTAGCCACATGAGGGAGGAGGAGGTGGAGGAAGAAAATGTTTGGTAAACATTTTTTAGACAAAACTCCAATTTCACTGGAATACTTGTGTGAATTAATTCTCAGAAGTGCCTTTTGTAATTACATATTCCAGAGCCTTTCTGTACTAGCCTGCTTTTGTTGCTACAGGACAAATCAGGACGATCCCTTCCCAAACGGAGGGAACACAGAGAAAGGTAGCGCTGCTTACAAACGAGTGTCATGTGGCTTATTGGTTCCTTGTGTCAGCTCAGATGATGAGCAGCTAGTTTTACAAAGTCCAGACTACTGAAAATAAGCATATAAACATGTAAGTTATTAAGCATTAGTGGTCTTTTGTGCATGAATGTGTCTCCTATGCAGTATAGGCATTTTAAAGATACCAAAGTATTTAACGGGGTTGTACCAGTCAGAAGGCACTGAATTTCTAAGCCTCGTTCGTACAACAAATATTAACTACTTATACTACCAGGAGGTGTTTTAGATGTTTTCAACTCTTGCTTTACGAATCACTGTGAAAATAAATGCACATAGATATCCAGGGTTGGGAGTTTTGGAAGAGGAGAGACCCCAAGTTAAATTTATGTGTACTAAATTCACACAGTTGAAGTGCTACTTGTCAATTTAGAATGATTTAAAAGTATACATTGTCGCACATTCTCCAATTACCACTTTAAATACACGGAAAATTGAATTCTTTGAATTCTGATTGAAGAAAAAAAAAAATAAAAAAGGATTGTAACATATTTGATTTGAGCCAGAATATATGTAAGGTAGAACAAGGGACAGTCTGGACCTATCAAGAGTAAAATCCTTTTGTTTACTTTCAGCAAATGACATCACTTTCTCTCAGGTTTTCCATCATTTACCTGTTAAGTCTCCCGTTTGGTGTCACATGCTGTCATTTCATGACAAATGACTTATGTATAAATGAAAACAATTGTATATTTTTATTTTATATTGAGTTTGTTTTGTTCTAGTGTAATATATTGTCCTCACAACATCATGTAAAACCGAGAGATGAACCAACTTACATGTTATTTATAATGAATGTAAAAACAAACAAAAAAATTACTGTATGATCCATACTTGTGTCTTCTGTTTTTTATCTAACGTGAAAATAGTTCAGTATCTTCCCGTGGAAGCTGTAGGTACTTCAGGTAGTATCTGCAAATTCATCAAAGGCATACAGAAAGCTGTGATAATAAAAAGGCTGTGCTGCCATCCAGCAAGACCTGGACAGGCTGGAGAGCTGAGCCGAGGGGAACTTCATGAAATTCAACAAGAGCCAGTGCCAGGTCCTGCCCCTGGGGAGGAACAGCCCCCCGCACCAGCACAGGCTGGGGGGGACCTGCTGGAGAGCGGCTCTGCTGAGAGGCCCTGGGGGTGCTGGGGGGCAGCGAGGTGACCCTGAGCCAGCACCGGGCCCTTGGGGCCAAGGGGGCCAGCGGTGTCCTGGGGGGCATGGAAAGGAGTGTGGGCAGCAGGGCGAGGGAGGTTCTCCTCCCCCTCTGCTCTGCCCCAGTGAGGCCACATCTGGGGGGCTGCGTCCAGTTCTGGGCCCCCCAGTTTAAGAAGGATGTGGAACTGCTTGAGCAAGTCCAGTGGAGAGTTACCAGGATGCTCAGGGGACTGGAGCATCTCCCTTATGAGGAAAGGCTGAGAGACCTGGGTTTGTTCAGCCTGGAAAAGAGAAGGCTGAGGGGGGATCTCATCAATGCATATAAATACCTGAAGGGTGGGTGTCAGGGGGATGGGACTGGACTCTTTTCAGTGGTGCCCAATGCCAGGCCAAGGGGCAACAGGCACAAGCTGGGACACGGGAAGTTCCCCCTGAACGTGAGGACAAACCCCTTCCCTGTGCGGGTGCCCGAGCGGGGGCACAGGCTGCCCAGAGAGGCTGTGGGGTCCCTTCCCTGGAGACATTCACCCCCCGCCTGGACACGGCCCTGTGCCCCTGCTCTGGGGGTGCCTGCTCGAGCAGGGGGTTGGCTGGGATGATCTGCAGAGGGCCCTTCCAACCCCTGCCATTCTATGATTCTGTGAAAAGGGCTGTTTGGCAGCTACTGAAAGTAGGTTTTTTTGCATTAGGGAAGTATAAAATGCATTGAAGGGTAGTGGATACAACTCAGCTTATTTTCAAGCACACCTTTCCCTCAACTGAAGTCACATACCTATTCCTGGAATCACCAAATCATTAAGGCTGGAAAAGACCTCCAGGACCATCAAGTCCAACTGTCAACCCAACAACACCATATCTCCTAAACCATGCCCCCAGGTGCTATGTGTAACACCACCAGGTGTTGACCAGGTGACTCCCCCACCTCTCTGGGCAGCCTGTTTCAATGCCTGACCACTCTTTCAAGAAAGATATTTTTCCTAATATCCAATCTAAACCTCCTCTGATGCAGTTTGAGGCCATAAAGGCCATTCTTCACCTTTACTTGGAAAGTACTGAATGCTTCTTGTATGCCTCTCTTTAACCTTCTAAAACTTCCTCCTTTGGTAACAGGTGTGGAAGGTGGGGCGGTGGAAGCACAAGGAGCGCCTCAGCTTCCCCCCCGCTGGTGAGGCAGCGCTGCCACCCCGCCCGTGCCCGGCCAGGTGAGGGGCCCCAGTGCCAGCAGGGCGGAGAGGCCGGCGGCAGCCCCCCTCAGCCCGCCGGCGGCGGCCCCCCTCAGCCCGCCGGCGGCGGCCCCCCTCAGCCCGCCGGCGGCGGCCCCCCTCAGCCCGCCGGCGGCAGCCCTGAGGCGGCTCCCTTCCCGCCATCCCCGGCCGCGTGCGCCCTCCCGGCCGCGCGGGGGCGCTGTGAGAGCCGCCCCCCCACCGCCCCGCGGCCTCTCCCCGGAGGCCGCTTCCCACAAGCCCCCGCGCGGCGGCCCCGCCACCTCCCCTCAGCGCTGACACCCCCCACGGTCCCGTCCCGGTGTGCGGCCATGCGGGCGTCGAGCTACCGCTGCCGGGCCTGAAGGGGGTCGGGCCGGCCGGGCCCCGCACCCTGCGGAGCGGGGAGAGGCGCCGGGCATGCGGGCGGTGGTAGCGGGGCGGGAGGTGGGATGCTGTCGCGGAAGAAGACGCGAACGGAGCTCTCCAAGCCGGGCGAGGTGCAGGGGAAGTACGTGAAGAAGGAGACCAGCCCTTTGCTTCGCAGTGAGTGGCGGGGACGGGCAGGGAGGACAAACCCGAGTCCTCCCGGGGACGGCGGGGGCTTGTCCTTTGTGTGCTGGGACGGGGGGCCAGGGGGGCTCTGGGGGCCTGGCGCCGCTTTGGGGGTCCCCTCCCCTCAGGAGGGGGGGACACTCCTCCTGTGAGACCGGGGAACTGTCAGAGGGAGGTTAAACCTGCATTAAAGGCTGAAATAAAAGGTAGCCCTACGCATAATATACCACCAGGTGCTGACGATCAACAAACTTTTGGGGTTTTTTTTGGTCTTCTCAGCAGCCGTCGCTCACTTTTCCACAGGTAGGACTTAAGATAGTCTCCAGTCAGATATCTTTCAGCCGAGCAGGACAGATCACCTCTCTCTTTTTTCCAGAAGTTGGTGGTTGTTTTCCCGATCTAGGCTGTGCATGCTGCCAAAAGGTGTGTGCTTTGAAAATGAGATAACTGTACATAGACGGTTGCATAAAATCCCTGCGGAAGCAAGTGCTCCAGTTCTAAACCATAAATCAACTCGATGAGGTCACCACTATGTACCTTGGATGCGCCGGTCTTCGTGTGGTTAACCTGACGCCGGTGCCACAGCCCTGGTTTTGCTCCGGCTTTACAGAAGGCTGACAAAACGCACATTGAAAGAGCGCTTGGGTTTCTTGTTGTTAATCTCAGAAAACAACCTGAGGCTGAAACCTATTGTGTTAGAATTGCAGGATTAGCTTGGAGACCCCAACTAGCAGCAACTGATTTACTGGCGGGAGTAGGCACTTGGCTTTTCTGGATGAATTTGCTGCACGAATAGCTGGTTCCCCAGTCAACGGGCAAAATCATTTAGTAGTCTGATTACATTGACCTAGTCTTTAAAAAAAGAAGAAAACCTAGAACCCACAAAGTTTTTTCAAATTAAGCGGTAGGCGTGTCTAAGGGGTTAACACATGCTATTTGCCATGATGTAATGACTAGCCATTACATGCCTGCTTTGTAATGATTATAAATTTACCAATGACACCTTCTGGGCTGCACTGAATTTTTATGCTAAGTTATAAGAGTTTATTAATAAGAAGGAATTAACAATAGGCATAACCTTGTCCTAAATGAAAGTCGTTTCTGTTAACTCACCTGGAGGGAAACGACTTACTTATGTTGAAAGTAATAGTAAGGAGAGGAGTAAGGTATCACTTACGGGAGGGAGGCAGTGAAATTTTACAAATAGGTGTCACTGTTCATGTGCGAAACCTCTTTAGGTAAAGGAGAAAATGAAATATCTTCACAATAATTTGAGAACTTAACGTGTGCAGAATAACAGTGTTTTGCTGGCTGAACTCCATGATTAGTGGCGAAAGCATGAATTCTGTTTCTGATTCTGCTGTGGATTCCTGTGAGCATGTAGGCATTAACATCTTCAGCTATTCTGAGTTCATAAAGGCAGTGGTCCTGATGAAGTGGTAGGGTGGTAGCCAGGATACTTGGATTTTCTTGACCCTTCTGGGAGAGGGGTATGAAGCCTGGTGGATGCAGCCACAGTGCAGTGTGGGGTGGGTTGGAGGGGTGTTTTGTGTGGGTTTTTTAATGGGGTTTGGGGTTTTGTTTATTGCGATTGCAGTCAGACTGGCAAAACTTCACTCTTTGCAATAGTTTGTTGCTGGCAGAGGGCATGATTGTTTCTGTTGCACCAGTGCAAACTGCGGCGTTACCATTATACTTGCATATGCATTAGAGGTGACTTACAGGGGTTCTAGCATTTGGATTTCCTCAGTTCCATGGTGTAAGTCAGCCTTGCGGGTGGCCAAGTGCTTCATGTGTAAGTACAGCCAAAGGTCTTACTTCTCTTTCATGCTCTATCAGATCTGATGCCTTCGTTTATCCGTCACGGTCCAACCATTCCAAGACGAACTGATATCTGTCCGCCTGACTCAACCTCTTCTGTGTATGCTTCTGGTGGAGATGGAATTGTTTCCAGAAACCAGAGTTTCCTTCGAACTCCAGTGCAGAGGCCACCTCATGAAATAATGAGACGCGAAAGCAACAGACTGTCTGCACCTTCCTACCTTGCAAGAAGTTTGGCTGATGTCCCTAGAGAGTATGGCTCTTCCTCCCAGTCCTTTTTAACAGAAGCTAATTCTGTTTTGGAAAATGGAGATGCTGGTGCCCGTTGTTATTATTACGATCATTTTTATGATGCCCAGAGAAGACGTCAGTTAAATGATCGCCTACATGAGGACTACAGGTATTATGAACACAACAGCGATCTTTTCCAGAGGATGTCACAGAATCATGGGAGGCACACTTCAGGTAACTATTGATTAATTGCTGGGGTTTTAAAATATGTTTTTGATAAGACTGTAGGTGCAGAGGTAGAGCTGGATGATCAGGGTCATGTTTTCCAGAGTTAACGCTGCATGGGACAGAGCTGCTTTTTAATGACATTCCTGTGATCAGAGGACACAACGTGTTCACGTTTCTTATGGAGTTTGACCACATGTATCCAGAAAAGAAAAAATTATACTTAAACCATGATTTATTTATTAAATAAGTGGGGTAAGGTTGAGCAAGTTTGGGTTTTTTAATGCCAAGCATATATGCAACTCCTCATGACAAAGTTGATTCAGTTGCCAACTAGCAAGGAATTTGATTCATTAGGGGACATCTACTGTTTTCATGATGTAGTGAATAACCAACACCTCTAAATTACAGCATTGCCATTTTATTTTATTACGCTATAACTATGGTTGTGTTATTGTTTAATTTTATTGTGTTAATTTGACCTCAATAATTAAAATAATTTATTATAAATAGTCAAAGGGAGGGACGGCTGCTTTTTGTAATTAGCAAACTGACACATAGTGCGGAAATTGACTTCTGAGTCCTTGGGTGTTTTTTTCTTTCAGCTTCTAATAGCATTTTTAAATATTCCTGTTTCCTCCTCAAATTCACCGGAACTTGTCTTTGTTTTCTAACGGAAGAACAACATAAGAAAGAAGAACCCATTAAATATTACTTTTTGAAATAGTTTATTATATCTGTGACGACACTGGGGAATAATTCTTTGGTGCAGTGTGCTGTTGGTAAATCTGTCAGTGGAATAAAAAGTCTGGGATTACAATATCACCCATGGAAAGGTGACCTTAAAAGTAGTAAATTTGGATGTGTTTGAGCACTGTATATACTACAGAAACTATGTTCAAGGAGGAGTCTTTAAAGGTCCCTTCCAGCCCAAATCATTCTCTGATTCTGTCATTTCAAACCTGTAAATAATGTACCTTCACTATGAAATAACTTGCTGGTTTGTCATTACTTGTAATCTGTAAACAAAATAGTCTCTAGTAAAATAAATCTCCTGTCTAGAAAAACAAATCTGCTGGGAAGAACATCAACATTTAAGGCTGCTGACCTTGTTTATGGAATTATAACCTGTCAATGCTTTGTGAGTTTTTCTTACTACAGAAACATGTCAATGAAAAGTGACAGAAGAGTAATGCTTCTGTATTACTGCTGCCAGCCAGTAAACTCTGGAATGCTGAGATTTAGGACTTGCTACTTTATCCTTGTTTATTCTGCTAAATGCTAATACATCAGATGTACCTAGATTTTGCGTGGCAGCCCTCCATCTCTGTCAGCTGTTGTTTGGCCGGCAGTCATTAAACATTCACGTGGTCCAGGTAACAAGCACCTGTTAGTGTGTGCGGGGGTTTTGTGGGGAGGATTTCATAAAGCGATCCATCAGTTTAACATTCAGAATTTCTACGGTAACTGTGTATGCTGAGGAAGACTTCAAAAAAGGTACTGCTGCTGTGCAGAATTGAAACAACGTTAGGTGGAAATGGAGCTGTAGCTGTTAGTTTAAAAGTAGAGTTTAGCAAATTTTTAAAACAAGCTAATAGTAGGGCTTTACGGCTGTATTTTTCTCAATTGTAGCAACATGGATTTCTTTCTAAAAATACTTTTTTTCCAGTTTGTCTACATGGCCCCTTAGCCACTGGAAGTCATAAAGGAGCTGCTGATATTTGGTTGGTCTTTGTCATTCACTCATATTTTCATATTTAATAGTTTGAACAAATTCTACACATTTTATAATGGGTGAGTAGTCAGTCTTATGCATTTGTAGGGAGAGAAAAAAAGGTGAGCCCTTTGTCTGCCAAAGTGTTGCCCTTTTTCCTCTTTTTTTCTTTCATCTCAGCATGAAATATGAACTCCTAAATTCCTCTTTCAGTTTCACTGCAATAAGAATACTGACCTCTGTCCTTAACTTCTGTACATCATTTCAAGCATTGCTGTTACTTTTTCTCAGTAAAAGAACTATGTGGCCAAAAATAAGAAAACCTTTGATTTTCTTACTTCTGTGACCTTACCATTAAGCTGCTTTTCATTTGAACCATCCATTGTTTTCAAACCTGCAGCGTTTTCCTTGACCTACACTGATCTTTTTGTAATTTCTGGTTCCTCTTGTCCTGCATTTCCAGAATACTGACACAGGCCTTTTACTTTCATTGTCTTTGTCTAAATTACTTTTTCCTTACGTATCTCCATTGTTGTTTCCAAATGTTTCACCTAATCAAAATTCTTCATCGAGATAATGGATGACAAATTGCCTAATACCTACAGTTTCAACATGTAAGTCTGTTTTATTAGCTAGAATATGTAAATGCTGCCTTCTACCTTTCCTCCCCTCCCACCCTCCCTCAGAAGGTCCCCTCAGTCGGTTCTGTTACGGTTTGGGTTGATTGCTGCAGAAATGTTGCCTGATGAGCACAAGGTACACTTGCTGTGGGTGAGCGATGTTTTGTTCCGTGTTGGTTTCACCCGAGGTGACATTTGAGAAGCAGTGATCTGGAAGTGGAGAGGTGCTTGTGAATTCCAGCTTTCATTTAAAATACTCTCCTCTATATAATTGGGAGATAAAGTCAAAAAAGTGTTCTTATTGAGATCTTCATGCTCAAAGTGTTCAGCAAAGTATTTTAGAAAGTCCCATGATTTTTCAGTGGTTGATGTTGACAGTGTTGATATGTTCTTTCACAGGCATTTCTCTGAAGTCGTGTTTTCTCTCTCGGTATGATTCAACTCTACCATGTCCTCCTTTTCTTATTTTCATTAGAATTGTTTTTAATTAGCAACCTGGTGCTGCTGGGTTTCCTGAAAAACGTCTTGAGTTGAGATACTTCCTAGTTTTGTATGTTTAGCTGCCTTTGTGGCATTTCTTGAAAGTTTTCTTTAGTGTCCATTTCAAACTTAATTCTAAGAGACTTTACCTGTCTTTCTTCGACATCTCTTTCCTCTCTTCTAGGTTAAAGGTTTGGGGAGGTCTGTGGTTGAAGTTAATCTTCAGTATAGGTTGGAACTAACTTGTAACCAAGACCTCAGAGTTATTTGTACCTGTTTGAGCGATAAGCTAAAAAATTCTTACGTGTATGTGAAAATTGCTGAGATTAAAATCACAATGTAAAGGGACTTTCTGCTGCTGGATTGTAAAGCAGTTGACTGCAATGTCAGAGGAGAAAAACGATTGATCCTGCAAAGAGAGCATCCAGTGCGCTTTAGCGAAAGTAGGCTCATCTCGTGTGAAATTGTACCCCTTAAAAAAAGGTAAACTGGTGTTCATATTTAATGTAAGAGCAAAATAAAGAAATAGAAAATATTAAATGAAACCTATTTAGAGCTAAAGTAGCAGGGCTTTTCTTTTTAGGTGTGTACACTTTGCTTATTTTTAAACAAATGGCAATTCCTGCCCTTTTCTTCCTTTGTGCTGATTTTGCAGTAATTTCTTTGTCCTATACTTTTTGAAGCTGTCAAAGTATTTCCTGTTGTTTCCTTTTGTGAATTTATGCTTACTTGGAACGCCCCGTTCCCTCTGACAAATGAGGTACTTGGGCTCAGGCAGTACCTGCAGATGCTTTGGAAGGGGTTAGGAAGGCCTAGAACCTGCAGACCTATCTAAACAGGGTAGTTATTAGAACTTCTTTTTGCTATTTTATTGTTACTTACTCCCTTAAAATTAAACAGTTTGTTCGTCTTCTCTTCCCATTCACCATCCTGGTTTGATGTGGGGAAGGGAGAGGATTTTGGCATCCTGAAAAAAGGTTCTCTAGACAATTGACCTAATTAAAGACAAATATGAAGGCCTTTTGTTTGGCTAGATTTCTTCTTCAACACTTTGAAATTTGGTTGAAGCTGGTTGAGGGGAGTTTGTAGGCTCTGAAACTTCTCTGCCTATACCAGTGCTGTATCTAATAAACAACATGAGGCTTTTGCTTCAGTGTTTTTGCTCTTTTCCCTTTACGCCGGACTGCTCTGGTGATACAGTTTTCTCCAGTGCTTTCTACGAGGCAGGCTGAAGAACTGCCCTTTCCTGACCTGGAAACCTTTCCTCCCTCCTAAGAGTTTGGACTTCTTTCCAGGCAGAATGCCTTTACAATAAAACCGCCTCATTGGGCTGTGAAAGCATTAGCACATACCACTCATGGTTTTTTTGTTCCATAGTAATGGAACAAACCAAACAGGACCTCCCTGATCAAAGAAGATACTACATATTTGTCACATTTGTGATATTATTAGCTTAAGATATGTTTTTAAGAGAAGAATATTAAATGAAGGAACTCTTTGCATTGATATCTCATAATGCACCGGAACGTGGTGCTCAAAGTTAAAGTTTGGCTTCTGCTATTAGGACACCCTATGGTTGGAGATGTCGAAAATAAGACTGAATATAGGGCCTGGCCTTACTTAAAACTCTGAGTATTTTAAATCTTGTTAATACTAGTAATAAGTGGTTGCTGTTCCTTTGTACTTTTTTTTTTCAAAGCATCAAGAACATACACAGTGATACTCCTTAGCAAACAAACTGCATTGAACAAGATTTTCCTTTGCTTTGGAAGAGCATATAATGCCTCTTGGCCTGGTTGACAGTTAGTTCAAGACCTTAAACTGAAGATAAAATATTTTACAAGAGAAGAAAAAAGGCAACCTGGAAAGGAAAAGTTGCATAAATTTAAGTTCATTGTTGACCATTCTTGAGATTTGATAGTGCCACTTGGGGGTTTATAAAGAACAGTGCTCATATTTAAGCAGAGGAAAGGAGACTTAACATTTGGAAGAAGCAGATAATTTAAACAACTCTGTTCCTTGGGAAAGCAGGAAGAATGAGAATTTCTGTCTTGTCACAGATGAAAGTGTGTGTGAGAAAGAAAACCCTGAGTAGTTACAGTGAAGTGGTTCAACTAGTCTGCTTTTGCTTATCCTATGATAGAGATCATACCCTCCATCAAGAGCAAAATTGCAGGTTTTACAGTAGATGTTTTGATAAAAATGGTTCAAACTGCAAGTTTGGGGGGTTTCTGTAGATATTTGGCATTGTGCTACGTGCATCTGGTACCAGCCCATGGTTCAGGGAATATCCTTGGTGTGTGCAGTAGGATCCTGTGTGAAGCTTTGGGCTGCTGCAAAGATGCTTGAGGGCTAAGACCTCACCTGAAATTTAATCACAGAAGAGTATCACACTGGGGCAATATGACACAGAAACGGTGGTGTTCACAGCAAAGGGTTTTAGGCTGTCTTGTAACTTTCTTATTTGGTTTATACTTCTTTGGCAAAGATCACATATGAATTTACTCTTGGAAATGTTGTTCAGTTTTATTATTGATACTTACAGGTGTGTGTAGATATGAAAGTCAATTTTAATCTCCTGGTATTGCTCAAAATTGTAGCCAGAGCTATTTCTCTTATGTGTGTATCCACTCTGCCTTGAAGGAAGCATCCTTTATAAGGATATAAGTTTTCCTTTCTAAAGAAAACCAATATACAATTTCTTTTGTTCTCTAGTAACTCTACTTATATAAATAAATTTCTAAATTGTACTGATTGCCAGTTTGAATGCCATAGTGGGTTGGTGGTTGTCAGACACTACAAATATCACCTGACATATTAAAACTTTCAGCACACAGAATATTCCAGTGTGTTCTGTGATTTTAAGGGGAAGAACACACATTGAGACTATATGTGACAGTCTACAACCCGACGTGTTTACAGCCCTCTGTTTATGAATTTAGCTTTTGATTTCGTAATTAGAGCTTGCTAGTTGTAGAGACTTGGAACAGTCTTCGAAACTGGTAACTGCTGCAGCTGTGGAAGTTTATCTTAATGGTATGGCTCTGCTGCTTCACGTACAAAGTAAAAATGGTAAAAGGAGTGTGTAATCTATTTGTGGTCTGGTATTATTTTTGTTCTTTGCCTCTTGGAAATTATAAAAAAAATAAGCTGGCATTGGGAGAAACCACATAGCTGGAATTAAATGACTGTGCAAACGCAGAACTGCCGGTGTTGCCTTTCCATTGGGTACAGCTTTACTTTTTAGTGTGCTTTCTCTACGTAATCAGATTTTGGTTTTCCTTTCTACCTGAGTCCATCTCCCAGTCTTCTCTGGCTTTTGTACAAAGACATTGTGTCCAGAGAACTTCTGGTGCAGAGGATGCCTTGTGCATCTTTTAATACCAACTTCCAAATGTTAGAAAGAATTAAGCTTTACCCCAAGGAATAAATATATGTGTATTTGCTGCTGGAATCATGCTAGAATTTAAGTAGGAAGAAATGTAACAAAAATACAGGCATGTGCTGGTTTTAACAGTAAGCAGAAATATATGTTTATGCCTTTGCAGAAGCTCTTTTCCCCCCGTCAAGCGTGTGTCCCCAGATCTTCTGGAAGTGGTGATTTAATAGTCACTGTTTATACATACATGAAATTAGAACACAGAGGTCCAGTTAATTGGAGCAAATACTGAATTTGTTTACTCAAAGTGCAGTATTTTCAAGAACCTTAAATGCTTGTATTTTGTCATTGGAATGAAAACAAAACCAGTGACATAACTGTAGCGAGGGTCTAAAATAGCGGTACTGGGGCAGGGATGCTAAAGGTCAGGAAGCCTCTAGGATGTTTCTTCTCACTGGAAGTAAAGGTCTAGGTTGCTTAATCCTCATGAGAGATGGGAGCTATCACATGAACACAGCCATCAACTTTCCTTTATAAAGCTAAAAAAGAGGTAAGTACTGTAACAAGAGGCAAGAAACGCTTTAAGGCCAAATAGTTCAGGACGTGACACGGCTAGAAAAAGATCTGTAGCTGAGCACAGATGTTTTAAAGAGCAATACTAAGGAGGAAGTTTGTGAGAATCTTTTTAGTTTATTTTTTATTTATTCAGTTGCTTTGGAGCCTGCCCATTACTTTCTTGTTGATGACTGCTATCTTGTACTGGGATGAGAGCCTGTCCAGTTTTCAGTAATAGGTAAACAAATGCTTAAAGCAGATGACACCCCTTGGCTAGCATGCTACATTGAAACGGACTTTTGCCTATGTCAGCAAACGAGTATGAAATCACCTCAGAAATATAACAGTTTTGCTGCTACTTCAGTATTATTGTTGTCTTTTTGAGTTAATGACCACACCTGAAACCTCTTTATAATAGTATGCTTTATATGAGATAGACTCTGCCTTTTTCTTCCACTCTTTCAAAAAACCAATCACACAGAAATGTTATTTCTGAAAAACAGAAGGGAAGGGGTGTATTCCCCGGTCAGTGAACGTGGTGCTCGCGATGGAGTCACTTTCTGACTTTGAAGAAAGTGGAAAAAGTGTCTCACATCCCCTTCTGGCTATGGGAAATAGTAACACGCACACTCTGGTGAATACTGTGATAGAATAGATGCATTTGATTGTGGATGAAAAGGTAATTGGAATGTCTTTAAAGCCAGAGACTGCTTAACTGTAGAACTGTGGATAACTGAAGGTAACTTCTTAAAAGGCATTAAAAAAGAGAGTTGAATTTTGGCCAGCACATCCCATAGATAGTAAGCTTCCAAGGAGTGGAAGGAGACCTGCAAAATTCTTGATTATGTCACTTGGTTTTTGCAGTTGGGGTTTTGGTTTTTTTTTTTCAGTTGTTGTTGGTTTTGCTCTAGTTTTCTGTAATTATTATTATGGCACTTATTTCAGTTAGCTTCCTAAGTATCCATAGCATAGAGAGGGAAGGAAAAGATGAAATTGGAATTAACATTTCCTCAGTGCATCTCTCAGCATCCAGCACGCTAATTTTTAAAATGTAAAAACTGTGTGCATGTTACCACAAATCACGTATTTTGAAATGCTAGTGAACAGTCTCTTAAATCCGCTATTTAGTGATAAATCTGAAATGTGCTGTGTTTCCAGGGTGGAGGTGGGAACTCGATAAACTACCGATTCCTGTCAGTTCTCCTACCACCAGTGCACCTAACCTAGGCTTTAGCTCTCCGCTGGAGAAGCCCTTCTCCTAGTGCAACCCACAAGGAAAGCTGGAAATTACTTTTTCCACGTGCCTTTTGAGCGTTATGAAGCATAGGTGCTCGGGTCTAGAGAAGAGCAAGATGTAGAGCCTACTAGACAATGAAACTTCCAAGATCTGTGGGAGGGAGGAGGAGGGTGGAGGGGGATGCAGAGAAGAAATGAGGAGATTTTGTTCCTCACTCTGAACAAAAAGTCTGTAAATCTTGTCTGGATTGCATTCAGAAGGCCTGACTGTCCCACCCAGCCGTGCACATGAACTAGCTAGTCTAACGAGCGTGGGTAGTTTTAGCAAAGAAGACTTGGCAACGTTATCTTCAGTTTGCACAGGATGACCGTGTTCAGCAAAGGGCTTGTGCGGGGTCCTGTGTGGAGGCAGCTTTTCCCTTTGTCTTGTTACTGATGACGCTTTCTGGCTGTGGTTGCACGCACTTGAGTAGTAACAGTCCGCGCAGCATAGTGCTAACCTTCCCTGTCCCTCCCCTCTTGGTTTACTGGGTCCCGTTACTGTTCTTGACTGGAATCTGAAAAGCTTTGTTAGTATTCAGTGATTGTTTTTTTTTAAGAGAGTTGTAATTTCTGACTGTAACTACAAAAAGAAATAGCTATGGGTTTTGGTAGGTAAATAGTTTTGATGCAGCTATAATAGCGTATTAACAGAAACTGTCATTTATGTGAAGCTTTAACACTTGTAATCATGTCAGCTCGCTCTGCTCAGCAAATTGAGACAGGAATAACAGCTTCACCCCTGTTATGTATGCTAATATATGTCTCTAACTGAACAAGGAAGGATGCTTTAACTGTCTCTGAAGCTGTCTGGTGAATCTGGAGTTGTGGGAGAGCAAAACAAGTGAGCCTTAAAAGGGAATAGCTGTCTTGACTTGATCGTGCTTTTTCGCTCATGTACGAGGGCCTGCACCACAAACGCCATGGTATTGCTCAAAGTCCATCGAGTGCCTTGGGTGGGGGCCGGGGGGAAGCTGACTTTGTACAGAATGTTGGGTTTGGGTATTCTCAGTTCAGCTAAACGTTGCTTTCCCTGGTTTTTTTCAGGCATCGGTAGAGTTGCTGCTACATCTCTAGGAAACTTAACAAACCATAGTTCTGAAGATTTACCTCTTCCTCCTGGCTGGTCAGTGGACTGGACTATTAGAGGCAGGAAATACTATATAGATCATAACACTAATACAACTCACTGGAGCCATCCGCTTGAGCGCGAGGGGCTGCCGCCAGGATGGGAGAGAGTCGAGTCGGCAGAATTTGGAGTGTATTATGTAGATCACATCAATAAGAGAGCTCAATATAAGCATCCTTGTGCTCCCAGGTAAGACATCCACCTTCTCTTCAGTGATTGTTCTTTTTCCTAATCTGGTTTAGAAAGTGGAACTGTTTTTTGTCTCATATATAACATGCCAAAACCTCCTTATTTTTAGAAGTAAGCTTTACTGGTTCTTGACTCAGATTTTTAGAAGAAGTTGTAATTGTTAGGGTTTTTTTCTCATCTGTTACTGTCTTAACTTTAGAAACAGGATATTGTTCCTAACTCCCTAAAACAAAGCAGCTATTCTCTTCAGCTGTCGGTAAAACAACAAAGTTGCTGAGAGGAGAATTGAATTGTAGACTGAAAAGAAACTTGATCTGATGTTCCAGGAGACTGTCTGGACAACCAGCACATACCATCTGCAGCATAAATTAAGTCTCCTCTAGAATGAAAATCAGTATTTTAGCTACCCATAAATTAAAGGTAAAATAAAGTTAGTATACTTTTATAAGTATATTTATAACATAAATTAAAGGTAAAGAAAGTATACACCAAATCTACCAGTTACTTTCTCCTACTCGATCTATTTTGCTGTTACCCAGGAAGGGAAGGGGTTTTTAACATGTGGCACAAAAGATAAACATACGAGGATGTCCTTTGTCATAAATGGAATAACTCTTATCAGCTGCTGCCTGAATACATTTGTTCTAACATACTAAATGGTGGATTATTTGGATGAGTCAATACTTGCCTTTTTAATCTTTTGAAAACAGATAGCATTTTTTGTTCCGCTTTGGTATCCAGGTGGCAGGCACTAGGTGAATAGGGCTAAGGTGAATTTTAGTGTGCTAACAAATAGCAGCACCACTTAGAGTCGTGATTGAAGCACAGGAATAGCAACAGAAAGTTGCTCTCAGTATAGGCGTGCTGAGGCAACACGCCGTCTGTGGCTGCATCATCAACCTTTGCATGTATTAACTTGCCTATTAATGTTAACGATTTAATATCGATATGTCCAACTTATTGCTTGGAGGTTACGGGCTTTGTCTGTCTTCCTTTGTGCAGCGTTCCCCGTTACGACCAGCCTCCACCCGTGACTTACCAGCCGCAGCAAGCCGAAAGAAGCCAGCCTCTCCTTGTCCCTGCAAACCCCTACCACACCGCAGAGATTCCAGACTGGCTGCAGGTCTATGCCAGGGCTCCTGTAAAGTGAGCTTTTGTGTTTTGTCTTTTTTTTATTCCCCTGTTCATTTCACACCATGCATGCCTTGCTTAGAAGGAAAACAAATTAATTTTGATGACGGAAAGTAGAACTCTAGCTGGTATCTTTATTCTTCCACATTATAGAAATATTTCTTAATTGCATAAGAACTATTGCTGACAGCGCATGAGGAAGTTGTACCAGATACTCAGCACATTAGTTTGCTTTGTATTAGGCATTACTTAAAACCATCACAGGAATTCTTGCAGTTCATGTGACTTGCAGAATGATGTAGTAGAGAGCTGAGGATGTGACTTACTTTCAGTGTACGTGTGAGAATGGTACCACGTGGCTTATAAAATATGTGAAATATTTTAGGGTGTTAACTTCTATAACGTACATCTCACTCCTTTATAAAAAAGACATACAGGTTCTTCACAACCAAGAATTTTGAATACAGACTGAAATCTGTATTTCTACTCAAGAACTTGAATTAAAAACTCAGTGGTAGTAAAAGGTCTTTTTTTTTTTTTTTTTCAAAGAAGCAGTGCTGTAGGAGCAGGGAGTCTCCTCCAAGATTTGAGTCAGCATAATGAAACAAATTACATTTACTAATGGGTGCAGCTCTGCAGAAGAGTAACGCTAAATAAAAAAAAAAAAATCCAGATATGTTTTAATAATTATGAAATAATGTGCTTTTTCATAAGGAGAACATGGAGAAACTTATATTTTACAGCTATAAGCAGGTCAGTCTGTAGTTGCAAATTTGGACTGTGTGTGATGTTCAGCAACTTCCAGCTAAAAAATCCTCTCTTTTTTTAGCTGCTTCTAGTAACTATAATTTGAATGGATTTTATTACTCCTTGTGGTTATTGGGCTTGCCAGCCGCCCATAAAGATTTAAATTGGCCTAAAATGCACCAGTACGTTTACGCACCAGGGACGTGCTAAGTTCCTGTAACCTATGGGACGACTTCTTTCCTAGAAATACTTTTAGGTTTTGACTGCAGCTGCATTTCTTTATTTAGGTCTTTGGCACATCTGGACAATGTAGTTTTAAATTTGTCATATGTATGGACTCTTGTTGGTAGTTCTCTTGAAACTTGAGAAACAAACTTAAGACAATTTAAACAATTTGTCAGGAATTTCTTTATATCTAGTAGGCTGAGGCAAAGTAAAAACAAAAATTTATTCAAGCTGTTTGAATAGAATTTACATTGTTCAGAAGAATAAAAAATGGTGTATTTTCCAGTATCCTTTAAGCCTTCTGTTAAAGTAGTGCTGGTGATAATAGGAATTTTGTTGTAATTCTCAAACACTTGTGTGAAGAGGTAAATTCAGGTTTATGCTGATGTGATATTGGGAAAGGAAGAGCTGTAGCAGCTGGCTTAGTGTCACCTCATCTTGAGGACTTCTTAAGGAACAATCATTTTCACTGTTTAAAAAAATCAAGATCACTTATATATTTTCAATGTAACTTTAATAATGAACCTCTTTTCTGTTGCTATCCAGTAATGTTACATCCAGTAATGCCTGTAATTCCTTCAGTAGTGTTGTTCAAAAGCTGAGTATGAGAACTGTACGCGTATCCTCCCGTGTTCTGGGGTGAAAATGGAAGTAAGTGGGCAGAATGCTTTCGTAATAGTAGTAGAGGATATTTATACAACCTGCTATTTGAAATATAGGGTAAAAATTTGTTGACTATCAGTACAGTTTTGCACAGAAATGACTGTGGTGTATTTTGTTACGATTTGTTACTTAGACCTGACGCTGTAGCTCGATTTGGCTGACTAAAGGCCAGCCGTTTTTGTTGAGAAAAGTAGCTAATGATAGCAAAATGGATAATGTTAGTAAGTTTCTCTAAAGGATAAGAATTCTGCCCGCTGGAAGAGTCTAATGGAGCGTTTAGTAGGCGTTAGCCATATCACTTATCTAATTTCATGAAAATGGTCAAACTGTTAAGATAAAAGAGAAGATATTTGGCTCACTAAACAGTGGAGAGGCTTTGATGACTAGTTTGATGACAAAGAGTGTCAGTGGAGACTCCTTGATGACTAGTTATAACTTGAGGTAACCATTTCCAATATCAAGGTATTTATGGTACCTTGAAGCATCCTTTTCCCCTCTCTTCTGGCATCTGTCAGGATTTGTTTTGAGAGCCTTAAGTGTGGGTATCGGAACCTAGACATGGGGGAATCGAGACGCCTGGCTTGCGTTTAACCCTTTGCTAGACTCTAAACATTGAATGTTTCTCCACCTTCCAGGTTAGGTAGACCAGGCAGGTAGGTGTTCCCACAGCATGCCAGACTACATGCATGGGACTTTGACGGTGAGGAGACCAAAAATGCCTTCCTTGTATAAGAGAGAACGGTTCCCCCACCTCTTTGGAGCCAGGATTTGAACCCAGGACTTCCTTCTTCCAGCCCTAACCAATAGGCTGTAAATATTTGGGGCAGGTCAGTGTCTCTTGTGTTGAAAGTGTCCTATTTTCTATCAAATACTCGTTATCTACTTGGGAATGCCCTTGAGTCAGGGTATTCTGGCTGTGTGTTCTGTCTAGTAAGCTCCTGCTTTCACACCCAGGAGGGAAGGCTCTGCGCTTTGCAGAATTCTGTAGAAACATGGTTTTCCACCTGAACTTCTGGTTCTGTGATTTTTAAAAGCGCCTGGGGGGGTCTAGGTCAGGTACTGGTTCTCTGCGCCCTCTCGGCATCTCTGTGGTGAGCGTTCCTAAACCTATGACCTTCTGAATTTGAATGAGCCTATTCCCGTGAAGGCATTGCTGATGGCTTAATCTTTAATTAGACTTCTTCCCCCGTTCAACGCTGCTCTTGGCAGGTGAAATGAAACTCTCGCGCTCAAGAGCAATCCTGATGTGCTGCTTTTGTTGAGAAACTGTCAGCGGTGACAGCTTCAGAGAGCTAAAGAGCCATCAAGGTTTTAGCAGTCTGTGGTGATGCTTCAAAAACTCAAAAAGCTGCAGGCTCCAGAAGACCTGCACACATGTTACTGCATGTGATGGAGCTTTGTATGCTTGTATCACCACCTTAATGAGAAACAGTCTTTCCATCAAGGATCAGCCTTGCTATGGAGTGTATTTTAATAAATGCCTTTGGCCCAGAATGTTTGAAAGGATACATTGGTGCAGGGCAAGCCAGGGGAAACCCACCTGCAGTTGAATTCGGTTCATGATGAGTGGGAAAGGAGCTGACATGGAAAGGTGTCTTTCCCTTAAACTCAGTAATCGAGTGCTTACAAAGATATTTGTACTCGACAGACCTTCAGAAACAGCAGCCTGCAGCCCGCCTCTCGCTGGAGCTTGACTGGCAAACAGCTGCCATTCGGTTTTTCTCGCTTTTGGGGGAAAAGTGACTTTTAGCAGTGCAGCCCTGTCAAGACTTGGGATGACTTTAATGTAGAAGCTGTTATGAAGCTTACAGAAGCTGTGGTTATTTAAGTTCTTAAAATTCCTCAAAAGCCTCCTTGGTAGTCATCTGCATGTCTTGGTGCTTCTCTGATGCATTCAGTCTTCTGCATATAGCTTTTCAATACGTAATGTCGTTATCTGCATAAACTCTCTGATATCTTGGCTTCAGCCTCCACTCAAGTGAATGTATTTTCTCATGTAATTCAGTTGGATCAAGTAACTCTGTTTATTGCATGGATTTCTTCTATTCTTTTCATAACTGTGGTAGTCAGCTGTCTATTTCCAAGTTAAGGAAACAGGTAAATTGTATGTCTTTAGAAGCACTGGGAAAAAGCAGGAAATGAAGGGGTATGGCAGAGATGACATAACTGCATCAAGGCTTTCTCTTATGAAAATAAAGTAGCGTTAAAATGCCTGTTGCATGGCAAGACTTGGATCAGACAAAAATCAAGATTAAAACTGGGTTGGGAATTGCTGTCTTCTCACCTTGCTTAGGAAATTCCGTGGCTTGTCCCACTCCCGGAGCTGGCCAGGCCCATGCCAGGACACTCCGTGCTGTTCAGGTCCCCGTAGCAGGGGCAGCATTAGCACCCCTGCTTGTTTTGGGGTGAAACTCCTGAAGTTCTCTCACACGAGTCTCTTCAAGCTTAGGGTAGGGTTAGCCCAGATCCTCCCACGAGTGACAGCTGTGCTTACAGTCACATCACGCGTTGTTTCTGTGTCCCGTGTTCCCCCTGAGCCTTGGGAAGTGTGTCTGTCCCCACAGCCAGCAGGTCTCCTCATGGCTGCTAGCTCATGTGCCCCTGCCAGACTTCTCCAGTCATCACGCAGAGGTGGAAGGAGGCCGTCAAAGAGAACAGCCTGTTTATTTTAAGCTTTGGTATCAGTCTAGCCATCCGAAGTCATTGTACCACTTTATTTAAGCGTACGGGGGTAGGTCTGCGCTGTGGGCTGTTAACGCCCAACCGATGCACTGACTGACACAAGCCAGATCCCAGTCAGTAACCACTCGGACACGTGGGCTTCGGAGCCCGACCTAATGTTCTGTAAGTCGCTCACCAAAACAGTTTTCTCGCTGTTGGCCCGGTGTCCTTGAGGAACACCCCGAATGCCGGCGTCTCCTGCTTAATGTCATCCTGCAGCAGTTGGCCTGTGGGATGCGGTGGTCCGTGCTGGGTGCCTGGCCACGAGCCAGTGACCTTTAATCCCATCTCCCATTAGTTACAAGTGATAGGAGGAAAGGAAATGGCCTCAAGCGGCATCTCAGGGGAGGTTTAGATTGGGTATTAGGAACAATGTCTTAACTGAAGGAGTGGTCAGGGATTGGAGCAGGCTGCCCAGAGAGGTGGGGGAGTCACCATTCCTGGGGGTGTTCAAAAAACATGCAGATGTGGCACTTGGGGCAATGGTTTAGGAGGCCTGGGGGTGTTGGGTTGGGGGTTGGACTTGAGGATCCTAGAGGTCTTTTCCAACCTTAATGATTCTGTGATTCTAAGGGGGCTTACACACAGCCCGGCTTTGTTAAGTGACTCCCCCACCTCTCTGGGCAGCCTGTTCCAACGCCTGACCACTCTTGTCAGTAGAGAAATTGTTCCTAATACCCAATCTAAGCCTCCCCTGACACAGCTCGAGGTCATTTCCTCTCCTCCTATCACTAACAACTGACGGGAGAAGAGACCAACCCCCACCTCACTACAACCTCCTTTCAGGAGCACCTTTTTTCTTTTTCTTCTTTTCAGGAGCATCTTTCCTTTCTTGCACCCGTCGATATTTTCTCAGCGAGCTTTCGCATTCTGCGCTGCTGACTAGCATCCATTTCCCTCCGCAAGGAAAAAGCGGTGACAGTGCGGGTGGCGCTCTGGTGACCCAGGCTGCTGTGTTTTGCCTTGCTCAGCCAACAGCTCCTTGGAACTGGTGGAAGTGGGAAGAAATACAACAGTAACTGGTTGACTTTGCAGCTGAGCTTGTTCCCCTCTCACGCCGGGAGCAAGATCAGCTGTACCTAAAGGAGGAGTTTGGGGTGGCAGCAGCGTGTTCCAGGCTCGTGGCACGTGTCTCCAGGACCCCCCAATGCCCAAAGCAGCTCACTTTTTCCGGCGCAGGGAGTGAGAACACGTAGGATAGGTAGCTGTTACCGCTTGTATCGCTCCCTTGACGCTCCCCCCATGGCACATAGCTCGCCACCAGGAGCTACAGGGTGCTAGGATGTCCCTTGCTGGTGTGAGGATTTGCAGCCATTAATTAGGGCCTAATTGGATTTCCCCCCCCTCAGTCCTTGCTGATGCAACATGACACCCCCTTCCCCAGTCCGGGAGGGGTCCAGCACCTGCTGTTTGAGAGATGCTCATGTAGGTTATTGCTGCTAATTAATCAAGGGGGAGGGTGTCCGAGAGTGCTTGTTTGGAAACAAAAGTCTGTTGTGAGGGGAGGTTTGCAGGATTCTGCCTTCTGGGAGGTGCTTGCTGTAGCAGGAGCATTAGGGTAAGCTGTTGAAAGAATGCCTTTTGTGTGTGTTAACTTTTCTGTGCTTAATTTTAAAATATGTTTTACGACTAAACCGTCACGGGTTGGTGAATGGAATTGCTGTTTTAATGCTTCCAAAATGCAGTTTCTCCGTTGGCTTATTACAGTCAGTTAATAGGATCTTTAGTATTTCTAGAGTTTATCTTGAAATACGACGAGCGATTCTGCAGTTTAGCTGGAAGTGCTGTTTCTCCGGCTCGCTTTGAGACGCGGCTCCATGTCTTTTGGTGTTAATTACCGTAGTTCTTCACACAAAACATGCTAACGTGGATTGCCAGAAACCTGATCGGTGCCTGCACAACCCTGAGGCTAGTTTTTAAGAAAATGCGTAAAACGCCTCATATTCGCTTGCGGCGGCGTGTAGATAATTATCTTTTCTACCAAACCAGATACGATCACATTCTGAAGTGGGAGCTCTTCCAGCTGGCGGACCTGGACACGTACCAGGGGATGCTGAAGCTGCTCTTCATGAAAGAACTGGAACGGATCGTTAAGCTGTACGAGGCGTACCGGCAGGCCCTCCTCACCGAGCTGGAGCATCGCAAGCAGCGGCAGCAGTGGTATGCCCAGCAGCACGGCAAGAATTTTTAAGCTAACAACTCCTTTATTTTTTTTAAATAGACTTTCACGAGGACATTAAGAGCTTTAAACGGTTTTCACACTTAAAACTATGAAAAAGTGCTTTTGTTGAAAAGGCAGCTTATTTTTGTTGACGTTGCACCTTTGTTATTATCCTCTTTAATATTTTTCTACATGTATTATGTATTGTTTATAAAAATGAAAACTGTTTGTTAATCTTTTTTCCATACAAGAACTAGTTTATTATTCTGAAAACCAGCACAGAGTTTAATCAGAGACTTGATTCTGGTATCTTTTTCTAGCCGTCAGCTGTATTATTAAGAAGCTGACTATATATTTTTAAAGGGCAATAGATGCAACTATATGAAACATCCTGGATTCAGAACATTGTTACGATCCAAATGACTATTTCTGTATATTTCCCTCGGGATTTCCTCTCCCTCTCTCGGGAGAGGTCTGCTCTTTGTTTACAGCTTTAATGTACAGAACACCAGCGCTGTTACTTTTCAATAACACCCAGTGCTGTAACCAGACCGAAGTGGATTTCTTCCGTCTAAACCACGTGCTTCATGCAAGTGAAGCCCGAGTTGCCTTATTTTTTTACTTTAACGCATGACTACTTTAGATTTACTACTAGTTTTCACAGAAATTAGTCAGAGGGGAAATACTTGTACCTTCTTAAAGACCAAGATCTCTAAGCAAACTTTTCACAGGTTTTGAAATCCCAGGTGAACCGCGTTTCAGAAAACGTGACCCAGTCTCGGGGGAAGGTGTCTAACCAGCTCGGCGACCCGCTGCACCACCCCATGGGAGAAGCTGAGAAAACCAGGGATGTAACAGCATTTACTTTTTCTTTTAACGAGCCTTTGTCTCATGTTGAAGCCTCCTTTCTTGGGCAAAATTTTGAATTGTGCAGTTACCCTCTCCAGTATTCTCACTTGGTTCATTGATTGTCCTGAAATGTTATTTATGGATTCTTTTTAGTGCAATAAACATTGTTGCAGACAAAAAAATACATTTCTTGTAAATCCTATTAATTCAATAAAAATCATTTTGTTTAATGAAGGGTTGTTCCAAAGAATTTTCTTTTTTTGGGGGGCCTTTTAGAGGGTCAAATAAGATGTTCTTACAGCCAATAAAAAGATCTAACGGGGGTGGTGACAGTCGGCAGCTCGGGCTCCCCGCGTACCAGTGCAGTTCCGATGCTCTGGGCGTCGCTGACTCGGTGGCGGGACACGGACCCGCTTCTGCCGCCAGGGCCCTGGCACGCGGGTGCCCCTCCAGCTTCGGCCTTGCTTCGCTTAAGCAGCTCTTCCTCCTCTGTTAAAAGCTGGAGACTTTATTTTGTCTGAGACTTAATTTCGCCAAAGACTTGTAAAACCCAGCTCTACCTTCGGAGTGACAGAAGCACCTCCCAGAGCTCACCCCCGGGCAGGAGATGGGCCAGAGTATTTTCCAAACACCAACTTAGCATTAAACCACCCATTCTGAAGGCCAAAAGGAAACCAAGAGCATTAAAAAAACAACCCAAGAGGAGAAGCTCTTGCCTCGTTAGCCAATAACCGCCTCTTGTATAACCAACCTCTTAGGAACCGAAAGCAAACTTTAATAGTTCTGACGATAAAAGAATAGAACTGTTGAACACACTTTCTATGCACTATAATGGAGATATATACAGAAATACAGTGAAACTTTCTCCAATACATCTACAAAGTGATACTTTGTGCATCGGTTACAAACAGAAAAGTACGCTTTCCATACAGGATCGTTAATGTACCATAGCAGGAGTGCCCTTACAGTTCCCGATAAAGCAAGTTAATACATTCTTTATTATGTTTATGTAATTAAATAGTTAATCGAAGAAAAAACTTGGTTACATGTTCAACTTGTTCAAGTGTCTGAAAAGAAGTTGGCTTTTGAATAAGCTACGGTCTGGAAGATTTTTTAGTTGCAGTATCATGTAAATTATGAGTTCTTCAGTGACTTCGTAACTAATTAAAGGGAAAATAAGGCTTCGTAAATTAGCTGGGAAGTATGCTGGCTATTACAAATTAAAAGCACTTTGCATTTGCGGCAGTACCAATATGTACATATTAACAAAACGAAAACCATGCCGACGGCTTCCCGTCGAACAAACACACCGAACCACCTTACACGTGACTTGTTCTCCGCTCTCCCTGTTCCACGGCGGGAGCGTGCGATGGGTACGAGGACGAGGGTACTGCACCGGGGAGGAGGCGGCCGCGCCCCGTTCATGCAGCGACGGGAGCGCGCCTGGCTTACACGTTCTTCCTCTCCGAGCCCTCGGCGGGCTCCGCTTTCTGTGCGGGGAAGGCGTGGTGGTACAAATGTCTGTGCGTCGCCGCCGCGCTGTACAGTTTGTACAAAGCCTGGGAAAAAAAAGAGAGCAGATGGTCACGTCCCCCTCCGCGCGTACGGGCTGTGCTTTCGCAGGTTCCAACCCGTCACGGCGCGCGTTTTGTTTTGCTTTGATGGTGTCAAGTGTCCAACAGGGAGAGGAATCGAGGTCAAGAGTTGGCGAATCTTTCAAACATCTCGGCTATGAGAGGAGCGCTCGTGAGTTGGAGTTAATTAAGGGCTACCTGGAGTATGAGGAAGGGACTTAGGTTTTTTCCTACGGGTTTCACATAGAGGTTAAATTTCGGCATCCTCAGCATTTTGCTTTACACCACCAGGCAGCTACAGAGTGCATCATGCAGAGGGCTTTGCTGTGGGATGGGTATCTGGTTTGTCTCGCTTATTTTTCTGCAGATTAAGGCAGGTTTGGTTTGTTTCTGTCTAACTTTACCATTTTCCATTTGTATCCTGGTGCTTTTTTCCCCATCTGCCAGAAAAGCCTGGCCTTCACAAGCAGCAACACCTGTGCGTGCCCCATTTCTGCAGAGCCTCAGCATGACCAGCATGTTCCCAGGCGTGGGGGGGGGTCAGTGCGACAGCTAAACCCCCGGCGTCAGCGGCTGCAGTGCCTGTACCCGCACGCAGCTGAGGTCGGTGTGCACGTGGGCTGCGTCTCCCAGACAGACCCAGCGTCGGTGCAGGCGCAGGGCCAAGGCGAGGCTCTGAGCCCAAAGGGCTGCTGGTATGTGTGACTGGCGAGCCCACCCTGTCCCCTGCCCCGCGGTGGGCTTTATATAGTGAGGGCAAATGGCACAGGAGAAGCCACGATACGGGTCTGGCTGCAGAGGCTTTGGCAAAACCGGCTGTCACAGCTCTGGTGGTTCGGTTTCAAATGGGTTTGTCATTTTGGTGGGGGGAGAGGGAAGCAACCAAGCTCCCCCCAGGCTGCTGCTGGGGACCTGAGGGCTGTTGGTGAGCCAGGATTAGCTCAGGATGGGGTGGGAAGAGGCAGACTGGCAACTGCACACTCACGGCGTGATGGCACCCTCTGGGGGGGTGCTGGATGAAGCAGGCGGGGTGAGAAGACTCCAGGGGTGCTCAAGGCAGTGCTGACCACATCCCAATGGGGCCGCAGGAAACGGCGGTGGGGCTTTGCCTGCCAGGGTTTTGGGACTGGTTGGGAATGTAGTGGCCCGGTGGAGGAGTGTTCATGCAGCTTCCCTGAGTGGCTGTCTTGAAAATACACTTTCAAATCCTACCTAAGCGGCCTTGCAGCATTTTGTGCTCTGTGAGGCTTTTTTTTTCATGCCTAACTAGTCTCCCAGAGCTGGCTTTTACATGACAGGCTTTGTTCAAGAGCTCCTCAATAGCAAAGACCGTGTTCTGCCGCTTGCTGTTGCACGAGCCAGAGCAAAGCCCACGGCCCCAGAGGTCAGCAAGCTTTCAGCTGCTCAGCACATGTGCCACAGTGAGGTACCGAAAGGGCCGGCCTGTGCTGGCCGCTGCGGGAAGGAATGGTTTTTAACTAGTTCTTCTTTTAAAGGGTCTTTTGGACCTGTGGGAGCTGCTCCAACTTTTTCTTTTTTTAAAAATTTTTAAGAGGAACTCCCCACAGTAGCTGAAAAGCGTGCTGACACTGACCGCCGGAGCTGTCGGGCTTTGGCGACATCATAGAAGATGGAGCTGGCTTTTGTTAGGCCTGGGCCGGCACCTGGCTACAATGCAGGATTAACAATAAGCGCGCAGTAATACAAACTTGTAAGGGCGCCTTTTTTTGTTGTTTTAATTAGATGCTCACAAGGCTTTGCCTAAACAAGGTCCCAGTCGCCCTCGGCGCAGGCCTGGCCAGCAGCTCGGTGTTGTGCCACCGGGCAAGCGGAGCCACGACGCGCCCGGCATGCGAGGGCTGCTGCCGGGGCTGACGCAGGTTTCCCTGCAGGTCTGCACGGCGAGCACCAGGCAGGGACCGGCTCCTCTTGGTGCAGTTCTCATGCCATTATGGGTGAGGGGCTCTACTCGGCCTGCTGCCCCAGGAAGAGGCTGGGGAGATAAATATGCCTCCCAGGCTCTGCATTTGGCTTACTCAACCGGGTATGGGGTGTTTTCGCCCAAAACACAACACACAGCACTTCTAGCGGCACAGAGAGGCCTCGCCAAGTACAGGGGCTGCTCGGCTGCCGGGGCAGGAGCCCTGCCTGCGCGCCACCTGCACAGCTGGTGCTACAAACCAAACTGGTGGTTCAGTTTGACCTCCCAGCACGACAGAAAAAGCCCCAAAGAGAACCAATGGGAGAAAGATGAAAATCCCCATCACAACAAACACAGCCCCCACCCAAACCTCTCCCCCACTTGGCTTCCAGCACCGCCTGGAGCACAGCGCCCACGTTTCACCCCCTTCCCCGGGCATCTGGCTCGCAGGGAACAACCCGAGCCCAGCCGCCGGGACGTGCCCTGGTGCAGGGCCAGGATGCCACCGCTGCCCAGAGCCCTCGCAGCTCCCCCGCCCTCTGCAAGCCCAAAGGCAGCAACGCGGCTGAAACGTGCATGGGGGTCCGAGATGCTTTTCCCTGGGAGCCCATGGCCCAGCTGGCCTGTGGGAGCCAAGTGATGCCACATGCGGAGAACATAGAGCCACTTACCTCATTCGTGCTTCCCTGGGGAGAGGCATTGGGAAAGGGGGAGACAGGAAAAGAAAACAAAAAAAAAAGTATCTCTGTGTATCACGCACGCCCATGGCAGCGCACGACGCTCACGACTCTGGCCACAGTCGCTTGCTGGTGCCACCACGGCCGTCTGTTCCCCAGGGGGCTTGGCCCACAGAGGCTGTCCCTCTTGCAAGACCCCTCACAGCTCCGTCCACCCCTCCTGCAGCCGGTCCCGCTGCCACAGGACACGGGACAGAGCCCCGAGGGCTTTGAGCCCACCCGGGGCACTCGGGCACCAGCCCTGTGTACCACAGCGGGCAGTCACGCCGCCCGAGCCCCAGTGCCTGCAGCGGGGCTAGTGCCACCCATCTGCACAGCTCCTTCTTGGGGAAACTTTCCCTTCAGTTGGAAAGCTGCGCCAGGCAGCCTGCGGGGCCAGCCGGGCACTGGGGAGCAGCTGCAGGCACTTTAACCTCTTTATTTTTTCCCAGCTGGGCAGGTTGCAAGCAGGCAGCATCTCTGGCTTCCTGCTGGCTGCATCCTGTCCTTGCTTAACCCCCCCCACACTCACTGGTTCGTGCACAGGGATGGGCAAATGCTGGGCTTAAACACACCAGCATCTCCCAAAGGCACCCAGGAAGGGTCCCCAAGCAAACGGCCGCGGCACAGACCCTGGCAGGGGGGTTTACTGTGGATGCTGAGGACAGGGCAGCCCGGATGAACCCACTGGGACGCAGGCAATGGGCTGCTCTTGCTCACAGGCCACCTTATTTTAAAGGCAGCCTGGCTGAGCAACACCGCTGCCCGGCTCTGGGATGAAGGAACTGAATAATAAATGCTTCCTGTTCTTCCCCCAAAGCTGCAGGTTTCACTCCAGCTGCAGCTCTCTGCACAGCTACGGGAAGCAGGCAAATGTGCGCACCCTCGATCAAAGAACTCGCTGGTGGTTAAAAAGCAGGGGAGGAGCAGGTAAAGCTGTTGAGAACGGCCCTTTCCCCCTCCGAGCACTACAGAAATGAAACCCACGACTGCGGCTGGTGGCTTCTGAGGGCCGAGCAAACAATGAGCTCGCCCCGGCTCTGCCTCGGGAGGAGCAGGAAGATATCACAGCACTTTAAGTGTTATTTCGGCACACGGGCCCACAGCTGCGGCTGCGTTCCGGTGGGCTGCTCCCCTGGCCAGGGCGAAGCAGGGCAGCGGGAGCCTGCAGGGTCCGGGCTTTCCCCGGCAGCTCTGCAATGGGGAGAGGAAAGGGCTGCTGCAGAAGGGGAAACAGGAAGGACTGAGTGTTAAAAATACTGCAGCCGTGGGCTGTGAGATAACCCTGCCAGGGCCGGGAGCCGCAACGGTGCCGTTTGGAATGCAGACAGAGCAACGCAGCAGGGCACAGGGGGGTGGTTGCTCACTGTGACCATTTTTAAGATTTTAGAGGTGTTCTCTTTGACATGGTGGCCCAACCAAGACCTTCCCATGTTGTTTGGGAAAAGAAAAAAGAAATTTAAAAAGAGCAGGTGAGACCAACGGACCCAGCACAGTCGCGGCTGTAATGGGAAAGCAGGGCCTGGTGCCAAACAGGCAGAGGCAAGACCTGGCCTCGGTCTCCAGCAGACCCGGGGAGCGCCAAAATTCCTGCCCTGAACCGGGAGAGATGTACGGGTCTGTTCTTTTTGACATACACAGCAAAATGCACACAAAAGCCACGCACACAGGCTCTGAGAATGCCTCGCCGGTGGGACCCTAGGCAAAGCTGCACCCCTCCCAGTGAGGCATTTGGTGATGGGTTACACAAGAAGGAAAAAAATAAATGCAGAACAAAATAGCTTGCTGTGAGTTTTCTCATCCCCAGCCCGGATCTACATGGCTTGTCTTTCACACTGGGCAGGAGTCAGAGGCTCGGGCTCGAGCAGGGGAAGGGGTGGGGTGGTTCCCAGCTCCAACCTTGCAGTTCGTGCCTGCTCTCCAGCCCACCTTGTACTGCTACGACCACAGCGCGGTCCCACCCAGACCCACCTCCGCTCCCTACGATACCTCCCCCTTACAATCAGCTCCACAAACTGATCTGAAAACATTTCCTCTGTCCCCACTTTCCCCACCTAGAAGGTCTAAGGAATGGCCTAAAACTCGTTGTCCTGCTGACTGAAGAAGCCAGGGCACAGGTCATCTCTCGCTGATCACAGCACAACCAGCTCAAGCAGCTGGATCTACCCAGGCAGAGCATCTAACAACCCTAAATGCAAACACCATTTAAAGGGGAGGAAAAGCCCCAGGAAACTCAGCGCTTAAGAACTTGGTGGGGTATTTTTGTTTGACTAGGTTTTTTTTTAAATCAAAAGCTCTTTATCCTACCTGGTCCCATAACGCTGCGGCCACTTGGTCTATTACTGCGCCCAGTTCTCTGTACTCCCCAGAGTATCTGATATATGCCCAGGTACACAGTGTGATAAGTGTCAAGCCCATGATCATGTTGCACAGACTGGCTATGATGTCCAAGCCAATGAAGCCGGTCACTCCAGCTATCACGTAAGTGATGAAGATGACCACGAAGAGCGTGGCGGGGGTGCGGGCAGCGTGGAAGATGTTCTTGCTGTCGTTGTGCTTGATGTACTGGATGTAGAGCTCATCTATCTCGTTCTCCAGCTGCTGGAGGTAGCGACGGCTGAACTCCTCCCCACCCATCTTCTTCACCCCGCGGAACAGCTTCACAGCCTCCTCCTTCAGCTCCATGTGTTTGGTCTGGAGGTCACTAGGTGCAAGGAAGGGCTTGTCCCCACCACAGACCTGCACGGAAAACGCAGTCCAGTCACTCCAGAAACCTCAGCACCCACAGCTCCTGCGCTCTGCCGTGCAAACCACTGGAAGTAGGGCTCTACTGGCTCCTGTTTGGCACGGACCACTACATCGTGCAGGAAGACCTCCACGACTGTGCTGTCTATCTGGGACAGCTCTGCAGGGTGCAGGTTAACATGGGGAAGTGGGTGTCTGCACTGGGAAGCTGCAGCCCACAGCTCTTACTCAATTCACTCGCAGCCTAAGCCAGAATCTCGGGCAACACTGACAGCTGAGCTACACTGACCGGCAGGACCCCGAACCCCAGCATTTTCTAGTGCTGGAAACTCTGCGGCATTTTTCTTCTGCTTCAGCGTACGGACACAGTAGTTTTAAGGCCCAGGGCAGACCACAGGCAGCTTGGTTACGCAGCTCCGTACCTTTTTCCTGCCAATAGGCAGTGATCTCCAATGCTGATGAACGAGTGGGTGCCTGGAAGTGGCCGGAGACAGGTTGGGGTCTGAGCTTCACCTTAAACCATCACAACCATCCCCTCGCTAGAGCTGAGAGATGGGCTGACAGGGCAGGGCATAGGTGAAAAGCCAGTTATAATGACTTTATCCCCTAATTAGCACCAGCCGTAGGACAGGTTGCACGGTAACGCAGCACTGCCACCCCACCACATCACATTTTTGGGTTGCTGGGGAACACTGGGAAGACGATGCAAATTCAGTAGAGGCCACGTGGTCTGCAAAAAGCTGCCATAGGATGAAACAGTGACCATTTGTCAGTCACCCTCCCCTGTTCTGCCATGGTACCCTGACCAGGCATTGCTCTCCTCCAGCCTGCGAGTAAGCCCCTTTTTCCACCACCAAGAACACAGGTGAGACTCTTTTTGGGACCCTGGATGTGCAGCACTGTAACCAGTCCTGGCCAAGCCCATGCAGGATGTTTTCTAGCAGGAACCCAGGCAGGGAAGTTTCCCCACGAGGACAGGAGAGCCAGGAGACACGAGTGCTGTGAAGAGACGTGCTCAGCACCACCTACCTCTTCCATTCTCCTGCTGTAGGTGTCTTTGGCAGTGGCAACTGCTGCTAAATTGTTGGCTTCTGCTGTGGCCTGCAAGAAGGGTAAAAAGGGTACAAAGTTTAGCTGCAGAAAGACAGGTTTGCAGAGAGTAGCAGCCACTGGCTGCCGGGGTGCCCACAGTCCACACGTGTATGCAGCCAGGACACGTGCATGGTACCCTGGTGCACATGCACAGAATTAAACAGCTCCCTTGTCTTAGCCAAGTGTACTCTCCCCAGCCTCTGACCAATGCCAAGTAAGATCATCCCGTATTTACAGGTCCAGTCTCCTCAGTCCCTCCAGGCAAAAGCCTGCATGAAGAGAGGATTCCTACCCTCAAGCCAGAGCAATGAAAACTTTGGCTTCGGCTGTGGGAAACAGCAAGAAAACAGATAAAAGGCTCAGTCATATGTAAACAGCTACAGCTGCAACCTCCCGCGAAGCCGCCTGGCTCAGACAGCAGAGCTGCAGCCCAGCAGCCGCTGCCCGTGTGTGGGGACACATCACCTCCATGTGCGGTCCCGCCGCAGCCAAAGACGATGCTATTTACCTGCAGGGGAATAATTTCAGCTAAGCTGGCTGATGCTACGTGCACAAACACCACAGTCTAGCCGAGATGCACAAGCCGTGCTGCCGCAATTGCTAAGCTATATCAGACTCATGACTGCCAAATACTTCCAAAAGGGCTGTTTCTTGGGTGGTTGCACTAAGGCGTTTGAAATAACATCACAGAAGACCCAATGTGCTGCACTAGCTGGACCCCTCTGACAATTAACTGGAAATCAATGGCAATTACAGTGCATGAATGCCCACCAGCTCATAGCTCACACTCACGTACCTGCAGCATTGACTTTGGGTGTGGCAATTCTTCCCCTTGGTAGATCTTTATGTATGCCTGCAAAACAGTGCACAGAAAATGACAGCGCATTCAACACTGCATTCACGAGCAACAAGCAAACACCCCCACCCAGTTCCAGACACAGCTTTAACAGGATGTTAAAAGCACAGAGGAGGAGGACGTTCCTGGCACAAGACGGCTTCAGCAGGGGATGCTCTGTCAGAAAATGCTACGGCTCGAGTATGGCTCGAGGTCGACTCCTTGGGTGGCCTGGGTCAGTCACTCACTCAAGACTCTCACTCCACCACTTACGCTAAGTATCCCTACCATTGGATTTGCACCTACCTCCGTCCTTCAGTGAAGGAGAAGGAGCCAGAGTCAGGTAGCCCTGGAGAGTAGGTGGTGAGAATTACTCACTTGTGTTAAAAATGTCCCAGTAGTCATGACAACAAAAATAAGCTTTTTCCAAAGGCAATGGGAATATGGCCCTCAGCCTATCTCCCCCTGGTCCTCAGTTCTCCACGGGAGGAAAACAGCCCTGCCCACTTCTTGGGCTTACTGCGCAGTCAAATACGTGACCGTGAGGTGTTTGCTTTCTGGAGCGATGTGAGTCAGGGCTATTAGCTAGACCGAGAACATTTCCTCCAGCCATCAAGTACTGGCCTGCCTGCTGCTGTTTTCCCCTTTAATTACACCAAAAGTGCGAGCATGCCACAGACGAATAAGCCAATACCTTAAAATACTCCACAAGGCCTCGACAGGTGATATGGTTTCCATTGATCTCCTTAACATCCAGGCTCTCGGGACTAAGAAGCCAAGGAATCAAAATCTTCAAGTTCTTGATGAACTCATCGTCTATTTCTGGAAACAAAACCAATGTCATCAGTACCAGCCCAAGGTCAGACTCGCGCTTCGGTGTGCACTCACATGAAACAACAGCAGGAGAGTCACGCCAGAGGCTCAGGCACCCTATAATTTAGTGAAGTGAGCACTCAGAAATGATTGTGGCCCCAGTTAAGTTGTTACTTTACCCACAGACAGAATATACAGCTGTGCATATATCCACAAACCAGCTTCATGGCCTCAAAAATACTTGTGCAAACACAAACGTGACTGCAGGGGAAAAGAAACTTGCTTTTGCTGGTAATGTGCACACATCGCTGATAGCCTGAGAGCAGCATCTTCTTGCCTAGACACATACACTCTTTGCAAATCATGACCTTTAGTGTACAGGGCACAGACATATGCTGTGTCTTCCCTTTGCTCTGCTCCACAGCCCCCGTAGTGGAAATCTTCTGCCAGGGCTTTGGCTTTCTGGCTCTCAGCCCTGCCACCTCCTGTGCCAACAGTTCTTGGTCATCTACGAACCCATATGTGAAATTCTCTTTGCCAAGCATTTTAAAGCTTCTGCAAACCATTAGGCGCTTGGTACAGGTACACTAAGGACTCCTGCGAGTGACTGTGCATTTACATTGCACCATTGGCCACCCCTCGGCGCAGGTACCAGGAACAGGCACAATCTCTGCTCCTACCAGCCCGTCCCCTTTGCCAAAGCACAGAGCTGGCACATGGCGCTGTTTCAGGAGTCCATGGGCTGCTTGTGGCACTTCAGCAGAGGCAGACTCATCTCCCAGCAGTCATTCTTATGGCTTCATAATGTCTGACATCCTGCCATTTATATTAAACCAGCCATTAAATTAAATTAAATCTCTGGCTGGAGACAGAAAAAAAACCCAACACAACATCCAGGCATTTGGAAGGTAAGGAGAGAGGGGAAGTTTCCCCACATTTCTTCCATCAGAGCACAAAAAGCTGAGTACAGCTCTGAGGGAACAAGAAAATGGTGTCAAGAAGCTGCTGCCAACTCCTGTACCAGTTCTGCACACACCCCTTGTTCAGTACTGCTCAGCACCTGAAATTAAGGGGAGAACTAACAGAGATCAGCTCAGTTTCCACCAGCACACCTCCCCACCGCTGCCTCGCTGTCCTGCTCGCTGGTTAGCATGGAGTTTGCCAGAAGAACAAGTCTTATCACTAGCCAGACAAAACCAGAGAAAAAGTAACAGTTTTCTGTCTGCTGATTTATTTTACGTGACTAACGGGCCACTTTATGGCTAAGATTGCAAGCAGCCTGTAACCAGCGATGCTGGTAAGCAGTTGGTTCACAACAAACAACTAAAAAAAATCCACAGCATGTGGCTCCTTTGAGGGTGGGGAATCTCACCATGGCTTTTCATCCTTCCCCTTTTTGTTTTACCTGTTGAACTAAGTCTGCCCTGTAGGGAAACCACTGATCAGATAAGTCAGGAAGATTAAATACTCCTTGGAAATCTTTTCAAAGTGAAAGAACATTCCCTTGAGAGCACGTGTAACCAGCCTTCCACCCTCCGCAAGCACCAGCCTGCCTTCCAGCAACGAGTCCTCACTGCTCTGCATCTGTGCTGAACTGCAAGTGAGGCATAATTGGTTAATTACAGGCTTAACACCGTGTCCATAAACTTCCTATCTCAGCCCTGCCCTTCCCCAGATGCCTATCAGCCATCTGTCCTGACAGTGCAAACTGCCAGCGGCTCTGAGTCCTTTTTGGCCTCCACCTCTGTCTTAGGTTAAAAGCATCCTGCAACAAACAGGCAGCTGCTGGACTTGGAAGAATGAACAGAGCGTGTGTATGTCATTGGGAGGAGGATCCAACTCCTCTCCCAGAAGTTTCTTCATGGAAAACACTTATAGAGGTTTCAGGAATCAGCAGGACAGTCTTCCAGGGCATCTAAGGTATCCACTTAAATAACAGACCTTTGCCTTCGTACCTTTCAGTTTTCCATCGAAATTAGGGTTGGTGGCGACTTTCAGGCCCGGGTGAGGTAAGAGGAAGCAGGAGATTTTGGTGAAGCAGGAATGGATGTGCTTTCTGACATTCTGCAGCTCTTCATGCTGATTTCCCGAGACCTGCGAGAGACCAGTTTGGGATCAGGGGGTTTTCTTCTGATGGGGACACTGGTAATGCTGGGCCAGCAGTGCTGGCAGGAGCACAGGGCGCCCCACACTATGGCTGCTTGCAGCAGGAAGAGCAAGCCAAGACATCCCTCATGAGGACAAAGACAAGGCTCCTCCAACAACCAAGGAACTAGCATATCTCTGACCACATGCCCTGGGCATGTTATTATCATTTTGAAAATGTGCATGTCCATGTATGACTGGAACAGAAAAGCATTTGGGATTTCCCACTAGGGCCTTTCTTGTCTCCCCTTTAATTAGGTCTCTCCACTACCAAATCACCCATGTATTTCCTGATTAATCCCAGTGGAGCCCTTGCCCATGAGTTTTACTGTACAACTACCTATTACTAAAACATCATCCCTGGTCTCTAGGGAATCTGCTGACTCCCACCTCTAACGCCTCTCCCAGCTGCTTCCAGCAAGAGAAGCCCCAGAGAGCCTGGGCTTGGGCAGAAGCCTAGCACAGACGGCCTCAGCCCTCCACTGAACAAGGCAAGGAAATTCAGCCTTCTAAAATGCCTCTTCTATGATTTTTAAGGCACAACGTTTGACCGTAACCACCATCTCTGTAGGCTGCAGGTCACACCTAACAGCCAGCACCGTGGCCACCAAGCTGAACCCTCACCGGTGCCGGTGCTCTGCACCCCATTCCCTGCTCCCTGCCCAGGATTACGCTCGCCAGAGTCGGCTGTCCCCCAGATCAAGGTCTCACCCTCGTGCCCTGCGTGCTCTCCATCCGCACAGGTGATGGCAGCGTATCATCCCTGGCTCACAAGCCAGATTTGCCTCTTTGCCCTCCATCACCCACGAGCATACACCCAGGCTAGCACTGCTCATTAAACAAAGCCCGGTCAGGAAGAACGCACCTTCAGCCGCTTCTCCAAAAATCTTGCACCACCATCAGATCCGTAGGAAAATTCATAGGGGAAGCTCCAGTCACGAACAAGGAATATAAGGGACTAGAAGACACAGAAACACAGTGGGGTCAGTGCCACACCATGACCCCCCTGCCCTGAGGCCAAGTCACCAGCTGCTCCAGCTCGGAGAGACTCATCTGTTGCTCTGCTGTTTGCTGCTCATCGCAGGACGAGGAGTGGCTACGTGAGACGCGTAACTCTGCTGTATGTTATCAAAAAGGGGTTCACAAGGCAGTTCTGGGCCTCCTTCCCCACTGCCACTGCTCGCAGCGGCTGACCACGCTCAGCTGTCAGAGCCTGCAGTGATTGCGGGACCCCCTCGCCAGCACCCTCGTCCCCACCGTCACGCCGCAACAAGACCTGGCCCTGAGACTCTACCCGGCTCCAGCAGCAACTCATACCTTTACTGGTGGAAATACCCCTCTGTGCAGGGCCATCCCAGCGTGGTGCTGAGACCGCGCAGGCTCGCTGCACATGCGGCTGTGTCCTACCATGGGGAAAAGGGGGAAACAAACCCTGGACTGCTGTATCGGTTTGCTGGGCGGCAGTTTGATTCCCTAGCTTGAAGAATAGCGTCAATTATTTAAACTGCAAAACAAGAAAGAGATTTTTGCTAACCAGGACAAAAGGCAATGAGCTCCCTAATTCCAGCCACATTTAGTTCCATCCTATGGGAATTTTACAGGCTCGTTTTTTCAGCCTTTTTCACCGGGCAGCCTTCCAGACAGACTTTTAATGAGAAGCAGATGCAGGATAACGAGGCTGAATAAGAAATTACTGGCTTTTGTAATCTTTATTGAGGCATTCAAAGCTCCTATGCAATAAATAAATAAATACCAGTATGGCAAACTTTTAATGTTTTAAAAAAAAAAGTTTTCAGAAAAAATCCTGTCTCCAGTGTCTCATCTGTGCAAGAAACCTATGTCCCATGTAGCAAATACATGGTTTGGAGGGGGAAGCCCTGAACGCCAAAGGCCAGGGGGGCCTGTCAGGGCTGCCAGGGTTTCTCTCATGCACATGAATAAGCAGGTCAGCAAGTGGAATGCATTTCACTGGAATTTCCCTAAAAATTGTCTATGTTTAGAAAAAAGATTTAGGGGAGGGAGGGAAAATATTTCCCCTCCTTATCTCTCTTCTATAAAACATCAGGAAAAGGAAAAAAAATAGAGAAGAGTGAGTTGGCCATTCCTAACTGCATGACAAGCCATAGCAACTGCACCCAGTTAGCTGTTACAGGACACGCTGTTCTAAGACTGTGAGATGCTTAGGAGACATGTCCATGTTTAGGACTTTTCCACAAACATATCATGCATGTCTTGCGCTGTTTGACTCAGGAATTATTTTCCTTCTTCTTAAGCAAAATTGTTCCAGCCGTGCTGCCTTCACCACGCCTCATGCCCACGCTCAGCCCCTCCAGCTCAGCAAACTGCCAGGCACCATGTGCAGCCTTTGCGAAGGCATCACGACCACGACTGGCACCTGGCGAGGGCGCATGGGGCGGCGCAGGCCATTATGCTTCAGCGCAAGTGTGAGGACACACCGAGGAGAGGAGGGAGCCAAAGGGCAATGTTAATTTTCCACTGCCAAATATTACTTCCCTTCCAGCAGGATCAATGCAACTGCCTCGCTATGGACACTTTCGGTGCTCTCCCTGCTTGGCAGCATTTTCCTACAGGAGCTGTTTTCCAAAGCCTCCTTTGCAGATTTGTATATTTAAGGACAAAAGAGGTTCAGCTTGTTTGACTCACAGGCCTGGAACTTCACCCAAGAAACGCAGGCTGTAGACTCTCTTCTGCAAAGAGAACTGTCTTGGTTTAAAGCCTGCAGCTACCAGAGAAGCCCCTGCATCTCTCATTAAGCCGCCCTAACCATTAAATTGCCCCCTCGCTAACAGCGCGTTCCTCGTTGCTAGTCTTTGTCCAGCCTCAGCTGCAGACACGGAGCTGCACGCTGCCACGTCCTCCCCACTGGAAAAGTAGTTCATTTACCATCTCCCTTCTCCTGCTTCCTCATCAAAACGCTTGGCTGTCTTTAGAAACTGCTTTGCAGGAACAAGCCCACTTTGCGATGTGGACAGGAGAACTCCATTGCTGACCTGGACACATCGCCATTGATCCTTCCACCAGATTTTGTCACATCCACAAGGGTTACCACCAGTCGTTTGATATTTTTCCCCCGATCGTTAATGAAGATGACAGGGAACCAGGGAGACCCTGGGGGGAGGCCCAAGGAAACACTTCTGAAGGATGATGATTCCCTATTAAAATTAGTTCAATGCACTCTGTCATCTATCAGTTAATGAGTTTTTAATCCATTGTAAATGGATTAAAAAAGACAATGCTGACTTCGTATGTTGTTCACTTGCTTTTAATCAGCATCGTAGGGAGATAAAGCTTACAGAAGGCAATGTATCATGGTGATAGTTACCTTTATCAACTGAACTCTTGGTCTTTTAAAAATTGTTAATGGGATTGTTTGACAAGACCAGCTATCCACATATCTGTGTGACCTGGCAGCAATTACGGTCTTTGGTAAAATCAGAGCCTATTATCCAGTCCTAATGACTTAAGCATATTTAAAAGTTTCCCCTTACAGCCTCCTTTTTACAGATGGAGTAGGAAGTATTTCACTTTCGCTGGAATATTTGGCTACATTACCCTGATAGCTTTTAAATAAGGAACAGGAATATTTATTTAATGTCTGGCTTTTTTCTGTACCATGTTACAATCTTCTCCTAGCTCTTGCTACTACGTATTTTTACTGGTAGCTTTCACATCATTTATCAGTCATCTGCCCACGCCAGCATCCATATAGCCTCAAAGCTCCCCAAAATCTCAATTTGTCCATTTGTTGTATTTTTTTACCTTTTAATTTTATTATTTCCACTTCCTGACCACAGACACCCTATAAACCCCGTAGACCTTCCAGGATGGTGGTGAGGACGGCAGTTCTCTTTTTATTTTTGAAGGCAAAAGTAAAACACTGTAACCCATTCCCAACTACTATTTGCATTTTACAGCATGTTTCGCTCTCTGCTATTTTCCCCTTCGGGAGGCTCACAAACCCTCATCCAGCTACCACCTAACCTACCGTGGATGCCAGCTGGGAGTTGGACCAAGCCATTGGGACTGCCAAAGGACATCTGGCTAAAGGAACAACTTGTACAGGATAAGGCCAGAGCCCCACAGAAGGTGTTTTCCTTCTATCTACCACCCCGATCATGCAGCGAGCCCCGCAGCTCCATTGCAGCGTGAGAACACGTGGGACCCCACAGCATCGCTCCCTCCATCCCCTTAGACCCTGCTCCCTGCCTCACACCTGGTCCCAGACCCCGAAAGCTTCAAAACCTGTTCAACCACCTTCCCAGCCTCCCAGGTGCACAGGATTCGGTGCAGCCATAATCAAAGCCACATGAAATCATTACTTGATCTGTTAAAGGACTGGAGCTTTAGTGAGCTACCACAGCCATGTCATGGGCTCCCTCTGCCCCCCTGCCTTCTGCTTTGTCTCTTTCTGTTCATATTCACTTTCCTATGGGAAGGGGCTGTCACAGCCCACCATCCTCCCAGCTGCTCATTGCTCTGGTGTCCAGAGCAAGTTCTTGTCTGCCCAACACTCTTTCTTTTTTGAATGCCATGTTTTCACAGGTTGGGAAGCAGCAGGGCGAACAGATGTCCCCTATTTGAAGTTAAAACCCCACTTAAACCGAGCCTTCCCACAGCCCTGCTGTTACTTGCAAGAGCTCTGAGCTAATCCTCGTCCTTTCATTTTGCCAGGAGCAGGGATTCCGGGGGCAGGCGGGTTCAAACCTCGCAGAGTGAAGGCTAGGCCGAGTCCCCAGGTAGACGCGTGACAAACCTGCTGCAAAACCCGACTGCTTTCCAAGCCTGGCAGGACATCTGGCAGGACAGGACAGAGCTCTTGGTACAGCAAGGGTTCAGAGAGGGAAGAAAGAGGGACGTTGGATGTATTTGGAAGCCTCTCTGGGGGCAAGTAAGCACAAAGCCTTTCCTTCACGCAGCTGAGCCGGTCCCTAGGCATCCCCATCTCCTTCCCATCCTGCAAACTGCAGTGACACCTCGTGGTGAAGCCAGCCGGCCCGGGGCCAAGCCACCTCTGGCTGAGGAGGATGTGTGCTGGCCAGGACCCTCAGACTCACCTGGAAAGGTTTCAAGAATGTCTCCTCCATGGCCAGGCGACCATACTCAGTGAAAAGCTGGAAGGAGAAGCAAAGAACAACAGGACTGTTAGTTTGTCAGTCTGCGCAGCCGGGCAGACAGCTGCGGGCCACAGCGAGGGATGGTTGTTGACTTAGGGCTAACAGCACCATTTGCAGAGCAGGAACAGAAACTGGCTGGCTGTGTGCTTTCGGTTCACATCTGAGAGGCACACAGAGCTGTTACAGACAATCACTAAGCTGAGCCCTCATGTGAAATACCTCAGCCTGGAATTTTTGGCTGCCAAATCTGTGAAAAATGGCTCAAATCAGCCGCTTGCTGTTGCTTTCATACCAACCAGAAACTTCACGTGCTACAGGGGACTGCTGGAGCCCCGCTCTCTTTAAACACTCCAAGAAGCGGAAATGAATTCAGAAATAAGTACTTTCCCTGCAAACCCCTACTGTGCAAAGACTGTAACATCAGCCTCCCAGCAAGATTTGAAGGCTCTCCAGTCTCTCTGGACTGTAATTTCTAACTGAAGGCACAGTAATGTATTTCACAGATGCCTAAAAATGGGTCAACATGTTAAACAGTACTGGCTTAAAATCCAAACCAGAAGATCAGAGTTGCATTGGGTAAGTTCTATGTTAAAAAGGCGTTATTGTTAAAAATATTTACTGACCGAAATGATACAAAATTCTTCAAATGCTGATTTTGCCAGCTGGACTTTTGCTTTTTTTTCCTTTTTCTTAAGATCCTGGAAGAACCTACCTAACCAATCAATCAACCACCTAAATAGAAGAGAAAGCTAGAGGTAATACCAGGAAAAGGGCAGGACATGTGTGCCACAAAAATCCAATTAGCTGCTTGTCTTCAACAGTCAGGGCTGCAACTACCCTTAGGGGTCACCTGTATTGAGCCAGTACCAGATGTCAATATCCAGGCTTATAAACGGCTACCCAGTTTCTTTGGGCTTCTCCTAATAACCCAGAGATCCCATCCTACAGCATGAATAGTGCAACTTCAGCCTTCAGCTTCCCTATCACCTAAGTCAAACAATCACTTTTACTGCCCCTGCTCATGGAGCACCGGATGGACACTCGCAGCAGCAGGAGTACAGCCAATACAAGGTTAACCCACCCTGGATCCCTCCCTATTACCAGTCACTTTAGCCCCTTGCTGCAAGACACTGCGTGATTCCAGCCCCATGGGTCAGTCCCAGCCTCTAATGGGTCTCTCCTCCCTGGGGAACCCCAGTATAATCCCATGGAAGGATATACAGCGTGAGCTGTATCCAGACTGTTCCTGGCAGACCTGTGATGGGTGCTCCCTACGCAGTCTGTTTGATGCTTCTCTAACCTCACCATTAGAAAGTCAACTTAACCCTCTCTGGCTGCAGCACCACCCGTGACAACTGGTCCCGTGCACTCTCGACATAAGAAGGGATACTGCCCTCCACTTTGCAGTGGCCTCATACACTGCTGAAGACCATCACCACCTCCTCTCTCAGCCACTTTTGTCTCAACTTAACAGCATTGGTTCTTTCAGCCTCTCTGTGCCCTCCAGCCACCCACTGCAGCACAAAGCACAGCCATGGGCCATTTTCAGCTCCACAGGTGATCAGCCTTGAGGAAGGCACACATCCCAGAGACAGGAACAGTCCCTCCTGGCGAGTCTCCCACTGACTGCCCTGCCAAAGGACCCACACCACGCTACAAGAGCATAGGCAAGACAGGTTTCAACCCAAGTGACTGATCCTCCACGCCCATGAATGAATATAAGCATTGGAGAACTGAAAAACCCTTTTATGGCCCCAAATGTAAAACTTCCTTTCCAGAGCAACACAACTTGCAAGCACAGAGCATAATCCAGGCACACCAGTGCCGTGGAGCAGCAGGAACAAGGGTCTTACCTGCAAGTGCTGCAGATCATCCTCCTGCACATTCTGGGACAAGTTATAAACCTGCATTTAAAAACAAAAGCTTCAGAGCCCTCAGAACAGCCTGTCCTTTGGGCCAACATGTGGGTCGGTATGGTTAAAGCCTATGACATTACCATGGGGACACAGCCAAAGTCCCAGCCTGTGGTGCCGGTACAAGACAGGCCCTAAGCACAGCTGTACGGCTGGACAGACTCACACTGTCAGACAGGCAGGCACTGCTGCTCCCTGTGCAGCAAAACACTCCCCATGGGAGCACCAGGGGCTGTCATGTCCCAGCCTGAAAGCCTGTCAGGTGCATATAATGTTCCTTCTCCATTTTTATGATGTGCTGAGCTCTGAACCAAGACACAGCCTCCCTCCCATTCACACTGTCCTCCAAGAGCAAATGCCAGCTGTCAGGAAGGGAAGCCCTAACAAACAGTCCATGTGGTTACTGGTGTGTGAACACCTCCAGCCCAGAGGTTTCTCCAGCAGCATTGAGACAAAAGGACACCCAGTTCCCCAGACCAAGGTTCTTTCCTCTTTGGTAGCTGAAAGCAAAGGGCTGCATCTGCTGCTGGCCTTGCGCTTGCTGTGAGATGAGGAGATGAGACTGTTCCCTGTGGTGGCAGTCATGTGTGAATCCTGCACTCAGTGCAGCCAACGTGATGGCCTTTGCCTCTCCCACCAAAGGCCCTGGCTAACTGCTGTGTTAGGCTGGTGCCAAGCTACGGGGTTTTTGCCACCGCCTTTTAGGAAGTGATGCCCGGAGACATCCCCCTTCTTACCTGTATCGAGCTGATCATTGTGCTAAGGGCAAACACGGTGGCTGAATCCCGCAGGGTGGACTGGCTGTCAAAGGTCCCCTGCGTGTCCATCAGCAACACTGCAACCTGAGAGGCAGAAGGCTCCACATCAGCTTGGACACGCCCGTTCAGCATCTACATCCAAGCAAAACCACTCTCAAATGCCAAAGCGGGGGGTGTTAAATGTCAGCTGTGTTATCATGCTGGGAATCTCACTGCTTCTGCCTCAGACTTAAAACTGGTGGAGGACAAAGGAAAAGAGCAGCCCCAGTCACTCCTGACAGCATGATGACTCCATCAGGCAGCGAAATGCATGTTATGCAACGCAGAGGAGGGAACTGCTCTGCTCCTAAAATACTTGCTGTCAGTGCAGATGCGTCCTGCGTCTGCGTTAGCTTCACGTCACAGAAGCCAAACACAGCAGCATATCGCACCTCTTTAACCCAAAACACATTCAGTCAGTATTAGAAATCACACTGTGAATAATTCAGTGTCACTTTGGTGTTGGGCTCTTCATTAAAGAGTAGATGAATACAAATATTCCTGGCTATAAGCTGAACTTGCAGGATACCCCAAAATCCACTTTGCATTGTATCTGACCACCCTGAATGAAGACACTCCATTTTACAGCTACTGCTCTAGGAAAGGGGAGTAGTTTGCAAGGACCTTAGATTCAAGATCCCTGGGAATAGAAGAGAAATAAACCGTGAGATGCCCAGAACTCACTGCACTAAACCCATTCATGCTAAATTAGGGATGCGGTATTGAAGATCTTCTCTAAACTTGCACAGGCATTTCAGCCACCTAAGAGAAGGCAGAAAAGTCTTATAAAAGCTGGAAGAGAAAAATGACCAGCAACAGAGAAGCACATACCTTTTTACCATCAGGCTTGTCCACCAGGAAAACCTCGCTCCATATCTGAATGCCGGTTGTCTCCCGCTCAGACCCTCCCCTCCAGGAGAAACCAGTCAGAGGCTCATTGTAATCTCCAACCCAGTCCACTGCCTCCTGCAGGTAGGAACAGAAGAAGTTGCTGGAGTTCTCGTTTCACTTTGGTTTTGCACTTATCCTCTGTGCTGCCCCCACCCCAGTGCCAGAGGGGGGCAGCCTCAAAAAGAGAGGTTTCCTACAGGGCAGCAAATGTGAACATCTCTGCTCCAAAGTCAAGAGTCCACTAGAGACCCACTGGTGCACAAGGCTGTGGAAGCATCTGCTCTATTTTATTTTGTGAAGCCCATGCTAATGAGAGGCTTGAGCATCCCTAGAGCACCAAGCCAGTGTCCTGTCCAGCTCATCCCTGTGTGGTACATGGGAGCAATGAGCAGCAGCACCACACCCCTGGGAAGAGACATCTGACCTAGAACCGTACCTTATTGTACATGTACCGCAGCATGAAGTCCATCAGGAATGATTTTCCTTTTCTAAAAGCTCCAGCAACGGACACAGCCACAACCTCTTTATCTCTGACAGCCTCTGAGAGAAGGATGCGGTTCAGTGCCGCTTCATCCAGTTCAAAGGAGTGGTCATCTTTGACAATGAGGACTTGCACTGGTCCTGCCTTCCTCACGGACTCCTCCTCCTCCGAGCTCCACTCGTAAGTCTTCTCTGCAAAACTACCTGTGTAAACAAGTGAAAAAAAGAGCTGTTAGGTTGCTTCTTCTGCAAAGTGCAGAATCACAGACAGCCGGGCTGGACAGGGTGGTAACAGGCCAGCTAGCCTAAATATCCATCCCAAAACAGCATCTTTCAGGGCAGATGTCTGTTTACCTGTCCTCAGACATCTCGATGGAGACTCTGTGCCACTTTGGGGCCATCTGTCCACGTGCTCCCTGCAGGCAGAGAGTTCCCTGCTGGAATCTCCCTTGACAAAACACACCCGTTACTTTTTGTCTTAAAAGAGTTAACATAGAGAACAGCTCACTCCCTTCTTGCCTGCAACAACCTCTTGCATACACAAAGACTGCCATAACACCTCCCTTAGCTTTTTCTCTGCTAGAAAAGAGAAGTCCAAGTCCCCCGATTATCCCTTGCTACCATGGCATCCAGGCATCTGATTGCTCTCCTCTGGACACTCCCCACCAGGTCCTTCCTGAAGGCTGTCTCAAAAGTGGATGCAGCATTCAAGCTGAGGTGTCTAAGTACCTCATGTCTCTATCAAAGGACACTGCTGTAATGCATCCTCTGCGACTGCTGTTTCTGTAGCAACAGCAGAGTCCTGCTCCGCCTGCAGCCTGCACTAACGCTCGAAGTGTAATATGCTGCTTCCACCATCAACCTCATCGAGAGTCTCCCCCGAGACAGCCCCAGCAGGAACCAGGCCAAAAAGACACATGCCCATCCTGATAAAAGCCACTTCTTCACTCCCAAGTGGAAAGGGTATGCAAAGCATGGGCACTGCTCACTTTCCCACTTTGAAATGGCAAGGTTCCCTGCGGGGCTGCTCCCCGGCACAGAGGCGAGAACTGCCCAGGATGCATAGCGTTCATACGGCCTTACAAAAGGGTCTCACCTCCCTGCCGGGACAGGGGACAAGTGACAAGCACGATGCTGCAGCAGGAGCCTTTGGAGGGGACAGGCAGGGACCCAGCGTCTGGTCACTGCACCCACGCTCGGCAACGGCAGCGTGCCAGACAGATACGTATCGCCTGCATGACCCTCCAGGCCAACGCGGCTGAGAGGATTGCAGATTTTAACGGCCTCGTGGTCCATTTGGGCTGCTTTGCGTACCTGCCGCGATACGGGAGAGGGATGCGTTTTAAGACCTGCCATCCACAGACACTGCAACCCTGGTGTTTGCAAAGAGCAGGCCAGCTCCAGTAATTTTCCTTTCATTGTCTCCAAACTTCCCAGCACAGGAAAGAGATGCCAAAAGTGATTAATCATGCCAGTCAGCTCACCTACAGCCACATGAAATCTCCTTGCCAGGAGGGAAGGAAGCGTGTGATGGAAAGTTCCCCCACACTTCTACAAAAACTTCCTGGTTCGTTGGCTCAGGCTGCAAGTTTCTGAAGACAGAAGCCTGAAGTTAAAACTCCTCGGTCTCTGTTTCAGACCCTGACCTCAGGGACCCAGTTTTCAGTCAGTCCCAGCTGTTTCAAAGCACAAGGACTATGTGTGCACGTGCTAGAAGGCAAGCTATAAATACCAAGAGGAATGGGGTTTGCCCATTCTGGGCCTCTTTATAAAGAAGCCCCCAGCAGCAACTTCATATTTTAAATAACAGCAGTGCTTTTGTACGAGTTCCTGATTTCCTATGATCCTGCAATGAAATATCAGGATCATTAAGCCTGGTTGCTAGGGGATTTCTGGTGGCTCTCAGACATATACTACGAGCTTTCTTTGCCCACAGTTGAAAGACAAAGATCTTTTCTTCCCAATGCTTGGAGGTTTTTTAGCAAAACAAAAGTCCCAAACACTCTGAAAAGCTAGATTCTCCACCAGACTGCAGCAGCCGGGCACCAGCAGCACCAAACTCCCTTCAAACACCAGCCCCTGCCCCATGTCACAGCTTAGGGGCCTCCAGGAAAAAATACCCTTCCCATCCCAAATACAGAGACCCAGGATCCAGGCGCACATCGCCAAATGCCTTGAAAAATGAAGGCCTCTGAGAGCAGTCAGTCCTCTTGCTGCACACACCAAACACCATTTCTAGCATTAAGATCCTCGCAATGCGTAAGTATGGACAGGTGCCAAAGGGCCACAGGCTTGCGTGCTGTTTTTAAGCACTGCCGTGCTGCAAGTGCCATATAAAGTCTATGATAGGAAATACCTCCTCTCCCACAGTTGCCCAACACCCTGCTCAGCTGAGTCCATTTTTTTTTCCTTTTTACAGCTGCACAGAAAGGACAGTGCAGAGATCCTTGTATAGGATGTGACTCATAGTGGAGGCAGGAAAAAAATTAGTAAATCAAATTAAATCAAAACATTTCTGGCTCTAGCCAAGCTATCAGGAGTCCAGGTGAAATAGCTGTGTCACCTCCCCAGACCAGACAAGTCCCACCTCCGGACATGCAGAGAGAGGGAGAGGGGAATCAGCGTTTTAGTCATGCCACACTAGCAGTAATGGGAGCTGCAGCCAGAGCGCCCAGCTGGGTACCAAGACAGGCACAAACCCTGCTGTCTGTGGGCTTCAAGCGTAAGGAAAAGCAGCACGATGCCCCCAGCTCAGGACAGCTGAATGTCAAGGATCCGAGCACCAGGAGAGAGGACTGAGGATAATCCCTCCTATCCTACTACCAGAGGGACAGTTGGTGCCAGATTCCCTCTCCTGCTGCTGGTGGTGCCTAGAAGGGATTCTCCAGGTCTTCCACTCCCTCCAGTCCAGCTGCTGGGAAGAGCAACAACCAGCGTAGAGGTGGAGAGATGGTGATGTCCCTTCAAAACATCAGAGTCTGTAAGGAGCACAGGGCTTTTTTAGCAGGTATTGACAGATTTTGGGAGAATGTCTCTGGACACAGGCATGTAACCATACAGCCCAAAGTGGCCATCGTCTCCTAGGGGATGTCCTTGCTTCCATCGTCTGGACACGAGGAAAGCTGGGCTGTTTGCACAACACGGGCAAAATACAAAGTATTATGAGCAGGATATGTTGACTTCCCAGTTCACTGGAGATATCAGGAGAAAAGGCATTATATTAAGCAGGTCTCTGAACTAATTTCAGCCTTGTTATCTCTGCTTCTTTCATGTATGTCACCTGCAGACAAAACCCTGCCTTTCACATTTATTCCCATGTGATGAAACATCCATGCCCTCTTTATTAGATTACACTAGATCACACTGGAGAGGCATTTTATAAGATGGCTGTGCATTACTGGAAAACAATTATTTTAATTGGTCTTTCTGGCATAAATTAGTTATCTGCTTTGAAGGAAGTTGTACCTGGCAATGACAAAACATCATGTGGCCAACAAGGAAAGAAAGGAACACTAAGCTTTCCTAAACACACTCTTGTTTTCACTCATTTTCTAACTTGACTCCTCCTTTTTGTTGGCTCTCTCCTGGCGCCTTGCAATTACGTCAATTCTCAAGCTGCTCATTCAGAAACTACCAGGATACAGTTCCTTTTCCCCATTTCATAACAGCTCATTTCCATGACTCTAAAGCCGGGTGGAATCTACATCTCTTTTCCATATGGTGATTCAAAGCGGAAAGGTGATGGAGATCAGAATTTGCCTTCACACATACTGGGCTGTTGGACAGCAGCAAGGAAATGGCCCAATTCACGCAGACAGCCCCATAACATAAACATACAGCTCGCTTTATTCGAGTCTAAGGGAAAAACAAAGCATTCTTCAACTGCTTTAGGATTTATTTTTGGTTAAAATTAAATAAATTAAAACAGTATATTTCACATTGTGCCTGTGTATGGAATGACAGCCAATGTCTAATGTATTTAAGCTCCTACAGAAGACTAAATTAGCTAAATTACATGTCACTAATTATGCAACGTAGCTTTGGTGAGTGCTTGCTTAAGCCTGTTCTCCCTTAGCTATGGAAGAACAGGTCACAGAAACGCTGACTGCTTTCCAGACACCAACTAATAAAGTCAGTTTTTTGCTTAAAGGAATTTGCACAATAAATACATTTCATTCCAGAGAATGAAATGCAGCCATGACCCATGGCATCATCTGTGCAAACACAGGCTGCCTAACCAGACCCTGAGAAAGCAAATTTGCCAGCCCAGCTCTTGTGCTCCCTTTGGATCCCAGGAGCCCTACCTATCCAAGCACTGCCCATGAAAAGCAGGGGCTGCCGCCTGGGCCCCAATCCCCCCTGCTAAAATACACAGCCATCATGCGGTGCTGCTGTTCTGATGGTGTTTGAACCAAGTTACTTTACTGCATGGGAAACCAGAAACTACCAAGGAGAGAAAATACAGGCTTGATGGGAAGCTTTAACTTGTTATTTCCCTGGAATGGAGCATCCCTATATCGACCAGGTTAGGTTGCTTATCAGCAGCCCTCTAGGGATTAATTCGATCACCAGCATAGCTGTGCAGATCCTTTTTGAAGCTGTGTTCACCCCAGCTGTTTACATTACAAAAATACTACGGTGCCACTGACAATACCACGAGCCAAGCGCTGAAAAGACCTTACAGTCAGGCTTGATCCCTCTGCACATTCTCCAGAGAGTTTCAGCTTCCAGGAAGCTTATCTGGCCTCCGCAAATGGCACCGGCAAAGAAAGACATCTCTCTCCAAGCTGCAGTCACCCATCACATTCAGTGCGGCTGCCTCTGTGACATGAGTTCTGCTCACTCTATTCATGCTGAACTACCTCCGCCACACAACAAGGAGCCAGCAATCATCAACAAGGCTCTGAGGAGGCTGGGAAAGGCAGCATCGCTTTGAGCATGCACCAGACACCCTCTCCTCCTCTCTGAGACAGGCTTGTGCAGAGCTCTGCATCTTATCCAGCTAATAAGGGAAAAAGAAGAAATAAAGCATTGAAGCAAAGTGTATATACTGGACAACCAGGGCAGAGGGGATGCTATAGAGCAACAACCTGTATCGATCTTGCACAAAGGATGCATGGCAGGGCACAGCTGCGTCTCGAGGCGCTGAGACTGCCGCGGGAGCCTAGCCTGGACAGCTATGAGTTAGCAAATTCCCTCAGCACAGGGCTGCCATAAGGTGTCTAGACTGAGCTGCTCCTGGGAGACGGTGTCTTCGAGAGGTTGAAGCAGGGAAGCCTGACTGGGTACAGCCCTCTCTCACACCCATCAGCACTCTGCAGCCTTGCCTGCGCCGTGCTCTCAGAAGGTTCCCAGCCAGCGGGTCAGAAAGCTTCCCAAGCTGGGTTTAACAACACATGCACATTCACCTCCCCTTTCTATGTCCTACCTGCACCTCCTACACCGAGGGCACAGCTGACCACACAGCCACACGATGCTCCCTCCACCCTGCTCACACCTCTGTTGGTATTTCTGACACCCCACAGAGACAGAGGACCCCAGGACCCAGGGAGGGGAAATGCCCAGTGCTAGCCATCAGTAACACCCACCGCCCAGAGCCACCAAGCCCCTCTGAAGCCACACATGTACCTCCCTCACACCCCAGCCCTGCTCGCTGCCTCCTTACACGTGGGGCTGGTGGCCTGGAATGCAGCCATGAACGGGAAGGCAGCACCAGACCTTCTTGTGCCCAAGTGGGAAATCACTTGCACCTCCCCAGACTGGATGCACAGATGTAATCACAGCTCTGATTCATGTACCAAGGTGCAAAGCAAGCTCTTGATTTTTGTGGAAATGATGGGTAAGTGGCACAGCCCATGATGAACATCTCCACCCAGGGAGCTACAGGGCATTGCTTAGAAGCAAGTGAAGAAAACCATCATGTTAAAAATTAGCCCTGTCCTTCCACAATCAAGAATGGCAATTAAAAGGCCAGACTTGATAGTCATCTGGGGTCTCACTTTGTGATCCCAAGCTATCCTCTCCAAAGTCAGGGCGAACTCTTATAACCCAGCTGCAGAGCAGTGCTAACACCTCTGCCCAATGCAATCCACACTCCCATGTGCTCCTGGCGAGCACCCCACTCTGCACCCCAGGACGCTTGCAGCAGGGAAGCAAGTAGGGTGGCTAATGCTGCCAGGCTTGGTACTCATCCTTGGGGTTTTTTTGAGCAGTGGTAAGATGTAGAGTGCACCTTCTCCCCGCCAGCCCTGAGTCATCCAGCTGGCAGCACAGCAGCTTCAGCTAGAGCGTGGCCAACTCAGCCCCTTTTCCCTTTGGCAGACGAAACAAGGAGATGAACGATTATGCTGATAACACGAGTGGTTTGGGACCTTCCTGCATAAAAGCCTGCTGACAGAAACAAGAGCTTGGAGGATTACTGGCCACCAAACCTGTCTGTTTAACAGACACATCTCAAATGCCAAAATCCAATAGGAAACTTCTTAATGAGGACACCTACTACCACTTACATGAAGCTATGGTGCCTTAGCTGGCTCTGAAACAGCAGCCGTGTCCGCTGCTGTGAAATTCCCAGGCTGAGCTCGTTATTAGCATGCTTCAGAGACACAGGCATACAACTACCTTGAGAAGAAAGCGGATCAGGCAGAGGTTTTTCTAGAAGTTTTTCAGGAAGTTTGAGGTCACATTAGACAGTTATGTGGTTACGGCTGTGCCAGTTCACGTGCCAGGATGGGTTGATTCAAAGGCAAGGTGGGCAAATCCCAGAGGGAACCTTATTCTCACTAGTGTGTGTCAAAAGACCATCATAAGAGAGCTCTGCCAAAAGGCAATTATCTATTTCTCTATATTTGAAAATCCTGGGCCTGCTCACTTACCCACATTTAAGCCTAGCTGGGCTCAGGTGTGACACTATGACTGAGATGCACCTTGCACGAATGCATCTCCAAAAACCCTCGCTTCACCCCTGGCATGAATTTTCTGCATGGTCCTTCATCCACTCTGTCAGCAACCAGCCTCCCTCCACCACCAGTATTTGATTTAGTCATTTCTGACATGAGATTCTTTTTACCCTTCTGTTGTTACAATTGCCTGAAAATAAAGTTTGGCAAATGTGCCATGAAATCCTAGGATACAGCATGAAAGGCAATTATGCTCTGGAGAAATGTTTATATATTATTGAGTGCTTCAAATGTGTTTTACTGGCTTGGCAGAGTTCAGCGCCTTCTCTGGAGCCTCCACCCCATTTGGGAAATTGGTGTTCAGTCACTTTATTGCTGTAACACTTAACCTTCCTTCAAGTGATAGCAAATGTGAGCGTTTCTGGCAGGACCAAAGGAGCTGGGGTCCATCTGGAGTGAAGTAACCCTTTCGAAGGTGATCCATGGGACATCCCGTGCCTCCCAGAACACGACAATACCTGCACCAGACACACTCCCCTGCTGCAGAAGGTTCCAGTCAATGATGCAGGGGAGTTAATATAAGGCCCGCTGCCTATGAACATCACCTAGGCCCTAAACAATACTTATGCACGCTGTTTCTCACCCATGGGCTCAGCAGAGAAAATGCAGCAAGATACAGCCAACACCATACGCCGCTTCCCCTCCCATTAATCAGGCAGGCAGCCAAGGCCGAAGCCTCTCGCGGCACGGACACGACACGAAGCACGACGAGGGCGCCGTGCCACCGCTGCGAGGCAGGCTCAGGGCATCTCGGTTCTCCCCCCGAAAGGAGAAAGGCAGGCCGATCTTGCTCCTGCTCATCTTGTAATGGATCAGACCAGGCTATTCAAATTCCTTGTACAACGCTGCCGCCTCAAAACCAGAGGCACAAAGACCAAGCATCATGTTCAGCGATTTGGGTCTCTAGCTCGCAACGTTGTCTCGTCTCTTCTTTCAAGTCCCAACGCTTCATTTTCTCTTCTCATTTACAAGCTAGTAATCTGGTTGTGAATCTTCTCATATCTAGCGGCTTTTTGTGTAAAGGCCCGCCTGTCTGAAACATCTCAGCTTTCACTTTTCAGGAGGTTCCCAGCGTTCGCAGTCACAAAGAAATGCCAGTAAGTGGAAACTGAAAATCCACCATAAAAGGTCAGAAACCAAATAACCAACAGAAAGGATGTTACAACTATCAGTTAAAAAAAAAAAAAGACTATCAAAATCATCTTTTCTTTCCAGTTTAACCCTTTGCTGTGCAGTCTGAAAGCATGGTGATGATGATCTCAGCCTGGCCCATGCTGGAGAGGAGTCCCTTCTCCCCGAAACAGTCGCTCAGCCCTTCCTGGCAATCAGGCCCCTTCAAGAGCTCTCGCGAATCTCACGTCCAATTCGAAAATCCTGCCCAAGAAGTACGTATAGCCTCTGTAATCCCTTCTACAGTTTTGAAACGGAATTCTTGATGAGCGAGTCATTCTTATTACAACACGAGCCACGAAAGGAAACACGAGAGATTTAACACAATTTGTTCCAGTCCGTGCTGTTTACATGAGTGACTGGGCGCAGAGATCTCCGATGGCTTTACTGTAATGGGGGAGCAGGCTGCTGAGCATCTGCAACCCCCCAGCACAAAGAATTTCAGAAAAAAAAAAAATCGGTGTAACCTACAGCAAATCTTTGTCGAGCTGGCTGGACTTCACCGATCCAAGCAGGATTTAGACTAACAATCCTTATTTCGGGAAAATTATACATCTGCAGCTCCCTAGGCCATTCACCCAGCAGCCAGCAGCAGTTGTGAGGTCTATGCACCACTTAGCACATCCAGTACGAGCGTCTTAAATGATGCATAGCCTTATGCTGACCTTCTGCCCAGGGCTAAATCCTACGCTTGATGCGCTACACGCCCCTACACGAGCTCCCGGGGATGTGTGTATGTGACAGTAACCCAGCTTTGACAGCTGACCGGCGGCAATTTCTTCTGGGTGTCTAATACTCACCCTGATTCGCTCTGTGATCTTTAAAACAGCAAAATATTTTTATGAAACAAAGGAGAAGGATTGCACTAAGCAGTTGCCTGTTTTCAGGCCTGACTAACCAGACAGTAACTAGGACAAAGTTTGATCTCTTTCAAAATAGCGTAATATTTTTAATGACCCTTAAGCCCATTTTTAGAACAGAGCGCAGACTTTCCGCCTTAGTTTGAGTAAAAGCCTGAGACTCCTCCTTTGCCAGCAAGGCTGAAAAACGTAGCAGTGGAAGAGTCACCCCACGAACTGATGTCACCAGACAATGCTGCAGTCACTGGATGTAAACACATCTTTCAGGGCAATGAGGTTCTGTTGTATAAATGCACGCTTTTATTAAAGGGCCATTTTTTTCCTAGCAAAAAATACAGGTATTTTCCTCCCTAATTTATTACCTGCAATGTCAACCAGCCTGGTAAAGCACTGGGAAATAATTCTAGGAATACGTAAACCTCTGTGGAAGGCAGGGTATGATTTTGACCTGTGGACGGCTTGCAGCAGAAGGTGGCTGATCCCAGAGATCCACTTGGGTCCACGGATGGTTTCAGATTCTTGCAAAACTTACAGAGGGAATCTAAGGAAGAGTTCAGCAAACCAGTGACACATCACATTTCACTCCAGTAGGGCTCAGCAGCACATTTAGACAGAGGGATGTGCTTAATTGGCTCGCTGGACCAAGGCTGTACTTTCCATGATGATGTTCTCTCCATTTATATCTGTTTCGGCATCATTTGCATTTTCTTCTCATGCTATCAAGATCTGATGGGAAAGCACCAGCGCATGTACGTGCGTGCAATCCTCAACACACACAGAGACGGGACTGACAGCTCTGCGAGACAAAGCTGAGAACGGCGGCATGTTCACTGGGAAGTTTTCCCTCCAGTTTACCCAAGGGTCTAGCGACCTTCGTCAAGAGCCACAGTTAAAAATGGCACTGATCAAATCAGCGTTGCTCATTTTCTCCTCGCTGTCTTGCAACAAGACCGCCACCCGCTCCGTTTGCTCAAATCCCGCACTCCATTATCCGAATGCTGCCACACACCCGTCCCTGAACTGTTAATCATTATCATGGGAAATACTACGCTCGTCTATACAAATTAGAATGCAATTTGTGTACCTAAACATCACAGCTCAGGTCAACCTGTTCTGCCTGACGAGACAGGATACCGCGAGCACCAACGGGCGAGTTCACACGGAATGCAACTCGGGGAAAATGACAAATTAGGCTCCTCAGCCACCTCAAATAGCGGCAGATGGCTGTATAAAACCTGATTTTCTACAAAACAGGCAGCATGTCGGTGGACGCCAGCAAAGCAATAGATGGCTGGGCGCTGGACACAGGAGGCTCGGCCACAGCCCTGGCTGTACCCGTGGCAAAAGGCACCAGGAGCCCCTTTGCTTGCTCGGTGCAGCCCACCCGTGGGACCTGCTTTGGCTGCCGTGGGGAAGCGGCTGCCGGCGGATCCAGGCCTGCTGCGGGCAGGCGGCTCTGGAGGAGAAGGGAATCCTTGAAGGAAGCCACCACAGAACGTCCTCCTCCCCGAGACCCCGGCGATGCCGCTACCAGCTCCCCTGGGCTCGGGCGGGGTGTGTGAAGTGATGGATTTAAAATGGCCCCTCTGCGGAGGGTCTGACACACCGACAAAGCCCTACGGCCCCCCGAAAAGTGACGCACCCCGCCGGGGGAGGCTGGCGGCTCCGTCTGAAGGAGAAGGTGGGGTGCGCGGGGGTCCTTGTCCCCGCCTGAGGCGGGGTGGTGGCCGAGGTGACACCCCGCACCCGCTGCGGGCCTGAGGGCTGTGCTCTGGGGACAGCAGCCATGGGCCGAGCCGTGGGGTGGGGTGGGGGGGTGCCGTGCTGGAGGTGCCCCCCACAAGTTATGGAGGGGGGGGGGTAAATGACGCCCGTGCGGCCGGACGGAGGGAGCGGGAAGGGCCGCCCTCCGCCCCCGCAGGCCCCTCAGCCCCTCCCGGGCCCGCCGAGCCCCCCCCGCCCCGCTACCGCCTCCCCCCGGAGGCCCCTCGCCCGCCGGCAGCACCGCCCCGTCCCGGCGGCCCAGGCGGGGCCGGGCGCGCCCCCAGCCCCGGCGGGGAGCGGGCCGCGGGCCGCCGCAGGCCCGGCATTGTTCGCTGCCGCCCAGAGCTCCCGTCCCGTCCCGCCCCGCCCCGCCCGGGCTCGCCGCCCCCCGGTCGCCCCCCGCCGCCTACCCCAGCTGCTCCTCTCCCGGCGGTTCCGGGCCATGGCGGGGCGCGGGGCTGCCCGGGCTGCGGGAGGCTCCGTGCGCTCTCCGAGCCGCGCTGCGTCTGCCGCGGTGGCGCGGGGCGGGCGGGGGAGCCGGCGGCAGCATCCCCGCCCGCCGCTACGGCGTGGCACGGCACGGCACGGCGCGGCCCCTGGGGCACCCGCCCACGGGTGTGCACGCCCGCGGGTGTCCGTGCGTGGGGCATCAGGCGTGGGCAGATGCAGGGGCACCCCGCTTCCAGGGGTAGCAACACACAAGGGGTCCCCCCACACCCAGGGCACCCGGCACCCACCCACGCGGCGGGGGGAGGGGCGTGCGTGGGGGAACCCAGCGCAGCCAGGATGCACCCACACCCTGGAGGCATCCCCAGCTGGGGCATTGGGTACCCACACGGGCACTCACACACGCGGGGGGCATGTGTGGGGGACCCAGCACAGCCACGATGCACCCACACCCCGCTGACTTCTACCCACTGTGGGAGTACCCACGCGGGGGTCATCCACATCTGGGGAGCACTGAGCGCACTTGTGGGCACCCTGGGGGCATCCCCACCTGGGGCATTAGGCACCCACCCACGGCGGGGGACCCAGCACAGCCAGGATGCACCCACACCCCAGTGACTCCTACCCACTGTGTGGGTACCCACATGAGGGTCATCTACATCTGGGGAGCACTAAGCGCACTTGTGGGCAGCCACACCTTGGAGCCATCCCCATGTGGGGCACAAGGCTCATCTGGGGCATTGGGCACCCCCACGGGCACCCACCCACGCTGGGGCACTGTGCACACAGCTCCCCACTCAGCCAGCCCAGTGTGGGATGAGCTGGGGTTCAGGCACACACACCTTTCCTGGTGGGACCCATGCACAAACACTGACCCAGCTGGGGTCACAGAGCACATCGGTGGGATGCACACCCCAAAGCGAAGCCACACACACACACGGCACAGAGTTCGGACACGCTACGCGCCCTTCCCAGAGCATGCGGCAGAGTGCACAGGCACATGTGGGCTGAGAAATCACCGGAGGGATCCTGCCCTGGGGTAAGCCAGCTCCCGCCCCTGCAATTCCACCTGTGCCAGCAGTGTCCGCAGGCAGCAGGAGATGCACAGCATGAAAGATGTAGCTCAAGAACCTGGGCTTAGGCACCCCTGGGGAAGATTTAGCTGTAGGACAACTGATAACATGCACCTTCCCTCAAGATTTCCCTCTTACAGCAAGCGCTTGCCCCTTCGTATTTGGGATTGATTCAGCGCTCTGCCACGTGAGACTGTGATTCAGCCCAAGCACATGGGAATGCCCAGGTGCAAAACTTCAGCAGGGGAGCAGCGGCGCTGGCCCCGTGCCCCAGCTGCCCCGAGGTGCCCCTTGTGCCCTCAGCCAAAACATCCCACCTGGAGGGACATAGTGATCACGTTCTGATTTCTTTTTTCTTTGCCTTCCCGCGCTCCCCCGCCAGCTGCAGCCTCACAGGCCTGTGTTTATTGTGCAAAACCAGGAAAAGAGTCGAAGCCTTTTGCAACACCAGCCACAGAGAGCTCACACGCTCCCACCCGCGCACCACAGGCTGCCATGCCAGTGAGCACACTTGTCCTCAGCGTGCCAAACTAATGCTTGTCCTTACTTTTAATGCCAACAAGCTGCTGGTCAATTCATCTGAAGCTGTAGCCCTGTGCTGCTCTTTGGAAGAAGCACGGCACAGTGCTTGAGGCATGATCTCCAAACTGGAAACATGGCAGTCGCCAGAGGTTTGTACGGACCCCAGTCTGGAAGGATGAGAAGGGAACTGAGCCCCAGACTATAAACTGCAAAAGGAGATTTTGGGAGAGTGCTGCTCATTTCTGCACACTGGCCTGCACAGGTCAGGGAAAGCCAGCGGCCATCCAGCCTTGTTCGATGCACAGGAATCAGCAGGATCCGCTCTTCATTTTTGAAAGCAAGAAAAACATTCAAAAGTGAACTGATTTTCAGTTCCAGGTGGCTCATCCATGCCAAAGCCATGTGTTGTTGCACTCCCATTGATACCCTGATACTTAATTTCTAAGTGCCTTCTCCAATACTCGGCAACTGCCTCCTGTTGGCTTCTTCCCTGTGTTTACAGCATCAGAGCGAAACATACAATTTCAGCTCACTGAAGTGCCGGCTCACGTGGCAGGCAGCTGAATCCTCCTGCCCGTGGCTGCCAGGCACCACGACCATGAGGAGCTCAGCCGTTCGTGGCCTCGGTAGAAGCTTCCTTATGATTTTTATAAATAATCCCTAAAGTCGCACGTGCCTGTTGTTTCTTCGAAGCGGCAGAGAAGCAACGGGCATTGTGAGCAGGGATTTCTTATGCTGGTGTCTGTCAGAAGGGTTCACATAGGTTGAAAGGGGAGATTAAAAGAAAAGCAGCTGGGAAGCAGAGAGGAAAAAAAAGGAGGATGGAAAAGGAGATCTGTTAATTTGAAAGTCTAATTAAACTGAGATGGGCTCAGGTTCTGCCTTCCTCATTCCCTTTGAGAATTGCTGCTTAGGTCAAGCTTGTACTGCCCCATTTACTGGCATTTTTTCCCTCTCCCTTTCCATTATGGCACGTGGCATCAAAACGGAAAAGGAGCAGAGAGGTTTGATCCTGTGCTGGGGGGATTGTCTGTGTGAACTCCCAAGGCTTTTTCCTGCATTATTTCCTATGACCCCAAATCAGGGGGGTTTGCAGATGATTTCGTTTCAAGGGTGTGACTCAGCATTTCTCCATTTTCACCCACCATCCAACCCTTTGCTCCACTGATTCATCCTCCCTTTATTTCTCCAGTTGCAAACAGCCCTTCCTAAGAAGTATCTTTACATTCCTGCTGCCCAATTTGCCAGATCACAAAGAGCTAATTTCACAGCAGATGTGCTGAACGGCACGCGATAGAAGGGTTCTTGAGGAAAAACTATGCTAAATGGGGGAAAGGCAAAAAGACAAAATACCCCGCAGAGAGAGACAGCAGCTGGGGGTCCCCAAGCCAGTGCCCCAGGAGATGCAGTGCTGAAGAGGCCCCAAAATTAGGAGAGAACCTGGATTTATATCCATCATGTGTACTGCTCACTTGCAGGGGCAGTTTCATAATTCACCTTGATTCGGCTGGCCCACTTACCCAGGCAGCATTTACAGTTGCTTTTCATATCCCCAGCCCTTTGCAAACAGAAACCAGCCTCATTGTGCAAAACTTACGTAAAAGGTGGGAAAGGGACACTACAAAACCTCTGCTCTTTCTCAGGTGCCACCAAATACTTGCCGGGGCTTGCTGTTGAGGGAATCTCTGCTATTCACATGAGTTTTCTTTGCCATGACACAGACGACGCACTGTCTTAACCCCAAGTGACAGATCTATTCTTAACGGTGGTTATAGAAGGTTCTTGAACATGTTTGCCTCTTCCCTGCAGTTATTATTATCACTTCTGCCTTCTCAGTCTTCATTCTCTCATTGCTTCTGCTTAACTGCATGGGAAAGTAAAAGCAACATAGATCTCAACTGTGTTTGAAGAGCAGGTGACCTCACCCAAGCAGTTACACTCTGCGGCTGTGATTTGTCATCACTGTTTTAATTTCTGTACCTTTATTCTTGGGTTAAGAGGCCACAATTCCTGGCAAATATCAAAAAGTGATAAAACAGAATCAGCTTTTTCCCCCACTCTTCTTGAAAAGCTGGCGCCTTCCTAACAACTTTCTGCTTTTTTCTTACTGGAATATTTTTAAGTGAAGCAGATCTTTGTTGCTTAGGAAATCCTTCTATTCCTGCTGCTCCCATTTCTCACCCCGAATAGTGTTATGACCGCCTACATTTACATGGGGTTTGCAGCCAGAGGAATTATCTTTGCTGCTGCTGCAAACATGATTGCACACTACGGCTGTAACAGAGCCATCGTATTTCAGTCATAGAGGAGACAGAATTGCAGCGGTTCATTAAATGACTTGTTTAATCAGTCTGTGCGAAGGTCCTTCCCTCTGGAAGATGCTCTGTAAACTGAAGGAACTACTTAAGAATACAAAAAGCCATGTAGGTAAAGAGCCATCACCCCAAAACGTCAACCAAACCAACCCCAGCATGCATTCAGAGACAGGCTTGGTTTTTACCTCAGGGGCTGCCTTTGCACCACCAGCGTCTGGTCAGCACTGAGCACCCAAACGACAAGAAATTGCAGAAGAATAAAAAACCGCAACTCTTCTAACCTGAATTAAACTATCAGACCGGTTTCCAGTAGGTTGCTCACCCCAGACAGCATCCTCAGGACTCTGGCAAGGTTTTGCTGGATTTGAATAAAACACCCCAGTCTCAGCTGTGGGTTCAGATAATACTGCAGACCCATCTGCACGTGCCTTGGTGCTGTATCCAGAGCCTCGCTGCCTTGCAGCCCCAGGTTTTTCCCTTCTGTCACTAAGACACACCAGCATTGCAGGACTAAAACCTTCTGAGATTTCTCTTCCTTCCTCTTACTTCTCTTTAGAGGTCAGTAAGATCTCTTCTAAGCCCAATTTCCCACCTATTCCCAATATAGTCTTTAATTTGTTCTTTCTCTCCTGCACTGGCAGGCAGATGGACGCTATATTCAAAACATCCTTCCTCGCCAGTCTCTTTTTTTGCAACGTGGCTTTAGTAAATCCAAGCCAAAATCTGTGCGTGCCAAGTTTGTTTCTAGGATTTCCCCCTGAAGATACACCTCATCCAGGGAAAGGGTTCCAGCTCCTCTTGCATCTTGGCAGAAACAACTGAATCCACCTGCCTGCGCGATTCAGCAAGACACTCGCAATATGTTCCAGCCAGGTTTGCGCACCTGGAAACAGGGGGAGCAGCCGGCTTTCCAGGCAGTGCTCTGAAGTCCCCTTGTTAATGCTGGTTTTAATTGAATGGTCACATTTTCCTGCATCCTCGTGCTGAGCTGTTACTGTCAGTGGAGCTGCCTGCTTCACCTCTGCCCTCCTGCGTGTGCACGTGGGAGGGAAGGGCATCCAGCTCGTTTCCTTCCTTTGAATGCAAACACCATAATCAGCTGCAAAGTCTCCTGAGGTTCATCTACATAAACAGGGTGACACAAAAATAATGTATAGCCGCTAGCGCTCCTGTTCCTTCCGTGAAAAACAAATCCTTGCACAAGGACCTCACTTAAAGCTGGCATGAGGGTCTCAGCTGTATCTTATTTAACTGTCCTGCTCCTGCAAGGGACACAAGTCTCCTCACAGCCTGAAAAGGCTTTGCTCTCCCTTAGTGACTTTTCTCCCTTCCCAGAGCATCTCAACAACAACCCCTGGAGAGATCCTCAGTCTATGGGAGACTGACGCTTTCTTGAGCAAGTACGTTCCCACATCGGACATAAGAAGCATCTAACAGGCCACATGCCATCTTCTCCTTCTTCTCTTGCCCAGAGCTACTCCCTTGGCTGTGTTCTTGCATCCGTCTTGCCAAGACCTCTCCCTCTTTCTGCTCTTGCAACAGAAATAGCATGTTCCCTTCAGAGCCCCTTTACCCAAGTTCTTTAGTTTCTTCCAGGCATCTTTTGTACTTGTCATCGTATGCTTGCAGCAACTGCCACCACAGCCGCCCTGAAAGGGCCATTCCAGCAGCGAGAGACCGCTCTGGCCCCTGTGAAACCTGCCCTGTCCCTCTTCCTCTGGGTCCCACCAGCAGAGCTCTGCAGGCAGGTAAAGCGGCACTAACAGCACTGAGAGCTGCCGAGGTGACACCGAGAAGCTTTAGCAGGTTCAGCATCCTGTCTGTCGCAGGCAGGATTGGACTCGGTGGCGGGAAGCTGCCCGCAGAGAGCCTGGAAATAGCTCCTCTGCAGGCCTCTCAGTCATGGCCACAGACAGGGTGTAGCAACAGTGTGTGTTTCATCAGGGAGGAAAACCAGCCTGAAAAACCCAAACCACAAACTTAGAAAAAAGAGCTACATCTCAAATCATAGGCAAGACGCTGCAGTGTTTCTTGAGAGCGTACTCTGTCTCCTCAACAACGAAGGTTGGTGTAAAATACAGTGTATTGCAGGAATCAATGAGTGGGAAAAGCTGCGGGCCCTCGAGTTGATTCATGAGTCTTTGGCCTCAGCATTGCCCTGCAGCTGATCTATTTTATTATTCAAACACACCACAAACATGAAGCAATCCCACAGAATGGTTGTGAATACCTTCCGTGTGAGATTGTTAGACTGTGTGAAATCAAAGACATTTTAGCAGTCTGATAAAAACTAGGTCTGAAGTATTTTTATTCCATGCTGCTGTTTCATAGCTCAGAGTTTCTGAGCTTCTGTTATTTTCTGCTATATTCTTCCATTCTAATAGTTTCTACTATTCATTTCATTTGACAATGAACATGCATTCACACGCATGGCACATTCCGCTGCTTTTAAAACCACCTTTATTATATTATTCAGTTAGAAATTTCTACAGTGTCGCATTTGCTGTTACCAGATGAATCTCAATGTCTCATTAAAATAACCTTGGCTGTTCCTCCTCTTAAGACTACAATGCAAACAGATCACATTCTCTAATCCTACGTAATGCCTCATGTAAAACCACTTAACATTCCTTTTAAGGCTGGGAGTCATCCAGACGAAAGATGCTGCATAAAAGCACATTCCTTAACATGCTTGACCAGAAAAGCAACGTGGTCTAGGGTGGAAAATACAGAGTGGGAATCAGCGTGTGTTCAAGGGTACATGCCTGGCAGCATACAGCGTCGGGCCATGTCTTGCACTGTATGCTTCGCACAACTCATTGACCTCCATTTATCTAACTGTAATGGCAAGAGCAATACAGTCCTGGTGCAGCTATTATTTACGTGCACTTTCCAGTAGTGCTTCCAGCTGGGACTGAGACCCAGCTGGGGAAGGTGGACTCGAGCTCGGATCACGAGGCAAGCTCTGAGAGCTCACTCTTCACCACTGGCTGTATGGGATGGGAAAATACACCTCCAGGTGGGAAACAAACCTTAACCCACCCAGAACAACATAGTGGTCAATACAGGAGCCTTTGCATTGAATTGCAGTTGTTGGACAGCCCTTGGATCTGTAAGACGTTCTAGGAGGCCAAGTCTTAATGCACCATCTGCTACTGGAAAACGAAACGGCCTCTTTCCTGTGCTGTCATCTGATGGGTTGTCAAGAGCGGCAAATCAGCAGAGTGAAAAGCAGTGTTTGAACGCTCAGCTGAGGAAGAGAAAAGGAAAAAGGACACAAACAGCTCACTATCAGGAGTGCAGGAAGCTAATTTATGGGGGGAGAGGTAACTGTTTTGTTAAAAATCGCTTGAGGAAATACAGCTCCCTAAAGGGTAAATACTTCCTTCTTTATTTGCTGGGTGTTCAGGAAAACTTACGTATTTATGTTGGAGTGAACACACAGGATGTAGAAGGCTTTCAGAGAACAAGGGGAAATCAAACACAAACCTCTTTCAGTTAGCAGTCCCGGGCTCCCCGTCTCTCTGGAAGCAGGGCAGTTTACATTTTGGAGCCTGCTTCTGACAGACACCATTTCAAACGAGCCCATAAATAAAAACACAATAAAATCAAATGCCACTATGCAATTCCTGAGAGTCTGCATACGTTGGCTTTGAGTTTAACCTAAAGCAACACGCCAATCCTAACGAGTTATGCTACAGAGCCTGCGTTTTGAAGGAAAAGCTTATGCCACCAGCACCGCTGTTTCAGGTGCTTGCATGTGGGATTTCTAAATGTGCTGGAGTAAGCTTAAAACCCAGACTCCATTTTAAACTGACAATCAGTATCCAGCTACTTTGTCGATAGACTATATTGGACCTGCATGGGCTGTCTGACTGCCAAAGAGGCAGATTCTGTTCTTAAATAACCAATCCAGAGTTCTGAACACCAGAGACTAGTACATCTGGCTTTCATTTAATTTTTTTCTACCTAATTTCTGCAAACATATTTCCTGCGTTGAATATGTGGTAGTTTTTGCGCCTAGAAAATAACACCTCCTTTTAGGCCTTAATGATTTTACGTGCAGCGAATACTACTGCTAATTCCAGCGTTCCTCTCTTCCGTATCCCCCACCTTTGGGTTTTTTAAATTGGTTAGCACTCATCTGAGAGAGCATAGGTGAGTTTTGCTCAGAATTCTAGCTTCCTTGCTGAAAATAATAATTCTCCATTGAGGAAAAGACAGGTATAGAATACTTTCCATCTTGCAGTTTCACAGAAGCTTTTTTGACATTAGGAGCCCAAGGAGACGAGTCCCAACAAGTCCAAGTTAATTAATGTGACTATCATTGCACTGGCTGCCCATAAAGCTAGATACTGTGGTGCTTGATTAGCCCACAAAAAGGATTACATGATGCGGCTGCAAGGTTGCAATCCAGATGGCAAAGAATGAGACTAACTGGCCCAGGGAGTCCTACCCAGTCCGTGTCCCTGTTCCCCCCAGCTGGTACATCATCATCCCCCTCCTCTCTGGGAGCAGGTCAGCCACCAGTGCTCAGCTCGGAGGGAGGCTTTGCCCTGGCAGCTGTGATAACCCCTACCAGGATGTACATGAAGGAACAGCTCTGGTATCAAAGAAGGAAAGCTCAGCCTGGTGTTTGGCAGAAGCATACGTATGGATATAAATATATCTAATATATATGTGGTGTAGGCAAGCTGGGGGCTTCCCCTCTGCCTCAAACCAAGGGGCACAAGCCAAAAGCCATGCCTGTCCCCACACTTGTCTCTCCACAGCAAAGACATGGACTTGCTGGAGCTGGTCCAGGGGAGGACCCCAAAAATGATCTGAGGGATGGAACAATTCTCTTGTGAGGACAGGCTGAGAGGGCTGGGGTTGTTAAGCCTGGACGAGGCTTTGGGGAGACCTTATTGTGGCCTTCCAGTACTTAAAGGGGGACTATAGGAAAGATGAGGGCAACCTCTTTAGCAAGGCCTGTTGTGACAGAACAAGGGGTGATGGTTTTAAATTAAAGGAAGGTAGATTCAGGCTAGATATAAGGACATTTTTTACAACACAGGTGGTGAGACACTGCCCCAGGTTGCCCAGAGAGGTGGTCGATGCCCCATCCCTGGAAAACATCCCATGTTGAGCTGGACGGGGCTCTGAGCAACCTGATCGAGTTGAAGATGTCCCTGCTCATGGCAGGGGGTTGGACGAGATGGCCTCTAAAGGTCCCTCCCAAGCCAAACCGTTCTATGGTTCTGTGGCTCTGTGAGGCGGCAGCCCCAGGTTCAGCGCCGTTACCGGCGGGTGATGGTGGCCACCCCCGGGACAGGCAGTGGGCCCTTCAGCCCCGCCGGGACCCACCGGCGCCGGGGCTCTGCCTCCACCGGGCACAGGGGCCTCCCCGCTGCCGGGCCCGCAGGGACACCCCGCCCCGCATCCCCGGTCACCGGCGCCGGGGCAGCGCGGCCTTGGGGCCCGGCGGACACCCTGCGGTAGGAGCCATCGTGACACAGGCTTTACTAACGCCGAAGGGCGGCCCGCGGCCGAGGCGGGGCGGGCGTGGAGGGAAGGGCCCCGGCGGTGCTCTCGGCCGCGCTGTGGCGCTGCGGCGTCGCGGAGGCCCGTTGCCGTCTCGTCTCGTCCCGTCCCGACCCGTCCCGTCCCGGCTCGGCTTGGCCGGGCGGTGCGTGCGTGGGGGCCGGGGCCGCGGCGGGCAGCGGGGCCGCGGCCGGGGCGGGGGGAGCGCGGGGCCGCCGGAGGAGGAAGAGGCGGCGGCGGCAGCGGCGGTGCCGCTCCCTCTCCGGCGGGACAAAGGGCTGTGGGCGCGCAGGTAGGAGCCGGCCCGGCCTTGCTGCGGGCCTGGCTGCGGGCCGGCGAGCTGGCAGCTGCCTCGGCCGGCGGCGGGCGGGCCGCGGCGCCTCCTCAGCGCCGGCGGGACGGGACCTCCCCTCTCCCTCCGTCCCTCCTTCCCCACGGTTGCCGGGGCCGGTTGCTGCCCGCCGGGTTCGACGCTTCCCCGTTACCCCTGGGGAACCGCCGCGGGCTGCGGAGGGCGCTGCCGCCGGGCCGCCAACAGCCGCCGGCAGCCCGCCTTTGTCTCGGCGGCCGCGGCCCCGAGCCCGCCCCGGCAGCCCCCCCCGCCCCGCTCCCGCCTCAGCAGGCGCTTTCCGCCGCAGGAGCCATGGACCGGCTGCCGCGCTAGGAGCGAAGCCCGGCCGGAGGGGCGAGGGGGAAAGCGGCCGCTGCTCCCCTTCCCCCGGCGGGGGCGACGCGGGGCCGGAGATGGAGCCGGCGGCGCGGCCGGGCGGGGATATCCTGAGGAGGAACCCGCAGCAGGACTACGAGCTGATCCAGCGGGTGGGGAGCGGCACCTACGGCGATGTGTACAAGGTGAGAGGCGTGAGGGGCCGCGGCGAGGGCCCTTCCTCACGGCTGGGCTCAGGGCGTCCAGGGCCCGGCCCCTGAAAAACCTTTGCACTCGGGGCATCTCTGGCAAAGCTTGACGTTCCCCCACCCCCCTTTTATTTAGAAGGATTGACTTCTTGCAGCGTTGGAGAAGGGTCCCTTTTCCTGGCCCCCTCGCTGATTTCTTAGAGGTTTGAATTAGTGAATATTGCAGGTGATAGTTTCCACCTTGCTGCTAAAGAAGGTGAGGATATCTACTTGCTGTACCCGTTTCCAGAGCGCATCATTTAAAGCACCTGATTTAAAAAGGTGCAAGTTTATCCCTGAGGTTAATAATAGCACGCAGGAGGCAGAAGCAGATTAAAGCTCTTCAGAAGCTGGAACGGAGTTACAGCTCGCGGTAGAGTCAGCGTTGCAAGTCAAGTAGATGCTCTTGAAGCAGTGCGTACTGGTGCTCACATTGCCAGAGCCACGGGAACCCAAAGGTGTAAGCAGGGCACGTTCCCCTCCGTGTGCATCCCTGGGGGGTATGAACCCCTTCCCCGCACCTCAGGGATGCTCGGCAGCATTAACGCTTGGGTTGCTTATAAAGAAAACCTTAAAGTTTTCGGCCTGTGTTTGGTTATCTGCATTTTCAGCTGCATGGGAAGAGCATCTCTGATGTTTTACTTTGTAATGCTGTTGAGTGTGTTTTAAAATAGACCTGACACAACCAACTGTACAAGAAAAGGTGTGTTACTCTGCCACATGAAAGGCAGAGGTAATTGCTCATGCTGGGGGAGGGCTCTTTGCTAATGTTCAAATTGAAGTTTTATAGATGGATCTTGTTCCCACCACCCCTTTGAAACGGTTGCTTATGGCCTTGGGGAGTTATTTTTAAAAGTTTTCATGGTGCATAGTTACCTTCCTTTTTTCTTTTTTTTTTTTTCTTTTTGTAATCTTAGAGTGCTGCCCACAGATCGGTCAGCTTCTTTGCTAGGGAATCATAGAATCATCACAGAACGGTTTGGGTTGGAAGCAACCTTAAAGATCATGTAGTTCCAAGCCCCCTGCCACGGGCAGGGACACCTTCCACTAGACCAGGTTGCTCGGAGCCCCATCCAGCGTGGCCTTGAACACTTCTAGGGATGGGGCATCCACAGCTTCCCTGGGCAACCTGTTCTAGTGCCTCAGAGTGAAGAATTGCTTCATTATATCTAATCTACATCTGCTCTTTTTCAGTTTGAAGCCATTCCTCCTTTCCTATCATTACATGCCCTTGTAAAAATCCTAAATCCTTTAAAAGAACATTTCAGGTTTCATAAATCTGAAACTCAGCATTATGTTGAGCTCATTTATTTGGGTATGCCCGCATAGTACAGGGCAGAGCATGATAAGAAATAACTAGTTGCGTTGCAGAGAAGTCCTTTTGTGTCATCTCTTTGTGGAAAAAGAAATATTCTGCTTCTCATTATCCTGGTAATTAGTGGAGAGCTGTGCTGACATGTCACACAGCTTCCGGTTCCGGAGCTGGTTTGAATGCATGGCTCTGCTCTGTGCCATGTAAACATATCTCCTTTAAAAAAATTAAAAAACAGAACCCTCCCCCCGCCCCCCCCAGTTCTTTGGGTAATGAAAAATGTGCCTTCTGTTCCTGAAACAGTTCCAGATAGGAATAAACCCAAACCTTCTCACAGTGCAACCTGGCAAATCTAAATCAAAGTCTCTGGCAGTCTCTTTCAGAGGTTGTTATGAGTCTAAAACAAGTATAAAGTTAACGAGTTTAAAGTAGTTTGAGAGCCTACATTTGTTTCTAGGTCATTGGTTTGCTCTCTGTTTTTACAAAGCCCTGCAACAGGGAGGAACTGTATCGAGGGAATACCGCGTCGGGTGGCACCGGCTGTTATGACACATATGCAAAGCAAACTTATTTTTTAAAGTCATTGATATTACGTTAATTTTAAAAGTAACTAAGGTAAACCTCTTCTCTTGAAAGGACTTGTAAACATTTTACTTTTATTTTTCTAAGTCTGCTCTAAGTCTCTTCTTCGCACAGATGGCACATCTTGTCCTTGCTGAGGGCTGTCAGTGGTGTTTATAAAATGCGTTTCTTAGTGAATATCCAATTGTTGTGTTCAGAGCTTGGGCAAGGTTTGCTAGAGAGCGCTCTTAAATTAAAATGGAATTTTCCTCTCACCTCTCTAAGTGGTTTCTCTGCTCTGTCGCTACTAATGAGTCACCACCGTCTCCAGCACAGTTGTTTTTAGGATGTCTAAACGAGACAGCCTTTCTGATTGTGGGAGATCTGCCTCTTCCTCAGATGCTTTTTGGTGGTGGTGGTTCATGCCTCAAATTCTTCTCAGGGCGTTTGGTAGCTTTTAGAGTAATTAGTTCTTTTTTGGATGTTGAAGGCTGAGGTTAAGCAAATATTTGTGTTCACTATTAGGTTACAGAAGAATATTTAAGACCTTTCTAAAAAATCTCCTACCCACTTCGCTTTTCATTACTACTATGGAAGCTTAAACCTGAAATGTGTTTTCTTAGTGTTTGTGGGGTATTTTCCTCTCGTCTGTCACATGGCACACAATGGTTGATTGTGAGGTTGCTTGTAAAAACTGGATTGTTGATGATGTTTTAATATTTTTTTTCCAAAAAAAATGCATTTCAGGGTAGGGGAGAAACCATCTGTAAATAAACTATTTTATTACCAGTTCACACCATAAGTAGATCCAAGTTTGGGTCTGCCAGTCTTGAAAGCATGCTTTCCGTTATAATCCTAATGTGTTAGTTGCCTCATCTGTGTTGGGAAAGCTTTTTTTAATTTTTTATTTTTAATAGAAGTTATTACTCTTAAGCCAATTCTAATTCGCTGGAATAATTTACCTCTCAAAGCATTGTATCAAGCTATCTTAAACTGCTGACTTCTGAAAGGGGCTGTAATAACAAAGATTGGGTACCCACTGGAACTTAATATTTTGCCAGTATTTTTGTCGTCCCCTCTCTCTGTCAGGTGGTTAGCATCCTCAGCATTGTGTCCCTTAACACTCCGAAGGCAAGATCTGCAAGAGTGAGGTTTTAATTTGCCTTTCCCAGCAAGATTTCTGTTGGCCCTCCTTGGTCATATACATGAAAGTCTCAAAGCAATGTGTAAAAGGGATGTAAGTTTGTTCATGTATCTGCACCGTTGTGCTGAAATAGACTTTGTGTGTCTGGTTAATGCAGAAACATCCAGCTGACCGCTGTCTCAGGGCAGAAAATTAAAAAAGCCGCTAGGAACTGTAAAAGGAATTTAATCTCCAGCACTAGGAATTGTTCCGTCAGGCCCTATCCCAGGTAAATTCCCACAGTGTGGTTAGATCCCGGCTCTTGATGAACTGTCAAGGGTGCCAGCATGACTTTGTCAGTGAACCTGCAGCTTTTCAGTAGGGCCTTGAAGTCTAATTCATATAAGGCTGGTTTTGATAACAAGTTCACATCGTTGGCTCTCTAAGCATGTGTTTCTGCAGTCCATGGTATTTTCTGGAAGTACTTGGAATAGTGTGAGACCGGCCTGTTCGGGTTAGCTCGTGGGATTCGGTTGCATCGGAACAGCAAGTCATTCAGTGTTACATGCTTGAGATGTTGGTGTCCTGATGGGACTTAGAAAACAAGTGCTGTATTAGGGCAATAATTTACTCTAGCTGTATCTTACTGGGATTTCCTGCATGGAGCTTTTATTTGACTATTTATTAATGACTCAGAATAGGTTTGGTGGAGAGATTTAGGGGAGAGAATACCCTGTGTTGTGGTGAGAGATGTGGGGTCCCCAACCCTTTCACATAAATGGGAATTTAAAGTCTTATACATGTGTGAGTGCCTGTTGGCTCTGCTGGGGAACAAAAGAGTTCCACTCGCTATTACCTCCTCTGTCTCCTTCTCCCGCAGCTACACAGGGCTTGTACTTCTGTGTTTTTTTAATGCAAGTGCCCCAAACAGAGTTTTAACTAATCTTTGATTTTGGAGAAGGGGAACAAAAGGATGGTTTATGTAGACTGTCTTTTTGAATGCTCTTGTTTGGCAGCTGAGCTGAAAGATCATGTATTTGCCCAGCCCAGCACCCTCTGCAGACTGCTTTTGCGGGATGAATAGCTGGATGTCTTCCTCACTGAGAGGCAATGATCAAATATGATCTTGTGCAGCAATTCTAAAGCTGTCTTGTTTGGGTTTTTCCAAGCAGGATTGTGAACAGTGCTGCAGCAGCTTTCTTTGAAAGTAAGCACAGGGGGAGAGAAATGTACCAAATTAATAGCATTAATACAGTCTCTGTAAACAAGAGTTGCATTTTTATTAAATATAATGGAAATTTCATTTCTTCTTGAGTCACCTGCTCAGTCTTTCTTATTCTCTTGGGATTTTTTTTTTTTAATCTCCTGCACCAGGTAAAGGCATTAACTTAGAAGAAACCTGTACCGGTTTGCCACTGATCACTGCTGCAGGAAAACAGGGAGCAGTGAAATTAGATCATAGCAGACACTTTTGCTCAAATGCGGCTCTAAAAAAAAAAAAAATATCTTTTTTTAAAGGTTGCTATAAAAGTGGGAGTTTGTCCAGTCTGAGTCAGGTTTCAGCCCCGCCTGTGTGGTCAGTGCTTTATTTGTGGAGCTCTGGGGTATAATTCCTGGTGAAGTCAAAGGCTGTTGAGAACCTGTATTTGATATTTTGAAAATAATTCTTAATGTCAGTCTAATTTCACAGATCATGAGAATTTACCAGTTAAAGCGTGCTGCTACTTAAAGTCAACAGGTTAAGAATGGAGTATTAAGGCTGTGTTTTAATACCAGAGTACAGTTAGGGCTATGACAGTTTTTAATCACATACTCCCAACTTCATACAAATATGTTTTGGCAGCTGCAGACCAATTGGCCTGGCCACCCCTGATTTAGCACTTCTGTCCCTGGTGAATATACATTGCTTGCACATATAAAATACCATAACACGTCTGTCACATCGGGGGATTCCACTCTTCCTCTCCAGATCAAACCCTTCTGGTTAGCAGTGTTTGCTGTAGCCATGCCTGAACTCTGCGTACTCTTGTTTTTCCATATGAAGGGTGTTTAGAATGGCATCAAACCAGAGCTGTTGAGTTTCTTCTTGTTGCTGTGGCATCTCTCTTCTGGGAAACGGCATGCTTTGCTTTTAGGATGCAGTCAGTAGGATATATATATATATTGTGGAGAACTAAAGTGCTCAGTGGCTTATTGACACCTTCTGATAGGATATTCAGGAGCTGGGGGGAAGCCCTTGCTTTTCCATTTGTAATCTTGTAGGTTTGTTGTTTTGGTGTTGTTGTTTTATTAAGTATTTGGTGTTATGTAACATAGAAAGCTGTTTGGCTTTTTTTTGTAATATTTAATTATTATCTCCTGTTGCTCAATTTTTCTGTCATTGGTAGGTTATGTGATGGGAATAGAGTGTCTCTCCCTAATCTGTTTTTTCATGTCTCATACATTCAAAAGCAGGTAGTCCCTAAAATCTTAAAAATAAGGTCTGATTTCTTTTGCAGCTCTTTTGAAGAGTGTTGTCCTCCTGGATTGGGTCCTCAGAGGAGCCAAAGAGAGAGCGGTAGCAACTTTTCAGTGTGCTGCCATCAGCTAGTACAAGGCTGTACCCAGCGTCTCTTAAGCCAAGGAGGCACTGAGAGTCTGTTCTATTGAGTTTAATGTTCTGTTGGTACCAGTCCTGTCTCTGATGTAGTCTTCAGTTGCGGTCTAGTACTTATCCTTCAGGAGATGGTCTGCTGCGTAGATGATTTTGTTATTCCTCATTTATTCATGGTACAATCAGCGAGGGAGGCTGAGGCATCCTGCGGACTTGCACAGGAAGGGGTTAACCAGAGCATGTTCTTTTGTTCCCTGCATGTTGCACCCATTTTTGGAGACCAGTCTTGAACTCGAGAGGTGCTTTACATGAGCTGTGCCTTTTCTGCCTTCCACCCCAGAGCTCTGTTTCAATGCAAGGTACACATTCAGAGGAAGTGAATGGTGCAGTTCATACACCATTTGAAACGCACACACTACCCACCCCCTCCAACAGCAGAGGAAATCTCTGAGAAGGAAGAACAGATCAAAAATCAGGACATTTGCATACCAGTGTCTACTTTGTCTCCAGAAGATGCAACGGTTGTTTGCATTGCCAACGCATTTGGATAACTTTGAATGCACCCAAGATTTATAGCATGAGGTGTCTGAGTGATTCCCAGTTCCATCAGCGGAGGTGCGTGGTAGAAGTACGCAGATCATCCATGTCAGAGAGAATAGCTCTTCCTGTTAGTAAGGCCATAACAGAGTTTGCCAGCATATTTCGCTGACACTAGCAACTGTCCATCCGCTCTGCAGCTGGGAAAACAAATATGCTTGCTGCCTTTACTCATGTTTGGCACCTGGCTTCTTGGTTACGGCTGTGAATGAAAAGGCAGCATCAGCCCAAGGTGATGCCATTTGGGAACAATGCAAAATGGGTAGGTCTCCATATTCATAAAAGTTGTTCATCACCTCAAGGCGACCTCAGTGCCTTACGTTCTAGAATGCCAAGACTTTCTCACACTTTGCCATTTTGTTAGGATTTCAGATTTTATATTTCTTCAAGATGTTGAATAGGTTTTTTTCCCAATTTCTGAAGGATTCTTAGCAATAGGAGCACTGAGCAAGGTTTGCTGGGCGCAGCAGCCTTTGGTTTGTGGTTTATGGCAGTTTTGGTGGTCCTGAGTGTGTTCTGGGATTCCTATTTAAAAATCAATGGCAAGGGCAGGGTATTTTGTTCAAGATTTTGCATTTGTGATCTGTAAAGCCAGAGGCTACCTTGTTTTTAATGGGAGTAAGTAAATAAGGCAGACCTGATGCTGACAGTAGTTAAAAATAGCAAAAGACAATTTATTCCACCAGGCCTTCCCAGGATCTCCTTGGAGAACGTACCTGTGGAAGAGGGATTGCAGAAGATCATTTATCTGAACTTCCTGTCTAGCCTCACCAAGTAGCATAATCTTTCTGACAGGTTAACTCAATGTGTCTAACTATAGTGAAGGGGTTTCTGTATTGTGCACCACCATGTTTTTCTCCAAGCTGTGGTTTGCTAGACTGGAGAGCATGTTTACACAGGCTGCATCGTATAGCATTATTTATTTTCCATCTCCCGTGCCCTTTCCCGTGTCTCATTTAGGGAATCTGTTCAAGAGTGGGTTGGCTAAAAAATTGGAGTCCCTTCTGTTTATCAAAATACCAGAGAAGTGCTACTGAGAATGAAATGCCTTTTAACTCTGTTCCCAACCTAACCAGCTCTGCAAAATCAGTATCTTCATTTGCTGGATAATTTTGAGACCCAGACCTGCCTGCTCATGTGTTCCCCTGTGGCCGGCCCGTGGGAAATGTCTCCATCACGTGAAGGTCTGAGCTGTTGGGATCTCCTCACATACAGAGGCTGGATAAACTGCTCTTCCTTTCTGGATTGTCTGGGGGAAAATTTCAGTGTTTGGCACAGAGAGGTTTCCATTCTGCTCTTCAGCTTTCTAAATTCCTTCACCCAAGCATTAGAGTAATTCATTTTATTCAGCATGGTGGACAGTGTCTGCAAGGAGCTTCTCAGCTGCTCAAAGAGCCAAAGTTTACCTTCCCCTGTGGCAGATGGAAAATGCTGTGCCGAGAAGCCGCAGCTTCACTGTCTCTGGAGCTCTCACACTTGGTGCAAAGAGCGCACAGGAGGGTGAGCAAAGGAATTGCTTCCTGGCTGCTCTTTCAGTTGGGACTGGAGGTCAGGGGCAAAGCTGTTTTGTGGGTGCTGTTTCCATCCTGCCCCGTCACATCCCAGGGAAAGGGATTCAAGAGGAGCCTTGCCTACATGGAAGCATTGCGGGGGGGAAGCATTAGGGAAAGGGCTAACTCCTTATTTCTGAGTCAGTGACCACTAACAGAGCCGTTGGACACAGGATGGTATGCTCCTCTCCACTGTGTCAAGAGCTAGCCAAATTTATTCGTGGTACAATCAGCGAGGGAGGCTGAGGCATCCTGCAGACTTGCACAGGAAGGGGTTAACCAGAGCATGTTCTTTTGTTCCCTGCATGTTGCACCCATTTTTGGAGACCAGTCTTGAACTCGAGAGGTGCTTTACATGAGCTGTGCCTTTTCTGCCTTCCACCCCAGAGCTCTGTTTCAATGCAAGGTACACATTCAGAGGAAGTGAATGGCACATTTAGCACCACAAATCTCGTGAAGCAGCTCACTTTTGAGGCTGCGGGATGCTAAGATGTGGTTTGAGCAGACACCAGTCAGTATATCAAAAGCAGGCAGTAAAAAATCTGAAATTTTTTGCAACAGAGGGCGAATAAGAAGCGCCAAGGCTTTTGTTTAAAAGCCTTAGCTTCTTCCAGTACTTTTCCCTAGTCTGTTATCCTGTGTGTTGCTGTATGTGTTTCTGCTGACTTCTCTGCTCCTGAAGATAGTAAAAAGATCATGAAGATGCGTCAGGGATACCCCTGAGAAGTTTGAGCTGACCTGTGGTCCTGGTGGCCAGAACCACTGCATTTACTGAACTGATCTGTCAAAACGGTATCTTCAATGCCACGTTTGATATTTTGGCATGTCGGAATTACTCTTCTCCCAAGTCTGTTTTTGTGTCTTTCACATGAATATAACATATAGAAGGTTCACATTTTCATAGAGATGAGGCAGATTTGGCTGGATGTTTCCAGAAAGCTGAATAAAACGTATTTTCAGGTGAATGCAAACAGCTGGATTTTTGCCTGTTGAAACGTGAATTTTGAGACACTCCAGAAAGGCAGGTGCTGTTTGTCTTCAGAGAGTGAAGAGGTCATTGCAGGGAGACTCTGCTGGCTTGTTGGTAAGAAATCGTTCTTGAACTTTCTTTGTGTAGCTCTTTCCTGTGCAATATTATGGGTTATCTCATGGGTTCATGAAAGGCAGGTCCTGTGTGACCAACTTGATCTCATACTATGACCAGGAGACCCACCTTGTCATAGTTGGGTGGGTGAGGGAAAGGCTGTGGATGTGTCTGCCTGTGCTTCAGCAAAGCCTTTGACACTGTCTCCTATAGCATCGTCCTACGGAAGGAGGCGGCTCATGGCTTGGAAGGGTGAACTCTTCGCTGGGTAAAAACTGGCTGGATGGCCAAGCCCAGAGAGTTGTGGTGACGGAGCTAAACCAGGCTGGTGGCCAGTCACAAGCGGGGTCCCCCAGGGCTCAGTGTTGGGGCCAGTCTTGTTTAATATCTTTATCAATGACCTGGGTGAGGGGATCGAGGGCACCCTCAGAAAGTTTGCAGATGACACCAAATTGGGTGGGATTGTTGATCTGCTCAAGGGTAGGAAGGCCCTGCAGAGGGACCTGGACAGGCTGGATCAATGGGCTGAGGCCAGTTGTGTGAGGTTTAACAAGGCCAAGTGCTGGGTCCTGCCCTTGCGTCACACCAACCCCAGGCAACGCTGCACAGGCTGCCCAGAGAGGTGGGGGAGTCACCATCCATCCCTTGGAGGTGTTAAAAACTGTGTAGACGTGGCACTCAGGGCCATGGTTTAGGAGGCCTGGGGGTGTTGGGTTGGGGGTTGGACTTGATGATCCTAGAGGTCTTTTCCAACCTTAATGAGTCTGTGAGTAAAGGCATCATTTCTCCTTATGTGTAATGTGATGGCCCACCCCAAAAAGCTGTATTCTTGTTCTGGTCTCAGCTGTGTGCTATTGAAGCAGTGTAGAATTGTGGTGCAATTGCCTTAACTCACTGTTTAATGTACAGACATGCAAGATAATAGTTGAATTATAATCTTTAGACTCCCAAAGGCGTTTGGGAAATGTAGTCATTAATCTTAAGGGAAGATAAGTGGTAAAGTCTCTTGCACAGGCATGGAAATGTAAATGTGGTGGGTAGAAAGAATAAAGGTGTGGCTGTACCATCTTTTATAGATGTACTTTTTATTGATAGAACTTAAGAGTTAAAATTTGACAGGAAGCAATGCTTGATGAGTGTTCATTGCTCTCCAGTGATTAACAGCTGCAGGTATGTGTGTTGTATTTATGAAGGGTTTGAAGACAGCAGCAGCTGAAATTTTTCTTTTGATGCACTTTGTTTACGGTGGGGTAAGGGAGAATATTTGATGTATCCCTTGCAGGTACTCACAGTTGTGTTGTCCGTCAGAGGGAGGTTGTTAATTTAAATTTAATGATGGATTCTCTTAAACAGCTGAGATGCCTTTTCATTTAAAACTGTTCTGGTGAAAGCAGCGTTGTTGTTTTAAACACCCCCTGCCTTAAGAGGATGATTTCCATTGCAGGGGTGAGGATGATTCTATGACACATGGAGGGGAGGCAACTGAACTAGGCTCAGCTACACGGGCATCGCTTTTGTAGCATTAGCAGCTCACAAGGCGTGAGGGTTTCTGAGGCTGGACGGAGTGTATCTGCGTAGTCAAAATACCTTCACCAGGTATTTAGGAGGAGTCTGGGTCAGTAGTTGGACAGGATAAGCAGTTTCTGATAATGCTGTTTTGTGTCAGGCATGTCTGCATTTAAATTTAAAGCACTGTTTGAGTTCTAACCCTCTGCTGCTTGTGTAGTTGTGAAGAGGCATGACTAATGTTTTCATTAACATAGTGCCTTTAAAACTTCGCCAAACAGTTCCTGTCTAGAGAGTCTGTTTTTAAATTTGTTTCACAATATTAAACCTGGGACAAAGGGAGTTATGAGGATGGGTAGGGAGATCTTGAGAACGCTTTATGATCTGCCATTGCTTCAACTCACGGCCAACCACCTGTTCAGGGTACATGAACATAAATTTTTCCTTTTTATCATTCTGTGGGTGTTGAGGTTTGTCTAAATCCTATGCTGGGATGTCTTGAGTACAGATTGTGCTGACCTGAGCAGCAAAGTTAGCTCCTGTAGGGGTGGAATGTGAAAGGAGGAGGAGAGGCAGGGAAAGAGGAACAAGGCAAGATGGAAGAGGTTCTCTAGTATAATAAAATTGAAAAAAAATTATTTCTTCAAAATTCCAGTTGAATCATCAGGCCTAATTTACTGTAATAGTCTAATTTCCGTAGCATGCATAGTATTCAAGCAGTGTGGTTTTGGTCCATGTTTTAAAGAAAGTTGAACTGGTAAAGTGAGGAAGTCACTGGCCAAGTGCTTGAAACCGGGCTACAGAAGTGAAACCAGTGTTCGACACCTGTAGATTAACTTGTAGAAAATAATGGTTTCTTCTTTTCAAGTTATATAATTTAAATGAGTGGATGAGTCAAAACTGAGAAAACAATTGAAAAAGAAAAAAAGAAAAAAGAACTGTGTTTCCTCTCCTCCATTCTGGGTAAAAACAAGGTGTGAAGAAGATAAGATAGCTGTAAGATCGTGAAAGATATAATGTGTAATGAAATGGCAGCATATTTCCTCTACGTACTTAATCAGCGTAAGTGCAAAACATACATGAGAAAGGTTAAGCAGAACTTTTAAATGTGCGAGATACTTTTACATTTTAGTAAGTTTTTAATGAGGAAAATTATATTTCTATTTATTTCAGCAGAAGTCCAGGCTGCAATTTTGAATTACTTACTGAATTAGAAATATTACTGATCACTACTTCCTCATCATCAGATACAAAATTAAGATTGTAAATAAATGTTGGGTTTTATTCTAGTGGAAACAGCTGAACAGTGGTACTGTCTCCATAGTCAGAAAGAACCAGGCATTGCTGTAGAATGCATATACATATACACAAATGAAATGGAGAGGAAATCATTGTGTCTTACTCATCTTCCACCCCAAGAAGGTGAAAATTGATAATAGTCCAGGTGCAAGCCAAAGCTTAATCTTAGAACAGAAGAAGAATCTCACTGCTCCTATTTTAAACTAATTTTCTTTTAACTTCTTTGATTTACACAGCTGTTTTTTTATTCATTCTTTCTATTCTTGTTGCTGTTTTAGTTGACAATAACAACAACAAAGAACAAAACACCCAGACCTGTTTTCTTAATGAAGACAGCTTTATGGCTTGTTCCTTTTAGTTTTGTAACTTAGTTCGTTTCTGAGGAATTGAAATTTAAGGAGGCAATTACTGACCAGCTTTGTTGAAGTTAGATTTTTCTACTTAAATCTACATTTTTCACCTGCGCCTGTGTAGATTCTCTCAATTAATTTACAGTAATGAAAAGGAGTCGATACAGACTTGTACCCTGTGTTTGGAAGGCTTGGTACTGCAGAAGAGCCTGTGTATGACATGAAAAGCTCGACGGGTTTGCCCAAACACTTGGTAGTTAAAAGTGAGCTTGCGCACACTGCTGCGTTACAGCGTGAAGTACTGCAATTCTAGGCAAAACAGCTTCAATAAAACAAACAAAACCCCCAACAAATGCAAACACTTGGGTGTTTTGTTCAGACTAATCTGGAATTATGTCCAAAAGTGTTTCTGGTGTTTTAGGAAGTTGCATGCTGATAGTGACAGTATAAGAGCTGCAATCTCTGAATTGCAGTTTCTCCTCTTTAGGATGCCGACAGCAGTTCCTCAGTTCTGCCTTTCTGAAGAGACACATCTTATTGTGTGTTAGCTCACGGCTGCAAAGCAAAGCCGTAAAAAATTTCTTCTTCTTTGGTGTCAAAAAAGTGAAACGATGGTCTTAAAATTCTCTAATGCAACAGAAGTGGCTTAGTTAGAAGGAAAAAAATAAAAAAAGGCAAGCCATTGCCTTTTTGTTCAGAAACTTCTTTTTCCTCCCTGCCTAGAAAGCGAGATTGCTTGCAATGGGAAAGCACAGTCCGGTGCTTTGGACCCCAGCCATGGATTTCCTGCGTGACTATGACATATTGCTTAGCAGTTCTATCCTTGTTACATAAAATAAAGCATAAGTTCTTCATAGCTTCCCTGAAATAAAAAAGTGTTGGTGTCTTCTATGTGAGTCCCTTATGTATTACGTGGTTTTAGTGGTGCTGTCTTGACTTGGTGGGGGTGTCAGCAAAGTGAGTGCTGTCTCTGATCAACTCACTGATTTTTCTTTCCAGTGGAAAGAAGAGACATAGATGCTTTGCTCCAGCTATTTTGGTTGACATATTTCTTAGTTCTTTCATCTCTAGGGAATAAATAAATTCCCCTGCAGCTGATACAATGTGTGATCTTTTAACGCTTCTTGATTTTTGTACTCCATAATACTGTGGGTTTTTTTTTCCTGTGTCGTGATCTATGCATTCAACGTAGGAGTAAAATAAAATTGTCTTACATTTATTGTTCCTATCTTCTGGTGAATAAACCCTTTTAAAACCCATCCTGTTTTTTTAGTGTAATAATGTGTTTGAAGGTATCTTTATTTTTCTTTTTTCTTTTCTTTCCCCCACTTTATACCGTCGCCAGTAAAGCTCTCAGACATCTGCTCAGCTTTAAGTGTGCTAGCAGCTTCGTGGGCATTCTTTGATTTGTGCGATCTTACATTAAAAACTGTGCATGATTCCTCAGGAAAGTGAGCTATTTCTAGTAGCCTTTCAAAACAATCTAATGCACATAGTTGTAACTTGAAATGGTACTTTTTTGTTTTGGTCCTTGCCAGCAGTCTGCTCCAACTGAGTCAAAATTGGGCTCTTTTTTTTTCTTCACGTGGTATTTGTTTGTGTCTTCTGTGCCGCATTAGTTGCTAAACAGTACTTTTGTGGTCAAGGTCTGTTTCTAGCTTTAACTTTTCAATTTTGGAAGGATTGTGCCAAATATTTTGCAAATGATGACCTGCCAAGAAGATTTCATAGGAGAATAACCAGACTCTACTTAGAAGCATATAGCTGACTTCCCGCCCCCCTCAATAAATGTTGTGAAGATGTGCACTGTCTTTGCTTTGTTATTCTTGTTGCCCTAAGTCTTTGTTCTTCAGTAGTTACTGCTGGGAATGAGAATTAAATGTTTTAGTGGCCACGGAGATCTGTAGCAGAACTGTAAAGCCACTTTGCTTATACAAATCCTTAGTCTGGTTTTCTGTGTGGGAGTAAAAGGAGTTGGCCTAACATCGTTAATGAGCTTTTAATCCCTTATTGCTTGAGTTAATTGGCCTTGAGTAAGAAAGTGTCTGAAGTCTGTGAGCGAAAGGTGGGTTCCCCTCCTCCCAGTTTTTTCTGCAGCAGATACACTATCTAAATTTCACCAACTGCCAGCAAAAGTAAATACAATTAAGCCTTATTTGCAGTATAGCTGTGCTTAGCAGTGCCAGTCACAGATCTGACTGCACTGGGTTCAGGTTTTAATGTGGTATTTAACTAAACCCTGGTACTTTCGTGTATTCTAGGTTCTGCTCCTTCAATAAGGCAAACTGCAGGTGCTGTATATGTGGAAATAGGGAGTGACAGCTGTGAAGTGTGCCTCCTGCTTTGTACTGCTGCCTGCTCCTTGTCTGAAGGACGAGAAATGGCAGCGTCCATCTGGAGAGTACCCACAGGATCAATATTTGTCTGTGTACAATACTGAGGTCTGAAATCCAGGGCGATGGCTCTCTTAGTAGTGCCACTGCGGTGCAAACTAGCTGACACAAGGAATTCAGAAATACATATAGAAAGTAAAATTAGCGTGTGAATCTTTATTTTTGGTGTATCCCGAAAGGTAATAACAGTGATGGCTGTAAGAGACAGTTCTCTTTTGGTGTATTGAATCTATAAAGTGTCTGTTAGGGAAATGGTTTCTGAAGTCCTCTGTGCCCTTTGCTATAAAGGAGCCTGGTACTGCTCTCCCTCTCAGAAATCCAGCTGGAAGGTTGCGGAGTGAACAATTGCCTCTGGGTGTTTCTGCCTCCTAAAAGACCAAGAGCCCTGAAAATTAGAAATTGCTGTTAGGTTTTTTTTTTTTCCAGAAGCAAAGACTAGCTGAACACCTGCTTCACCCGTGAGCTTTCCTGGCACAGCTCGGGGGATGAGCGGAGTGTTGTGAGGACTCGGGATGGGAGGGGCAGTTGTTCCTGTCTGGCACAAATCTCATCCCATTCAGTAAGATTTGTGTTAATATTTGAGAGTCATCCCACTTTTTTTTTTTTAAACTATCCTCTTTTGTTCCTTCTACATTTTTAACCCATCCATAAACCTTCCTGCATGAAGGCGAAAAATGTGCTCAGCATCTGTTATGGAGATGTGCTTGGTGCTGAGCAGGGGAGCCTTTATTCAGTCCAATACTCCCTTTAGGTTTTCTCAGGATGGGGCTGTGGGGAATTTTGGGTAGATTTCACTTATTTTGTTTTATATAAAAGAAAAGAAAAAACCTCACAAACCTCTGCAGTAGTTACACCTATGTGGGATTGGTACATGTATCTATCCAAAGGTAAGATACAGGGGAATGCAGGAAAAAAATACAGAGGTTGTATGCCATTTCTGCAAGTTGTTTGAGGATGCTTGTGGGGGGTGCTGCCTGGTACTGGGACCGGAACCAGCATGCTCTCGACTCAGTCTAAAACTAGAAAGCAATAGTGGGAGCTACTACTTTTGGCAGGAGCCCGGGGAGAGGAGCTCTGAAGCTGCTCTGTGGCCTGTACAAGCAGTTCTCTCGCTTGTGAAGATCCTGACACCAAGGCCTGCATCTGCTCTGAGCAAATGGCAGCCTTTTACTCTCTTTGCAGGGTGCTGCTCAGGGGGGTGTTTCAGGAGATCCTGTTCAGCGGTGAGCCGTCAGAACTGGCCACTCTGCTTGGGTTAACCTTTACCTGCAAATTTTAAAGTATTTTTTTCTCAGAGCTTTCAGAATCCCAGGTTGGAAGGGACCTCAGGGATCATCTAGTCCAACCTTTCTAGGAAGAGCACAGCCTGGACAAGATGGCCCAGTACCCTGCCCAGCTGAATCTCAAAAGTGTCCAACGTGGCCGAGTCAACCCCTTCCCTGGGGAGATTATTCCAGTGGTGACTGTTCTGACTGTGAAAAATTTCCCTCTCGTGTCCAGTCGGAATCTCCCCAAGAGCAGCTTGTGTCCATTCCTCCTTGTCCGCTCCATGTGACTCCTTTTGAAAAGGGAATCTCCATCATCTTTGTAACTACCCCTTAAGTACTGGTACACAGTGATGAGATCCCCTTTAAGCCTCCTTTTCTCAAGGCTGAACTAACCTGGTTCTCCCAGGCTGTCCTTGTACAGCAGGCTTCCCTTTTCAAAAGAAAGTTTGATTTCTTTTACAAAAGTGGTTTTCTAACGTTGTACAGGACTGCAAAAGGTTGCAGTATCCTCGTGAAGGATAGCATTTCTGGGCTTACTCAGTGGGGATTAACTCTTGCTGCTTTTAAGCTGCGTTTTCTGAAAAGCTTTCTGGTTATGTATTGACCTTTAGTTAACACCCAGCTTTATGGTCTGGGTGTTAAACTCAGCTGGTAAAAAGATGATGTTTCGGAGTATTTTAAGAGTACGTCCAGCTTTGCTGGTCTTTGCTTTAGCTGCCTGATAGTTTTCCAGCTCTATTTGCAGAGGAGTTTTTAAAAGTGACAGACTGGCTTATGTGAATCATAAGAGTAAGGAAAATTGTGTAGCTAATTATGGTGTGTAGTTATTATGATAAACACTAGGAATGCTTATTTGAACTTCTGCATTAGGACATAATTCAAGTTCTGGTGCAGACCAGCAGGTTGCCATCCACCAAGACCTAATTCTTCTCTAACACATCAGTTGCTGCGTATTTGAGGGATAAAGGGTGAACTAGCACATCAGAAGCCTAATTCAGTCTGGCAGTTCCGGTCAGATTTAATACTGCATCTTGGGTGCTCATTTTTATGGATGTTTGTTTGTGTGTTTGCAAAAAAAACCCAAGTAAATGATGAAACCCCCAAAAGTTATTGTTGTGTTAGAGTTACCAAGGCCCCTTGAGGACTTGCTGTCCTTCATGGCTGGCCTCTCTGTTGAGGCTGCAGCATAGCATGAGACCTCAGGATCCTGGAGTTGGTCTTGAGGGCTGCTTCTTGTGTGCTGGGAACAGCAGTGGGGGACCATGGGTTTCATCTTGAGAAATAAGACCTTCCTTTGCAGAAATCTTACATACAAGAATGTGGTGCATTCATGGTAGCATTTGTATTGTATGGGAGAGGGATACCACACCAAATAGTGAAACTGAAGTCCTCATGTAGAAAAGCTCGCAGCTGAAATGTTGCTGAAAGGGCTGGTGGTTGTGCCAACCTGTGGCAGTTGTTCACTTAAGTTTTACTCCACAGATGGGCAGGTTCTGGTGGCATCTTTAAGATCCCACCTTCTGTTTCAAGGTCTCTGTGCACCTGCCTTCTGGTACATATATGCAAGAGTATTGGTTTGTTTCTGTATCCTGTTCTTTTTTTATTCCCCTGATGCCCGTAATGTTTAGAATTCTCTTTTTTTTTTTAATCACAACTAAAATACTTACTGTGCTTCCTGCATGTAAGAAAGGAATCTGTTTTCATGGATTTAGAGCAGCCCAGGTGAGAGACGTTTCTTTGGGTCACCTTAGTTGGCTGAGAGCTCAAGGTAGTGGTAGATGTGAATTCAGAGATGTAGGTAGGTGAATTCAAGGGTCTGCTTGATGATACTGTGAGATATGGAAAGAATGATGCAGCATAATGGGAATTTCAAAACTGCATAGAGCAGGTTAAGAGTTATAAAGTGTAAGAGGTCAGAAAGATGAGAAACTTCTGTTTCAGTTGCTGGGCAAGGATGTCAGGGTACCTTTTGATGGTATATGCAGTAACTGAGGAGAAGGCGGCAGCGCTTGAGACAGCAAAACGTGGTCACTGATGAGTGAAGCTTGGCAAGGAGTGAATAAGATGGGGACGCATGGGAGGGTTGCCACAGGAGCTGCAATTATGATTAAATTAAATGAAGACACAGTCAAACAAACGGCTCTTCTGGTCAATTGGGCTGTTGATCCAAGGCTGGAGATGAGACGACTATGTTGGGGTGAGGAGGGGATCTCACTGTGGAAATTGAAAACACTAATCTGGAGGCTGTGAGAGTGGTATTGCTGTGTGAATCTTCCCCTTCTCCTCCTCAGTGTTGAAGGAGAAAGTGGTGGGATGAGGAGACTGAGCACGTAAACTTGCATTCAGATGTCCAAGTGAAATGATTCTCCAATTTTTGTCCATCTCACACAGCTCGGTGCTGCGGATGCCCTGGGGTGGAATTGTCTGGCTTGCACTCTTAAAAATAAATGAAACAAAACTGCAGAGCGCACAACTGGTTCTGAAACCAGTTTTCTGTGTTATTTCTGGTCATTAGCTACAGAAAGTGTCCTACCCAAAATGTGCTTTCTCGCATGTATTGTTTGGGTGTGTGGTGGGAAGCGTTGTACCCAGGGATTGCCACGGGTGTCACGTTGGGCTCTACTGTCCCACGACAGGTTTTTGATGCAGTTCTGAGAAGAAAGTTCAGGCTCGGTGGGAAAACCCAATGATTTTTTTTGTGTGTAATGTCATAAAACTCTCCCAACTCCCCCAAAACCCCAGTCCTACTAATAATGCACCTCTCATTTTGAAGTGTGGCGTTGGGGGACACAACTGATATTGTGCCTAGGTTGGAAGAATGTGCGTTGCTCCTGGACTGACAGCCTAATGCAGGCTGTGTCTGCAGCTAGTCCTTGTTGCAGAAGGCACTGTGCAGATCCTGATGCCGTTGCTGGGAGAGTGCATCAGGAAAGCGTCACCATTTGCTTGCTCAGCTCTTAACCACTTTCTGAAGCACCTGCTGTTTGAGACAGGACCACGGATTTAAAGGAACCTTTAATCTGCGCTGATACAGGTGTGGGTATGCTTCAGGGAATCTGGGTTGCGGTGGCTGGTGCCGACATACGCTGGGGAAAAAAGTGTGCTGATTATTGTTCCATCACATTAAACTAATGATGTGTAATCTCCTAGGTTGCTACTACTATGCAGTGGGTTATTAAAAAAAAAAAAGGGTACTTGTGTTTTGTTTTTATTTTGATCACAAACTCTGGGATGTTCTGTAGCATTAGTATTTAGCTGCTAAACTATTCTGGAGGAGCTGCACTGAGTGGGATGCTGTCACTCATCAGGCTGTAGGACAGCTGAAGAAGAGGTGACCAAAAGACTACTACCTAGCTCTTCTTTCTCGGTAAATATACTCTGTATATGGCATTGAGCAAATTAAATTTGACTCTGTGGCTTACCTCATTCAAATATACCCTTGTTCTGGTCCCGTTCTTGCATAGGTCAGGGTGTCTGTTGGAGCTTTGCAGTCCTTCTGCCAAAATCCTATAGTTTTAATTTTCATTCTGAGTCATGTGGGACGTAATTTTCAGTTTTGAGTCTTGTGAACTAAAGTTAAGATCAATACTAACATAGCAAAAGCTCTGTCTTCCTCTTGGGGAAAGTCTTACAGCAAGTCCCCTGGTCTGCCGGGGAAGTCGGGCTCCACTTCTGTCACGTGGGAACCAGACCTCATTGCTGATGGGGATGTGGGCTCCAGTGATGGAGGGAGCTGTGCAGATGCTGAGCTTTGTCTTTTAGCCTTTAGTGTCGAGACGAGTTCTTAAGAGACTTCCTTATGTATTGAAGGAATCAAGACCAGCAGAATTAAAGACAATAAGAAGTCTAACAGGTTTTATCTTTCATTAGACTGAAATATTAGAAATATTAGAATTCAGAAGAGATTATCAGAGTTCATGATATGTATGTCATCTTTACGTGATAAATGCATATAAATGATAATCTGCTATGTCAGTAATAGCTCATGAGGTACTGAGGAGCAGCTCTACTTGTTAATTGGCAGGTCTGGATTATGGAATCATAGAATCATTAAGGTTGGAAAAGACCCTTAAGATCACCGAGTCCAACCGCTAACCTGTCACTGCCGAGTCCACCACTAAACCATATCCTCAAGCACCACGTCTACCCTTCTTTTAAATACCTCCAGGGATGGAGACTCAGCCACTTCCCTGGGCAGCCTGTTGCAATGTTTGACAACCCTTTCGGTGAAGAAGTTTTTCCTAATATCCAGCCTAAACTTCCCCTGGATTACTGGGTGTGGAGGGGAGAACAGCTCCCCTGGCCTCTGGTTGCTTTCAGCTAATCCTGAATTAAAACTTGAAATACTGAGGAAATTTAAGGAGATGGGAAGGAGGCAAGTATTTTGCTGTTGGGCTTTAAAAATGTAAATAAGATGACTAGGAGAACTATAATTTCTTAGCTTTACTTCAATTCCATCCCCTCAGTGAAGAAGTATATCAATACGACAAATTGATAGATCATTAACTAATTCTTCACATTGGGGAAATTATGGAGAATTTCTATTTTTGTCAAATATCATTTGTAGTAAAGTTTCAGGTTTGATTCACAAAGCCAGCAATGTTGATGTGGTGCATTCCTGTCTGTGACACTTCCTTGATTCTACACAATCCTTTTTAAAAAAAAGTAGAATGATGCAAACTGTAGTCATCCGTAGGAAATGAGAACTTCTTTGACCTGTCTCAAAATGATTTAGGAATCCTTATTTGATAGTTTTTGTATCTAGGTGTGTACCGTGGAGAACCAGTTTTTTAGCCCTCACCTTACATTTTTAATGCTGCGCGAGATAACAGTAATTCATTATTGATCAAGTTTTCAGCTGATGGAAAGGTGTGGAAAAGTTTAAAGAACAAGAGTGACAGCAGAGAGAGATGTGCATAGCCATGTAAAGCTGGTGCAGTCCAAGAAGAAGGAACAAAAGCCATCAGTTGCTTTTGCAGGCAGGTGACAGCTCTTGGGAAGCAGTTTGGGTAATTTGCTGCATGCTTGCAAGATGATGTCTAGACTGAAGATCTAGCACAGCTGTTGTATCTGCAAGCATCCAAGCGAGGATATTGAGGATCAGGGAATACTCGGCATTTTTGCCTTTGGTGCTGGCACAATAGGGGTTAAGTAGCGTGAGTGGTCCTGGTATCATCAACTCAGGAATGTGTTTGGTTGGAAGAATAAACTGTAGGACCAGAAAACTGATCTTAGGGAGAGAGGCTCAGATAACTTCACATGTTTAGTTCATCAGTACCAACCCTGTGGAGAGCTTTCTGCTCCAGCAAAGTTCAACAGTTGAAACATGAAATAGTCCATGTCCAGGCTATAGACCACATGCAAGAACTTAATGGTAATAGTGGATAGGAGCAGGACACAACTTGGTGAAGCTCTGTGGCCTATTGTGTGTGAGAGCTGAGAGCCAGTAATCGCAGTGATCATCTCCGTCCCGAACCTTTGAGTCCCTGCCAAGCAGTCTGCATACCAAAGAGCTTTTGCAGACTGCATCCATTCCTTCAGGCTTCAGCATAACAGTAGCAGTGGCAGTTATTGCTTATATGGAAAGGGAATATCTGTAAGGGATGTGATCTTCTTTGTACTTCAGAAATGAAGCTGATCTTCTGGAAACCACGCAGTCTCCTTTATCTGAGCAGCATAGCTGCTTGTGGATGGGTAGTGGATTGTGGATATTCCCTGGCTTCACCAAGATAGTGTGCTTGGTCTTTTGTGGGAACATCTGTGTTTCATAACGGTATTGTTAGGTGTAAGTGCCAGAGAGGTCCTAATCCTTTGTCCGTGCTTGGGTGCATGCTTCTTCTGGACATTGAAGAATACCAATGATTTTTCTGTGGTCTAAAAACACCTCTGGAATGAAGGTGCTTTAAGTGGTAAAGGTTTCCTTTGTGGTTAGCAGGTAATGATCTGTTTCTGTGTTCAGTGATTTGGTCTGTTGGCTTCAGATGTTTGATTCTGTTGTACAGTCGTTCAGGTTCTCCTTGACATTAGTTGGGTCATATTTGTGTCCTTGACATGCATTTTGACACCCACCTCTTGGCTGAGCACTACAGGGTTTGAAAGGCCAATTATTGTTGTCGTTTGTTTTGGTTTTGGTTTTCTTTTTTTCTCCTGGCTGGAAAGCCTTTCCCGATTTGGAAGCTTGACTAAGTGTTGACAAAACTGAGGGGTTCATCTTTCAAGTTCTTGCTCTACCTGTTGTTAAATTAAGACTACTTCTTGTCCATACGCAAGAGAAGAGTGTTTGGTCTGTAGTGGCTTCCTTCGGTTCAGACCATGGGGGCAAATTTGCTTTGCATCCTCATCTTAAGTAACTACCCAAATTGCTTTCACCTAACCCAGTTTTCTCTCAAATTTCTATAATCTGCCTCTTAACCAGATTTCATATGTTCAGAAGACTCTGCATGTTTGTTAGGGAAAGAATGAAACAGTTGGGTTTAGGCTCCTGTAACTTCTGGATGATCAGCAAAAGGGGAATGCCACAGTGCCTAATGGGATGAGGTTGTGTGTCTAAAATAATACAGCTTATCCCTGGTGATGGTGCCCAAGTGATTTAGAGCTTGTTTTACTAGAGTTAACAGTGTTAATGAAATCCCCTCTTAAAACTTTCTATATCTGATGTTCCTGTAACGTTTTCCTCCAGCACTGAATTCTCGGTGTGAAGTTTACGCCGTACCCGGAGAGGGCAGTTCTGTAAAGGCTTAATCGGAGCTCCTTACCCTGTTGTCTTCTCGAGGGTGTGGGGACTGCTTGCCTCTGACAGGATCTGCTGGAAGGAGTTTGTTTGCAGAGTTAAGTTGTTCGCAGGGAGCTGCGACTCATCCGTGCTGCATCTGCCCCTCCACCTATCGGTTCCAGTTTCAGAGCATGCTGAGATTTAGCACCATGAGACGGGTGGTTGAGCACTGCATGCTCTGACAGTCTCTGCTGCAGCACAGCACTTTCGTACCACCTCAGCGAGCATGGATAGCATAAACTTCTCCGTTTCAGCAACCCTTAGAGATGGTGTTTGAGAGGCACGAACTCTCGCTTCCTGGCAGATAGCTGGGGTTTTTTAAAGTCTTGAAAGAAACTGCCAGTAATACTTTACAACTTCAACTAGGTTGATGCTGTGCTAATACCCAAACCAGAAAATCCTCACCCAGGTTGCTCTCAGCTAACTGCGTTGTGCCATATTTGTAACACATGACATCATAGCAAATCTTTTCAGTTTGTGAGATGGTGTGAGATGCCTTTGCAGTATAATTAAATATGTCTTAACTCTCTTGTTTCAGGCTAGAAATCTTCATACAGGAGAACTGGCTGCTGTAAAAATAATCAAGTTAGAGCCGGGTAAGTTTTACATCCATTTCTGTATTTTTGAATTGTGTTTTCATTTTTACCACATGTTTATTTTCACACGGCTGTGAAGCTCCAGACAAAAGAATTATTTGGGCTTTTTTGTAGTTTCAGCAGTTAGGTGACAGGAAGCACTACAGGATGTACCATTACTTTTGGCTGTGTCCTGCTCACTGTTTCCTTGTCTGTTCTTATCTGCCTTATAGATCTGTTGCATAAAAAGATGTTGCGGTTACCGTGTGTTGTTAGTACAAAGAGAAGATTAAGGGCAGATGGTAAATTGTGAGCTCTGCGAGCAGGGAGCTGTGTGGTTGAAAAGGGGGAAGGGATCAGGCAGTGATGCTGATGCCCACCAAAGGTGCACTGGAAAAACAAGAGTCCTGCGCTTTTTATGTGTCATCTTTTTTTTTCAACCTGTTCTTAGGGAGGGGGGTGAATCATACTATCATTTCCCCATGCGTTTTCTGCCACTCCTCCTAAAAGCAGGAGATGCAGGAGAAGCTCACTTGCTGCCTAAGAGATTTGCTGAGCGGAAGCCTAATCTGTCTCCTGCATAGAGAGCTGAAATCAGAAATTGTGTCCTGAGTGCAAGTGAGGAGAGGAGCTTTGTATCTCCTCAGTCATAACTCAGTCCTGCCTGGGGATGTGGTATTTGTTCAAAGAAGTAATCTCTCATTACTTGGTCATTGGCATACCGTTCAAATCCCTCCTTACCATAGTCCTCTTCTGTGTCTCTGTGGCTGTGGTTTGCCTGAACTCCTGTGCTGTGCATTTTCAGGGTCCTGGCTCTCTGGGACGGGGTGACAGAGGCTCCTCCTGTGAATGCATGCTCGTCCAGTGCTTGTGGAGTAACACAGGTAGCTTATGAAGCAATTAAGGGACACTGGAAATTAGTGTACAGTCACAGAGCTAGGAAGTAGTAGGATTTATGGAGACACGATGAGGTAGCTTCCTTGAATGGAGTGCTGCAGGGAATGATGCAGGGAGTCGTTTAGGCAGGAAAAAAGGAGGAAAACCTGGTAAGACACTTGATATAGGAGAGGCTGAGAGAACTGAGTGTTTTTCAGTCTGGAGGTAAGAGGTACTGAAGAGGGGTCTAACCACTGTCTTCCATGATGGACTGGCAGAGGAGCTGGAGCCTGACTCTGGTCAAAAGTGCCCAGTGAAGGGGTGAGAGTTAGCTGGCACAGGCTGAACCAAGGGAGAGTCCAGCTGGACGTGGGGAAAAATCTTCACTAGGAGAGTTTGTGCTCTGGGGCAGGGCCCAGGGATGTGGTGGGATCTCTGCCCTTGAAGATTTTTCTGAAGTTGAATGGGCAAGGCCCTGAGCAATGTGACCCGACTCTGAGGTTAGCCCTGCTTGGAGCAGAAGGCTGGACCAGAGACCTCTGAAGGTCCCTGCCAACCTGTCTCCTATGATCTTCGGTTTTGGTGACCAGTAGTGAAATGTCTCTGGTCCCTGAACACCAGCATCCATTTGTGACTGGCCTGGTGAAAAGACTCATTTTGATGAGGAGCTCACAGTGTCAGTGTATTGCGAGCAAGTGAGGTGGATGCAGTCTCTTCCTCCATCCTTCTTAAGAAAATACATTGTCTCATTTGCTTGTCATTGCTTGGGTCTGTTCAGTCACTTGGGTCAAGAGGCATCATGGGCTCTTAAACGCGAAGGGTTTGCTGATATCTGTAGGTCTTTCACAAGCGGAAAGGCTGCCCTCTCTTCTCCTGGTCTCTCCAAAGCTGCATCCCTCAGGAACTGAGCCCTGACCGATGGCTCTGCCCATCCTGCTGTTGTATTTTGTAGTTCCTCCAGCTTTATGTTAAATCTGGGCTAGCAGTACTTTTTCATATCTATGGTGCTTACCCAAATTGTCTGACCCGTTTGAGCACCTGTAACTCCCCATTGAGGACTGTGACTTGTGGTATATATAATAATCAGAGAGTCAGTCTCAGAAACTATATGATTTTTAAATTTTTCTTTTAGCCATATGAATAAAGTTTCAGAGAAGACTGTTTTTAAATAGCATAAGTAAGTTCATTTTTCATAAAAGTTTAGTATTGTCCGGCTGACTTCTAGGCCAGCTAAATTCTTCCAACATGTCTGTTACCCTTGAATAATAACTTTCAAACCTTTGATGGGAGGATCAATGCTTAATGCCTGTGCCTCACCCCATATTTCTTGGTTGTGAAATCCCAGATCAAAATTTTAAGGGAGGAGGGACAGTGTCTTTCCAGCTGGGTTTTTGGTCTTCCAAAAATTCCTTAATGTCTGTTAAAAGATAACAATCTTCCATGGAATCTCTCAAATTTTTTGTTTTGTTTTGTTTTGCTATTTCAGCCATTTTGAAATGGTCAAGCAGCTATGCATGAATTTGGGCTAACTCACCGAAGTAGGTTTTTATCAAAACGAAAATGGGGTGCAGGAGGAGAAAAGGGCTGGGAGTGTTTCTAAAACGGAGTGCTTTAGTGGCTTCACCCCATCCCTTGGTTTCTTCCTCTCGAGCTCGATTATCAGGGAGACTGAAGTGCTGGTTATAAAGTGGGAGAGGAAGGCAGCGGGAGTCCCCGCCTATCACGTGGTTAGGGAATATAGGCAAAGAGCAGTTCAGGTCTACCTTTGTCTTATTTATAACGAAGACCAGCAGTTGCATCTCCCTCCTCATGGGATGTTGCTTTCCCTACTGCCCTATGCCTCTCGACCCAAGCAACTGAACAGGTCAGTACTGACCCTGCTGTAAGGCGTTCCAAGGCGGTTTGAAGGATTTCTGCTGAAACTTTTCATATACTTTTTGCTTTTTAGTATAAATTAAACAGGAATTGATTTAGACAGCACGTGAGAGTGACTCTCTTGCTTGGTGTTCAGGGTGATGGCTAGTCTCTTTGGTAAAATGATCACAGAAAAATCAATTTGGGGGTTTCCACATCCAAGAAAAGTATGTTATCCTCTGGACTGCTTGGTGTAAGATTTCCCATGAGACTAGTGGTTCATTTCCAAGCGATTTTTTTTTTTTAATGGTTAAAAGTTCCTGAAATCCGAACATTTTTTTCAGTTGGAAAATTTTGAAAAATTCCACTGAATAAATTAAAAGAAAGGCCTAGATTGATTCTTTAGCTTTTGTTTTCCTTCTTTCTTTAAGTTTCCACTAAAGTGTACCAGCACAGGTAAACAAGCAAAGAGCAGCCAGGCAGTGCTGGTGTTACCGCTGCTTCTGCTGCGGCTCTCATCGTCTAGAGTCAGCAAGGTCTGCAAATCCAGCTTCATGCACGCAACACAGTTCAGGTGTTGGTGGCTGTGGCTCTGCCCCTATTAAATAAACATCCTGAATTTCTGAACCTGCCTACTCACACCAGAATTAATGGCTGTATGACCTGGAGCATGGTGGTCAGCGGGCAAAACCTCGGGCCTGGCCTTAGCTCCCACCAGTGTGACCTCTACAAGCTATTTTGACTCCTTCAGCAGTCCTTTCAATCCTCAGCTCTTTGATCTCATTAGGTGGTAACCCCTTCAGAGCAGAACTGCCTATTGCTCAAGTCGTAATTATTTGATGCGGTGCACAGCATGGGTTTTCCTCTTGTTTGGGGATTGCTTGTATCGACTGAAATGCAGTACACAGCAGTGGGCAGGGTAGTTCACAGAATCACAGAACAGTTTGGGTGGGAAGGGACCTTTAGAGGCCATCTCGTCCAACCCCCTGCCATGGGCAGGGACATCTTCAACTCGATCAGGTTGTTCAGAGCCCCGTCCAGCTTGACATGGGATGTTTCCTGGGATGGGGCATCGACCACCTCTCTGGGCAACCTGGGGCAGTGTCTCACCACCTGTGTTGTAAAAAATGTCCTTATATCTAGCCTGGATCTACCTTCCTTTAATTTAAAACCATCACCCCTTGTCCTGTCACAACAGGCCTTGCTAAAGGGGTTGCCTCTGTCTTTCCTATAATCCCCTTTAAGCACTGGAAGGCGACGATAAGGTCTCCCCACAGCCTTCTCCTCTCCAGGCTGAACAACCCCAACTCTCTCAGCCTGTCCTCACAGGAGAGGTGATCCAGCCCTCGGAACATTTTTGTGGCCTCTTCTGGACCAGCTCCAACAGCTCCATGTCCTTCTTGTGCAGATAGTTCTCTGCACGCTTCATCCTATTGCCATGCTAACTGCGTCCCTTGTACCAGGGTATGTATTTGGGTGAAAGCGGATGAGGGGACTGAGCTAGCAGCGGGTTTCTGGGGCAGCTGGTGCAGTGAATGGATGGTAGGCTCCGAGCAACAAGGAAATGTGGTTTTTCTATGCAAGATCTGTGAAATTGTATGAAGTTGTGTTTACATAGGTGTAAAAAGCAACTGTACAAATTTATGTGAGAGAAAAAAATACATGAAAGACTATTAAATGCAATACATCTGTGACTGAGAAGTTTTTCTGAGCCATAAATCTGTGGAGGTGGGCAGGGTGTTTGGGAGAAGCATCCCAGTGTGGTCTGTTTTTTAAATACTTCCTTGGCATCCTGTGTTGGAGACGGGAAGCAGGACTGAAGGGCCCCGTACCTGCCTTAATGCAGGGTTAATTTTTAATTCTTGTTGGTTCTGTGATCACACAAAAGAGATCTTTTTGAAGACTGAAGGTGGAAGAAGCTTGGGAGAGGCTCAGGGGAGAAGCTAAAACCATTGCCTTTGGGTGACTGGGACTGCTAACCTTTCTTTAGCAAACCAGGGCTGTTTTTTATGTATGTGGATTGCAGCGATAAGACTAATTAGGCAATGTTAAATGCAGTGGAAACCACAGCAGGGATCCCTCAGCCCCTGCTTGGCAGCATGTGAAATGCTGTGGCCAGTGTTTGGGGCGGTGGTGCTGGGGAAAGTGAACTGCTGCTGGGTTTATCTCCCAGCAGGTCTATGTTGGGGCAGAGCAAGGCCTTAATGGCAGAAAAAGGATGGTATTAACCCATTGCTAAGGCAGTGAGAGGCTTCCTTGAGTGTTCATGTCTCTGCACCTGATCCAAATGAATTAGGTCTGTTTTCATTGTGAATCTGAAGAACTGCTTTGAAAACTGAACTGAAGCAGAGGCCGAATCCTCCGCCGTTAGAGCTGAGGGAAGAGCAGGAACCATCAGAGGCCGAGCAGCCCCTACCTTTGCCTGGTGCCGCTTAAGAGCTACGGTGAAAAGGGCAAGGCTGCGGCCCAAAGTCACCATCATTGAGAACCATTTTAATTAGCACTGGTGACCATGTCTTATATGTTTTATTACATTGTTGGTCTGACTTACCACAGGGGAGCGATTTCTTCTAGGTTGTTTTTCGTTTGTTTGGTTTTAGTACGTCTTCTTTTAAACGTTGCCAACCTGATCTCCATCCATCGCATGTACACCCACAGCCTCAGCAGAGATCTTGTTGGGGGTTTGGTTTGTTTTTAAGGAGGGTTGGCAGCATTTGTTTGTGTATTTATTTATTTTTAGTCCTCTGGGATGTCTACTGCCTCTGCAGGGTGGCTGGACTGTGCAGCAGCTTACTGTCTTTGCAGGAAGGCATGGCTGTTCCAAATCTTCCATATAAAAAAAAAAAAAAAAATTAATGTCAGCTGCTCCCTGCTTCAATGTTCTGACTAATTTTAAGAGTTCTGAATAGCTTTTTAGGACTATACTTGCAGGACACCATCAATTCCTGGACCAGGCCAGTGTCAGAAGCTGTAGCAGCGGTCTGTGGTGGCCCCCTGGGGAGTGCAGCCCCTTCGAGCACCAGCATGAGCTCCCGTCAGTCCGTAGGGCACAGCTAGGAAACGATTGGTAATGAATCAGTCACTAGAGAAATAGGCTTGTGAGTTATGTACAGCATCTTACAGAGAGGAGGAGCCTCACAGATAGGAATTAATTAGCAGATGGAAAAATAGCGAGCTTCAAACTTGATTAATATGTAGATGGGGGAATTGGGAGCAGAAAACAAAAGACTCTGAAGCAAAGAGTGCTCCAGAGGAGGTGAGGAATGTGTTGAATTAAAGCTGCAATAAACTGCACACAATAAGATGGCAGTATTTTGGGCAACCTAGCAAAACTGCTGAAACGGCAGGCAGGGATGAACTGTGGTTTGTTTCTGTTACTCTCTCATCTACGGCAGGTAGCGAGTGAGTTGGTAGGCAAAGAGACTCCAACTTGCAGCCTAGAACCCAACACGAATACGGATTTTATTTCATCTCCTATTACCTTCCTTTGTTCTCCATTAAAAAAGAAGTAAACTCTCTACTTAGAAGGTTACTGTCATTAATTTATTTGAATTTTAGGGTGGTACACTAAATCTGCTACCACAGTTACTTAAGCTGGGCTGCTAAAATCAAAATAGACAGTGTTTTTCACTTTTTTTTGGCGTAGACTGTGGAGAGCATTAGGCAAAAGTATTATGGCACGCTAATGACATTTCCCAGCATCCACTGAGTACAAATGCTTCAAATAATTTGGGAGCCAATTCTATTTCAGAAACTAATCCAACTGTACTCAGCAGTGTAGAAGCCAAAACCATCTGAAACGCTAAAGCCACTTCCTTCTATGGGTTTAGCAGATGAATCGAGGGGAGTCAATACAAAGAGGTAACTATTTGCCAGTGGAGTTTTCTGCCACAAAAGTTTCTTCCTGGGAAAAATGTAATAAACAAAATATTTTAAAATTTGCTAATGTCTATTGTAAATACTGCTGTAGTGATAAATAGCGCCCTCAGAGACCTTTGACACCCTGAGGGCTGGCAGTAATCTGTCATGCTCTGTATCTTTTGCAGTTTGCAGAGGAATCTCATTGCTGGTTTTCATTCGGTCCGATGTTTGTGCTTTCCGTGTGAGATCCCTGTAAAGGGCAGAAGTAGCCAGTTACCTGTTTCAGGTTGGATCTTAAACTGGAGGTAGAACTGTTCAAGGGATTTTGTACAAGGGAAAATAGTAATCCAAAGGTGTGCAGTACCATGCCCAGTACATTCAAAGCCAGGTGTGGTTTGTGACATTTGTTTTGTATCTCATGGTCCAGATGCAGGTTCCCAATAGGAACACAGCCATGGGGCTGAGTCAGGCTGCGATGGGGGTTTGTCCTCTCTGGACCATGACTGCAGCACAGCGAAGCTGCACTGTCGGTCCAGGGCATTTTGGGGACTGAGGAAGGGCACTGCAGCAATGCAGTGTTCCTCTTTGTATAATAAATTCCCTGGAGGTGCCTTGAGCTATGAAGAGCAAGCCTAAGGCTTATTTAAACTAAGCCTGCAGGGGTTGAACTGTCGTTGGCAGCACCTGGAGTTGAAGAAATACAAAAGTAACTTCTCAGTACCGCTTACAACTTCACTGCCTTGTGTTGTGTAACCTGGTCAAGCTTGGGATCGTGTCCTTTGTTCATGGCCATTTAAATAGACTCAGGTTTTGTGTGCTGAGCAGCAGCTGGTCAGACACTGCCAGAAGCCCTTGCTTCCGATGCCTGTGCTCCTTTGCTGGCTGCCACCTCCCGTGGCATCGGGCTGGCATCACCATTGCCTGGGGGACACCAGCACTGTTTTAGCTGGGAGAGTTGGGTGTGCAGCTCGTTACACTGTCACTGCGTCTGTCTAGGAGTTCCCCAGGGCTAAATGCCTGAGCTTCCAAGTGTGCCAGAGGCATTAAAGCCTGGACATGGCCTTGTGCCGTGCCTTGTCCTGAGTGGTACTGCCGCAGACTCGCACAGCTGCTCAGCCTGCCTGTGGCGCGTACACAAGGCACAACAGAGACAGCGTGGTCTTCTGATGTAGAGTGCCCAGCATTTTAATTAAATTTAACTCCTTGAAATCCGGTCTAATTTTATTTTGCATGCTTATAATGCATTTATAATCTGCTGTTCTTCTTTTAGACATGTATGTATCCAGAGCAGGCAAGCACGTGTCTCCATGTACTGCAAACTTCTGCTTACAACACAGAGTTTCTGGATGAAAAAGGCCAGAAGTAGGGGTTGTGGTGGGGGATGGAGGTATTATGAGCGGGAGAGAAGCTGAAAGATCACACATCTTAGTTGGAAGGTAATTCAGAGTGTGACACCTGGGGTGAAGGCAGGTTGTGAAGGGCTGAGTTAGGGGGATGCGTCATTTGACGAAATACATAAAGAAAAATAGCAGTAGTGAGGTGGCAGTGGTGAGAAGGGAGAGTAGTGGTGGGACCATGAAAGGCTGAGCTGTACAACAGTAAGTACATACGGCAAAGAGAGAGGAAAAGTGACGGAAGCGTCAAAAAAATAGGAATATATATTATATGTTGACATGGCTGCTCATAAATAGGATCCAAGCAGGGCAGAAGAGAACATACACAGGGAAATTGTTTCTAGTGTTAGGCCAGTCACTCCAAACACTTGTGTGCTACTTACTACAGGTCTCATGCTGCTGTGCCAGTGCATCACCATCAGCGATATTTTATATCAGTTGAGAGATGATCAGTACCATCAGTGGCTTGCAGTTGGCAGCTAGATGCCTGGCAATAAAATTCGCTGGTGGAAACGTCATTGTTTCCAAATAGCTGTTTCCTGCTTGGAATCAAGCTTCTGAGCTTAAAGTTTGGGGAATTTAAATTCTTTCTGTCAGACTGACAGGGTTCCTTGAATCTTGAGAAAAGAGGTATGGATAAAACAGCTCAGATGCTTGAGTGCAGTGTAAATGATTCTTCTTTTTAGATGTGAAACTTTGAAAACTGAGAACACGCCTTTTAAAATCGTTGGTAAAGAGCAATGCAGGCCTGCAGGGTGGTGAAGAAAGCAGGAGTTTTATGCGTGTCAGAGCTAAGGGATGGGGTGCTACAGTAATGCCTTGCATCCCCTCCACCTGCTCAAAAATATTTTGGGGCTGTTGTTCAGTTGTATTGTGTGTCAAGCCATCTAAATGGGGAGTGGAAAATGTCTCAGGAGTTAAACTTACTGAGGATAGAGGGGAAGGACTAGTAGCAAAACTCCAATCTAAGCAAAAACCTGTCTTTTGGGAAAGCCATCCCTTTGATCAGCAGAGACTGAACCCTCACGAGGTTCAGGAAGGTGGTTTGGAGTGAGTGAGTGATTGAGAGGGGAGCATAGGGATGTCTGGGAGTCAATGCAGAGCAATAGTTGCTTCTGCTAACTCAGGAGGTGGGTGTCTCTGGGGTGAGTGACACAAATACAGTGAGAGCATTTGGGCTCATCAACGATGGTGTGACCCTGCTCTCTTTGTTCTTCAGCGTTCTGTACAGCAGCGTCCACCAGTCCTGTTGCTAAACAGCATCTCATTTCTAAATAGCAAATGTTAATTAGAGTGTTAACAATCCCAGGTCTGCAAAGTACCTGCAGTCAAGCTCCCCAGAGAGGCTTGGCGGGAAGGCTTTGGAGTGCTCATCACACCTCCTGCCAGCCAGCCTGACGTGTCCGTCTGGCGTGTTGGGGCCTGTGAGGACTGCATGTTGAGGGCACTAGCTCGGGGCAGGAGTGCTGGCAGGCTGGCTGGCACCTTGAAGATCTGGCCTCTTAGTAAGTGCTTCTGTCCCACCCTTTGGTGACAATGTGAATGTCTCCAAATGCCGTCAGTCCTCTCCTCCCAGTTGCGTGCGAGCCCTGGACGCTGCCTGTCTGTCCCTCCCTCTGTTCCCGCACAGCATCAGCCCTGTGATGCAGCACTGAAGTAATGCAGAATAAACCAATTTAAAACAGTAACTATGAATTTCTCCCCTGAGAGCCTTTTGGACAATAAAGTGATTCACAGCTGACCCAGGAGAAATTGTGAGAAGTGGCTCTGGGTCTTTTTGCAGGATGGGACCATTCAAAGCGGTCAGTGGAGCACATGAAAATATGACCAGGAGTAAACTTGCTTAAAAACCACCAAGGTCAGGCATGCTCAGAAGACTTAATAGCGCTGTGTGACAGGCAGCAGAGCCTTCCCATGCTGCAGGGTGGGGTATGTGGATCCAGCAGACACATGCTCTCCACCTAGCACAACTTGGCAGGATATCTGTGCCAGTTCCACGTAGGTGAGAAGTAGCATCTGCAAGCAGAGTAACTCCCTAGTGTTAATGGGCTGTCAGTTTTCTCGACAATCTCCCGTTTAAATAAGGATTTATTGTGAATTTAGCAGGCCTTACCTTGCTTAGCTTCTGACATCCGATCCGGTCGCATCACACAGTGATATGGCTGCAAGTTTCAGCAGTCTCCTCCCTGCCAGCTGTGCTGGAGAACAAGCAGCTGGTTGTGCCAAGCAGAGCAGACTCGACCGCCGGCTCTGATCGGAGGAGAATATTCCATTGTAACGCTGTATTGTGTCCTGTGTGTCTCGCTGCAGAGGTAAAATTACATAATAGTAGCAAGCTGCAGTGACTCACCACGCTGCTCGTGTGATTTACAGCAGCTCCCCAAACGACGTTTTTGCTCAGCGTGCCACATAACCCATAATTGCAAACATGTGAGTAGACAAAAAGTACATTTTTCCAATTCCGTGTTATTTAGCATCGAGCAATCTCTGATGACTAAAACAGATGACAATCTCTTTGTATGGATATATTGTCACCTTTGATCTAAGTCTTTTTATCTTGCTGTCTCCCTCTTGATGAAGTATTTTCTACAAATTTTTTGTCTTGATGTTGTCCTTTTTTTTTTTTTTTCATGCTATCCAAGGATACTTAATTTTTGCCCTATTCCAGTGTCCCTTGCCAAGATTAATACTGCAGCTGCCTGGAAACTCTGAATTCCTTTGTTTTGAATTCATTCTTGTTGTCTTTGAATGACTATACATCTTCTCTCCTATCTCTGTGTCTGATCTGTCAGAATCATTTTCTACATATTTTAGCCCAACTTTTCTCATGGATATTTCTCCTCTTCTTTCCATCTGTTTGCTACTTTTCTATCAGCTCCCTGTCTGTATTCAGCCTGCACCCTTCTTTCCTCTTCCAAATCCTTTTTTTTTATTATTTTTCTGTAGGTAACCCCATTTCTTGCATAGATTTTTCATTTATTAATTGCAGTCAGGAGGTCATCTTTTCTGTCTCCCTCTGCTGCAGGCAGGATCAGCCTAAGGCACTCCTGATATGTACTTATTCAGTGTTTTCATAATTGATTTTTTTTTTACACTGGTGGGAAATTTCACAGCTTCCCATCCCTTCGAGTTTAGTGCTGCAATGTTCCTCTGGTAGGAAAAGCTTTTCATCTATACAGGGAATGTAGGTTATTTAAGGGAATTTAAAGGCAATTTAAGCCTGTTACTAATTGTCCTATCATAAAACTGGAAGATTATCCCTTCTCCCCCCTTCCCTTATATCTTTGGAAGGTTATCTTTTCTACTGTCTGTCTTTTTCTAGCCCAAATCACTGTATTTCCTTCAATTTTTCCCCATTAGTCACGATTCCTACCACTGATATTCCTGTTGCTCCACACGAGGCAGCCCTCGTGGTATCGACAGGCAATTCCAGCTGCTGCCTACAAGTTTTTGCTGATATGGAAAAGCTTCTTGATCATGATTTTTGCACATGATGGTATCTGGCTGTTCTGAAATGCTGCTTCTGACATATCCAAGATTGCTTGGTTTGAAGATGGCAGTTTAAGAAGAGAGCATGGGTATACGGCATTCGATCCTCCAAACTCATGGACAGCTAGTGGTGTTAGAGAAAGGCAGCACCTTCTTTGGTGTGGGGTGGGAGGCTTTTGCCTTCAAATTAGCTTAGATTTGAGTTTCTTGAAAAAACTTCTTTAGTTTTAAAATGCTCCAGTTAGTTATCTGCGAGCATTCAACGGTTTCCCTTCGGAAGTTGTCTCGGGAATGGGAGGAATGAATCCATCTGATTCAAACTCAGAAATACGTTGTTCATAGTAATCATTTATAGGCAGGGTGCGTGAATTCAAGCAAAGTAGTAGCTGAAAGGTAACCCATAAAGCAAGCACAGTGTGAAATCTGTGCTAAATTTATGGAAATCACGTTGCCTTTTCTTTTTTGCATTATTGAAAAAATACTACTTATGTGTAAAAAAAGAAAAAAAAAAAAGACTCTTGACATTTGAAACTCTTCTACTAATGTTTTCATGCCCCGGTGAAGTGTTTCTCCGTACAATTCAACTTCAAGCAGCTCAGGATTTACTGAAATCAGTCAGGGCGGTATTCATACAAGTGTGTTCCCTTCTGCCTTTGTGTTTCGTAGTTATTTTCTTAAGTAAAAGCTTGGTAATGATTGCGACATAAAGGTTGCGATCATTTGGAAATCGTTATACCAAATTGGCACTTCTTTTACTCTGTCTGTAAACATCTGCTACGTACCGGTGTGTGTACGGAGAGCCCGAGGTTTCCAAAGGGATTGTAAATGCCGTGGGGCTGTACCTCAGGACTGGCTGCCATCCGCGGGCTCCTGCGGGTGCCAGTGGCACCGTTGCTCAGGGAAGTTGCTTCAAAGCACAGCAAATAAAAACATCTGTTTTTAAAGAGGTTATTAAAAATATTAGCTGTGCTGTTTACTTGTTAAATAAACACGTGAAGAATCGAAAGAGAATCTACAGCAGTTCTTGAGACCTCTTGGACTTGTCAAAATGATATAAATTAAGGGGAGCAGGTCAAAGCAGAACATGGTTTCTGGGTTGTACATCCCTGACTTTGGTAGTAGGAGGTAACTTTTACTAGTGAAACTTTAAACAAAAATAAACATACAAAGCAATTTTTTTCCTCGAGAGAACGTGGTAGCTACCATACTGTCTGGAGCAACATTTTATCTAAAATCCCAAACCTTTATCTAAATTCTAGTCTTTCATGTCTTGCAAGCTGTTACAGAAGTTTTGTTTGTGCCAAAGGAAGAATAAAAGTAGTAATGTGTATATATGCACGACCACAAAGCAAGCGCATGTCTAGGATGGCCTAATAGGCTGATTTTTGCGATGTTGCTCTTCGGGGGGAGGCTGTCAGGCTGTGCTGAAGTTATCTGATACGTCACTGCTGTTCGGGCCGTCCTCCAGAGCCAACTGATCTGTGCCTCGGTGGGAGCCCCAGCGCCGGGCTGGGTGTAAGCCTGTCCTGAGCTTCAGGGAGGCAGAGCTCCAGATTCTGGGGAGAACATCCCCCGCTTGGAAATTCTCTCAATGGGATTTAATAAAAGTATAGCAGTATTTTTCTTAGCTCTCAGATATTTCAGTTTGCTTCATTGCATCCATAAAAATTATTTCTTTTTTAATTTATGACAGTTTAAAGAGGCAGAAACATGCTAGGCTATTGCTCTGGCCATCATATATTTTTCAGTAGTTTATTTTTCCAAAGGATATTTAGGATGTGCAAATGTGCTTCTGTAGCTGTCCTCCTCCAAAACCGCACTCATAACAAGGCAGTCCGTGTTGAGGACTCTGCGCTTCTCTTCTGAGTCAGCGGTGGCTGAGTGGGTGTGCAGGCCATATGCTCTATCAGAGTCGTTTTGAAATGAAATACTTTTAATGAAGAGGCTATGGTTTTTGATCTCTGCTGGTTTCGGGTAGGGGACTCTGGAATGAGTTTGCAGAGATTTTTTACTTTTACCACTGGGACCCTTGTGCTGTGAGCATCGTGTCCCCATAAAGCCAAATCGGCTCCAGCTGCAACGTCTGACAGCTGTAGAGGGGCTGCTCTGGATTTTTCTCCTGTGCTCCCATCCTACCGTGGGATCCCTTTGTGTCCTTTTCAAAGCACTCTCAGTGCATGCTGAGCTGTCTTAACTGATGGATCATGTTCAGGCCACCAGGCCAGCCCTTCTCTCTTGGTCTTCAAGAAATATCGGTGTCTCATGCAAAGCACGTAATAAAGAATGGAAACTGAAAGGATGGTGTACGTAGATAACTCTTGCTCAACAGGCTGGTGTGCTGGAAAGCCCTTGTGAAGGGCTTAGCAATTATCCAGGTCCGTGGCTTGTTTTTATGAGTTATGTGCGTAGCTTCAGATCTCTTTGAATGTTTGGTTGTGTGTGATGTAATTGTGGCTGCTTCCTGGTTTTTTTCAGGAGATGACTTTTCATTGATACAGCAAGAAATATATATGGTTAAAGAATGCAAACACTGCAACATAGTCGCCTATTTTGGGAGCTATCTCAGGTAAACGCCACTTTATACCTGCATTTCTGCTGGTTCTTTCCTAAGACAATGCTCGGTCTGGTTTAGTACTTCTGTCTTCTCTCAGTGTTCTTCTGTAGCTTGAATTCCCTTTGGTTCCCAGTTGGCTTTAAAAAAAAAAAGCAAAGTGACTAATACTTTGTTTTCTCTGCTGGCCAAAAGGCTGGAATATTTTTATCACTAGGAACAGAAAGAAACTTTTCCCCTAGAGACTCTTGCAACATATCCAATCCTACTCATTTACAGGGCAGATTTTAAACATTTATCACTTCTAATATAAAACTAGCTTATTATTTCTCTACGGCAGAATTGCTTTTAGATATTTTATTTAATGTTAGCATTGTGTGCTGTGAAAGTATAGCCAGTGAGTTGTAAGAGCAAAACACTAAGTCTGAGCTGCTGGTAATAACATTTTTCCTAATTCTGGTATAACAGATGCGACGTACTGAGAGGCAGAAACAAGGTGATGCCAGCTGGCTACTTCTTCAAGTGCACACGTTAAATGTTATACAGAAAGCTGGGGAATATTTTCCATTTCTGTGGAACTCTGTCATTTATTAGTTGGCTCTGTGGGAATATGTATCACTGCTTTGCCTGTTTGGTCTTTTCTTACGAGGCTTCATCTCTAGATTTCTTGGAGGGCTGCATTTTTTAAGCACCTGTACAGCCCAAATGGACTTACACTGGGACAAAACAGCTAAATTTCAAATCCCCCAGTACTGTTTTTGGAAGCCAAAGAGTTGTTTAGATGTAAATTAGGTAATTTCAATTTAACACACTAAACCTGCAGTTCCAGTCTTATCTGCTGTCAGCAAGGTGACATTAGATAAACCTTGGGTGTTTCCTTTGCATGATCTTTGTTGCAGTTAGGAGGTCAGAGTTAAAGCAACACCTTTTAGGTCTGATGATGTTTAAAGACTTCTCAGTGATTTTGGCATAAATTTTTCATTTTGATAGGTGAGAATTTATATTGAGATTATTAATAACATGTAAAATATGTAACTGCTAGTCATGTGTCTTTATCAAAAAGTGGTCGAGACCAATAGAAAATACTTTAAATAATCATTATTAACTCTGTTCTGTATACAGATCAATCAGCTTCTGATGCCTGTGTTTTAACTTTCTTTTGATAGCCGTGAGAAGCTGTGGATATGCATGGAATACTGCGGTGGGGGATCCCTGCAAGATATTTACCATGGTACTTTGAAACTTATTTTAACATCAGTACGTTTTGGAAATTTTCTGCCAAGAAAAAAAAAAATAATAAGCAAACTAACAGGGGATGGTTGGTACTGGCTGAGCACTGCACGTGGTTTTCCTTAGGGCATGAACAGTGGGGGGTTTTTTAGCTACAATCAACAGATTTTGTTGAGAGCACTTCTCAAATATGGTGACTGCCATTTTGGGCTAATACCCTGTCGTTCTAGGGCGGAACATGCTTTATTTTTTAATCATCACACTGTTTATTTTTATCCACGATGCTTAGGGGACTGACCCAAAGAGCTTGAGCTGTTCCAGTGGAGAGCTCTTCATAGCTGCAGTTGCTGTACGCTGGGAGCTCGCCTGGGTCTTGGCCTTTCTCAGCCCAGGTCTCCGAATGCCACATGCATTCACAGCCAGAAGTCACACTAATTGGGGACGGTTACTGTACATGGTGTGAGGAAGCAGTTTTTACTGGGAAATCTCTACATTTGATCTTTAATGGGTAGAAATGACTTGTTGTTCTTGCTCCTGTGCAGTACTGGACCACTCTTTTATTATTATTTTCCCCTCTGAGGTTTCATCTGGAGTTGTTGATTCTGTAGACGGATTTGTTGGAGTTGTGGGAAAAACAGTCTGGGGGCTTGCCCTGCCTTTAAATTATAACATGGAGTTTTTGAATACTAGAGCTCTTTTTGCTTTATTTTTTTAGCCAGTTAGTACAAATAGCTTTAAAACAGTTCAAAGTCTTGTAGGCCCCTAGTATAGAACATTGCCATTTATAATATTAAAAAGTTAGCAGAAGTCACTTCCATTGTTTTTTACCTTCCTCAGGGTACAGGGTATTAGATTACTATGAAGTCACTTGTTAAATGATAATTAGATTTCTGTCAAAACAGGTTTTCTTCGCTCTGTGGGTTTTATGTTCTGTTATTGTGCTGGTTTTCTTACAGAAAGCCTTTCTGTCAAACAAGCAAACAAACCCCGCTCTTCAGCTCAGAGTAAAATACAGTTCATATAAAGTCGGTCTTTAACTTCTGCACGGAGATACTACTTTTTGGCTGCCTCACAACCTTATTTCTGTGTTGTATATTGTAGACTTACACGCTTTTTAATCTTTGTTTTCAGTAACAGGACCTCTGTCAGAGTTACAAATCGCATATGTATGCAGAGAAACTTTACAGGTACTGTACTGCCGCAGGTGTACGATAAAGTGTTTGCTCCATGTATAGAAAGTAGATACATAAGATGATTTCAGAAGGCGCTGCAGTACCATCACTTACCTTTGTTAGCACAGGGAATCTAGCTGAAACCAATTAACCGGGGTTAATCTGTGCGCCTCCATATCGTAAATAAAAATTAGCAAGAAACTCCAGTAGCGTAGTGCAAACATCTGCTTAAAACCATTGTCAGAGCGGTGCTGCCTCAGTGCTGTAATTTGCAAAGGAGTTTACGGAAGAGTAGCCGTCTCTCTGGGTCCCACTGCAGGACCGAAATACTGAACCTCAGTCCTGCTCCTGTTTCTTTCATCAGACGTCAGACACCCTGGTGGTGTCAGGGAAACTCTGGAAGACGGATCTGTGCAGGTTGTGACCACAGTGTTGTCTGGGCTGTTTTCAGCCGTTGTTCTAACACAGTGATTCAGTGCAGCAGTTTAGGACAAATTTTTTAATCTTGTTGCAGAAAACAACTAATATCTAGAAAGCAAGGGTAAGCAGCTGAGTAATGGAAGAAAATTTAAAAAGGCACATTTTAAACTGCCTGCTCAATCTGTGGCAGTAAATACTAATAATTTGCAGAGGAAGACTACTGCAACCAGATGACTAAAACTCGTTTTCATTTTGTGATTGCTAATAACTGTACAAATCCAAGATAAGATGGTGCAGGCAGCTTGTTTCTTAAAGGAACTTTTCTCTCCCTGCTCTGTGGATCCGTGAATAATTACGTGAGAGAATCACGGGGATGCACACCTTTCCCTGGAGCGGTGGCTGAACTGGTCACAGCCAGAGGCAGGGGTGTAGACCCGTGAACTAATCTGCTCGGCAGTTCTGGTCCTGATCCCTTCTTACTGCAGGGACTTGTATTGCTGGAAGGGCAGCTTAAAGGCTAAACACCCGCTTGTTGAAACCTTCACAACTTCAAAAATATAGTTAATTTTAGTAAAGGGAAAACCTGATGTATCTGGAAGTTTGTTTTGAAAATACATGTACATTTGTGTAAAATGTTACACCATAAGTGGTTTAAACAAGTCTTCACGTGTGCTGGCCGGAGCTGGGAGAGATGAAGAACAGAATCCAGCCTACATCTTATCTGCAAAGCTCAAATTTCTCCACTTTCAAATAAAATACACGGAGTAATTTAAATTTATTAAATGGGACTAGCTTTGTAGTATGTTAACAAATGGCAAAATGATGTGTTGTGTCTCTTATTTCCAGGGTCTTGCTTATTTGCATATGAAGGGCAAAATGCATAGAGACATAAAGGTAACTTGGAACTTTGCGAAGCTTATCTTAAACTTTCTAGTGCAGAAAAATATTCCTGATAAAGATTTTTAACTTCCTATTTATTATGTTTTAGGGTGCAAATATTCTACTAACAGACCATGGAGATGTCAAGTTAGGTAAGTTGCTTGAATTTAATAATAAGACAGAAAGCAAATGGGAACATTTTAAATTTGATCAATCAAAAGCTACAGTACCAGCTGGGAGACTTTAATTTAGCAAATTGCCTTTTACTTTTATCATTCCATTAAGATAAAAAAATAACCAGACTGTAGAGACCATGCCACCCAGGAAGAATATTCAGCTTTTGTAAGGCTTTGTTTTGTGTTGAACAGCACACGCACAGCAAAGATTGAACTTGCTACAAATGATGAAGCGTAACACAGCACATCTCCTTATTGCAGTTGGTTTTATTAGATACTGTTGTCAGTGACATGAACCTTTTGGTGTTGTACTGTAGGATGTTCTTATTCTTAGTTGGGGCATTAGTTGATGATAGAAACATGTATCCATGGGCTTTTGTACATAGGAGATGAGAAGTTTTGCATTCTGTCAAGAAGTTACAGATAATTTCTCTTTTCAACCACCAATCCTTGAAGCCTCCCTGGACTTTGCCAGGTTGGAGTTACCGGGATATTAACTTGTCTGTTCCCAGCTGGAATGGCAGTTGTCCCTCAGATCCTCCAAGGATCCACTGTGTGAGACAGTGGCAGCCTATGGAAAAGTGGGGTCTGATCCTGGCTGTGCCTCTAGACCGGTGTATGACGTTGGGCATTTCCATGCGGGTGGAGAAGAGGAAGCTCTCCTCTCTCGCAAGCGCTCTGAGGTCTGCAGATGAAAACTCAGAAGAGATCTGTATTTCTGGCTTCCTCCAGTGACGCTTTGCAGTTAGTGCAGCACAAACAGGCCGAATCTCTTGTTACCAGAGTGCGCTGCCTTCAAAACCCCTTCCTGCTCATCTGATGCCTTGCTTCACAGGAGCCTACATGTAGTTAGGGCTCTGCAGGAAGCAGGGAGCCGACATCCTGAGAGAAGGAATGGGATGCTCATCGCCTTGCTGTGTCCTGTGTTGGACTCGGGGCAGTTGTGCATTATCTGCATTGCTGCTTCTCAGAAGAGCTGTGTGGTTCAACACTTTTACTCCCCTGAGGTGAACCAGGAGTGCTTGCCTAGGAAAGTATGTTTTTTTTAAAGAAGAAGGGGAAATAAAGATTAAAACCTTGAAACTGATAAGAGATTCCGCTAACTGCATTAAACTTGGGTTATGGACTGATACCTTCCTTTTGCCTGCTAAGCTAGTTAGATTTGCCCACAATTATCCTCCAGCTATCTTACCTCAAATGCAATAAAAATAAAAAGGACTTAAATGAGTTTTGGCTCTGCAAGACCACCTGATTATCTGCAGCTTGGAGAGTGAGGGATTATTGTCCCCTAGACAGAGTCTCCACAAATGAGAACAGATGGCCCCCCGCAGTTCCTCCATAAGTAATACAGAAATCGAACCATTTCCAAAGCATGATGCTATTTTTCCTCTTGAATATTAAATTGAATAGTCACTAAATTTTGCGAGGTTGCTTGGTTGCTGTATTGCGAGACAGAAAAACAGCTAGGGGAGGAACAGGACCATGGGTGAACTCTATGTAGAAAACGATCTTTTCAGTTTGGAGTCCCGTCAGTGAAGGCATTAGCTGATCTCATTATTAATCTTTAGCTGTTGAGGCTTAAAGAATTTTTAATTTGGAGAAGAAATGTGATTGTTCTTTCATAATATGGTATTTCCTAGAGTAGAATTGAGGTCTTAAAATGAGATTTCTAAGTCTACCATAATTTTATTTTCCAGCTGACTTTGGTGTAGCAGCAAAAATAACAGCCACCATTGCGAAGAGGAAATCATTTATTGGTACCCCTTACTGGTAATAAACTACTGTGATTGCTATGACTGCCTGCAAAGCTAAGTCTGTATTTATGCCAAGAACACTAAAATACACACACTGAAGTGCACACAAGTATTTTTAAATATATTTAGCAATTGCATAAATTCCTTTTCTTCCAAGCAAAATACCCAAAGGGTAGAAGTCTGGGAAGCACTGACTGTAGCTGACCTGTTGCTGTAACACAAGCTACCTGATAGCTGAGGCAGGATTGCTGTTTCTCCCAAGCTGATTAATGCAGAACATTCTCCCCATTTTCTGGATACCTAATGGTCGTTCCGTTTCTCGGTAGCTTCTTACGCTTTTAGCGAATTAACTAAGCAATGTCTTTTCGATTTCCATGCAGAACGAAGGGTGAAGAAAAACAGATTTTAAACTATCTTTTAATAATCTCCGCTGATTAATGTCTGCACAAGACAGCATTTAATATGCAAATATATCATTGTTAATCTTGAGCTGGATTATATATGCAAATTTAACTGCTGTTGATTTCTCGCATTACTGTGATGTAGCTGAGATGCCTGGGGCCGTATTCTTGGTATAACTGAACATGTACATACAGCTTAATCCAGACAATGGCTTTTAATTGTTTGCTGCCCTCTTTATCCTGTTGGAGAAGGAGGACTGAGGGCAGGAAGATTATCTGGTCATTAAAGCATTTCACCAGGAATCATGAGACCGGTTCTATTCCTAGCGCTGCTGTCCAGTCCATGACCTTGGGCAAAGCACATCACCTCTGTGTGCTTCTCCGCTCCCCTGATGTCGGGTGAGGGGAGGGGGGACCTCAGGCTTTTCCCTGATTTACGCTCTTTGCTGGGGTTTCTGCTCTAGGCTTATGCGACGTGCTTTGTGCCTCCTGCGTGCGGGCACTGTTGAGAAGCGGTTGGTGCTCTCGCTAAATGACGCCTTTGCTTTTAAAGGATGGCCCCAGAAGTTGCAGCGGTGGAGAAGAACGGTGGATATAACCAGCTCTGCGATATCTGGGCGGTTGGCATTACAGCGATTGAACTTGCAGAGCTTCAGCCACCCATGTTTGATCTTCACCCGATGAGGTCTGCTGGCTGGGGAGCTCGCTTGCCTCCAGGGGCCCTTCAGTCCCAGTAGATATAGCTTAACCTTCTCCATAGCTCAGACCTAGAAACTCACACTAGGATTCCTTCATTAAACATCTACTTTCTGTGTGAGCTGTGTCTGTTTATAAGACATCGGTCTGAAGCTACAGGCTTAAATTTAGAATTGAAATTCATCGTTGAAATTTTTAATTTAAAAAAAAAAATCCCAAACAACTTTGTAGTGTCAACAACAACTGTGACTAAGAACAGGTGTTGTAAATCACTAGAGAAGCTGTAGCCTTATGTTTAACAGGATTATGCGTGGTGATAAAAAGAACTTATTTAAAGATAAGGAAATCAACAGCTTTACAGTGTCTGTCCTCTAACACAGTATAGACTATAATCCAGTTTGATTCTTGTTGTGAAGTGTTAATTTGAAGCGTTTAGATAGTGGAATGAAATTAATTATTTTTCACCATATAATAACATTATCCTTCCTTTACCTTTAGGGCTTTGTTTTTAATGTCAAAAAGTAATTTTCAACCGCCAAAGCTAAAGGAAAAAGCGAAATGGTAGGTTAAACCCCTCCTTTGTTCAATATTTTGCACATAATGTAAAAACAGTACTTGTCATTATTGAAGAAGGGAGGCAGTGAAGAATAGTGTGTGCTAGTTTTAAACTCAGGAACTTGAGAGGTGATTTTTCTTCCAGGAAGTTTCACTGAGAAACAACTAGTTGTTTTTTATATGTGTCTGAAAGCAAACGAGAAGGGGTTAAGGTCCAGAAGCAGACATTTTCTGACGTGGCAGAAAACTGGCAGTAAGGGACAGGACAGCCCTACCTATGTAAATTTGTCCCTGCCAGGGACCCAGAGGGAAATGAAATCTCCCTTCTTGGATTGTTTTTGTATGTTCTAGGAAGAAAAATTATTTTTATCCCTTCCCCTTAATTGCCATTATAGGGTATTTGCCACTGTCAATGAGACAGGTAACCATTTAATCCTTTCATGATTTCTTTAATCTGTGACACCTTCCTAGTGCCCGCAGGATTTTGTTCCACACTTACTGACATTTTATTTATGCAACTCAGAACAATTCCGGTATGCAGCATCTTTTGCTCATGATGCTGCTGTACAATCTTTTTACTTTGAGGTGTTTGGGTGGGCAGATGTGCACTAGAGGAAGGGAGTTAACGCCTCTAAGTGCATTGAAACCGCTCAGTGTAACCTCAGCCAACGCACTTTACTTCTCTGGTGTCACCTTCTCAGTTGCTAAGGCTAGAAGAGGAAATGTGTTTTGTAACGTGATTTGAAAGCAAGCAGACTTGGGCTAATATTGTCCCCAGAAAGGCATACTAACATGAATGCAACTGTGAGAAAAATGCTTGAAAAATGGTAGGTCCAGTCATAACATCAAGTCATAATTCGCATCTAAAAAGAGGCGATATGACACAGTGACCTAAGTTGTTCTGAAAAGAGCAACAAAACATTCTGAAGAGTAGGTTGAGTCTCTGTATAGAACTTTGTATTTTACCTTCCTACTTGTAGCCAAGAACAGTGAAATTTGCAGGTTTTCCTAGATTTTGAGGGTTAACTGGGTGCATAATTCACAATTTTTATTTCTGATACCTAATCCTCTAACAGTTGAAACTGGAAAAAGTTGAAATAGCACCGTACGTGTTTGATTTATTTCTATACCAAAATGTTTTCCATGTAAGTTCCATGAATCAAATGGGTTTTTTCCTATTCCGTTAATGTAATTATTCAAACCTGAGATGAGGTACCTGGATGACATTCTAATTTAGCGCAGCCTTTTGAAATCTGTTTAGTAACTGCATTAAAATAAAAAATATCTTCTTGCAAAATTAAACATAAACCCTCATTTTTCTTTTAAGGTCATCAACATTCCATAATTTTGTCAAAATAGCACTTACAAAAAATCCAAAGAAGAGACCGACAGCAGACAGGCTCCTTTCTGTAAGTGACTTGGATCTCTCAATAAGAGATCTCTTGCTTCAAAGTGAGCAACAGATCAACAGGAAACCAAACTGGAACAATTTTCCTTCTCTGACCGTATAACATGGGTGGTAAAATCTGAAGGAGAGAGACATTGGTCAACTGTAGGAAGTAGCAAGATTTTGTTCAGTATCAAGATTTTCATACAATTTTTGGTAGGAACAATTAAGGAAATTTGCTTCATGTCCTACCTTCAGCCTTGTCCTTTCTGCAGGCGGATGTCAGCCTCTTAGATATAGCTGCATACATGTTGCTCTTCCTGTCATCCAAATAGAAAATGGATTTTTTTTAGCAGTTGTTCATGTATCTGTTTCTGCCTTCCTAAACTCGATTGAGCCACTCATGTAAAAAAATGAAGTTAAGGTGTAACTGTTTGACTCGGAGTTTAATTTCCAATTTACAAGTGGGCAAAAGTGTGGTGTTTCCGTGCTCATGGAGGGGTTAGAAAGTCCAGCCATTAAGGAGTCTAAAGAAATACACAAGCCCCCAGAAAGCAGGCAAAATTCATTAACGTTCTATACTGGAAGTTTCTTAATGAAAGTTACGTATCAAATGCATGTTATAACTTGTTCTTTTCTGCGGTTCTAGCATAGCTTTGTAGGACAGCCTGGTCTTTCCAGATCTTTAGCAGTCGAGCTGTTGGACAAAGTTAATAACCCTGACAACCATACACACTACGGTGAAGTTGATGATGATGATTTTGAGGTGAGAACATCTTTTACTTTCTGTCTTTGGGTAAAACTAGGGTCTGAATACCCTGCTTTGCTTTGGGTATGTAAGATTGCAGCTTGATGGGGGCCCTGCCCCAGCATCTTTAGAGCTCCATTTGTAGAGTTACCATGCAGGAGAAGCCAGGAAATAATGCCACAGCGCTTGTCACGCTTATGCTGTGGGTGACGGAAGGATCCTGTGCACGGGCTGTGCAAGGCTAGGACAAAGGTGGTGCATGCTGCAGTCTGTGACTGCAACAGCTATTCTTTCTCCTTGTTGGTTTGATTGCTGGTTGAGATCCAACAGAAAGCCATGCGACTTTTCTCAGCTTTTCCGTTTATAACCCTTGCAGCCTCACTCCGTTATCCGCCACACAATTCGTTCTACGAACAGGAACATTAGGGCAGAGAGAACGGCGTCGGAGATAAACTGTAAGTTCCTGACCTGCTTTGCCCATTTTGTGGTGCTGGTTTGCTGCTATCGATGGCGGATAGCGGCGGCGTTCTTTTGCTGTGTGTACTCTGGAAGGTCTCTTCTGCTGTTGGCACATTTGAGAAACAAAACCAGAAGAAACAGCATGCGCATATGAATCTTCAATAGTATTTTTTCTAAACCAAAATTAAAACTTGCAAATTTTTCTGCTGTTCCATTCATTCCATCTCATTGCTGCATCGTAATGTTTGTGTGGAAACCTTGCATGACCAGCAGAGCCGTTCAGCTCTGTGATTTCTGTCAGACTACGCAGCTTTACTTAAAACAGCAAACACAGTAATAACATGCAAACATCAAAAACCAAAAGTGAGTTGGTAAATAGGAGGGCAACTTTTCACATGCGTACCTTGGGTGCCATGGTGTGATGAGAAAATGTAGAAAAATCGTGGCATTTTGTGTTTGTCTGCACATTTTTTTCAAGTTCCTAAGTGAAACCTCCTCTTGACCCTGATGGAGTGCTTGTGATTGCAATAGCTGGCCTGACCTGGGTGCATGTTAACAGACTGCATTTTCTTTGATGTAACCTTTTCTCTTTTTTTGAAAAACAATATTAATACACCACTCAGGTGGATCTAAGTTGAAATTTTGAGGGTAGAAACGGATCTCTCTCCAGGTTTGGAGAAATAGCTTCCGTAGTGTAAACGGTGTCTGCCCCTCTGCATCACGTACATCACGCTTTTAGGAAGCTTGCTGTGTAAAAAGTCTCTTTCTTCTCTTTCACATGCATTGAAAGTAACATGTGGTTATGTAGATACCTTTTAGCGCACTTTCATATAATGACTTGGTATTTACTTTTGGTCTGTTTCTTTCTTGTGGGTTTCATATTTGCAAATTCAAGCATTTAGACAATAGTGCTGATATTTAAGTGATGGTCATATTTTATAGACAAGTGTTGTGTACATAATATTTAGCTCTGTTACAACATGAGTTTCGCTGTAGTAAGCGTTGAAAGGGTGCTAGTATAATGTTGTGTGTATTAAACTTGAAAATGTCATGTTTTGTAGTTGATAAGCTGCAGTTTGAGCCCCCTTTACGGAAAGAAACGGAAGCTCGGGATGAAATGGTAAGGACAAGTTCGTTTTTTCCTTCATTTATTAAAATCGTAGTGCCTTCACTGTTTGTGGTTCAGCTCTTAAGTAATATGACTCTGAAGTATAAAGTCATGAGAAGACCACTCTTGGTCCCCAGACAATTGCTGCATTTTTAAGAAAATGAATTGCCCTCCACGCTTTGTGCGGAGAGTCACGCTCAGATGAAAAAACCGACATGTGCCTATTAATTTGATAATGTGAAGAGGCCGTTCTGCGTTTGAGTCTCCGATCTTCCCGTCGTCGGGGTTTATGTGCTGCTTGTTTCTTGGAAGGCCGCCAGCTCGCATGCAGCCAGTTTTGCCCCCTGTGAGCTGCTGCTGTTTGTTCCAGCCCTCAGCAGTTTGCTGCAGATCAGCTAATTAACGTTCTTTGGGATTAGTGTGTGCCTGTCTACACAAGGGCTCCATTTTATAATAAGTGTTGTGAATAGTAACAGCTGCCACTAATTTTGATTCAGAGACATCCGTGCTCAGCACTCCAGAAAAATCCCATTCCTGCTTTTTACAGCTGTACTCCACCAGGTAGGTTGGAGTTCGTCTTTTTTTGAACGTGTCTGATGAGGTCTGTACACGTTGTTACTGGTGAGGTCCCCTCAGTGCCATGCCTAGTGTCAGGAATGCTCCCAGCCTCTGCTGCTGATATCTTATATGAGTCTGGAGGTGGCTACAGCACGTTCTCTTGCTGGAAGAGTGTCTTGGAAGTGCCCTGAGTGGATAATATGAGTTTTCACCATAGGTTTTGGTTTCATGTTACTTATTGCCATTTGATACTGGCATTATACCATTTCCAGGTGCAGCTTTTAAATCTGAGTCTAAGAAGATAGCTTCTCAATAGTTGCTTTATAATGAGATTGTAAAACATTATTTAACTTTGGAATTTTATTTTACTGCTTATGGGTCATTCTGCAGGGTTTGGGATTCTCCCAGGCCTCTTCATGTGCTGTGGATAAAGTACTTCAGTTTGACAGGGGGGATAAAAAGGAAATTTTCTGCATCTTCAGGTTGTGGCAGCTGGCGCTGACTTCGCTTCACATTGGAATCCTTTTGTTGATGGTGGAAGCAGCAAGTAAGTACCGATCTTAAAATATCTTTTATTTCTGTGACTTAATATGAACATACACTCTGAAAGAAAAATTAGGAGGTATGGTGGAAAATCAAACCATCAGCCCTAATCCACTTTACTATTTGTAAAGTTAGAGGAGATTTTGCCCAGCATCCTTCTGCAGTTGGTTGGTCATTCTCTTGGGGAATAGGTTTTGATCTCTTTTAACCACAAACAGTGGCTTGTTTTAAAATTGTTGTAGCTCCCCAGATGTAGACAGGAAGTGAAGTGTAAATGTACGGCCAGCACAGTGAAGTAACACGGCCAAAGTCAATTTTCTGAAGCAAGGCTGGTAACCTTGGAAGGGCTGAGTTTAGGGTCCCGCGCTGGCCTTGCACTTCTCTGAGCCACAGCTGTGGTTGTGACATCCTGCGGCAAAGCATGTTCGCTACCCTGAAGTCGGGTCCTTGTGAGAAAGGGAAGGAGAAACCAGTTCTGAAGCTTCAGTTTTACCAAGTTCAGTACGACAGCACGACTGCTTCTGCTGTGGGTGTCTGATCGGGGTAGTCTGTAACGCAGTCGTGCAGGGTTCTGGGGTGAAATGTAGGTAAAGACACGCTGTAACTGATTTGCCCTGGGATAAAGCAGGCCTGAAGTAAGGGAGCACAACTCTGTCCAAGTTAGGACTGAGTTTATTAGGTGTGTGGCTTGCTTTTGCTGCAAAATACTGGATTCTGTTTTTAAAGGCAATCTGTGAATTTGCAGTGAAGAATATGGAAGTTTGGTAATACTGACTGACGGGAAAGGTGGTAGTTTGGTTGAAATAGCTGCTCAGCTAAAAGAGCGTATTTCCCATCTTTATTTGGATCTGAGTAGCAGTCTGTGAATTTTATTGGCTTTTTTGCCGATAAAGTCTTGCATAAACTGTCAGCTGACATTATGGCCCCCTGGCCGTTTCACGGAGATTGCCAGTGTTCGGCTCTTTTTAAGTTCAACCTGTTTTTTTTCTGTTCTCACTCTCACTGTAGTAAAAGTCTGGGGTGGCTTTCTAGGCCTTGCCTTTCCCCGTCCAGTAACGACAGCGACTGCTTTCCTTCCTCTCTCGGTTTGTTTGCGTGACCCTGATGAGCTGCAGATTGAAAGCCTTTCTCCTCGTGAGTGCTGGCGTTTCTGCAGACAGCTGGAATCTGTGGGGTCGAGGAGCAGGGAGGGAGGGAAGCTTCTCCTGGCAAAGGGACGTAATGATTTGATTCTGTTTCTGTAGCATTATTAAGATGGTCTATACCAGGCTGTATTAAAAGCAGGATGAATGTAGCCATAGCAAACATTGCTAGGGCTATAAATCGGTGAATAGATACAGAAATAGTAGCGAAAGGAGGACAGGCATAAAGTTTCTGGATGGTGAATCTGTGCTCCTTACTTGGAAACCACTTCCAGTTTAAAAAGATAAACAGGAAATGCATAGCTCCTCTGTCCCAGCGATTCTGAGTAATACCGGGGATGTACAGAGAGGATGTGTGCTGGGGGGTCCTTGCATTTCGTGCCCTTTGGCTTTTATCAGAGTGAATGTAATTGATACCTTCGACTCGGGAATACTTGACTGGAAAGGGGAATACCGGAATGTGTGCCTGATGACTGAAATTATTTCTGTTTTTTTCATCCTTATTGTAGCATTTTAAAATTACTTTTTTTTTTTTTTAATTTTCTGTATTATGGAGGTAGTTTTTGTTGATGGTTGGACTTCTTCTCTTTTAAATTTTTTAATAGTTCCCATTGGCAACTGTCTGCTGCTTTCCCTTCAGAAGTAACTTGCAGGGAAATTTTACGTTAATCCAAATTTGGCTGGGTTAGTTTTTGTATAATATGCTTTTGTTTTCCTGTTCGTTACCCCGGTGGTCATTCCTCAGGGGGTGATGGGGCGCGTTGTGGAACATGGAAGGATGGGTGAGTTGGTGGGCTACGGGGGCGCCTGCTCTGCCCGCAGAGACTTGGACTGCACTGGGCTCTGCAGCCTGAAGAAGCCTGTCCCTGGTTGGACACCGGGACAGCCAGCTTCTGAGCTGCCTCTTCCACCTCACGACTGCTGAATGCAGAAAAGAATGCAGAAGCCTACAACAGCACAACCCAACGCCACAACAGCATGCTGAGGAATGCTTTTTATTGGGTTTAGGTTTATGGTTTAGATTTTTTTAGATTTAATACAGTTTAATTTTTTTTTTTTAAGACATAGCTTGAAAATTGCCATCTTGCAAAATTTTATCAGTGTTTGGTTGTTTCACGATTATATTTTCAGTGCGGCTTTGATCCTCTAGTCACAATTTCTTTTTTAACCTTGGGGTAGCTTTCAAACAAAAATTCCCACTGTAATGGGAAACAGTCTGTGTCTTAAGTGAATAACACTACAGGAGGACACTGCCCTTTGTAAAGGCTTTTCTCCATTTGTCTCCTAGTAACTTCCTATGCTCTCATCTCTTTTTTTTTTTTTTTTTTTTTCCCTTCCTTTATGTTGCATCGTTATTAGGCATTTCAACAATATTTAAAATACCAGGTAGGGAAATGAAAGATGAGTTGATGGTGTCTGGTATGGGAGAGAGCTTCAGTGATTATTGGGGGGTGAGGAGAAGGGAAGGAAAGGACTGTACTAAATGAACAAAGGCTCAATGCAGCGAATAAGAGAGAAATACTTCGGTTTGAAAAGGGCTGGGAGGTGCTTGTTATGAAACTAAATGACGTCACCGATCGGTTTAGTTGCACGTGTTGAACTCGGAGCAGAGCTCTTAATTTTTATAAACATTTTACCTAGGGGACTGCTTACAAAATTTGGCGATGGGAGTGAAGATGTTGAAGAGTGAGTGGACCTCCTTTGCGTACAGTTGTGTTTATTCCGTGCGGCTCTCGCTAAAGCAGGCAGTTCTGGCAAAACCTCTTTCTTTAAAATGCTGCAGGCAGCTTTGCCACTCGTAAATAAGTGAGGGCTGGTTGCACTCAAAGGTCTAACACACGCTTGACTGTTTATCTGATCGTCAGGAGAATGGCCGCAAAGCAATGCTTTCTTCCCTTGCTCTCCTTCCTGAGGTTATCTTAGAGTCCATATGGAAGTGCCTAATGCTTTAAAGCAGATTTTGTGTTGATTAATCAATTACGAGCCAGGCCCGGTAGCGACAGGATGTGCAGATATTCCCGTGGAGCTCTGGTGGGGTAGGTGCAGCTCCTCGTGTGCCCAAACATTTGTCTCATCCAGAGCGAAAGCTGCAAACTGCACCCAGCTAGTCCCTGAACGCATATTTATTTGCTAACTTCAAATACCCTTCACCACAGAATGCTCTATAACATCGGCATTTATGAAAGAACATGACTTTATCAAAGAACAACACTTCTAATAAGATTAATGTGCTTTTTTCCTACTCTTGGACTTCTAGTTTAACCCTGTTAGACCCGTCTTTTCTATGCATCTAGCTTGCCTTATTTAGTCTGTGTTCTCAAGTAATTCTGTTTATGTTGTTGGCTTAACTAAGATGACTCCTGTACCTTTTCATTGTAGATCAACACTAAAGCGAGCAGGGCCACCTCCGCTACCTCCTAAGGTAAGAGATGGTGTTTTTTAAGAGTTTGAGGTGGCAAACTCTACTTGTGCAGCCTCTGCAGTGCTTCTCTCTGCCCTCAGTAGGTTATAAATTCTGTTAAATACCATTTGCTAGCAGAATTTGTGCACCTTCATATTTTATGCTGACCTGCAGACTGTACGGTCTCAACAGTGGGGACTCCTGGCCTTGTATGCTGCCCTAGAAAGTGACTTGTAGGTGTTTTCTCTCTAAAGAGAGCATGCTGTGTGGGATGTCCTCGCGTTCAGCACTCTGCCTGCTGCTGTGATTTTCCATCAGGAGGAGTACCTCTTTGATTATTCTGCTGTCTAATGCCTTTTTTCAAAGGCTGAGATATTTTTTTTGTGTGTAGAAGCAGTCTGACTCGAATTAAACTTGTCTGAAGTGTATGCTTCCAGGTGCCATTTCCCAGGTAATCTTCACCTCTTCTGTTTGTTGCAGCCGAGAATAAACAGTTATCCTGAGGAGAACCTTCCAGATGACGAGAAATGTCAGACAATAAAACACTTCCCAGACTCACAGAACAGAGCCCCACCAGCTCACAGAAGACAAAGTATCCCTGTTTGTGGGCCTCAGACTGATCCTTCCCCCGTTGGTATGACCAGCAGCATCAGCAGCCCAGGATTGCTCACTGCTAGATACAGCGACTTAGGTAAACGCATTACATTCCCTAAAGGTGACTTGGCATCCTGTAAAAGGAAGTCAGTTCCAGTCAGCTATTTTCTGCAGATAACTTATTTAATACAAGCTGATCGTGAGGTGCAGCTTTCCTTTTCCCATGTGTGCTGGTTCTTATTAGAAGGTGGAGGTTTAAATTGGATATTAGGAAAAAATTTTTCACTGAATGGGTTGTCAAGCGCTGGAACAGGCTGCCCAGGGAAGTGGTTGAGTCACCATCCCCGGGGGTTTTTAGAAGACGTGTAGACGTGGCGCTCATGGTTTAGTGGTGGGCTTGGCAGTGTTAGGTGAACAGTTGGACTTGCTGGTCTCAAAGGTCTTTTCCAACCTAAACGATTCGATGATTCTATGATTAGAGCCACGGTCCGTGGTGGAAACGTTCTTCCCAAAACAAGGACGCTCAGCCAGACAATACCATTCCTGCGTTGCCTGCAGGAGTAGCAGAAAACTAACAGACGTACCGTGAGGATCGTCTGCGAGGACCTTGCCACAGCTTTATTCTCAGTTGTGTTTGGCCGAGGGTCTGTTTGGATAATGGAAAGCCTTTATTACTGTGTAGCTTAGCAGGCAGAAGAGTGGCCAGCTGTCCTTGGAAGGACTCAGCTACCCGAGATGTGTGTGTGGAAGTTTCAGAGCCCACTTCTCCACTCCTGCTAGACACAGGGGAGGAGAGAGAATAGGGCAATAAAATATTTTCTATTTTATTGTGTCAAGTGAGCTACAAAATATGTCTGGGTTTCTTTTCAGGAAATGGGGATGGCATGCTGAAACTCATTGAAGAAAATGCAGAAGGGCCCGGACAAATCCCTCAACTGCCACGTAAAAAAGAGAAAAGAGATTTTCCTGTAAGTATTGTGACTCTCAGTCTGATTTCACTGTCATGTTAGCTAGCTAGATCTATATCAGTGCGTGGGAGGTATTTTATGATCTTTCTTTCTTCCCACAGAAGCCAGCAATCAATGGTTTACCACCAACACCGAAGGTGCTGGTAAGAAATCTCATTTGCAGTAGGCGTTATTGGAAGTCTGCTGTCATGGCATCTCTCTAGTGTCAGAAGGTTTATGCTAGAATAAGCCACCAGCTCATCCGGGGTGATTTTCGGTATTTCACAGCCAGTTACTTTTTGTGTACTGAATCCACAATATTGGTTTCCTTTTCTCAAAAACTTCCTTTCGACTTCACTCTGGATGTGAAGGGTTGGAGGCTTCGCTGGCTCTGTGGGTTGTGATCTCCAGTGGCAGTCTCTGCTTCATAAAGAGAAAGGGGGAGATGTGGGAGTGATGCGAGAGGGTGTTATTACTGAAGCATTTCTGTTTGTTTTTCCCATCACGTGTCCATTTGTACAAGCGCTCAATATCGCTCTTACCCAGTAGGCACTTAAAACTGTTCATACCATTCTGATCCCTCTTTGTGCTTCTTAATGCATATGAAACCTATGGAAAGGTTAGAAAAGCTGCGTTGTAGCTTTTGGGGAAGATAAAAATGTTTTGCATCAAAGCATATTAGAGTAAGTTTGCGTCTGGTGTGTGTACAGGTGTGGAAGTGGCCGAGTGCCAGATCAACACTTTATACTGTAAACTTGCTTCAGGTTTCAGTTTTGGTGTCTTTCAGATGGGAGCGTGTTTTTCCAAAGTCTTTGATGGTTGTCCTCTGAAGATTAATTGTGCAACATCATGGATACATCCAGATACTAAAGGTAAAGTTATTTTGGCTTTGTATTTTAAACCGGCCTCTTGCCAAAGTGGTAGCGAGCTTGTGAAATAATCCATTTCTCTTAAATTTTTAGATCAGTACATCATCTTTGGCACGGAGGAAGGTATCTATACTTTGAATTTGAATGAACTTCACGAAGCAACAATGGAACAGGTGATTTTTGGTGATTTGGGGATACTAGGAAGCAAGAAAGCTTGATATAAGATGGGATAGATGGGATGCCAGGCTTTGTGGCATAAACTGATTTGCATCAAATCAAGCAATGCCAGCCCTGAAATTAATAGTTCCCCTACCTACCTGATTTTTTTGTTGCTGCTTATGTAAGATAGCTTTCAAAGGAGTTCTCTACTAAAATATCTTTCTTCTCCTTGGAGAGAACTGATTACCTGCCCTTTCTCTCCATTTTATCTCCACTAGATGGCATATTGCTTCTCCACGGGATGCTACCAAAGCCCTTAACCATTTAATTTAGCTGGCATTGTTATCACCAATAAATACTCATTTGCTTCTGTTTTCTTGGGCTCTCTAACCTTTCCAAAGCCACTTCATGCAATCGTGGTATTGTTACATTTGTTTTTTTTAAGAATCGGGAGTAGCAGAGTATTCTTGGAAGGGAAGGGTTGGTGGGTGCCAGTAATGAGATTTATACCTGTAGGTTTCTGAAGCAGTTCACAAAGGCACTTCAGGCCTCTACAGCACATTAAATTCAGTTGAGACGCAGCACAGGTCAGAAAGCAGAGGTGGCAGGGTGGCTGTATCTGTGAGTAATAGTGAGAGAAAGATGATTTCACAGAAAGGACATTGCACAGAGATCTGTGCTTAAGAGGGGAACGTCCTCTCTTTCTTGGGAGCATCGTGCTAGGGGCCAAAACTCCAGAGCAGCAACAGAAAAGGGGAAGCGGTTCAGCAAGGTCATGTCGCTGGGTAGTTTGGCACAAACAAAAGCGAGAGAAGGTTATAAAGGGCTTGGTGGTGAGAACTGGGAATTTGAATTCAATACACTTAGAAGATCCTTTCAAGCTAAGAGAGCTGAGGGTGCACCTAGGTGCAATAGGATAGAGTTGAATATGAAGTTGCTTATCTTTTTGTAGCCTCAGTAGACGTGGGGAGCAACTACTTACTTTTATAATGAATTTCTAAAAATTGGGGTGGCAGCTGTTGGAGACCCCCTGGCCTTCTTACCTCCATTTTCTCTTTACTCTGTTAGTCAAAGTAGCCTCTTTGCTTGTACATTTTCCTGAAATAATTAATGTAACAGTCTTCTCTGGACTCTTCCACATCCCTTTTTTTATCCCATTGACAGGTTAGACATGCCAGTGGTAGGTAGAGAGAACTTGATTTCTCCCCACCAATCGAACATTTTTAACTGTTTCTCCAACTTCTGATTCTGACCACGTCTTCCCAAGCGTTTGCTGTCTCTCCAAGGTTAATATCTTCCAATTTCAGAAGTATACTTTCATTCTGTTCTTAGTTTTTCAGTGAAAATATTGAATAGAACCAGACACCATATATCTACAGGCTGCCTTTTCCTTCAATTAAATAGCAAATTGCTGAGAGATACTCTGTTTTTATGTCCAGCCGGTTGTGTGCTTTCTTTCTGCAGTTTCTTCTACCCCATATTTTCTTATTTTGCGTGCGGAAGTGGCATGCAGGACAAGGTCCTTCACATATGTTTCACATCTTTACTGTTTCACTGCCCCCAGCAGGGCAGTTATTCTGTTAAAGAAGGAAATTCAGATGTTCAAATACGGCCTGTTCTGCACAAGTCTGCGCTAGCTGCTTCTCTTGTGCCTTGGTAATTCAGAAGTATGTGCTTGTTCCTGTGCTACTCTGGATATACAGGCAGGCAGGCCGTTTTGCAATTCCCACCACCCTTTTTACTTGGCATAGGTGCTGTGTTTGTCCTTCCTGAGGTCCTTGTTCATGCTCCATCAGTTCTTGAAGGTAATCGTTACTGAGACCTTGGGGTTTGAGCCAGTTCTCAAGTACTGTAAAGTAAACTTTACTGGACCTGCTGACATGAGCATATCTAGTTGAAATAGTGTGTAATGTGTTCTTTTTCTGCTTCAGGCACAAGTTTCTACCCCCACGGGGACCCTCGGGTGGCAGTGGCACTCTACCCTAGTGCTATTAACCATGCAGTCTTTCTTTCCTGCTAAGCAGTTGGCCGAGCATTTCATTTTCCCAGTTACCACATTTATCGACTTCTCTTACGTTGGTAACCTCATTTGCATCTTCACTTTTCTTATGTTTCTTCCTTCGGACTTATCTTGTGATTGCCTCTTCGTCCTTGGCGCTGCATCCTTGTTTCAGTTTTCTGTATTATGTATTTGCGATATTTAAGGCATGAGGGGGAAATAAAAAACATTGACCCATCTTGGGGTGGCTTGGAGACGGTTAACAGGGAACAGCTATTCCCCTTCCCTTCCAGTGGGGCCATTAAATGGAGCTAGTGGGAACCAAATTAAAAATAAACAGTGGATAGCTGGCCTGGGACTCTTTGCTGTGGGGAGCTGCAAATGCTGGGAGTTATCCGCATTTGGAGGGGAGACTGGACAAATTTATGGAGTATAAATCCATTGAAGCTCCCTAAATGCTTGAAGCCTGTATGTGATTCAGCAGGTTTCTGAGCTGAAGAACTTGGTGTCTGGCAGAGGATTAGGTGCAGTATTATATATATTTTTTCCGTGTTTTCACCATTTTTAGGAGACGTTGTGTCATTTCATGGTGACTCTTGAAAACAGATTTTAGGTTAGATGGACGTTTGCACGAACCAGTAAAATCATTCTTTTGCAGAGCCTTGATTCAAGCATCTTCTGCTGTGTTTTACAACAGCTTCCCTCAGTGGACCAGTCTGCTGTTGTCTTTTTTTTTTTTTAAATATCCTTCAGAAACAGCTTAACCTGTTGAACTCCCTTTTTTTTCCTTATTGGAAATTTTTTCTTGAGGGAGGACCTTACCTCTGAATACTATTCAGTAAATTTAGTCTTGTCTTTTGGGTTAACAAAATCCTTGTCCTTACTCTGTTGTCCTTATTCCCTTTCTTGAAACTCCTGAATGCTGTCATTTGCCATCACTTTTATCAAAATTCCCGTCAGGTTGTCAAGAGGTTCTTCTTAACTTTAAAATCTTCTCAAATCTATACTAGCTGCCCCATGAGTCGCTTCTTCCCTCTGAAACCAAAGTAAGTCCCAATGCCTTCCGTGAACTGTCTGTTCACAAAGCAGCATGCTAACACAAATAGCCAGGCAGGTAAGTCCCACAAAATACAGGATTTTGTGGTAACTCAAGTTGTTCAGAAAATACTAATGCCTTTTCCCCCCCTCTTCTGACTTTGGTGGGGTTTAGTACATTTTTTGAAATAAGGATATCTTTCTGAAAGAACGTTATCTTTCTGGCTTTCACTCCTTAACAAGCTGTTTCTTTCTATAAATGGTATCTTGGTCTTGCCAGCTGTCCCACTTTGGCTCTGTGCTGCTAATTAAAAAATAAAGAAAAATTGAAATTTGAAAGTTTCAGGGGTAGAAGAGGGAAGGAATGAAAACCGTTTCAGACAGAGAAAAGGGGTAAGCAAGGGCCCGAAGAGTCAGTTAAAGGGGAAAATGTAGTTGCAGCTGGGACTTTGTGCCTGCAGGAGCGGTGTCAGAGCCCGAGCAGGCACAGACAAGCATGGCGAGAAATTCCAGTATGTTTCTATTAATGGAAATATTTTCTTTCTTCAGTTATTTCCCCGAAAGTGCACCTGGCTGTATGTTATCAATAACACCTTAATGTCCTTGTCAGGTATGTATAAATAGAGGGAAAATTAATAAAATTATTTATAAACATTTGAAGTCGTAATTCAGTACCATGTATTTCGATTGTACTGAGGTAGAAAACTGCGCATCGCTTCTTGTCTTTGTGTAGGAAGCTTTGCTTCAAGAGTGTTCTAATGTGTGAAAGACTTTCAGAGATGCAAGTGGACATTTGCGAGCAGCGGAGCCAATAGTCTGCAGCGTCCCAGCGTATTATTTATTTATTTTGGTTTTTTTAGTTACTTTGGAAAAGCTTGGCACTTGGTATTTGTCACGCAAGAGTTGCCTCTACCAAGGCTACAATTTGAGTGAAAGTACACAGAGAACCTAAAGAGTGTCCTCTTCTTCGGTCCCTGAGCTAGGAGAGTCGCCATATGGGTGGCTTTCCTGTGTCAGAACAGAATTAGGAGGGGATTAACATAGACGCGTTATCAGAACGCAGATGCAGTGTTTGATCGTTCGCAGTGTGTCGCAGCCTGGCAGTATCTTTGTGTGAACCAGAGTCAGAAAATAAATCCACCCTAAAACAAAACCAGTCTCAATTTAAAGGAGAATGAGGTGGCTGTGCAATACTACTAATCCAGCAGATTGATTCTTGAAAAAAATATCTTTTTCAGCAGTTGTCCCAGAATAGGACATCCTAGACAGGAAGGAGAGGCACTGTGGCACGCAGACTAATTGTAGGACTGTGCTTTTAACCATGCAGGATTTTGTGTAATGCTACTTTTGTTGATCTATAGATAGAGAAGATGTCCTGATATAATTAATTGTTCATGTACAATTACAGACTTCTAAAAATGCGTACATAAAATTTAAGAGCTGCTTTAGTGCTACTGAAATGAACTTTGAGTTGAATGCCGTGTCTTCTCTATGTGCATTATTATTGTTGTCTTGTTTTATTTTTCTTCACGACCGGACTTACTATCTGACGCACGTGCTCCATTTCTCTAGAAGGTAATTTTCTACACACATGTTTTTCTAAAAAGCGCAGTTCTCTGCTGGAGGCATGGCTGCGATATCAATTGTGCTTTTCTCTCTTACAGGGAAAACATTCCAGCTCTACTCCCATAATTTAATAGCTTTGTTTGAACAAGCCAAAAAAACAGGATTAGCTGCTCATATTCAAACCCATAGGTTTCCTGACAAAATATTACCAAGGTACAAATCTTGCGCGTACAGACAATTATTAACCAGTGAAAATTCCCATAAATACTGTTTGTGCTGTTGAATTGGTAACACGAAGGGCCTTTGGCATCTCTTGTTGATGCCTTTTTTCATAATTGTTATTCCAGGAAGTTTGCCTTAACGACAAAGATCCCTGATACAAAAGGATGCCACAAATGCTGTATAGGTGAGTAGGCGTTCAGTTTTGCAATGTTTTCCTGGCCTGTGTCGTTGGGCATGGCGTGTCTTAAACTTACAGCTGTCTCGTTGTTGAGAAGACAGTATGAATACGTTATTCCTTAACACTGTGCCTAACTGGTGCGTCGCGTTCCTTTTAATTAACGTGCGGGTCTTCATGCTCTTCAGTGGAAAAGCATTTTTCATGTCGGCTCTTAACCTCGAAACGGTGCTGTCTAGAGCAAGATCTGAAGGGAAACCCTGGAGACTGGAGAATGCCAGCGGCACACAGCTGACGGGTGTCGCGCGCTCTCTTTCAGAGCTGCTGAAGCTCTCAGCGAATAAGTCGATGTTTGGGATCACTGGCTTCAGGCTGCCGCCCGAGCCAGCGGGTTACTGTGACCTGCAGACGGCCTGCAAGCCTAACGCTTGTTACAGGATCCCAGACTTGTCGCACATGCGCAAATACCCTTTCTGCTCGAGCTTTGACCTGGGTCCAACTTTCACCAATGCTAACTTGAAAAGAATATTTTCCCCAAAGAAAAGGCTGGACATGAATAAAAATTCTGTCAGCCTGGGGAGGAGTGAAGCCATCGCTCAAGTTCTAAGTGCTCAGAAAAGAGTTAAGCTTGTAGAGTTACAGATTTCTTTTTGGCTTTACTGACTTCCAGAAAGGCTTGGGTTTCCTACAGAATACGCGTCCTTTCGAAAATCTGGCCCTAGTGCTGTGTGAAATTGTACCTTTACACTCTTAAAAATGCTTAAGCAGAGTATAAGGTACCTAGTTTCAAACTTGGATATCCTATTTAGCTCATATAAAGTGTCTACAGTAGGCCTATCTACAAATGATTCTTGAAGTCAGGCCAGTCTTGTATCCAGCTGAGCTCAAAAAAAAAACCAACAACCAAACCCCAAACCCTTCATCATATTATTGCACTGGCTGTCAGAGTTCACAAGAAGTTATGGGGCATCTTCACTGCTTGGAAATTTCTTTTATTTAAATCACAACTTGACCTGGACCTTTCACTCCCCCTGCTCTCACGGCCCCAGGAAGAAAGTGTTAGGGCTTTGGCCACTCAGCATGTGGCCTCTTTACTGGGACTCCAAGATCGCTAGCGGTTGGTGATGGTAAGTATAACTGAAATTGTCTGTAATGTATCACAGTATTAATCCCTGTGTGGATATTTGAATGGCAAGCCAGAAGGCCATTATCAGTGTCAAACTGACACTGTTTCTTAAATTATTTGTAAAGATATCTGCAGGGTTTTTTTTCAAGTATGCATTGAACTTCCTGGACTTAAAACATTTGGGTTTGTTTTTTCTGTTTATTTGTTTTATATAGTACGAAATCCATACACAGGACATAAATACTTGTGTGGTGCATTGCAGTCTGGAATTGTTCTACTACAGTGGTATGAACCAATGCAGAAATTCATGTTAATAAAGGTAAGTTTTCACTTTAGTTTGGAACATTTAAACTTAACCGTTGTGCATTTGTTGAAATAACCTTTCCAGAATTTGTAATGGAAAGTACATCCCAGGGAAGACCCATTTGTGGGTTCTGAGCACTTGAAAATCTGGCTCGATGCATTTTGACTAAGAAAATCTTGTGACGAAAGTCGGTCAAGTGTTGGATCGAGCCCAGTACTAGCAACAACAGAGTAGCATATACCTCTGCACAACGTAATGTTGCTCACAGCTCATGCCATCTTAAAAAGAGCACTCTTAGTGGCAGTGAAAAATTCTTCTAGATCTTTTATACTTTGTGCGTGTTGTTTTAGGCTGCATATTTCCAAGCTAAAAGGAAACTTTACCCATGCCTTGTTATGTTTGTTCCAGCACTTTGATTTTCCATTGCCAAGCCCTTTGAATGTGTTTGAAATGCTAGTGATACCAGAGCAGGAGTACCCGATGGTCTGCGTCGCTATCAGTAAGGGTACTGAACCAAATCAGGTGGTTCAGTTTGAGACAATCAACTTGAACTCTGCTTCTTCGTGGTTTACAGAAATTGGTGCAGGTAAGACTGTTGGTCCGTCTGGCAACCCTTTCATTGTCTGGTAACTGTTGGATATCCCTTTCTCAGGAGTCGTGTGGAAACCTGTTAGGCCAGGCAAAACGAGGCAGCTTCTCTACCTGAAGCATATTGAAGCTGATCGCAGGTTCTTGTGATGACCTGCCAACTTCAGGATAGGCTTTCTTTCTTAAAAGACTTCATTTTTAGACACATCTTTTATTTTATAAATTTCCTTAAATAGTAAAGCAGACCCTGCTGATGGGGTTCTCATTTGTGGTTGCATACTTATTCCTGGGGTCAGGCTTGCTGCTCTTTTCCCTTCTGTGTAAAGACTCACAAAAACGCATTCTTGTCTGTCCTCCAGCCCTTGGGGGAGGCTTGTCATCTTCAGCTGCCAATTAATAAGTAGAAGATTTTGCTTTATCTTCAAAAGCTACTTGATATCTTGCAGATGCTTTTCTCTGCTAGCTCTTTTGGATATACTTTTTTTACATTTAAATACTGCTTTTTAGCAGCTTTACCAAGAACTTCATTAATAAAAACTAGAAAAACTATTAAATCTATCTTCGTATCAGCACAACAATCTCTCCAGATGTGGGTTTATGGGAAAAGAGCATTTTTTTATTAGGAGCAAAGATTCCCTTGATGAATCCTGTTTTTCATGAAGGAAGCTGACTTGCTGTGCTGAACCGTAACATAAAATGTATTTTATGCCCATAAACAGTAGTGCTTTCATATTAAATACATGCTTTGAACGGATCAGTTTGTCCTTAGGCCCTGTACTCCTCCCAGAACATTCTGTGATCGTACAGCCTTAAAAAAATTTGAGAGTAACAAATATAGTAGATTGCAAAAGGCTCGTAGCATACTGAAAAGGCTGTAACAATTGGTGAGGGGTTGAGGCGAGGGGAGGCTGAGATCAGTCTTATGATGTGTTATAAAATAATCTGTTTTCTTTTTCACAAGGCAATCAGCAGTTAGATGCCATCCATGTAACGCAGCTGGAAAGGGACACTGTCCTAGTCTGCCTGGACAGTAAGTAACATGTCTCCGTTGGGCAACTTACTACACCCTGTGCAAAACTTGTTTTGCCACAGTCGTTGCTTTTTAACTCTACCCCAAGTTAATTTTTCTCCCTTCATTACTAATTTGTGTTGTAATATTTCCTAACAGATACAGTTCAGATAAGTGGGTTTTCATTTCCCTCTTCGTGTGTGTATTATTCTTGTTTCTTTTCAAAATGAAATGTACCGCAGCGTTACAGGTCAGGATTCAAATAGATGCCAATCAGAAATTTTCAAAATTTACTTGGAAAAGGTGACACTTGCCTGTCGCACACACAGCTAACGCTCCCATCGTACGCGGTCGTTACAACCGTAACTCTCACACATCAGAGGTTAATGCCTCAATGGGAGCTCTGCGATGATGTAGTCTGCCTAAATTTCCAACTTTTATGTTGAATTCCCATTTCTGCACTGTTTGTAATTTGCAGAAAGGCTGTCAGTAGAGTCTGAAACCATACAGAGTGTATACGAAGGTTTTCTATATTTATTTTGAAAGAAATAAGCTCTTGGATTCATTTTAGGCAAATACTGTAGATGTTATGTTTGGGCATTTTTTTGTGCCTGAAAGATGAAATTAGTATTTCATACTTGAAGATGTCAGTAATTATTTTCAGGAGCGTGTTTTAATTCTTGTGTTTCTCTTTTTCTTGAGAATTTGTGAAAATTGTGAATTTACAAGGAAAATTGAAGTCAAGCAAGAAATTGGCCTCTGAGCTGAGCTTTGATTTCTGCATTGAGTCAGTGGGTAAGTGATTTGCTTCTCTTGTCTCGTAAGCACTAAGAACTTAAAGGAGTGAGTGTTGAAGGGGTTTTAATAATCTGGACTGGTTTAGTGCACCCAGTGGGGCCTGCCACTAAAGACTGTGTCAGGATATTGTGAGCTGTCCCTTTGTCTCCACTGACATGCTGAAGGAAGTCAGACGGTTGCCAGGTAGTGTGTCAAATCTGCACGTGTTTCTATCTGGTGTCATTTCTGGTTTATAAGTAAGATGTATCATGATTTGGAAAAAAAAAAAACCAAACAACAAAGGCTGACTGGTTTCTGGTCATTTCCATAGCACTGAGAAAAACCTTTGGGGAGGAAGACATGTTTTAGTAATACATAAATGTGTGTTAGTCTTCTAAAAGCTAAGATTTTATTTAAACCGATAGCACATTCATTTTTAACAGTCAAGGTAATAGTATTTGAATCTAATTCTTAGAGGTCAGGCTGCCATCTTTAGACTACTAGGGGACAGCAGCCTTGCTTCTAAAACTTGAACTGTAATTGTCACGCAAGTATTTCTGCTGTAATTAGCTCTCAGAAGTATCTAATTAACATAAGTTTACTAATTCTGTATCTCAGAAACTGAACTTCTTTCTGGAATCAAAACCAGTAAAGACACAGCTTGGTTTTGTTAGGAGTTCTGCCCAGCTTGCGTTTCTGGGTTCCTCGGGCATTTTCCCTTCAGAAGAAGATTCTGGACTAGGTATTTTGTATTTTAATCGCTGTTGGTAAAGCAGTGCACGTTCTTTTATGCAGCATCTCTATTTAGATATGTCAGACCTGTCCTGAAGGAAGATATTTTTAATCAAGCCTGTGATGCTTCCCTAAATTCTGACATGTTCTAATTAACTGCTGTACTTGTATCGTACAATATCTCCTGCTGACTCGTGCATAACGTGACTCGACCATTGCCTTCTCCTTGAACTCTGAAGGAATTCATAGGCAGAAGCGTTTATCCCAAAGTTTTGCACTTACCGGCTGACACTGAATAATGTGAGCGGTTCTTTACACTTTGAGTGGTCTCTTGGGAATTCAGGGCATTAAACAACTCTTCATTCTGTGATCGCAGGGCAGAGTGGGGAGTAGCAGGTGAAGATTAGTCTAAGTCTGCTGAGAGAAACATTGCTGTGAGGATTCTGCGGAATGCCTCTGTTCTGTGTATCTAGGACGTGGCTACTACTGAGCAGATACAAAATGCGACTTGGAGAAATAGCAAAGGAAAACAAGTAGGATTTAGGAAAATAAAACAGAGTGTAACGTATGTTTCTGTAACGCTGCTTAAAGAACAGTCAGCTCTTCATCCATGATTTTCAGGAGTCTGGTAATTAATTCATTCAGAGCTGGTAGCTTTCTCTGTTCTCTCTTTGGCCCTGAATGGAAGAATCCTCCCATTTTTTACACTCACATCTATTCTGACGTAAATATAACAACTCAAATGATCTCTAATTTCCAGCAACCCGCAGTGTTTTGTTTGGCAACATATTTATACACTTCCTGGTGCTTTCTCCAGAATCATTAGGAAAACAAAGATCCAGAGAATAGACGTGAAAGGGAGAAAAGGCAAAACCAGAGATGCCTATCTTGTCCTGGCAAACAGGGAAAGTCTGAGTAGTGTGTTTTGAATTGCACTTTAAAAAGTAATGTGCATCTCGGATCCAAAGTGTTGTTTCAATCCAGTTTTTCTACAGTGACGTTGGAGTTTGGTTCTTCTACCAGGAGTCCCAAGTCTCACCACGTACTTTTTTCCACACACTTCCCATTATCACTGCTTGTGAGAAACCGGGGTTCCTGTGGTTCAGATTAGCCGCGTTTGGGTCTGATTTTGCGTTTCTCCTTTGCAGTGTGCCTTCAAGACAGTGTGCTGGCCTTCTGGAAACACGGCATGCAGGGCAAAAGCTTTAAGTCAGATGAAGTAAGTAATCTCCCAGCCTCTCCAGGTTTGATTTCTTCCTGTTCCCTATTCACCACTTGATCCTTTGGCCCCTCTAGCTGCTTCCCTAGTGATAATGCTTGTGCTCCATGTTGTCATTGCTTCAGCTTGCTGATTGCTTTCCCTGACTTGCCTGCGTGTGTTGCTCTTGGTAAAGCTCACATGCACGCTTTAGCCAGCTCTGTTTCCAGGAAGATCAGTCAGAGACTCCTGAACTGGTTCTGCACAGTGCAGATCTGGTGTAAGCAGCATTTGAGTTTCTTGGATCTTGGATTAAAAGCTCGAGTTGGCAGCATCCCTTTTAACAAAAAAGGACACTTTTTTCCTTTTTTTATATTCCTTTTTAAAAGGGCCTCTTAAAAAAAATAAAAGTGTCTGTTCCTCAAAAGGAACACGTCCTTTTTGATGGCATCTTCTGTGAAAGCTAGTCAGTCAGCCTCTGCTGACAAAGATTGGATGAACATACTCCATCTGTGCCACCCAGTCATCTAGACTGATAAGTCTACAATATAAAAATTATCTTAAAAATTGTAAACTCTTTTTTGCTTAGCATCAATTTATCTGATTCAGTCCTGTAATTTGCACTAGATTGTATTTGAATTTTTTAAAAGACTGATTTTTTTTTTTCCTTCCAACTCAGACTAATAAATTTCATTTTGCCACTGAAATGGACCTAAATGTCTCCATTTTTCTACAGGTTACCCAAGAGATCTCAGATGAAACCAGGGTTTTCCGCTTACTGGGATCAGACAGGTAATCACGTTGACAAAACATAAACCTTTTATTTAAACCAGATTTCTAGCTTCAAGCTGGAACTGGCTTCCAGCCCACCACAGACCTATCTGTAGGCAGTCCTGGGGGCGGCAGGAACACTGTTTCTGCCTGCAATAGCCAAAAATTTAATCAGCTGTTGCAATTGCATCCAAAATTATTACAAAGAGCCCCTGTGACCTCCCCCACTTCTCACTGCCGAGACAGAGGTGTGAACATAAACGCAAGAGTACAGAAATACAGCGTGAGGAGATAAGCCACAGGGCACGTGGTAAGCAGGGTGCCCAGTGCACTTCTGGAAAAGCCCGCTTCTGGCATGGATTTTGCTGGTTAACTGGTGAATTATCTTGGCAGCTAGCTACTTAAAAATAATCTTTGCTGAGCTGGACCTTGAGGTCTGGAAATCGACCTCAAACTAGATCGCATACAGGTTTTAACGCACCGTGGTCTAAATTCACCCATTACACATAACATCCAGGTGATTCCTTTCGGCTGCAGAGGCTGGGAGGAGGTGCAGCTGCCTCCAGGTTTGAAGCCTTGGCAGAAGCTGCCCCCATCTCTGGATTTGGACGTGTGCACTTGTGGTTTCTCAGATGGCCAGAGTGCTAAACGCAGAGGTAGATAGTAAGGAATCAAGAAATCAGTTCTAAACCCTGATCTTCTGCTCCCTCATTTGGTCTCTGGGAAGCCTGGCCCTGAATTCTGTAAGGAACCCATCATTTCATGTACATACGTTCTGGGATCCCCAGTCCAGAAAGAGAGTGAGAGCGCGTTAGCTCTTTTGAAGAGGAGGGGTACTTTGCACCTGAGTCGCCGAGGTCCCACTGTACTTGATCACTGCAGAGGGAACTGAGGATCCTTGCCACTGCGGACTCTCAGATCTCAAAAATCTAAACACAGTGCAGCCTCTGACAACGCACACCCTGTTATCCCCCTTGTGCAGGCAGGCGGTGGTGATTTCCTTCCCTGTTACTCTCAGCCGAGCAGGGGGGATTTTATTGCAAGAATGAGCTTTGCTAAGGCCCGCCGCAGTATGGGTGCCATATGTATTAGTCCAGGTACATGCTGTGCCACCATCAGTGAGACTTTCTTGCGTACTGGAATTGGTACCTTTAAACTGCTCATATTTCTGTGTTGGGCTGGTGAACACGGGAACATCCTAAACACACACCGGGGTGGGAAGCAGCGTCTCACCTGGGTCAGCTTGGACTTTTATCGCAGGCATGCATATCTGAATAACAAGTTAGTACACAGCGCTTCTTGGGGTTGTAGATAAGGTTGAAGTCCTGCTGCTGCTGCGGTTTTGCAGAGAAGCCATTTTCTTCCATTCTGATCTCACTGAACTGCCAAATCCATTGTTTTATATTTTTTCATCTTTACAAACGGAGCAGAAACCTTTTCTATCATTCAAGCGAAGGAGGTGTGGTAACACCCTTTTGGCTTGGGTCACTTAAGAACTGCTGAGTTGCAGAAGTGAAGATGAGGGGCAGAGGCTGTTAGGAGTGAGACTTCACTGGAAAACCCTCTGGGGAACATGACGTGGGAGGGGAGTGTGTGCAATGCTAACCCTGAGACAGGCTCCCTTTGAGAAACCGAACTCAGAGTTCAGGTGGCACGCTTGGCTTGCTTGGTAACGCAGGTTAAAAACAAAAAGAGAGAAGTTTAATCTTAAAAACGACAGGATATTGTCCTAGGAACTGGTGCAGAGAAATGCAGGAGCGAAGCAGTTGGAAGGGAGAGGGGAAGTCAAAGGCCCGACCGTATCAGCTGCTGAGGTGACTGTCGAGGTTCGGTATGGGACAGATGAGTAAAGGCAGCGCTCGGCATGCCAAGGCACGGAGAGGCAGGTTTTCCAGAGGAGCCTACAGGAGCATGATCCAGCAGGACAAAGGCTGAGGTGGGGTTGAGTGCTCCTTGTGAACCCATCGGCTGATAAATATTTAGAAGGGAGGGGAACTGTTTAGGTTAGTGGCCGATGCATATGGCAAGATGTAGGAGGTATAAACACACTCGGCTGCAGATGATAGGAGGGTTGCGTCTCCTCACACCACTCTGGCTGAGATAACTTCCCAGTAGAAGCAGAGGATGTAGCTTGTTTCAAGGTGGAGGATTTGCGTTTGGAAGAGGTTTGTAACACCCTGCACGTGCCCACGGTTGAGAGGGGCGGATTCTGGTTCAAGAAGCAGCGTCTGGTCCTCTGTTCTTTGCCTATTCCGCTTCAATGTTTTAATCAGAAGTGATGCTGGAAAATGGGGTAACTGATGTGAAGAGTAAAATACCCAAGATATTTAGGAGAACCGGTATCCCTCCAATCTGTAGAAACCTGCAAGCAGCAAGTTTGTTTATCCTCGGTCATTATACCGTGTGCTTCATGTTTTGCCACTAACCATTTCGGACTCTGTCTGTGTTTGATTGCAGAGTGGTAGTGTTAGAAAGCAGGCCAACAGAGAATCCGACTGCACACAGCAACCTCTACATCTTGGCCGGACATGAAAATAGTTACTAAGCAACAGTAACCCAACGCAAATAACAGAGTGAATTTTCCACACGAGGAACGAAGAAGCATTAGGAAACTCAGTACAAGCGGGACTGTGACTTACTGTTTCTTTTCTTGACACCTAAATGATGTTGGTTTAGGGTAGAAATCAATACATTTTTGCAGCTGGGAACAGCTGGTTCTGTCTTGCCACTGTGTGGTTGGTTATATCGAGTTTGCTTAATAAAAGCTATGAGATAAATAGCCCTTTACTCATTAGTCATAGGGAAACAGAGCCTTTAAAAAATGTTTTGCAGTAAAGGTGCCATAAACTGTTAAATATTTGACTTCCCTCAGATTTTCCTTTACTTTCTGTAGATATAGATATAGTGCTGGCTGTTGCCCTGTTTTATACTGAGTCTTATTCTTAATAAAAAAAGATTTGTGTAGGAAGTTAAAGTATCTGCAGAGCTTTTGGGTTTTAAATCTGCCATTCAGTATGGCTTTGTATAATAGACTATTTAATCCTTATTTATTAATCTGCTGCTAGAATGGTGTAATGTTATCTAACTTTTAGCAAAGGAAGGTTGCAGAGCAGCTTACAATTTTTTTTTTTTTACAATTGTATAAAGATTTGATTATTCCTTTTCCTTGTAGGGATGTAGTGCATTATTGAGGGGTATGTTACAATGTTGGTTGATCTTGTAAAAATGCAGTTTTGTACAACAAAGTATTTTGTATTGATTTTTTTTTTTTGCCTGCAGAATTGCCATAAAAGGGATTTTCTTATTTACTACTAGATGTAGGGTGTGTGTACACAAACTATAATATTGATATCGGACATGTTGCTACTGGGTGGGTGTGTACAATATACGTGTGTGTGTGTGTGCATGGGTGTTAAGTTGACCGGCAGTGTGTATTTTTTATATATATATATATTTATATATATATAAAAATGTACAAAATATATATGCTTTATTTTCATAAATTAGGGATAAGCCTTGTGACGTGAAATGGAAATTGTACCTGGTCATCATCCTTAATGAATGAAAGTATCATGTATCGAACTGCCCATGACGTACAGTTTATTTATACTATTCCAGGGGGAGCCTATAGCGATAGCTGCGCTCGCGAGCCTTTTCGTTCGTACAGCCGTCCAGCTGTTGTCAGTCAGGCAGTCGCCCGGAAAGGGTCACTCCCCCAGCTGTGTAGTATAAGTAAATATGGTAAGAACCCGTAATCTGTATTAAAGCTTTCGATCACTTTTTCCCTTTCCCTGTTTTGTCACCTGCATTTTTCTTTCTCTTTTTTATTTCTCCATTAAAGAGTCACATCGGTTTCTTTTGTCTTCCTCATTAATTACAGTTCTTGAGGTACCATTAAATATAAATATAGTCTGATTACAGGACAGCGTCTGGTTTTACTACCTCACATTAACCTGCTAGCTTTGATGTCAGTAAACACAGTCCCTAGGCAGATGCAGCAGCAGTTCATAAATATTTGAGCTGAGAGGTTTTTAAAAGAAATCCTACTACGTACTGCCGCCCCTTCAGTTTCTGTGACCCGCTACCCTAGGCAAGGCAGGTTAGAAGCTTCACACATCATTTTAATAAAGCAGAAAAGGTAAGTGTGTTACAGCGGCTTGGCCAGTCTGACGGCGCTGCTGACACAGCGGAGCCGGAGCGGTTTGATCTTTAACTCGCAACCTGAGGAATGGGGCGCTGGGTTGTCTGCCTGGGCATCAGGCTACGCGATTCATAATTTAACATTGACGGAATTAACTCAGCACACGTGATGACTCAGTGAAGTCTGTCTGTTACTAGGTACAGCCGGAGTCTTACGTTGTTCTGAAGGTCTGGAAGGAAAAATAGACTTGCACATGATTTAGCATTTTATCCACTTAGCATTGTCATTCAAAACTAATTCTTGTTACTGACTTGATATTTAAACATCAAGCAAAGCTTTTCAGTTCCGAAACTGTATTGAAGTTTAACAAACAGTAAGCGTACAGATAAAACTTATAAATCAGTTCACATCAGCTGTAATGGGATCAGCAGTATTAAGAGGGACGTGTAATTTTTGTGTTTTAAAGAAATCGAGTTCTCTAGAACTGAAATTACTTCTCCATAGGTAACAGTGATTGGTGATTAACCCTCAAATGGTATAACTCCTAGTCTACAAACACTTTAAAATGAAAATGAAGACAAAGTGAAGCACCAGGTGTAGATGTTGTAGAGCAAACACTTTTACTTAATTTACCTCATCTGCTGCAAAAGGTAATTTTGGCTTCATCTTTGAAAACACTTAAAGAAGATCTCTAAAAGACTAGAGAAATCTGTAAATATAATATTTATGGGGAGTAACTGGAGTATGGACCCTATTAGGTCATGACACTGTCATGCACAAGGAATGAACTGAAAGTATTTTTCTTTGAATGACATGAATGCCTGGTGATTTGCTGAAATATAAAAAATGAATCTAGGAAAGTCCTCATTTAATCAAACCTCCTTTTTTAGCTGTTAAAGCATTTCTAACAGCATATTCTGAAATGCTTTGTTTGGTCTGGTTTTATAGACGGTGACAGTTTTGGCATGATCCGCAAGATACTGTTTCCTAGTGTAAAACCTCATTTATTACTCTTAGCGGAGTATAGCACAACAGATTTGCATGTTTCATAGCTGAACTGGCCAGTTTCGGTGACTCTGACTAGTATAATTTGTATTCGTTAGACTGTTTAAGTTAGTCTGGTATTGTCTGTATCTTTGTATGTTTTTGTGACATTTCAACCAGGGTTGAGAAAGCCTAGTGTGTGGTTTTGGAGTTTATAAAGCAAAAGCTTGCTCACCCCTTCCTTACCCTTTTGACAGATATCAAGTATGAGTTATTTGATGCACAAGGTTCATGTATTCAACTTGAAAGCCTTAAAAGAGGCTCCCAGAGCTCTTTGAAGTGCAAACAAAGCAGCCTGTAGATTAGTCTCTCTTGATTTCTTAACCAAATTCATTGTAACTGAAAAATACAACTGTAATTGTGATGACATCTCTTTAAAAGATGAAAGGTACAATGCATCAGTGAGCCACTGTGTCTCTGAATGAAAAGGACAAGACTGGGAGAATTTCTGAAATGTAGTTTTTACCTTGTTTAGTCATTAGATTGTAACTGAGACTCTAACTGCACTCGATCCAGTTTGTGTAACTAGGCTGTGTTCTACGTAAATCTCTGTTGCAATTCATTTCAGTCTATGCCAAATAAACTATGCTTTATTTGATACCTAGACACGGTGTGGTAGACTTGCTGGGAACAGTAGGTTATCGGACATACCTTGAAGGAAGTAAGCTGGTCTCCGGGTTTTGTGGCAGTCAGTGGGAAGGGCCTGATTTGGGGTTGGCCACTCTTCCCAATCCTACAGACTGCCTGGGAGCCACACGACATCTCCCACGTACAGCGGATCCACTGGAGGAAAGGGAGATCTGGGGATAGCGCAGAAATCAGAATCATAGAATCATTAAGGTTGGAAAAGACCTCTCAGGTCATCAAGTCCAACCACCAACCCAACACTCCCAGGCCTCCTAAACCATGTCCTGAAAAAATTAGAAATCAGAATAGCAGTGGCAACCTCCTCCCAGCTTCATGCTACCCAGCGCTCTGCTCCAGCACAGCCCTGCTGCCAGCCCCTGGGGTCACCGCAGAACCACTCGGGAGTTGTCTGGCTTGAAAACCAAGGGCTGGCTACCTTGTGCCCGGTTCGTTGGGCAGATAGCAAGGTGGCTGGTGGGCTCTAAAGGAGGGTTGCTTAGAATAAGAAAACATAAACAGGAATATTTGGTATTCCACCCTGGACATAGCTCACTTGGCAGGATCTAGAGCGGTTCATACAAGCCTTGCTCTTGCATGTTGGCCATCAGCATACTGTAAGTGGTTCAGTCCTTGGTCCATCTGTACCCCAGATCTTCAGGGGTACAGATCTGCTGAGGTAGAGAGAAAAGGGGGTTTGTGAATGCACCTTTGAACACAATCATCAGTTACTGGTAAAATAAATACAGGTAAATATTACTCCTCTGCAAAGATTGTTCCCACTGTGGGTGAATCTCCGCATCAGCCTGTACGTGTGATTACCACCATAAAGGCCATCTGCGTCAGGGTGCGAGGAAATGGCTAAGGAGCTACAGACCTAAACAGGTGCACGAAGAAAGATGAGGCAAAGGTAAGAGTTGGAAATGCTCACTGGAAGGCTCTAGATCCTGACAGAAGCTCATAGAGGGGACAGACACTTCAGGCAGTTGAACTGTACAGGGTGGAGATACCCCAGGGAAATGCAAGGTCTCCCAGGCCCCACAGCAACGCTGGGGCAGGGATGTCTGTGTGCCAGCCTGGGCATCCCACATCTGCCACCCCTCTTACCAAGGCCTCCCTCGGGAACGGCATCCCCTCCTCTCCGCTGCTGCTGCTTGGAGACAGGGCTGTGGGCACTGGCCGAAACCTGCCCACCTGAGGGGAGGCGTCCCCTCTTCCTCCCAACCCTCTGGGGAAACGGAGCAAAAACCAGGGATCCCCGTGGAAAACCAGAAATCAGGAGGGGGTTTTGAAGACAAAATGGGGCTGCGGGCCTTCACGTCCAGCCCTGGGGCAGGCGCAGGGTTGGGGGGGGGGCAGGCTCTGCCGCCACGGCGGGCCCGTGGCACCCCGGGGGCGCCGGGGACCCCCCTCACCCCTCCCTGGGGCCCGCCCCGGCTGGTTTTGGTGTACCCCTGGGGCGGCTCCTCCACACGCCTCGCCAAGGCCGTCCCGGCCCGCCCCGGCCCCGCCGGAACCGCGGGGAGGCGGCGGAGCACGGGCGGGGCCGCTCCCCGCGCCGCGGGGGTAACGGGGCCGGGGCCGCCGCCGGGCCGCGCTGAGGCGAGGGAGCAGCGCCGTGGCGGCCCCGGTGCCCGGCCCCGCGCCATGGAGCGGTACGAGAAGCTGGGCAAGGTCGGGGAGGGCTCCTACGGCGTCGTCTTCAAGTGCCGCAACAAGGACACGGGCCAGATCGTGGCGATTAAGAAGTTCCTGGAGTCCGAGGAGGACCCGGTGATCAGGAAGATCGCCCTGCGGGAGATCCGCATGCTGAAGGTGGGCGGCGGGCGGGCGGCCGGCCCCGCTGGCTCTCCGCGCCCCTCCCGCCGCCTCGGGGGGCTCCCGGGCCGGGTGGGCGCCGCGAACGGCACCGCTGCCGGCGCGGCTGCGGCGGCGCCTGCGGGCTGTGCCCCGCCATTGCGAGCTCGGCGCCGCGGCCGGGGAGCCTGGGGAGACCTGAGAGAGCTGCCAGGGGAGCGGGCCGGAGGGAGAAGCGAGGAGACCGGGAGTGGTGGGAGCCGTGAGGAGATGGGCGGTGTGAGGGGAGCCGTTGAGGAGATGGGGAGAAGTGAGGAGATAGGGCATCGTGAGGGGAGAAGCAAGGAGTTGGGGTGTGAGGCAGTGGTACGTAAAGTGCCCAAGTCAGTCAGTTTCTCTGGGAGAAAGCCGGTGTTGGTAAAAGTCCGACCCATTTGGCCAGGGATGGACATGCCTTGGGACAGAGGTGATCCGCCGCAGGCCAGGCTGTCACTGATCAAAGAGGGTTGGTGTAGGGGGGAGCCGACACCTGGCAAAGAGCAAACTGCAGGGTGCCCGTAGATTTCTTCTCCGTTGGTAGTGGAGGAGCATCACCAAAGGCATCGCTGTGCCCTTTACAGAGGGATTGATCCAGTCTCTGGGAGTCGGCGATGTGCTGGCCGATACAGGCACAGCCCTGCCCTTAGCGCATGGTCAGCACTACTTGCCAGTAGCAGCCCCCTCTGCATCCACCAGATTCCCCCCAGAGACAAGGACTGTTGGAGCTGATGGTAAAGTACATGAGCCAAACATGATCCTAGCTAGCACGAGGTGGGGGACAGCCGTGGGGCGCAGCTGTCCTCCTAGCTCCCTGCTTTATAATCTCTCTCGGCTCCTCCTTCAAATGCCCTTTCCGAGCCCCAGTTGTGGGGGATCCGCAGTGTCAGAGCCTGATGTGCAGGTGGGATCGAGCCCTGTGTTGAATGCCAGGGGCTGCACAGGCTTAGTGTTATCCACGTGTGGAAGCGACTGCAGAGCCAGCACCTGTGAGCCATGGCAGCACCTTGCCTTTGCTGATCCTTTCTTGACTTCTGTGTGAGAGCTCATCCTTGCATAGAAATGCGTCGCTTATTCAGCCTCTGTGTTTATTTTCCTGATGGAATAAAAGCACAGGAACGTTTCCAGTGAGTCACACCCCAGGGCCATCAAGCATGCAGAAATGAGGAGAAACCCGGGAGAAGGAGGGAGAGGGTGGGGTAAGGTTTCCTCTCACACGCCCATCTCCTGGGCAAAGTTTCTAGAGCCAGAGGGTGTACCCATTGCTTCGTGCCTAGCAGACACCCGTAGACTGTTGGGAGTTTGTCCCATTTAAATTTGATCCAGTGCATTCATTTGGTCTCCATAGCATCCTGAGGCAGTGAGTGCCATGACTTCAGGAGTGTGTTGTGTGAAAAAATATTCCATTTTATTTGGTATAAACTTGCTGCTGGGTGATGGCATACAGCGCCCTCAGTTGTGTGTTACAAGAAGCAGAGTTCTTCCCTTTTCACTTTCTCCAGGTTACTCATGATTTTACACACCTCCATCACCTCCCTATCTTCAGCTTTCTCTTTTCTGTGCACAAGAGCCAGGGCTTTAAAACACTGAACTGATTAAAGAACCATACTAACAGCATATTGGCTTATTAGAAATTTTAAAATAATGACTTCTAATGGGACTTTTTTTACAAGAAACATGCCATTCAGACTAGACACAAAGCATTCTTGTAGACAGTCAATGATTTAGGACTTTGGAGTTAACAAAACCATATGGAAATTGGCAGAGAGAGATGTTCCATTTTATTTAAAACTTCTTTCCCCAAATCCATAGTGCCTTGGTCTCTGATTTCTGGGTGATGTCATTCCCAGACTTCGCTGCCTCTTGGTGTTTGTGTAGCAGCAGTCGATGCTCATTGTGCTCAGTGTTCCTTTCCTTCTTTGGAGTTACCTTAATTTGCTTGCTGGGAGCCAGGTAACTTTCAGACTTGCAATGAAGTGCACAGTTTCAGCAGGTTTTGATATTTCTGGTATTTCCTTTCCCCAAGTCTCTTTTGTGCTATCAGCTTGTCTTTTATTGAGTATTTATATATAAATAAGTGGTGGAAATGTTATTGTAAAAGGAATAGGAAAGCCTGATTCTCTGCCCGCTGTGAAAAGAGGCAGAATCAGCCTTGGACGCCATCCTAGGAGAGCCATCATCTAGGCAAAAAAGCCTATTTATTTTTCAGTTAGATTTTGGAGAGAAGCAGGCCAAGTTTTTCTCTTATCTGAAGCAAAGAGATGACATGTAGCTGTCTCTTTTCAGTAAACAATGCTGGAGATGCATTAAGATTTAAATGATATTAAAGATCTGAAAATGAAAATAATCATTGCAGAAGTCACTTGCGATGCAGACGGTAAATGCATCTCGTAAGGGCCCAAAGCCAACAGCACTGCAGCTAGCCACGGCAGGATCTGTGTCGGGGCGCTGTTGATTTTAACAAGTGCAGACCTGCTTGACTATCTTCTGAACTTTTTCTCTGTAAATAGTAACAGTTTGTTTGTTTGTTTGTTGAGGTACTTCCTGGCTTAGGCAACAACTAAGTGTTTGTGGAAGATGTAGTGAGATTGTGTTTCATCAGTAAAAAATGTAGGGCCTGATAAATCACTATTCTGCACAGTAAATACCTTGTAGACAAAGGGCTGTATATGGCCAGGAGCCATGGGAGGTGTGGTGGGAGAACCGGGCAGTATGCAGAGTGCTGAAACACACTGCGTGACCCCCAGTCCATAGGAAAAGCTGGAAATCCATGAAAACAGAGTGAGTCTGTGTAAACCCCATCTGTGGCTGTGGAAACCCGATGCCTGCTGTTCCAGAAGGGTGTTGTCTCCCCAGCCTTCGTGTGGAGGCTGACACAGTTCTTAGCTCTGACATTGCGAAGATGAGAGAAAAATGCAATGCAAGGCTGTGTTTGTATGAAAACCAGAAAATATTCCCTATCATCTTAGCAGGGGAGCATTTATAACTCTGGGGGAAAGCCCACACAGGATATCTGACCTGTACGCAGAAGGTGACGCGCGGCCTTGTCACCCAAGCAGGGGGCAGGGAGGGGAAGCCCATCCCACTGTGGCCAGCAACCATCCACCAGCAGCACTGGTAGCCTTAGAAACTGCTCTCTGACATGCCGTGCCGCTAGACTGGGACGTTGTTAGTGTCACTGGCAGATTTACGCTGGCTTTGTGTGCACGTCTGTGTGCACGAGAGACGGTGGCCCGGTGAACCTGACTTCCCGGAGAGCCCTGACTGAGGAGAATGGCTGTAAGCAAGGAATGGGGAGATGCCACAGCAAGACTGCTCCCAGGGGAGCCTCTCCCCGCAGGTTAACCCACTCTTGTGTGTGCAAGAGCTTGTTCACACAGCTGCATGCCCTCACAGCGTCCCTGACTCAGCTAGACCGCGCGCTCGAGGCCAAGCTCACTCTCTTCAGAGACCCCAGCTCCACGCACACATGACGATGGCCAGGCCAGACTGTCTCCCGGGCGTGGCCTGCTCCTGTGAAAGTGGCTCCTGATGGCTGACTTGTGCAACCCAACCAACCTGTAACTGCCAGAGGTTTTCCACAGATCTCAATCTATTACTGACAATTTAACTTTCTTAAGCACCGCAGAGATGGTCTCAATCACCTCCTTCCCACTGGCAGGCTTGGCCGTGGTACCCAGCCTAGTTGCTGGAGGCCCAGCTTGCTGTCAGGTGTCTCTGTTGTCACTGATCTCTGAGAACATAATATGCCAACACACTGAATGCATGGAAAGGGAAGGATACACTTTACCCAGTCTATCAGGAGCTGTTTGACTGGGGAGGGGAGGGGCCATACCAGAGCCACTGCAGCACTCTGGCTTTCATGGTAGAGTCTGAACTGGTGGACTGGGCTTTGCCTGATGTGCGCATGGCAAGTAGGTGCTTCTCTCGATGTGACTGTGCTCGGTGGGATAGGTGGGGTGGTATGCACACAATTCCTGGGAGAATTGCTGTCATTGCTGGGATTTTCAGCAGTCTTTCAGGCATTCTCTGTATCCAATTGTCTTGCAAGGTGGATAAGGAAATGACAAGAATGGAGATGCTACTAGATAAACACCAAACTTGAGAGGTGTTACGAGCCTCCTCCCTTGTGGTTCAGTACTTTCACTAACAGCCCTGCCATGGGAACTGAGGGTGTGCAGAGAAAGTCTGTCTGTTAGGCGAGGTGAGGAGAGATGGCCAGGGCAGAGAAGGTTGCATGGACAGTTAGTGCCTGCTGATGCTGTTGGGTGCCTTGTGCTAGGCAGGGAAAGCACTTGGCATACATGTATGCACAGTGCAGGACTGTGGAAGTGGTCAGATCTTGGTTGTGTCCTAGGTTTGATCCAGATGGGTACGAAGGTCTCTGTTGCTGGCGGATGGTTTGCGTGGTGTGGGCAGGATTGGAGGAACAAGACATGTATGTGCTAAAAGATCCGTTTAGAAAGATCAGCTCCTTGCCACCAGTTTGCAGAACTGGGACAGCTGCCTTCTGCATGCTGATGGGGACCCTGTATGTTGGCTTTGGGCTCAGTGTAGTTTGGGTTCAGTATAACGTCCCCCAGCGGCAGTGAGCTCCCCAGAAGGTCTCTCTTCCCAAGGAGCTTTTACAGTGATATGCTTGAATAAAATGACATTTTGCAAAGGGTCCCATAGTGCGCCATCGGAGCACTGAAATGGCCCCTGCCGTGTCCCTCCTACTCGTGACAGGCTGCCAAGGTATGGTAGGGCAGTCTTGTGCTGAACTGCTCTTTTACTCAAGCTCACCGGTTAATGCCAGGATTTGAGTCGTGGATTTCAGTGATCCTTCACCTTGGGGTTAACTGGGTGCTTCTCAAAACAGCTGCATTCCTCAGTTGAGGCCCTTTACAGTTTTCTCTAGTCTTGACTCTCCGCTTCCTTCTCCTTTGAAGGCTTTTCCAGGTGGCTTAGAGGCACACTGGAAGATGGGGTTAGCGTAACTCCTAGGCAATGCCCTTTCCAGCCTCCTTGCTTTGAAATGCATTTGTTTGTTCTAAAGCCTCGATCAGGCAAAGCCCTCACGGATGCAGGTCCCCGCAAGCAGAGGGGATGGTGCCATGAGTCATCTGAAAAGAAGTAACATTCCTGAGTCGTGTCTGGCTTTTCTTTGTTTCCTTTTCTGAATGCTGTGTTGTGCCCCTTGGTTCAAGCCCTCTCCCAGCCCTCCCTCAAAAGGTGGGCAAAAGAATAGAAAATGAGAAGCTCCAGTAATGTCCACCCTCACCTCTTGCAAGGTGCATTTGAATAACCCTGCTGTGCTCAGGCTTTATGTGTGGTAAGAAGCTGTCTGAGCTCCCCACAAGAGGAAGCCCCAGTATGAGCACTTGAAGTGGATTGAGAGAAAGAGGAAGAAGCAGCAATAAAAATTCTCCTGATTAACCCATCCAGATTCTGACAATAGCCTGGTGATGCTGAGATCACGTGCTTTACTTATCAGAAGAGGTCTTAGTTTCTCCTAAATGCATGTTTGTCTGCTACAGGCTCTTACTGCGTGTGATTTCCCAAGCTGTTCTCCAGGGAGAGCTGCTTTTCATTGCAGCACAGTCAAAGGCTGGATGCGTACAATGAAATGCGCTGCCGGAATAGCTGTGGGCACCGTGATGAATTCTTTATCTATGAGCATCTTTTCTAAGAGGCACTTGCTGAAGCCAAGCTGACTTGTTGCCCACGGTCATTTCCTAAAATAACTACACCACAGGCTGAGCTGTAGCTGAGCTGCTTCTTCACGTCATGCTGTGCTGGTATAAAAGGTTTCAGCTTAAGGAACTGAGACCCTTGTGGGCAAAAGCACTGTCCCCCCTGCCTTTACCCCACTCCTCATGCAGTAACTAACCAGTCCATACACTGTGTGTTACAGCAACTGAAACACCCTAACCTGGTGAACCTGCTGGAAGTGTTCAGGAGGAAGCGGAAGCTGCATCTGGTCTTTGAATACTGCGACCACACAGTTCTCCATGAGCTGGACAAGCACCCCCGGGGGTGAGTGGCCTGTCTCTCACTGGGAGCTTTGAGCAAAGGAGTCGGGGCGTCTGTGTCGTTGCTGCTCTGCAGAGTTTCCAGAGGAATTTCATTAATTACAGGAGAGGTTGCTCAGCCCGGTGCCCAGGACTTGCTCTGTTACTGTGGTTTAGCAACAACATCCAAAAGAATTGCGTCTGAGCCTGCCTGCGCTCCTGCACAGCACCGCTCACCAAGGAGACTTGAGTGCTCAGCCTGAGCGCTCGGGTGACCTGTGGCTGGCTCAGCAGCAAGCGACATGGGAGGAGCTCTTGTGTCTCACTGTGAAGACATTAGGGCTGCTGGGGGATGTGGGCAGGTGGGCTGGGGGCACACAGCCCTCCTTCCTGCTGCTCCCCAGGTATGTTGCATGTCGCTGTGGGATGCTGTGCAGACCCAGGCTGGGGACACTGGGGCGATGTCGCTGAGCACCCAAATATACAGCCTGTAATGATGTCACTGACGACCGGTGACTTCTAACCATGCTGTTGTGTTAAGGAGTGTGTGTTGGTCGGCAGGAGTTACCAAGAGCTGTGCCTGCACCTCTCTGCGCAGCCCCAGTGAACTCCCAGGTCAGACACCCTCATCTTCAAACAGGCGCTTGCACAAAGTGTGAGCTATGCGGGCAGAAGGGACGTTCTCCAGGACAGGGTTTGTTCTGGTGACACATTATAAATGACACTCCCACCAAATACATTGTCCCTAATTATTCACAGTGACTCGGTACTGTGGAAATGCCAAGCAGAAGTTCATAAATCATTTCACAGACCTGGAGCTAAATGAATTGCCTGCAGGAGACTAATTGGGGGTTGAGTAAACAAGAGCCTGTTATTCTCTTTCTCCACAATGCGGAGTTCTAGAAGAAGAATGGAGCACTCTGATAGCAAATGGCTTTGTGAGCTGGTGAGCAGCTTTCACCCTAGTTTGAACCTGTTCACCTCGAATCTGAAGAGAGGATGGATAATCCTCTTTGAAGAAAATGCTTCACATTTTCTTTCTGTTCATCAGCACAACTCCAGTGTGAATGGACATGTAACGCCTGGTTGCATACTTTGCTTTTGATCTTTGCTACGGCAGATGGTCAAGTCTTTCATGGTCAGGATTAAGATGGGTGGGCACACGCCTCTTTGCATCGTGTTTCCAGGTCATTTGACCAACTTCATCCCCTTGTCAGGCTGTCAGTGCCGCACTCCCATCATTCTAGGATGTTTCTGCAAGGAAACTCTAGCGTTGAAACAGCAGTGTCTGCACAAGACCTTCAGCGCTGACAGCAGAAGGTTCCTTAAAGCTTCCTGCATATTGTTTTAGTTTAGTTTTGGGTTTTTTCTTTTATGATGAATCAGAAGCTTTTCAGCATTAAACACATTAAATAAAATTGGGTTTGAGCTTGAAACTGCCAAGGTTGTCACCTATGCCTTTCCTGGGGCTGTTGAAGACTGTTGCAGACAGCCAAGGAAGTTTAAGAACTGTTGCACAGTAACTGAACGAGAAGAGAGGAGGCTGGATCTTTAACAGAGTTGTTCTTTCTCTGAAGTGTTTGCCAGCCACTGGAGGGAAGGAGAGAAGATGCAAACCAAAGTAGAGCTTTGTACTCTTGCATGAACATGCTTCCCCATCCCATTTTCATCACCTCTGTACACTGGAAAATCAATGATGTGACAGCATTGCAAGTCAGAGCATACATCCATGGCATGGATAGCCCACCACCTCCAACTCTCTGAGCAGTTGCAGAGGCAGGAACGCCTGCTGGCATTTCAGGATTGCCAGGAAGCATGGATACTAAGCACAGCCGCAAGACAGGATTTGACTTGGACTTGCACGTGCTGATGTGTGGTCACCAGCTGGCAGGCCTCATGCTGGCTGTGACTGAGTGGTACCAGACACCCTGGCATGCCGTAAATCCTTGTGTCTTGTTGCATTGACTGGATTTGGAACTGGTGCTGACGTTCCCTTTGATGCTCCTGTGATGCATGAAGGGTAACCTTACAGGAGAGCATTGCTTTCTGCAGGGAGGTGCAGGCAGAGCCCAGCCTCAGCTCTGAAGCATGGGAAGAGGTACCACAGCCCAGCATGACTTGTTCCCTGCAGTGGAAGATCAATGAACTGAGCATTAATATGTATTTCTTGTAACCTGTTTATAGCAGGAAAACACACTAGGTGTTTTTATTCTCAGTTTTCTGACTTGGTCCCTGATGGTTTTGCTCAGAGATCCCTGTACAATGCTAGCACTCAAATGCCTCCTCTTCCTTTTTCCTGTAATAGTGAAGTTATTTTTAATGGCCAAAATAAATATGTGCTTTCTTAAAACAGGGTGCCGGAGCATCTAGTGAAGAGCATAACCTGGCAGACCCTCCAAGCTGTGAACTTCTGCCATAAACACAATGTAAGTTCCCTAAACAGCACTAACGCTTGCTGTAACACAGCTTTGGGGGAGAAGGGGATTCTGTTGCCATTTTCATGGGATGAAGTTGGATGAACTTTCCTCTTTTCAAGGGGAAACGTGTATCTCCAGCAGTAGTATATACCCACAACAGTTGCATTTACTGTCACACAGGTCCCTTGGGTTTGCTGTCAAGGACTGATCTGCACTAATGACTTTAGACAAGCTTCCAGGCTGACCAGAAATCTTTGTGTGTTCCCTGGGCCATGCATTAGAGAGTTTTAAAAAACTGGCTTAACATCTAATCACCTGAGACCTGAGCAAACTGCTGTTGATTTCCCAGAGAGTCCTTCTGTGGATAGTCATGAGCATTGAATGGTGTTACCAGTTAAAAGGTTTCAAAAATTAGATACAGTAAACCACTTTTACAACCTCTCCTCTGCTTTCTGGAGGGAAAAGTGGATGGCAAATAATTTGTAGAAAGCAGTGGGGATGCTTTAAGAAGCTGGGAAGGAAAGGAGCCTTCTGGAGAAGTTCTTTAGGCAAACTTGGCTGGAATTGTCTTTGTTTTTGTTTATCTGCCAATGTTTGAGATTTAAGAGTCAGGCAGGAGATCTCTCTGGAATGGGTGTTTTGTCTTTGCTGGGAGAATTATGTCCAGTTGAGCCACAGGAACTTGGCCATAGGTCTGTCCCGCTTCCAGGATTTGTTGTTTTTCTCCTTTTTTTCTGTTCCCCTGCTCAATCTGAAAGATTCAATGGAGCTTTAAAGCCAAGGGACAATGAGATGCTGCCGTCTGACCTGCTGTAGATCACAGGTAATGAGGTTTTATGCAGCTGCCCTTTTGGAACTCCATGGCACTGGTTTAACAAGCAGCGTTTCGGTCCTCAGGAGGAGACACAATAATTTACCACCATCTTAAATAGGAAAAGTCCAAGGTGTTTGTGCTGAGGTGATGATAGAGGAGGCACAATGTGAGCTAGGCCCTGGTGATTTCAGTAGAGCACGCCTTTCACACATAGGCAGAAGAAATGAAGGTCTCTGGTAGTTTGATTAGCATAAACTCTTTCCCAAGCCCAAATTCAATCGTGAACCTTCAGCAAGCATGGGGACTTCTCAAGAACCACAGAATTGCTGATGTGGGAAGGGATGTCTGGAGATCATCTAGTCCAGCCCTCCCACTCAAGCTGGTCAGCTAGAGCTGGCTGCTCAGCAACTTCGCCAGTCAGGGTTTGAATATCTCCAAGGATGGAGATTCCACAGACTCTCTGGACAACCTCTTTGGGTGTTTGGCCACCCTCACAGTAAAAAAAACAAAAAATTGCTTAGATGTAACTGGAATTTCCTGTGTGTTCAGTTTGTCCCCATCGCCTCTAGTCCTTTCCCTGGACACCACTGAGGGAGCCTGCCTTGGTCTTCTTTACGTCTTCCTGTAGGGTGTTCATACATGTAGATAAGACTCCCCCTAAGCTTTCTTCTCTCCAGGCCGAGTGATGGTCCCAGCTCCCTCATCCTCCACTTGGATGTCATGCACCCAGTCCCTTAACCATTTTAGTGGCCCTTTACTGGAGTCACTCCAGTATGCCTACATCTTCCTTCTGGTGAGGATCCCAAAGCTGGACACAGAACTCTGGATGTGTCTCACCTGTGCTGGGCAGAGGGAACACCAGGTGTGCTCTGGCATCTGCAGGGATAAACTCCCAAATCTAAACCATAGCCTGGATCATCTCATCTCTGAGCTTTGCTGGCAAAATAATTTGCTTGTCTACTAGATTATCAGTAAAAACAGTTCATGGACTTTGTCCAAGAACTGATCCCAGAGGACTTAGGCCCCTCTCATTAGGATCTCCCCATGTATTCATAAAACCGAGTCCCTTATTAGGAGTGTGTTACACATAGCTGTATCAAGTGAGTTGCATTTGCAGACCCAGGTTAACAGCAACCCTTGCTCTGCAAACCTCGCTCCTCCTGCTAGCAGATTCCCAGCTGGTTCTGGGGAGCTGACGCAGTGTTGTCCAAGTGATGCGGAGCTATGCAGCTGAAGCTGGGAGCCTGCACAGTGCCTCACCCCGCAGGTGGGGTATAGGCGGGGTAATTGTCCTGCCCAGCAGGACACGGGTTTAGCTGCTGTGAAGAAACCCTTTAATCTTCTCTTTCAGCAGGAATGATGGCCTGGCACAATGTGCAAGGGGTATGTGACAAAATTAAGAGGTTCTTTATCTGAGGGCCAGGTTAAATACTTGCTTCTAACTTCATTTTTTTCTGTTTCCAGTGCATCCACCGAGATGTAAAGCCAGAAAACATCCTGATAACAAAGCACTCGGTCATCAAACTTTGTGACTTTGGATTTGCTCGCATATTGAGTGAGTGCCAACTTGCTGCTTAGACAGATTGTTAACACTAACACGTGAAAACTCAAATGAATTGTAGGATCAGGCTTTCAACTGCGGGTGAAGACTTGCTTGTCTTTGTCTGATGCACGTGTAAATAATCCGATATAAAAGCTGGCGTGTTTTCAGAGAGAACCTCTGCTAAAGGCTGGGTGGGGATCCCCAAACCAGCTTACAGGGAGCTAGCCCAGCCAGCATGGTGCCAAGTGCCTCTGTAACCAAACTCCGCCTGAGCTTCCTGCTGGGGCAGCTGGTGGTGCTGGCGCTGGTAGATGGAAGTCAGCCTTGGGCATCTTGGAGCTGCCCAGCCATTGCTTGTGCAAGGCTGGAAACACAGCTGGAGTTCCCTGGCAGGAGGAGCCCCTCTGGCAGAAGGTGCTGTCTCTGTAAACAATGGCTTCACATTTTCCGTTGTAAATAAACCCCAATCTGGGTTTTTTCTCTTTTTTTAAGCTCTTGTTCAGTCAAATCACGTGGGCTTTGAGAACTGACCACTGGCTGGTGCAGGGCCCTGCTGTGGAGCTCTGTGTATTTTCATTTGGAGAAAAATATGGTCTTGATTTTTGGCAAATCTAAAGTGTTTCCAAAGTTGGGTTCTGCTAGTAGCCAGTGACTCATCCTGTTTCTGTAGCTATTGCCTGCCCAGGAGGTGCCCCAGCATGTGCAACAACTGATGGTGGCTCAACTGCATCATTCTGATCCCATGTTCCTGTTTGTTTCTCTCCTTCCTGACCCCAACCTAGCTGGTCCGAGTGATTATTACACAGACTATGTGGCTACCAGGTGGTACCGCTCTCCAGAGTTACTTGTGGGAGACACCCAGTACGGCCCTCCCGTGGACGTGTGGGCAATCGGCTGTGTCTTTGCAGAGCTGCTCTCCGGGGTCCCACTGTGGCCTGGCAAGTCTGATGTCGACCAGCTGTACCTCATCCGGAGAACCCTGGGTGAGTGTCCCCTCTGCACTGGTCAGAGCCCCAGTCTTCCCAATGCCTTTGGCAGGACTGGAGCTTACCCAGGAAGAGCTTCCTCTGTGGTGGGAATTAGGATTAGCCAGGAGGTGAATTTACCCAGTGGATCTCTCCCTGTAGTTGGTGCTGGCTTTATTTCAGGTGTTGCTGTCCTTGAAAGGGAGCTGGGTTTTCCTGGTGTGGCTTACACACACACACATCTTGTTAGGAGACTGGGGAGTTGGAGCAACAGATGCTGCTTCAGGTCCTGGCAGGATTTAGGGAAATGAAGTTGGCATCCATGTGGGTGGTGACTGTTCTTCAGAAAAAGATCTGTGGGGCAGAATTGGTTGCAGCGTGTAGGAACCAGCAGTGCCAGGCTGTGGCTAAAGGGCTCACAACAGACAGGGCTGCGTAAGCAGGGTCGTTGCCTGCAAACAGGGTCTGGTGCTGGGCAGTTTAAGAAGGATGCGGGATGTGTTCAGTGACCAGCGGCTGCCCCTCCTGGTCCTTCAGGGTGGCTCAGTGACTACCTGGGCGTGGGGAGCACAGGGCCAGCCCCCAAGAGGCACAGAAACACAGGCCTCTGCTCCTGTCCTTTCCACGCCTTCAGCTGCGCCACACCGACAGAGAAATGAGAAAGGAGCAGGAATTTTTTGCATAAAGGTTTGAAAGATAGAGGTGTTTTTCAGGGTTTGGTACCGGGTATCAGTCCTTGCTTCTGGGTAATGAATAGCTGGATTTAGTTCATCACAGCTTTGGAGGTCTCGTAAACATTGCAGGTGCCTGTTGATGGCTGTGGGCTTGGAAAACAGAGTGGGAACACTGAAGTTTGACTGTTCCACCTGTTTGTCTTTATTCACCAAGGCATTTTAGGAGCCACTCTGGATTTGAAACAGAGGTTAAATAAAAGAGCCATTATCCATGTAACAATTACATTAATCCAGTCTCATTGATTCTATTTGATGTTGGTGTGTAACATCTGATTTCTTGAGTGGAAAGGAACAAACCCCCACTTTTAATTGAAATTTATTGGAACGAACAGAGAATTGTCATTTTTACTGAGCAGTTTATAAAACTATAAAGGTGACTAATGGCTTTAAACATAAGCTCCTTAGCTAGAAAAATAGTTCAATGTCAATTGCTTCATCCTCCTGAATACATTTATGCCAGCATTAGGTAAGCTATAATTATTTTTAATGATAGGGTTTCAGCCAGAATAAATTCCCTTTTGATCCAGGTGATAGACTGAGGCGGCGTTTACAGAGACAAGCTCCTTGGTCAGAGCTGCGCAGGTGTTTTGGTTACTATACTCTTGCGTTACGGATTTGATTTTAACATTTTGCTCGCTCTGAGCCGCCCTATGCTTCAAAAAAGGGCCACAAAGTTGCACTGGGGAAAAGCTACGGCATATTCCTGTTGGTGCCGTGTTTCGGCTCTTTTCTATACAACGTCCTCAGGAGTGTACAAAATGAATTTCACCCAATATGAGTTAAATGCTAATAAAGCTGGAACACTTGTGGTTAGCCTGTCCCCTTCCAGCAGTCAGAAGACACGACTGTTTATGCAGATGGGCTGCCTCTCAGGAACCCTTTGCCTTCGAAAATGCTGAAACGCGGCACTAGTGTGGAGAGGAGAGGAGAGCAGGCCAGCAGAGCCCTGGCCACCCTCCCTCGAACAGAGCACACCAACAAAGCATGCCCACGTTGCCGCTGCCGTGTGGCCACCTCCAAAACAGCCAGTGGCTCCTGCTAGTTGCTTGTTGGAGACTTGGGCTGGCCCACCGTGTCTGATGCAAGCAGGGGAGTTAACTGCCCCTCTGGACCTTGCTTAACGCTTCGGGAGGTGTCCCTGGCGGAAGCTCAGTGCCGCGGCATGGCTGGAGTTTCAGGTCCTGGTAGGTGTTTGCACAGCACCCCCTAGCTATGATGCTGAGGCACATTCCCCCACTGAACGACACACAGACCTTGAGCTCAGCCGGCACACAGTGGAGGTACCAGTGCTGGCGCAGAGCAGACACGGTTGTGCAGCTCAGTGCCTTGCCCACCTCATTCCCTGCTGTTCTACCAAGGGGTCTTTTTGCTAGTAGAAAGCCAAATTTGCCATCACCCAAATAACACAGTGGTAGGATCTAGGCATTTGGCATGGGAAGATACATAGAAATACGGATTTTTCAAGGCCCCAGGCTATAGCAGCCACTGTTTGTAAAAGCCACTCTGCTGCACAGCAGAGAAACGCAGAGCTGGAAGAGGCACAGCAGCTGAGTACTCCTGCCCCAAAAACTGCTCGCACCAGCTGAATTTCTTTGAGCTATTTACAGCATGAGGCCCTGGGCAGTTGTGGCTGCAGGGAGCTGGAGCTGTGTGGCCCTGCCTTCCGTTCAGCCCAGTCACACAGCCTTGGGATCGCTGGTGTCCTAGATGGATGCGAGTTTTCACAAAAGAACTTGTAATTGGCTCACTCGATGCTACTCCATCTCTTTAGATGTTCTCTCAGATGGTGTCAGTCTTGTTAGAGGCTGTAAGCTTGTTCAAGGCAGGTGCTGTAAAAACAGCAAATTGATCTGTCTTTGTTTTCTTTATTCTTGGTCAAAGGGGACCTTATTCCCAGGCACCAGCAAGTGTTCACCACCAACCAGTTCTTCAGCGGGGTAAGAATTCCAGACCCAGAGAGCATGGTAAGAGCTCCCTCCAGATGCGCTTCCCCTGAGCCCAGTGCTAACCAGCAATCTCTCTGCAGTCCTAAGGAGACATGGTGTTTGGCCAGAGACATGTTCCTGCTTCATTTTACCCAGAGTACGTGTGCTATCCACTTTGGAAGTACAGCTGGAAAAGCCTCGCTTGCGCAGCTTGACCAGTCCTTTGCTGCACAGGACTTTTTCCCTGTCTAAAAGATTTGCCCTCTACTTTGCCAATGTACACTAGAATATTCTTTGGAGGTGGCTGAACCTCTCTCGTGACGTTTTACCAATACCCTGTGTAAAAGCAGTCAAACGCTTACTCTCTGCTCCTTCTCCCCGCTTCTGGTGGCACAGCAGCCGGCCTACCCGCCCCCGGTAATGCCGGCAGCTCCCCTCTAAGCACACAAAGTGACAGAAGCATTTTGTGAGGTGCAGGCCATGTTGCTAAGGAAAGCTGGTTCTCCGTACCCTGACGAATGGAAAGCTTGCTAATATCAGTACACTTGCTATTTTTTTTCCCTCCAGGAGCCGTTAGAAATGAAATTCCCAAATATTTCATACTCTGCTTTAGCTCTCATGAAGGTAAGAAAATTACAGCTAGTGGAGGAGCTCAGCACTGAGACTTAGCAAATGCAGTCTGGTTTGCTTATCAGCTGCAAAATGGTTTCAGAGTCCATCTCTGAATTATCAGAGATGCATTGAAAAATAGAGCTGGAGGGGGTTTGGAGAGGGCTGTTAATCCTCTCCTTTCTAATCCACTCATCTTTACCATGGAGGTGGAAAACATTATTCCTTTATTAAGATGCAGGGGATGGAAACTGTGAGGATGGAGACGTTAAAAAGAATGTGCAGCTGTGGGTGGTACTGGCTACACTGAACACTGGCACAACACAGCCAGTGCCATGGTGGATTCCCCTGGTTAAGAAAGTTGTTCTAGTCCAAATTAAAATTATGGGCTTAACTGGTTTTCCTGGTTTTGGCTGGGATAGGGTTAATTTTCTTCATTGTAGCTAGTTTGGGGATGTTTTGGATATAGCTGCAACACTGGTTTTTGAGGCTAGGCCATACAACTGTAACTGTCCGTCTAGCCACAAATTTCTGTTACTGCCCGTGGCAATTATTCAGTATGAGCTGCTTTGCAAGCTTCATGCCGACTGAAAGTCACTCTTAGAATCCATTAAAAAAATAAGATTAACACGTGTATCCATGCAAAAACTCATTCATTGGCTGTTGTGAGTAGCTGGAATTGCACTGTTTAATGAGCATTTTGAGTGATCTTTTACTTTGTCTTTTCTAAGGGTTGCCTTCGTATGGACCCTGCAGAGAGGCAGACGTGTGAGCAGCTGCTGCAGAATCCCTATTTTGACAGCATTAGGGAGGCAGCAGATCCGGGGAAAGAACATGAAAAAACGGCTCGGAAACCAGCCAGGCTGACTCGGAAGCACATGCCGGGGGTAACATTTTCATAGTAGTATTTAACAATCTGTGCCTAAGGAGGGGAGCGGCTCTCTCTGTGTGGCTCCTGGGAGGTGGGCTCATGCTGGCAGTTAATGGTGAGAGCCTGCATTGGACCGATCTTAATTTTAGCCCAAGGAGAAAATCAACCTTCTGGCTAAAGAGTAATGCGGTACAAACTGAGTTCTGCACTGCAGCTCCATCTAGTCACTGGGGATAAGCTGCACAGTGATGTGAAAGATCAGGTTTATCCAGGAATGTGCATTCCTGACAAAGAATAGCAGCAGAGCTGAACAAACTGAACAGGCTTGCATGGGTGGTTTAATCGGAAGGTCTCTGGGATCTGTTTGGTGCTTTTGAATCCCAAATTATGGAGACAGCAAAAATGTCCAGTTCCATTTGTAACCGCTGATGGGATGGGATCCCTCACTCAGTTCCAGATGTTACACAACACACAGGGTGTTTCTGCAACTGGAGTTGCCAAGCAAATGTCTCCCTGCCGTTTCAGTCTTTCCAGACTCCTGCCCAAGTCTCCAAATCCAGCCTCACGATGGGAGTCATTCAGCAGTTCTTTCCCCATGAGCCACGCTCCCCATGACAGCTGTAACACTGAGCTGGTAACACACAGGGGAGTTGTCGGTGCGGGATGGAGCACTGCTACGGCGTATGAATTCCTGGATCAAACTGATTTGCCTCTTCCACTTCTATGACAGTGGATATAACAGTAATATTTTTCTTGCCCTGGGTGACTGAAAGAAATACCTTTAATGAGCCGTTCTCGTTGCTCTCCAGCTGTAGAACACCAGATCCATGGCTCGTAGTTTGAAAAGTACAGGGTTACAGTATGAATAGTTTTATAGTTTCCGTTTTGAAAAATGAAATGCATGCATTATTCTCAATTAACACAAACCCACACCATATGACTTTTTCTTTAGATACAGTACCTGCCTCAGTTAACCAGCAGTAATGTTCTGCCAGCTCTGGACAGCAAGAAGTACTGCTGCAAAACCCGGAAATCAGACTACCATTTCCCCAACATCTAATGGGATGGCGGATGAAAAACTATTTATTTTCCAAAGTTCAAGTCATTCGGAATTTATAAAAGGAGGATATGTGGTGGAAAACTAAATTAATACATGTTATGACATCCACAAAAGTGGTTTGTAAAGTAGTGTAGTTTGGGTCACTGATGGAAGGCGAGTGATGCACAGGGCAAGCTCCAAGTTCACGTTCGTCGGTGTTCTGTGTATAAAGGAAAATACATTTGTTTTGCTTTAATTCATGATTGTATACTGGTTTGTGGTTATATACTGGTTTGTGATTGTATACTGGTTCAGAATTACTGCAACCCACTGTTTACAGCATGAATTTAGAAACTCTGTTGCCTGTCTACCACCTGTATTTCAGACTTGGCAGAAGAACTGCGACTGTGCCAAATAAATGCAAGTCCTGCTGTGTCAAAACAGCAATACTGCTTTAGACTGGGGCTAAGTCACTGATGCCGCAAGGAACTGTAAACGTACAGCTAGTGCAAATAGAAGACAGATGTATGTGTTTATGGAGCCGAGCCTGAAGAGAGGCTGCCTAACGGCTCCAGGTAGTTATAATTCTGCAGAAACAGCACTGCTTTAAAGATACGTCTGTCCTAGGGACTGCATTTATAGATCACAAAGTATGGAGAGTTCTGGCAGCAGCTCAGACTTAATGGAAGGCTCAGCAGGCACTGTTACCAGGAGGAGAACGTTTTAATAGTAAAACCTGTTGTTTCTTTAGTCTTTTCAGAGTCCCTCCTGCCTGTTTCTTCCTTGCATTATGAGGCTGGTTTTATTTGCTGTTTCTGTCAATAGTGAAGTCACTTGCCTGTAGCGTTACAGAAATTCTTTTATCAAAAATAATTCATGACTATCATTTATAACATTGGCCAGACACAGGCAGGAATTCTACCTAAGGGTACATATTGGAATGATTCTTGGGTTTTGTGTAATCTCAGGATGTAATATTGTGTTGGTTTTGAATAAAAGAAATGTAGCTTGTTTTTCCAATGTGTTTTACTGTATCAAGTTTTACCATTGGGCGAGGAACATCCTCTTTCTGCTTGAAACCTACAGCAAAAATGGTTTCTTTTCCCAGTACCGTTCTGTGTTCAACAACAGTAAAAGCAGTTTCGGTGGGACAAATGCCATAGCCTTTCAGTGTGCCTGTCCACCTCTTATTTCATAGTATAATTTAGTATATTTTAATCTCGTACGTTGTGTCCATAGGTAGCTTTGGTTACGCTCAGAAAGCATTGGTGCTCCTGTATTTCCTGTGTGGACATTCAGCCGTCTAACCCCGCAGAGGTGCGCGGTATGGCAGCACCCCGGCGCCGCCTGAAGCCGTAGTAGCTTGGCACAGCCCTGGGCAGCGCAGGCCGGAGGGAACGTCGGTTCTGGGCACCGTTCCTGCCCACTCTGTGCTAGGAGATAGGAGGAAAAACCAGCCCCGTAGTACAGAACATTGTCCTTAGCAGTGCTTGGCATCATTTCCTTCAGAGGACAAGATGACAATCAGGGATAAGAAAACAGATGCTCAGGTACGCAGAGGTAGCCATGTCTGAGACATCACAATGAAATCCGCTTTCTTGGCGTCGTCGCCTACTGCTTGTCTCTCCCCTACCACCAAATCTAGGAATTTGATTAAAAATTCTGTGTTCTTCCTCAGGATTAATCATTCTTTTATTTAGCAGGAGGGATATACATACATACATAGATACAACTAAAGAGGTGCGCAGAACTAATTTAGTCCCTGTCTGCATACAGCAAAAATGTGCACAAGGGCATACCTAAGAGACCCTGCTTCTCTTCAAGTACAGCCGCGTTCAGTTCATCAGCTCAGTGTTTATGGGAAGGTCAGACTGACCGTCTGTAGATCACTCCATTTAAAAGGGACAGAGGCTACATGAGGCAGAGCATGAAGAGCAGAAAAAAGGCCCATAAGGTATTTTATTAAATCGTCACCTGTTGATTGGCGAGAATCTCACAGTAAACAGCTCTCATTCCCACAGCATCAACCACACATGGTAAAAGCTACAGCCCTGCTGTTTCACAACACCGACGTTCTCCCCGCTGTCATTTTGCACAAGAATTTCTGTGCACTAAGATATCTGAAACCTTCTAACTGATCTATTAGCAGCTTCCTGTAAAAATAGGGGAAAAATGACTGTGCACAGAAGCCTGCCTTCCCTGGTGTTGATTCACCATCTAGTTTAAGTGTAATAAACTCTGATTGCATACAGCTTTTAAGGCTGGATTGGGAGATCCAGGCTTATTTCCATACCTGGAAATACAGTAGTGTCCACAACTTAATTTCTACAACATATGATAAATACTGTAAAACCAAACACACCTCAGTTACGTGCAGTTGTGTTTATTCTAAATCCAGCTCCAGCTCGAGGTTTGGCAGTGCCTGCCGAAGGATGTGAGCAGTAGTTTCTTTCTGTCTTATTCCAGGAAGGTCACTCAGAAACAAATATTCAAGGTTCCTATAAATATTTAAAAAGAAAAGTCAGCGACTACTATTTAACTGTTGACACAGAAATTAGACAAAGGATTATTCTACCATAGTTATTTGGAGTATTTTAAAAGGTTACTGGTTCTAATGGAAGTTTTTTTCTTAAGTGGGTGCTTAAAGCTTTTAGCTCACTGTAATCTCTGTCCTATATAGCTTAAAAACAGATCCTGGACCCCACACATCACGAAGCTTCCTTTATATTCAATAATATTTAATAATTTCAATAGTGATTTAGTGAAAGTTATTTTAATGTAAATAATATAGAAAGTCCTTAACAATAACCTTCTGTAGGATGACATCCAAGTCACCTCGTCACCCATTTGCAGATGGCCATTAACTCCATGTAATACCAAACAGCCCTGAGTTACGGATGTGCTCCAGAGCCGCAGCGGCGCAGTGCCTGACCCACGCTGCTTCCCGTGCCTGAGCCCTAGGAAACACCACCACCCTAAGATCTTTCCGGCTACAGTGAGCACGAGACAACTGAGTGACAGGAAGCAGTACGAGGTGTAGAAAGGCAATAAAAGTTCCAGGACACCGCCAAAGCCTGCCCTGAAAAGGAATTGCAGCAGGGGGGTCGGGTAGAAACCAAGGTGATCATTAATTACTCATTCTCAAGCAAAACCCACATCAAGTGCTAACGTGAAAGGGAGCTGTATGCGTTCACTGCTCTTGCAAAAGTTGTATGTCAGCAAAGAGCATGTGTCCTGCTCTAATTTGTGCAGCAATCAACCTACGCTATATAAGTTCCTTCAGGTGAGAATGGGAGATGCTGTGCTCAGCTCCAAAGGCAGAAGCGCAACTATGGATTCACATACTGCAGCAGAGGATTCTGGCTTTCTCAGCTGCAGGCCTCAGTGCTACACAACTCCCTGACATGGCCTTAAAAGGCCAGTGAATCATAGAATCACAGAATCATTAAGGTTGGAAAAGACCTCTAGGATCATCAAGTCCAACCCCCAACCCAACACCCCCAGGCCTCCTAAACCATGGCCCCAAGTGCCACATCTACACAGTGTTTGAACCCCCCCAGGGATGGTGACTCCCCCACCTCTCTGGGCAGCCTGTGCCAATGTCTGACCACTCCCTCAGTAAAGACATTGATCCTAATACCCAACCTAAACCTCCCGTGATGCAGCTTGAGGCCATTTCCTCTCGTCCTATCACTAGTTACCTGGGAGAAGAGACCAACCCCCACCTCACTACAACCTCCTTTCAGGCAGTTGCAGAGAGCGATAAGGTCTCCCCTCAGCCTCCCCTTCTCCAGGCTAAACAACCCCAGTTCCCTCAATCTCTCTCATAAAACCTGCTCTCCAGACCCTTCACCAGTTAATTCGCCTGTCTTTCCAGAGCTATCCACAACACTGTGTCTTCAATCACACTTGAAGAAACATCTCCTGCAGCAGCAGTGCCATCCCTCCCTCCCAGGCTGTCATGCAGGTCAGTCCCCAGACCCAGCCATTCCACAGCCCCACATGCATCTGAAGCACCCCAGAAATGTTGGGACTTCAGCCCTCCAATCAACACAATCCCCAAACCATGGGGTGGTAACTGCTAGGGAGCAAGAAAACCTCAGCAGCTCACATACGTCAGCTTGTGCAGTGCAATGATGCCTTTATCTGTGACATTCCCACAGGAAATTATCTTCAGCTGGAGGAGGCTCTTCTGTAGATTCTTCGTCTTGCTGAGCCTCTGCAGACACTCGTCCTGTATGTAAATACACTTCTGCAGCGTGATTTCTGTCACATGTTCGAGACCATCTGGAAAGACCAAAACGAGTACTTCCTTCAGAATACCAGGAACAACCTGTTCTCGTTCTTGCTCGCCAATGTAGTAACTGCCTCCAAAACCACACAGCAACGTGCTCCTCTAAACAGTGAGGCCATAACACACAATGAAGCTCCAACGTCCCTTTATGGGACTTCAAATATATGAAAACCCCCAGGGTTTGTATCTTTTTGGTAGGATCCTAACAGCTTTGACGTGGGCAAGTAGCAAAAAAAGCTTTACAAGCTTGGGAGATAACGATGACTCTGAATTAGGAATGCAATAATGCAAAAATTCAAGGTCCCCTGTCAATAAAAGGAAAATAATCTGTTCCCCATTTTGGATTTTTTTATTTAAAGGAGACCTGAAATAATCTCTTTTTTATTTTGTAAGAAACTGAGAGCTTGCTCCTTTTTTTTTTTTGTCTTTGAAGACATCATAAATGCCTGAAGAACAAGCAGTATTATGACTTGACAGACACCAAAAACACCACTTGGTTTAAAAGAAAAAGGATATTTAAAGTAGTGTTTTTGGCTACTTAACTATGAACTCAGTGAAACAGCAAATCTTTGTTGCATTTCCTTAATGCTACTGTCACTTCAGGTAAGGGCTGATGAAGTTCCCCATCTCTTTCTGCTTCACAGCACACCTCCAGCAAAACCTTGGGAACTGCTGAATATTTGTGGAGCCATTTTAAGGGAAAAAAGAAGAAAAAAAAAAAAGATTTCAAAAGATTTCTCTCTGTCTTACTAAGGAACAAGACAATGACCTGGTTATTCATATTTTGATGCAACTGAAAGAACTATGACCATTCCATATAATCTTTGCACAGCTGTGCCTACATTACCCAAATAGTCAAATCCTCTGTACATGATACAAGAGTCGGTGGCATTAATTGCTTCTATCTTGTATTTCCCCAAGGGCCCCGTTGGGAGACCGTTGTAGTCCTGCTGCCATTTCTGATGGCCTTGGTAGCGCACCAGGGCACCGCATCGCAACAGCCATTCCGACGCTGCCCTGTCGGGGCCAACGGCTTCTATACGTTCGTAGTCCACTCTGCCAAGACAGAAAGAGAGTTAACACAGTTTCTATAATGTGGCAGATTTATTGTCTTTATGATAATAATACTGTACCACAAATATTTGGGTATATGCATGATGTCAGCAAAGTAGGAATATGATTTACTGGAAGTCATTTACGTATAATTATTTGGGTTGTGCTGGTTCTCAGTCTAGCATAAGGGTTTTTAAAATTTGTTTTAAATGGCAGTTACCATTGGTTAAAAAAAAATAAAAGAAAGAATACAAATGCAACTTGACTTGGCATGTGTTAACCCTTCTAATTGGTTGTTTCCTTCCATGTATGAGATAAAAAACACCTTTCTTTACCCAGAATAAGGCTTTACAACAATTGCAAATCTGTCCTCCAAACATAGTTTTATTATATAAAAAGAGAACATTGCCTGTCAAATGTATGTCATTCCTGAAGCCTCCTTCTCAACAATATTTCAAAAAGGCACACCTCAGCATGGACCTGTTCCATTAAAGGATATCTTATTCTGGTAAGCGATGCTGAAGACAGAAGCAAGAGCCTCTTGTCTGGTTGAGCTTCCCGCCCATCACAGCCATCAGCCACACCACACGACCCTTTCCACAGAACTAGAAGACATAAGGCAAAACTATCTGCTACTGGCAAAAGTTATGGGGCAGAGGAAATTTCTGAGAGAAAGGCTTTATATTTCTAAAAACAAATGTGAAATCCTTGTGTGGCTGAATCACATTTTAAGTGATGGGTTGGTTAGATGCTTTCCTAAGTAAAGGGGGCATGGTTGTCTACGGGCTCAAATGCAGTCAGGGGTCAAAGGCAGACCAGCATTTAGGGAGAGAATCCACATCAAAGCTTGCCTTGGCCACCCCAGGGAGGGACCGAGGTGCACACCTTCCTCTGGAAGGCCTGAGCTTTCTATCTGGAAACAGGCAAGGAACGACCCCTGCCAAGCATGCACATGCCATTGGGGGGAAAAGAAGAGCACCGGTAATAGAGGATGTTCTCTCCAGCCCTGGGACCCACGCAGCGGGTACGTGGGACCCGTTGCTTGACCTGTGCGCCCCGAATCACTCTTACTTGTTGAACACGGCATTCAGCCATCCCCAGAAGTGTCTGCAGGCGCCCGGCGGCGGCGGCAGCCTGCTCAGGCTGCACACCGGCTGCACAAGCTTCCCCAACAGCATCATGTTCTTGAAGAAAAGGAGAGAGGGGAAACGGAGACGTTATTTGGAGTGTCAAGGCCAGCTCCCCCAGCAGCAGGACGGGCGGCCTGTACCCGGCTTCTCCTCAGGGCCTAGCCAGGTCCGTCAGCCCAGCAGGAAGGACAGCCACAGGGGAAGCCCCACCGCCGTCTCAGGGCTCGCCCCGCCGCCCTCCCGGGATCCCCTCCCAGCCGCCGAGGAGACGAACCGTGCGCAGAGGCCACCCCAACCCGTCCCTCCCCCGGCCGCCCCTCACCGCCGCCGGGGAGCGGAGGAGGAGCCCGGCCCGCCGTGTATCACCGCCCCTAAGATGGCGGCGGCGGCGCTGCTCCGGCAGCGGGCGGGTGGCTGCGGGGCCGCGGCGCTGTGGCGGGCCCAGCGCCGCCAGCGCAGGTGAGGTCGTGGCGCCGGTGCGGGGGGCGGCCTTGCCTCAGCCCCGCCGCCGCCTCCTCCTCCTCCTCGCCGTGTCCGCGGAGGGCCCTGCCCGCGCCCCCTCAGCCCTTCCCTCTCGGCGGGACGGGGCCGGGCCGTCGCCGTCCCCTGAGGGCCGGGGCGGGAGGCGGGCTGTCCGCCGGGCGGAGGGGCGCGTCCCCGCGGGAAGGCTGTCGGGGCGAGCTCACGGCCCTGTCCCTCTCCCCACAGCACCTTCGACGTGGTGGTGGTGGGCGCGGGAATCGTGGGGCTGGCCTCCGCCCGGGAGCTCGTCCGACGGCACCCCGTACTGGCTTTTGCCGTGCTGGAGAAGGAGAAGGAGCTAGGTATGGTCCCGGTGTGCCTTCCTCAGCCCGGTGCTTGGAGTTACCTGGTGTCAGTCTGTCAGAAATATTTACTGAAGCACACACTTGCCAAAACCTCAGTGTTTCATGAACATACCTGTAAATGGAAGCTCTGCTTTTGAGTGGGTGAGCAGCTGTGGAGGAGCATCTGCCCTTGTCTCTGAAATGGGTGATGGATTCCAAACCTGAGAAGAGCATCTCTGTTTCCAGGCACCACTGGCTTTGCCCTGACAGGGGATTTCTTCCTCCCTTCACCCAGGGATGCGTCCTTCAGTGGAGAAGCAGGGCCGTCGTCAGCCTATGCTTCACTGTTGGGACTCACAAGTTAGAACTTTAAGTCAAGAAAGAGTGAACATTGCCACTTCACTGTTTGAAAGCGGCAGGTCTTACTGGCCTGGGGCTCCAGCAGCAGCAGGGATTTTGGGGAAAAAGGCAAGGAGGGTGAATGACTCAAGCGAGGAGCAGTGCAGATTGCAAAGGGACAAGGGCAGGGCTGGTTTAGTGCTGTGCAGAGCAGGAGGCAGAGGATGAGCTGAGAAATGGTGCCAGGACGGCTTTTTGGTGGGGCATGAGGAGAAGAGTGAACAGCAAACAGTCGGGAAGTAGAACTGCTTAAAAATATCTGGGAGCTGCTGGCCTGGACAAAGTCCACGCCTGTCTGTTAATTGCCAGAAGTGTAAACCAGAGTCACTTTTCCCATGTATCTGGATATCCCTGTATATGGTGTGCAAGGTGCTGTCATGGGCATGGCAGGTTGATGGTAAAGAACTAACAGGGATAACTGGAAAGATACCACTGGTTACCGACCCAGCATTAGCCAGGGTAAAATGGCACAGCTCCCAGTGTTGCCTGCTTACACAGGAAATCTTGAGGCACTCTGCACCTCGGCATCTGGCCTGACTTTGAAATAAGAAAGAACGAGCCCTGTAGTTTCACTGAAAGCTTTTCTGGCTCGTTCAAGTACAAGCATAGGTTCATGTTAAGCGGTCTTTTCACACCAAGTGCTTACACAGGTACGTAGTCACTCAGGGTAGGTAGGAGCAACCCCAAGGGATTAGATCAGTGGCTAACTTAAAATAAGACCTCTGAGCCCAAGCTCTTTCTTTAAATAGCTCCATCAGCCAGGCTACATGTTGCTCTTGATGTTATATGTACGATATGAAGTGGCCTTTTATCCCCAAGATGGGACATACATGCAGCCCTTAACAGTTGTGTGAGTGTGAAGCAGGAATGACCGCTGGGAGTCAATGTGTTAAGAGGGAGAACTTGCCTGAATTACTTCAATTAAAAAATGTTATGGTATTTTTCACCTCGATTTTACTTAATTACAAAGGGGAAATAGCATCCTAATCCACTTCAGAAATACTTGAATAAGCCTACCAGCACATCCAAAGAAATTGACGATTGCACAGACATTATGTTAGATGAGGCCTTTAAGTGTGCCTTTTATTTTAAAAATTGAATTTCTTAAATTTAACGTGTAGAAAAATTTGATTGATTGACCTGTAGTTGTAGCTCTTGGAGGAAAAACTTGTGATTTTTTTTCTTTTTTTCTTTCCCTCGTTGATTCAACACACTGCAAGCTGTGATGGTTTACTATTAACTAGGTCTTGCTGTGTCAGTATTTTTCTAGCCCTTTGAGACTGAGGGAGGAATTGTTTGCTGTGCAGTTACCTTATTTGAGCATCTCTTATAACGCTGATCTAGGGCAGGACCTCAAATTGCTCACTCCTGTGACAGCTGAAGTAATTAAGATATGAACCAGTCATGAACATGTATTTTCCTAATGTATTTTTCTTTCTCTTTAGCTCATCACCAGAGCGGACATAACAGTGGTGTGATTCACAGCGGAATTTACTACAAACCCGGATCTCTGAAAGCGAAGCTGTGTGTGCAGGGTGCAGCCCTCTGCTACAAGTACTGCGACCAGAAGGGAATACCATATAAGCAGTGTGGGAAGGTACAGGAACTGCCGTGTGTTCTTACTTTACCTTTGGAAACTGAGACTGTGTAATGTATGTTACAATATATAGCGCAGGCCTGGTTGTGGTGTTTCTCCTGAGAGATGAGTTTTGGCAACAGTTACCACCTTCAGGATGAACCGCCTTTTTGTTTTCTTCTTTCCAGCAACTCAAATCAGTTCCTTTTCTGGGCCTAAATAATAATTCTCCTTATCTGGAGGCTGAGCTGAAGTAGCCCAGGTAACGGTGGAAGCCAGGCCCTGTGGAGGGGCACACATGTAGAGCCACTAGCTCCAAGGAACACAGAGGCTCTCAGTATGTGCATGCCATACTTCTTGGCATATCAGGCTCTGGAGAGACACGGTGACTTGAAAACAGCTCCAGATGTACCCCTGCTACATGCATTTATGCCATGTTGCTTCCAGCTAACACAGCCTGAAATGCTGAGGACAGAAGACCGATTCAGCCTGGGGTCTGTCCAACCCTATATCCTGTTTCTGGAAGCATCTATAAACAGAAGCACAGGAAGGAATGAGAGCAGGACAAGCGAATTATTAATTCTGCCAGCTTCCAACTGTTTTCAGCTCAGGTTATTTTCTGAGCCTGATCTGCTTTGTCTGTAGTGGCTTTCAATGGATTTTACTTCCAAATGTTTTTCAGTTAAAAACTTTTGCATCACAGCGTGCTTTGATGAGCAGTTCCAAAGACCTGAACCACTTTGAGTCACTGTAAACCATCATCTGCCTTTCTCACCTCCCTGCCCCTTTCCAGGTTGCTCTTAAACATCTTGGACAGCATGAGCCTGTCTCTTAAAAGTGCAGTGCAGACCCTGTCTGATGTGACAAGCACCACTTCGAGGTCTCCTAGCTCAGCACCCACTGTGAGCTGGGTGTAGATCTCTCCTAGCTCTGGGGTGCAGAGCAGAGATCTCTGGCCGTGGCAGTGTTGGGCCCCGCACCAGCGTGGCTGGGCTTTGCCCTGGCCTGGCTGTGCACGGTGCGGCATTCCTGCTGCGCTCCCTGCACTGCAGCGCTGGTCACAAGATGGCACTGTGGATTTGTGCAGTGATATGCCTGAAGTTAGAAGCCTGCTCTCAACTCAAAGCACCAAGACGTGTGATGCGCTCTGTAGGAGTCAGTTTGGGCTCAGGCAAGGCTGGCACTGACCCTGCAGCATTGTTGGTCCTTGGCTGGCATTGAATTTGTGTACTTATGCATCACCTTCCCCAGCGGTGTTTATTCCAGGGAAGATGATGTTGAGGCTGTTGAGGCTTTACAGCTAGTTTTACATAAAGCAGTCCCAAGCTCAGAGAATTTAGTGCCTTCTCAATGCAAATATGCCTGTGTTGCCAGACCTAAATTAGGCCTGGAAACAGTATGGTCTGTGCAAACCCAGCCCAGAGAACTCATAGTCTGGATAAATCCCTTGTGGTAGTTGTGAGCTAGCTACATGGTTAAATGAAGTAAGGGTGGTACAATTCAGTTTAAACACCATGTCAGAACATGTCCTTACTCTCTTATTGAGACTGTTTGAGATTTGTACATCTTGGGTTAAGTTCAGTTTTATTTTTGAAAGTATCCCAGTGCCTCTTTAAAATCATATTATCTTCTTTCATATTCAGATTTGTAGTCTCATGGTACTTTTAGCAAATATTATCTATTGATAGTAACTTAAACTACAGATTAACGTTTATTTTTCACTCTCCTGAATATATTAGTGCTTTCTCAGTAATAACAGGTATGGATAGAATCTTGTGCAACTAACGGCACACACCACACTTTTCCCCCCTTGAAGTACAATTCACTGTTCACTCATTCGCTATCGCTTGCTTGTTAGCTTGGGCTTGATGCCAAACCTGGCTTTGTGTATTTTGCTCACTGGTGTGCCTTGTTATCTTTTTTTCTGAAGCTAATTGTAGCCGTTGAACAAGATGAAATTCCAAGACTCAAAGCTCTGTATGAAAGAGGGCTGCAAAACAACGTCCGAGGTCTGAAACTGATTGGAGCAAAAGAAATACAAGCGAAAGAACCCTTCTGCAGGGTAAGGGATTTGCTTACTTTTATTTGGCATATAAGGCCTCTGTTTCTCGGGTGACGTTATTTTTTAATTTAACATAAATACGTTTCTGGCCTCGTGGTAGTTTGCATGGGTGGCAAGTTCAGAAGAGCCTGAAAACCCAGAAGAAATACAATTGTCAACAAAAATATATGTATCCATTTATTTCTGGAACTTTTTAGCTCAGCCCAATCCTTCCTATGCATTGGCCATTACATACACATCAGACCAGGTCTAACACAACACAAGGTGATCCTGCAGAGTCTTTCTTGGTGACACTTTCACCTCAGGTTTCTCCTGCTCACCTCTTGCTCATCAGTTCATAGTTCATCAGTTCTCCATGTTCATTAATTCTCTTGATAACTTCACTCATCAAGAGCTGCTGCTGCACTCATTGCAAATTATGTGCTGGCTGTTTCATACGGGCCAGCATTTGCAAATTAGGGAGCAGGTAATCCATCTCACTTGCAGCCTACAAAAGGAATCAGAATTATTTGAGTCAAAGTAGGAGACTCTGTAGTCCCTTAGTCCCTGCGCAGGACTGAATTTCTAGGCAAATGGAGAGAGCCTACAAGTTGTTCCAACTTCATCCTTTTACCAGCTTTACACAGAGGTGTCCTCCATGACATATATGCTCAGGAACAAAAAAAACCCAGTTCTCCCACCAATTACAATGAGATTTGTATTTAATTTTTTTAATCTTTAAAATTTTTTCCCCTTCTCCTTGCAGGCACTTGTGTGTTTTTGTGGTTGACAGGCAGATTTCCCTTTGCCCAGGTTAGAGCTGCTATATCTGAGTTTATGCTGAGATGATTCTGCTCCTTCCCACTACAACTATTTCACTTACAGTAAAGCTTGAGAGTGCAGCAGTGAAAATTCCTTCCCATCTGCAAGTGTGGATTTGGACGGAGCCAATTTCAATCCAGTTGCTTCCTGCACATGTGATTGTTAGGTAGCACTGTGTGTATTTTCACAGCAGGAGAAATGTGAGCAGTTTAGGGAATACAGACTTGTTGTTTAGTATATCTTTGATTGAGAGGGAAATCTGGATATAAATTCCCCGTATTCTTTAATCTGGCAACTTGCTCTTGGTATAGCTGCATGACTGCTTGCTTATGAGTGGTTGTAGGTACAGACAGAAATTTCCTGGAGAGGAATCTTTATCTTTTTTCTCGTAAACATTTTGTATCTGCTCCTTCAAACATTCCTTGCATGTTCAAGATCCAGCTAGGCATTTACTTCTGCAAATGAGTAGATTCAAATGGGTCTTACTTCATTTGCTTTGGTTTCCTGAGCGGAGTCCTTTCCTCGTAAGCAAAGAGAACTTGAGTGATGTTACCAAACATTGCCCTGTGTATCAAGTGGAGAGGAAGGTTTTGTGTAAGATAGTTTTACCAACCATTCTGGTTGTCTTGGGCATGTAAATGGCCCCTGCTGTTGTAGTATCTGAGTGGCTGGCAGTCTTTTAGTGTAGTTACACTTGCAGCATTCCTCAGAGATAAAGCAGTCCTACTGTCCTTATTTTATAGCCGGAACTAGGAAAATATTGTGATGCCATCTAGCATGATAAAAATTATGTGAGAAACGATGCTTTTTGGTATAAGGATAGTAAAATGTCTCTGAGAAACACTAAAAATTCCAGCTACTCGAGTCCAGTGCTGGACTCGAACCTTGCTTTCTGCTAGGACAAGTATAGGCTGTTGTCTAATTCAGAAGGGACTTTTCTCTCTGATGTGCAATGCAGGAAGCGTTGAGATGATATCTTTTAGCCTCACAGGAGGCATTGGCAACAGCCGTGCATCAGGTAGAGCTCCCATTTGAAGGTGGAATTGCATAGTGCATGGTGAAAACTAAGTACTAGCTGAAGCCAAGGTTAGGTAACCTGTTTTATCATTAAGCCCTGATTAAGACTTGTTTGTGCTGTAGTTACACAGTCACTTAATCCACCGTAAGCAGTTTTTGCCATGTTGGTTGTCAGCAAACACGAACACTGGAGCTGGCATGTGGAGAGACTATGAACAAGCAGCCAGGGATGAGGAGGCAGTGGCATTCCCTTCTCCATGGCAATGCACATTATTCTAGGTGAAATATTCGCTGTATTAAAGACCAAAGCCCACATACATCCTTCACGGTCCTTCTGTATCTTGATACTGTTTCAGGGTCTGATGGCCCTTGATTCTCCCTATACCGGCATTGTGAATTACAAACAAGTAGCCCAGTCCTATGCTGAAGACTTCCAGGAAGCAGGTGGGACGATCTTGACTGATTTTGAAGTAACGAACATGGAGATGGCTAAAGAAAGTTCTTCAGAAAGTGAAGATGGTAAGGCATTTTTTTTGCCCTCCATTTACTACAGCCCTGCCAAAGATTTTGTTCAAAAACTCATTTACTTTAACTGAAATCACATTTCTGAACCTTTCTGTCTCATAGGGAAGAGACAAAAGGCAAAATTCTGTCTGAGCATAGAGCAAGCTCACTTTTTTCCCCATGGCCCATCACCCTTCAGCTGAAACATTTAATGCTGTTGAATGAAAATGACAGTAAAAGAGAGGAAGTAGGTTGTCCTTTCCTATTAAAATCAGATTTAGCTGAATATTGCATGTGTATTCTTGTGATAGTGCTTTTGTTTATCCTGGAAGGCAGGTTGGATCAGTGCTGGTACACATACAGAAGAATTAAAAACAAAAAAACACAACACCCTATTAATTCATAAATACAGTTATGACCAGCAATATCAGTTATTGTTAACAGTATTTGCTCCATAGCTGGGAGATCTTCCAGTGGAAGAACACTTAAGCGTGACAAGTTGCTTGTTCCGTCAGTTTTCTGTTATGTATTCTATTAATTCCTTCTCTTGGCCAATTCTATTACAGGACTGAAATACCCAGTCATTGTTAGGAACTCAAAGGTAAGAACTAAGTTGAAGATTTAATTGTTTAATAGGAAGCTATTTCTCCTTTTCTCAAGAATTTTTGTTGAATCCTGGTGGATTAATCAGTGCTCTAAACAAAGTTTAAAAGCTGCTGTTCAGTAACATGGCCACTGTCATCTAGGACTGCTTTTATAAAACAACTGCAATCAAGTCTTAACAAAGCATATGAGCATGTTCAGATTTTACTGTGTACTGGAATAATAATGAAAGTATAACTTTCTGCTGCCTGACATATGCCTGACTGTATATATCCCTTCTGCATTTGCACATTCTTATGCTTGTTGTATCCAAGGTGTCCGTTTGGTGAGAAACACCTGTTTTCATGTGTGCTTTTGGTCTTTGGCATCTGTAAAAATGATAAGGAGGCATTTAGTATCATTTTATCTTCAGAAAGGCACAAGGTAATGTAGTAAAACAGGCACAAGTCAGTTAATGCTGCACAGGAAATGTAGTTGTAACCTTTTTGCCTTCAGGAGGGAATATCTGGACTCTTGGGGGGGGGAGGGAGGGGGGAGAGACAAAAAAACCCCAGCCTCACTCCCCCACAATAGTTTTTAAAGTTAGTGCTGCTGCTTTCTTGTTCTATTTCTGCTCTTTCATTAAAAAGTAGCTTTCAAAATCTGTTAGATTCTCTCACTGATTCTTAAAGATTATTTTATTATTTCTATGGAACCATTTTTAGTTGAAGAAAAACCCCATAGTATTTGAAAACAAATACTGTGAGCTATATAGATAGATCACAGGTTGTGATTTTATTTATTTATTTAGATGGTAAGGTGCCTAGATATTTAACAGCTCTCCATACCTGTGTGCTGTGAACCTGCGTAGTTTTCTGGATAAACTACCATTGGGTAGTATGACCACTCCTGGTGCGTGGGATGAAATCTGTTAACAGCCTTATTTAACCAAATGTATTGCAGTTACTTTGCTATGCCACCTGTCACACACCCTCCGGCAATGCAAACCCGGCCAGGGCACTGCGGGCTGGCCTGGGCCTGGCATCGGGGCTTTGTAGGGTGCAGAGATGAGGGAGTGCTGGGGGGAGATGCTCAGTTGGGGTGCAGAGCCTTTGGCGCTGATGCGCTGGGCCTCTGCCGGGTACAGTAAGCCTGCATGGGTAAGGCACGAGGCTCTGTGTCCTGGGAACTGAACCTGAAGGTAGGCTGAGAATTGAAGACATGTTTCTTTTTTCATTCTGGTTTTTTTTCCCCTTCCCGCCCCTTTTCTGTAAAGATTATTCCAGTCCTACCTGCCCAATGAATTGCCATTTTAGGATAGTTCTCCTCCAGTGAATAAAGGAGAATATTATAAAGAATTAAATGAAACAAATGTTTCTGCCTCCTTTTGAGGATATAGTTGTTTTTCTTTCTCATCTTGACTCTTTTTTCTTTCCAAGGCTTATAGGTGATGGGTGGTTCTTCAGTAGATATGTTGAACTTTTGTGTGTTTTGGTTTTTTTTCCACAGGGTGAGGAAATCTACTGTCGGCACATTGTCACCTGTGCAGGACTTTACTCAGACCGCCTGTCTGAGATCAGTGGCTGCAGCCCTGAACCTCGTATTGTACCCTTCCGTGGAGATTATTTGGTGCTAAAACCAGAGAAGTGCTACATGGTTAAAGGAAATATTTATCCGGTACGGACTCTTGTTTGTCTCTCACAGTGTACTCTAAGAACTGCTAAAACTACAGGAAGAAGGGCAGTATTACGTGGTTATCTCTGTTAGACTGCAGAGAGTGGTACACAAAATGTGGACTTAGATTCAGTAACTTTATGACAGGACAGCTTGTTTTTGTTAATTCTTGAGGTAGAAGGTGCTGCTACTTCCTACTACTTCTACCTACTTAGGGTAGAAGTACCATGTGGGAAATTATTGCCAGTCGGGGTTTTTTTGTTTCTGTTTTTGGTTTTTTAATAGGAACATTTAGCATGATAGCCACACGCCCACAAAAGCCTGGCTTCTTTCATTATGTTGTAAAATAAATCTGTAGGCAGGATTCCAAAGTCAATGAGGGACAAGAGTAAATAACAAATTACTTAGACGTAGGGTTTTATCTTGTGTGCTAATACCCAAAGCTCAGATTTAGATATTTGTCTCTCAACCTCATCTTTGAATTAGCCTTACTTCGTATGACAAGTAATAGACACAGGAGGAAAAGGACAAGCTTTCTACCATCTAATATAGACAAACAGCGTGATGAAGAGGAGCAAATCCAGACAGAAAGGGAAGATAGCAAGCAAGAAGAGAGAATTCCTAGAGCAGCATTTTAGTTAATTCATGCAGTACGTTGAAATACCACCTTTCTGAATATGAGCTTACATTTGCCTGCTAAACATTGGAGCAGGTCACCCTAAGGAAATTGTGTATCCCCGGGCATTGGATGTTTGTCTGACCTCTCCTCACCTGGGAATGACTCAGGATCCTGTCTTGGGATGGGAGGGAAGAACTGGCTGGGATGTGAGGGTACTCTCCAGCCTTGTTTCCTGGCTGTGTGAGGATAGCTTGTACCCTTTGAAATTTTTTGTTATGGCAAATACAGTATTAAGATTAGAAAATTGCATGACTCTTCGTGATGTGTTACTAGAAATGTCATGTAGTTCGTGGGGTAGTTGCACTAAGCTTTGAAAGTATTAAAACCATATTTTTAACAGGAAAAACAGTGCACTGAATACAGAAAAGGAACATATCTCGAAGCAATTTTTAATCATAACAGTACTGTTTTTTGAGAAATACCCAATACTTGGGTATTTTCAGACTATAAGAGAGTCACCTCTGTAGTCACCTTTTCTAAATAGCTAAAGATCTGGAAGTGCCAGCTCATGAAGAGGTGTGCTTATTTAATACTTGTATCTGCATATAGACAGCTTATTTCTGTTCCAGCCTTTGCACACAATTACACTGTAATCTATTCGCAAACAAAAAAGAAACTTCAGGTACTTATTATTAGCATTAATCAGGCTTGCATGTTTTGAGCAAGGCAGGAATGGTGAGGTTTTCCTAATATTTTATAATCTACTTTATTGCAGTATAATTACTACTGGTGAATAGCATTAGTGTGTCATTGGTTTTTTTGTGGGTTGATTTATATCCTGAGAAATCACGTGTATTTTTTTTTTTTACTCTGTTGTTTGTTTTGTGTTTACCTAAGATGCAGTCTTACTTGGCCCTGCTCTGCTCTTGAGTGTTTTGAATTAGTTACGTGCTGTAACGGCACAATTAACAAGCAGAAAAACCAGCGCAGGAGCCAACTGTGTGGTTATATGACTCAAATTTTGTTGTAGCAATTGGAAATAAAGAGGCACATTTACTTCCTTTTTCACTTGATCATTTAAAAATCGTTATTTCCATTTATCGGGAGGACAGCTCCTTTATTGTGTTTTGATTTGTTTTGTTCATTCTCTCACACAATAAACTGTAAATGTCCATACTTTCCTCCTTGCAAATGTTTTCCATGTTTCCTGGACGAGTTTGTTGGCTTGAGTGGTTGCATGGCTGTTTCTCTGATCTGGTTTGTAACTAGTGTAATATCTGTTGTATCCCGCTATAGGTTCCCAACCCTCAGTTCCCTTTTCTGGGATTCCATTTCACCCCAAGAATGGATGGCAGCGTTTGGCTTGGCCCTAATGCAGTACTGGCCTTTAAGCGAGAGGGCTACAGATTGTTTGACTTCAGCACTGCAGACTTTTTAGATGCTATAACGTACAGGTAACATCTTGCCTTTTTGTCTGCTGAACGCAGTTATTTAGATGTTGGTTTGGGACTCCATGGAAGTGAGTTCTTGTCAAAAAGCCTGCTTTTGCCAAGTTTTTGGTGTGTTTAAAGACAGTTGTGCTGATAAGGGTGGACTTCTCCAAGACACTTGACTTCATGTGATCTAATATGTGAATTTTCATAAACTACCAAGGCACGTCTCAGCTGGTCTGAGAACGTGGCTGCTCATCGGAAGGTGCTGCTGAGCCATGTTGTTACTCGTGGAGCTCTTCCAGGACTGGTTTTGGTCCAATGCAGTGTAATATTTTAATCAACCTAGACAGTGTGATTAAAATACCTGCAGAGGATGCTTGGAAGAGAGAACAGAGAGTGGTCTGAATTGCCATGTTAAATTTTATCAGACCATCAATATACGTTTAAAAAACATCCAAGTGCAAGGAGGTATGTTAAGAGCCACGAATGCAGGCTGGGAAGCTGTCTTAGCTTGTCAGGGGAATTAGGAATCATTGCTAAAATTGCAAACATAAATGAACAGAATATCTGTAGAAGTTGAGAGAAATCTTGCTTCTCTATGATGGGCTGGACGGACCATTACCAAGTGCTCAATTTTAGAAATTAGACTTGAAAAAGAATTGAAAATATTGGGGAGGATCCAAGGAGAGGCTGAAAATCAGGTCAGAGAACTGGAAACCAGCTTTCTGGCAAACAGCTCAACTTAATGCAGTTTATTAAAGAGTTGAAAGCGTCTTGGTCATTGTCTATAGATTTTTGTACTGGAAGACTTGAGGAAAGCAAAACAAGCAAATAAGATTTGCAAAGACATAGCAAGATTCATTGACTGAAAGCTGGGGGGTTTAGGAGTGGTGATCTTCTCAGAACGATCTGACTTGCACCCCTCGTGCATGGGGGTTTTCAGTCTCTGGCCATTTGACTGGACCAGAGAAAGATCCTGGACATAGGAAGGACTGGAGTTCAGAGTTAGTTCTCAAAGAAAGAACGTAAATGCAACACTACAGCCCCATAAACAAGGTTTGTTGAAGCAGGGAAGGACAAACATCTATTTCTCAAGTAGAAAGCATGTTTGGATTACCGATGTTGGGAATGGGAACTTTTGCCATGCAGTTGCATTTGCCGCCTTCTTAGACAGTGTTAGACATGGCTGCATTTATTATGGAAGAATTGCTCTTACTGCAGTTATTTTCTCTCTCTGCAGTGGGTTATGGAAGCTTGTGCTGAGAAACTTGTCTTATGGACTGAGTGAAATGTACAGAGCGTGTTTCCTTAGTGCGCAGGTGAAGCAACTTCAGAAGTTCATCCCTGAGGTTACCATCAATGATGTACTCAGGTAAAGAACTCCTCTTGTTAGTAACAGCAGGTGGCTTGTTACATTTCTTATTTTTAACAGTAACAAATGTGGCATTAGCTTACTCCCCCCACCAAAATGTGCTATGGAAGCATAGAAGCATTTAGATACTCTCTACAGGAATGCCTTTTATATTGTGTTTGCTTGTGTGTAGGCAAGTTTGATGAATGTTTGTGTGACTTTCTCCCTAGGCTGAAAATCCCAGTTTTGACATATTCACTAAAAAGAAAGTCTGTTTATCCTAGTGACACATTCAGTAGCCTGAACGTAATCTGAGTTCACAAAGAAAGCAAAACACTAATGAAGTCCAGAGGGGAAGCCAGACTGAGAGTTGCTACAGAGTGAATATTGGCTTAGTTTAATCATCTAAATAAAATTGTATTCAGCTCCTTACTGTGTGGAGTGAGAAACTAATTCAAAGCAGTTTAGAAATGTGAAGGAACTGAAAAGACTTGTCAGGAACAATGAGGGATTTCACTACATGGAGGTGGGTTTAGCTGTCCAGACATCTGCAGGGAGAAAATCCAGAGTAAGAAAAGCTTGAGCATGGTAAAAGGGAGTTATCCAGCTCCGGCAGTATGCAATTGGCATGAAATTCATGTTTGACAAGGCTTGCTGTTTCAAAACAAAGGGTTTCCTTTTTGAAAAGATGGGGCGTGTTTGTGTGTGTGTGGAGGAGAGTAACTTCACAACCAGGAAGGATACAGAAGATCCTCTGCTTGGCCACCTGCCCTTGTTTTATGGTAACGACTGCAAGACATCTCCCACTCTGCCTCACAAGCATTAAACTTCCCTGTGCTCCCCCAGAAGCCTGACTGGGGTTTGACTCCACAGTCTGCCTTCCTTACTGTTTCCCTGGGCACCTTCATGAGGTCAGAACAGAACTGATTTTCTGACTTCAGAAAATGTTTTCTTTCTCATGGTGAGCTCCTCCTTCATTTTGCAGGGGTCCATCCGGAGTGAGAGCCCAAGCACTGGACAGTGACGGAAATTTGGTAGATGACTTTGTATTCGATGGAGGCAGTGGAGATATTGGAAGCAGGATACTTCACGTCAGAAATGCCCCTTCTCCTGCTGCTACCTCCTCCCTTGCCATTGCAAAAATGATTGCAGATGAAGTGAAGCGAAGGTTTGAATTGTGAACGGTGACAGGTGTAGTGCGGTTTTACCCCTCTTGTATATGTAGCAGCTTGTCTGCATTGAATGAACTCTGCAACCTTTAATGACAAAGATGAAACAGGCAGTGCTGGTATAGCTGTGCAGTGCAAAACCAGCGTTAGAAATGTTCGCCTTTGCCAGCCCACAACTTCTCAGCTTTACGACTAAAGGAGTTACGGTGCCTGGTAAGACCCGCTGCGGTACTGCCATCTGCAAGGGAGAAGCAAACAGCCCTGTTTGCAGTAAAGGTTTGTTCACCTGAGCAGGAACCACCTGTGGAGGGGCTGGTGCCAGACACAGCGTGAGGGTCTCCCATATGGTAGTGGGCCATTAGGTGGAGCAGGAAGAGCCTCTGTGGTGGGGTTTCCCGCACAGACTTCTCATTGCCTCCTCCTCGCACTCTGGAGAGGTGGTCGGTCCTCTGACAAACCACGAGCATGGGTGGTTCTCTGTCTGCCTTCTCTTTGACTCCATTTAAATTGGAGTCTGCAGTCCCCTAGCATACATTAAAGTAATGGAGATAGAAGGATAAGCCCTGCTTAAGAGTTCTGCTGATAGGGAGTTAAGGGCTTTAATAGAGACTGAAAACAATATTCAGAGCCTTCTACATGAATGTAGAGTATTTCAGAGAAAAATAAGCCTAACAAGGGATTACCAAATCCAAGTCAATTTAGATATGCAATTCAGATATGCTGTCTGATTGCTGACTCTATTTTTTTTTATAGAGCTGAAATTAAATTGTATACATAAGCAGTCATTTTTCATTTAGCTTAAATTTGGGTAGTCAGCACTGATCAGAAACTACTTCAGTGGTTTTGGGGTTCAGGGTTTTGTTTTTTTTCCCGTTGAATAATGGTAATGCAAGAAGAGCTTATCTTCATACAGCATGTTGAGCAATCCAGTGAAAATGGTCTTTGTAACAGCAAATGTGAAGGGAGGGAAACTACAGAAACCTGTCTTAATTGAGTCATGTTGCGTAGTGCTTCCCTTGGAGCCCAAACAGCAATGAGTCAGGAAGGTTTCCTATTTCCCACACGGCTGGCAAGAGGGGAGCTTAGAAGGTGCTGGTTACTCTTCTGAACTCTTACTGATATTTGAAGTTTTATCAAAGGTGCGCCTGGAAGAGAGTCTGTGTGGAGAATGTGCTTTAAACTATAGAGAGATGTTAAACAAGTTTGGTACTAAGCTAACTGAGTATCTTGGTGTGTTCTGCATAATTGCTACAAAAAAGAATTATGTGGCCCCAGGGACAAAGTACTTGAGAGTACTTTTAAAGCAGATGTTCACAGGATGTTGGGTAATACAGATAATTGTGGGTAGTTTGCTACCAGGCAAATTGCCATACTCTTTTTTTTTTTTTTTTTTTAAGTTACTTTCTGTACTCTGACATGCATGAGGGAGCGCGTTAGCAGAGGAGGTCAGGTGTGCTAGTGATGTTTTTACTGTACAGAGCTGAGCTGATTTTGAGAGAGAAAGGGCTTAACCTGTCTTGTCGTCTTTTTTTTTTTCCTGGTGACATCTGCTTTACCGGAAAAGTGACTCCCATATAAGGGCAACCTGGAAATTAAAATAATTAGCCATTCAAAGAAAAGCTTTGGTCATTATTCGTAGCCACAACAACACTAGACAGAGATTTAGATATTCCAAATGCTAAAATACCATACGGCTGGGTAAAAGTTATATCTTTACAATGGAACAATCGTATCTTCATTCCCTGCCAGAAGTGTTGCCTATCAACAGTAAATACTACAAAAGGATTGCAAAAGCAACTTCCTCCCACATGAGGTGTGGCCCTAACATGTATTAACAGAATAAAGAACATTAAAATGTAAAGCAGTCATATACTATGGTGAATCTTAAGTCAGCACATTTACTTGTGCAGCCTGCTGTGTTTTTTACTCTCAGGAGGTGATTATTTCAGGGTAGAGTTTTATTGAAGCTTTTAAATTATGAATCTTTATGTAGCATTCTGTGAAATATTTCCATTTTTAGAGTTACAACCCTTTTTTAAAGGAATAACTTCAGAGAATTATGACAGCGGGGTTCCATACGTAAATCCTGTTGCCCACAAAGTGTGAAAACATGTTAATATATTTTCTAAAACGGTACTTGGATGGCTTAGTAACTGTGCCTTTATTGTGATTAAAATAGCGTGGTGGTTTTCTTTTTAAATTGTTTAAGGTCTGTGTATTTCTCCTGACTTTGGGAAGTTTCACTGCTATTTGCTAATTCTCACCTGAATTAGACAGGATATAGCTCTACATAATAGGAATTACTTCATTTAGTGGGGAGGACACATGACCAAACTTGTCTTCCTAAAGTACCTGTATCTTATCTACGCTTATCACACTTCACAGCTTCATCTCACACAGGTGGTACACAGTGGACAGAACTAGTCTTAAGCCTGATCTGGACCTGTAATGGCATGGGGAATGGTAATGCTTGAAATCCTGAATAAATGCATTAGGACAGCTTTGAACAAACACAATTTATTCCCCCAAAGTATCCCATTAGGTTAGTCCTAAACTCTAGGAAGAGTATGGTGTATTCTTTTTCAAAATGTTGCAAAGAAATAATGTAGTGCTGTGCGTCACGGCTTACTGGATGGCCGCTCTTGGGAAAACGAGCTCCTTTAGGGCACTTCATCGCATCCGGTCACCACTGCCACACCTTGGAGCAGTTCAGGCTCTCTGGAGAAGAGAGGAATGTCACATCCTGAAGAACAGGGGCTTTGGGGGCTGCGGAGGTGGGAACAAGGGGTTAGGTGAGGAGCTCACCCGAGCTGGAATGTCTACTTCCAGACCAGCCATCCCAGCTCTCCAAACTGCAGCTTCGCAGATCTCACCACAGTTACCCTAAAGTTCCACTCGGGATTACCTTTTTCCTTTTGCTCACAGTTTGGGCTTGACAAACAAGTGTTTTCCTACAGAAATATTTTGTTGGAAACCTCCCAGGCTGCTCTGACGGCCGCGGGAAGGGTAAGACCACAGAGCAAAAGGAGCTGTCACTGCCTCTGCAAGCGCCTGTCTCCTCTGGGAAATCTGTCAAAACAAAGGGTCACATCTCTGCTGGCAGAAAGGCACTTTCTTTTTCTGATTTTAATTTATCTACTCCCTTTGTAGACAAGTCTTCAAAGCGGGGGGGGGTGGTGGTATATAAGGCATTGAGATTTGAATACAATGCCATCGGAAGGGAAATGAGGGAAAGTTTGGCTGGAGCGGTTGTTGGGAAGGAACAGTGACAGCCCGTGTTCTCCGGGGTAGGCTGGAAAACTGCCTCTGGGTAGGGAGGAAAACTGCCTTTAGGTGAGGAAGAGGCTCCAGGTAGGGAGAAAACCAAGGCTCTGGTAGGGAGGCTGCTGCTGGCAGGTTGCAGAGTGCTGCACCGCAGCTGCTGCTGATTCCTTCTCCCAGGACGATGGTTCTGGTTGAGCCTCCCCGCAGGACGAGGCCGTTCCCAGTAAGGCGAAGAGGGAAGGACCGAGGGAGCCAGAGGACAGACGGGACGGGGGCGAGCTGCTGCCAGCCTTTGCCACCGCACGGGCGGGAGGTGCGACAGGGAAGGGTAGCGTCCGCCGTGGCCGCGACAAGCGGCTCCCTAAGGGTTCGGGGTCGTAGCGTAGTGCCACAACTCGGCCCAATTCCAGCGGGATTAATTAAACCCCAGCCGGGGCTGGCCCGGCCCCGTCCCCGGTCCCGGTCCCCGTCCCGGTCCCGGTCCCGTCCCCGCCCGCCCGGGGCGGCGGCGCGGCCGGCAGGGGGCGCCGCGGCAGTGGGCGGAGGGCAGGGCAGAATGGTGGCGGCGGCGGCGCATGCGCGCCGAGGGCGGCGGCGGTAGCGGGCCGCGGGGAGCGGGGCCGAGGGTGCCTCACCCGCCGCCCCGTCAGCGCACGGCGAGCGGCCCCGAGCCCGGCCCCTCCCGCGCCGGATGTGATGGCCGCCCGGGCGGGGGGGTGAGGAGCGAGCCAGCGGCGGCCGACAGCCCAGCGCGGCGCGCCCCGGCCCTGACGAGCGCCGGCGGCGGCTTCTCCTACCCCCCCCCCCGCCTCAGCGCCCCCCTCCATGCCCCGGGCGCCGTAGCCGGCGGGGAGCGGCGAGGCGGGCGGTCCCGATGCAGAGGAGCCGCCGACGGGCGCCATGCAGCCGCCGCCGCAGCCGTACGAGTTCTTCGGCGAGGAGAACGGCCCGAAATGGCGGGGGCTCTTCGTGCCCGCCCTACGCAAGGTCAGTCCGGCGGTGGCGGCGGCGGCGGCGGGGGGGGAGCGGGTGGCACCTGCGCCTCAAGCCCGCCTTGCGGCCCCCGGCAGCGCCCCTTCCCCCGCCCGCAAGCCCATCTTCCCGGGCTCCCGGTGCCCGTGGTGGGCCCGTCCGGCGGTGGGTGCCGGTGCCCGCACCGCCGGACGGGCCGGTGCCCGCACCGCCGTTGCCGGTGCCCGTACCCCCGGGGCGGAGCAGAGCTCGCACGGTGCCGCTGTCCCGCCTGGCTCTTGCGGGACCCCCGCCGTCCCTCCCCTCGCCCCGTGTGCCCCCCCCCCCGCAGCTCGGGGATGGAAGGGGCCCCCGGGGCTCCTCCCGCTGCCCCCCGCTCAGGCAGGGTCACCCACCGCCCGGGGCCACCTCCCGCCGCCGGCGCTTCTTTGTGCGGGGATGCTGTGCCTCGCACACCCTCCTCCTCCTCCCAGAGGCTTCTCCTTCTCCCCTTCACCGGCACTTGCCAAAAGTCCCGTCCTCCCTTCTTGATTGGGCTGCTCGCTTTGAGGCCGCTGATGAATATTACTGATTTAGCTTCTGAGAGGGGCCGTGGAAGCGCAGCCTTCCATCCCTTCCCCGCGGCGTTTCTCCAGAGGGCCCCGCCAGGCCCCCTCCCGAAGCCAGGGACACCCCCCCTCCTTGCTGCCCCCCGGGTGAGGCGCCGCTGACAGGCGGCCCCCTCCAGCCCCGTTTCTGTGAGGGAGAACGCCGGTGGCACAGGGTAAAGTCATCCTGTATTTTCTTGCAAGAAACAACTACCCACTGCATAAATGAGATAAACCGTGTGGGAAACCGCTTAGCCTGTCACGGGGGAGGAATTTATCTTTTTATAACGTGTTTTGCCATAACAGGGTGGTCCCCAGCGCATCGCCTGTAGGTAGGGCACCCCCAATAGCGCAGGGAGTGGGTTATGTTGAGGCTGGTGGGGCATGGGGGGAGCGATGTGCTCTTGCAAAGGTTGAGGACCATTATACAGTTCATAACATAATGGCCTGCTGATCTGGTGCTGGGCAACACTGTGATACGAGTAATGCAGGCGCTCATGTGAGTCGTGGTTTGTCTCTTTTTTTTTCCAAGAATAGATTTAGCAATGGTGTTGGGTAATGATTCTCTCTCTTTTCTTTTAAATTAAAAAGAGAATCAAAGATTTGCATTTGTTTTGGGTCCCTATGTCACTTGTATGAAAAACCGCCAAAGGCAGCTAAGTAGTCTTGTGGCTGGCATAAAAACCACTAATCGCCTGTCTGAAGAGTCCTGGGTTTTCTTCTCTCTGCTCTCCAATCTCCTCCTCCTCATAGTAGTTGCTTTGCAGCGTGTCCGGGGAAGTTTAGAGAATGCCATGCTGCTCTTTTCCTGATCGCTGGAGGTTGACATAAAACAGCACCTTGACACCATCCAGCACCCACCCAAACGTGAAGTACAGCTATATCAGTTTGACCAAAAGGATGTCTTTAAAACTCAAAAGGTGTTTTCATCATTCTAAAATACAAGTGGTGTAAAAGTTGGTGGATTAACGCTGCTCTTACCAGTTCTTACTGTCTCCTTACGTTTGGTTTTGGTGGAAAGAAATGGAGCAGGAACTTAGACTTTCTAAACCAGAGGAAATAGTCTTGATACCAGTGACTGCTTGTAAAAATTTGTAGTTGCTTATAGACAGGTTTTTTTCTTCCTGGGAAAGTTCCTTGTCTGCAGTACCCACCCTTTAGCATGAAGCAATCGTACTGTAATGTGCATTTATTTTATGAACACGCAGTATCAGTGAGTCAAAACAAAATTGTATCACTGTAACAGTGACTGCAGGCAGGCTATTAGGGAGACACTGTCAGTTTTAATATATTTTTTTTAAAAAGATCAAATGCCCTAATATGAACACTGGAGATTTTAAAACCAGCGCATTTTAGAAAATTTATGGGTTGTTTTGTTTACATCTTGCATTTTCCCTTCAATAATGAGATGAGAGCATTTCTGTTACTCATAGGAGAGCTGAAGAGCATGGCGCTGAATCCAAAGTGCACCAAAACATTAGATTTTCTGTTAGTTGCAGAATTTACAAAATGTTACCACGGTTTTCAAATAGTTTGCAGTTTTGTTCTGAAGAGGTTTAAAAATCTGCTTGTCAGCCAGTTTAGATATGATCTTTTCAAGCAGGTTGCTTTTGCGATGAAAATTTAAAAGTCTGACCTTCAGAAACTTTCTAGTTAAATGCCCGGAATAGAGAGGTTTTTGACCTTCTAAGCTGGGTTTCCATCTCAGTAGGCTATGCTGCAAGTGCAGAGAGTATTCTGTTTCCCATTCTTGAAAGCTGTTCCTTTTAATGGATGCTTCTTGAAAAACTGGCAATAGAAAAAGAGGAAGGTATTTGTGTTTGTGTATGTTAAGGTGTGAGAAATCAGAATTCTGAAATACAGAAAGATGTGGAGCTAGATAACGAGCCAGTACAGTTCACAAGTAGTAGTATTTCCTTGCTTCTTGAATTTTAAGTCGATAACATGCTTTGAAGAGCTCCGGTCTCTTTCATTATGCATTCAACAAGTTTAAGGTCACTTCTTTTTATCTAACCACTTTTAAACCCGTGCATTTACTTCAGTTCTAAGCAGTTGATGCTTAACAAATCATGCGTGGGGAAAAATGGTAAAATACATCAGTTCTTACTTTAATATGTGAAAAAAAGATGAGAATCTGTTTTTTGAACAATGTTCTGTATGTATTTCAGTGGTAGTACTTAGTGTAAGATGAGTAGAGAGTGCTAAATTGTGCCTACCAAAAAAAACCAAAGCTAAACAGCAAGCCATCATTAAACCAGATTTTTTTAAAAATAGTTTTTTTAAATACTGCTATCACCATGTCCTTAGCACCGGCACCTTGGAATCTAATAAGTTGAAAATTATAAAGCACTTTCATGTACTGCCTCTCTTCCAGCTGGTAGATTTACAACCATGTCCTTACCCTAAAACATTTTACTTCTGTTGCTGTGCTGGAAACCTAAGTAGGAAGGGACTATAATGAAACTCGTTATAAAAGTCCTGTCAGAGTAAATGAATCGGAAGAAAACAATATTTTTTTTTTAATCTGGTCACTTAGGTTATAGTTCCTTGAACTGCTGTTTGTAGCAAGTAAATCACTTCAAACAGGTCTACAGTCTAAGCTTTATAAAGGCTTTTAATCTGGGAGCTGACTTTAGTTATTAAAGGATCACAATGTCTCTTTGAATAATTCTCGAAGCGTGCAGGCAGCTGTTCCCGCAGAAATCACATGCATTTCAAACGCCCCGCTGGCGGGGATGGTTGGGTTGGAATCCTCGGGATGTTGATACTGGCAGCATTATTAAAGCTGGTGCTCAACGGGGCAGTGCCACTCTGGGGGGCTGCGATGAGGGGCTTTTCTGCTCCCCCCTCCACAGCTGGCCAGATCCTCCTCCCGTGAAACCAGGACCTGCCATGGAAGGGGATTTTCTCCCATGGGTGCCAGAGGGGAAGGCAGTGTCGGGGAATTTACTCTCTCCCCCTTTTTCATTTCTCCAGGTGTTTTTTGTCCAGGTTTGTTTTGATTTGTTCGGTTGTCAGCTGTTCCTGGCCCAATGGTCTTTGTGCAGCAAGATGTCAAATTATGAAACCTTTTTCTAAAGCTGGCATTTCAATTTTGTAACCGGGTTTCCTAGCACACATCCAGTGCCAAAGCTTGTTCTTGCTGACTGTCAACTTTCTTCCAAATGAAACTTTCCAGAACTGAATTGATTTTCCAAGTTGATATCGATGCTTTGATGTTATATCTATTAATCTCAGTCTGGGATTACAGGGGAGCCCAAGAAAATCATGCGTGAGTCTCGGTGGTAGCAGCTGAGTGCCTAGCTCCCACTGACGTGCAGAAAGTCCCGGTTTTAACGTAGTGAATGTGCATTGTATAAATAGTTTCTGGGAATTGTAATTGAAAACTTAATTAATGCCAAATATCTCCCATTGCTACCTGGAATAAACTTCTGTTCCGGTTACTTGGAGTAAGTTTTCAAAATTAAGCAGATGAAACTGTAGAACTAGTGTGTATTTTTTAAAATAACACATAATGTGTTGTTGGACATGTATATATGGATTTACTTGCCCTAAAATACTCTTGTGTGTGCATTATCATTTGTGCGTGCTCTTACAAATCCACTGGCAAATTAAAAATCTATTTCTGTAAACAAGAGCTGTGTACTCAGTTGCTTTGTTCTTTCACTCTGCTAAATTTAATTCACAAGCACCTCACAGGTATTATTGTTTTTATTTTCTCCATTATTTGCAGATAGAGACCATTAAACAGTTAATACTCACATTTCTGCAGGCACGACACATGTTGGTGTAATCGTGGCACTGTACACTATTTGCATTTTCTAAAACAATTCCACTATTGCTCTGGACTACTCATCAAATATCTAGAGCATGACTAAAGGGTTTATTCTTAGTAAATGTTGCATACGGAAATATAAAAGACCATTCTGAGGACATTTTTTGAAGTTTACATTAATGCAATGCTTCATTATATTATAAAACATATGGGAGTTAATGTACAACGACATGGATCTTGTGTAAGGTTGCGCTGTTAGGGTAGGTGCAGGGGCTACCCCGTTTTTTTCACTGCTCCATCAAGGTAGTTTGCCTGCACATTCCCCATTGCAGGATCAGGCCCCCATGGGTTAGAGTTATTTAATGCCTTATAGCATCATTATAACGGGTTATGATTTAATGCATTATAATTTCAGCTGTAAAGTTGCTTGTTATGATGTTTTAAAATAGTAGTGATGTTCAGTTTTGAAGTCTGTTGAGTCATTTAGCTTCTAGTAACTATATTTGAGCTCCTAAGCCTGGACCTTTGCAGACGTGCAGTCGCTACAAACACGAATGCCTCTGTGACGTTCCGCTGGGGAGAACGGCAAATGAGGGAAGTGCTGGTGATACTTAATTACCTGGGAAATATGTAGACCCATACGAGTTTGAAGCATGGACCTGGCTGTTGCCTCACAACACCTTGTTCACAATCGAGAGGTGGCTGGAGGTGTGGAAAGGAACAGCAAATCCCTGTGGAGGCTACCAAGACTTCCATGAACAACAGGCTAATTCCTCCAGTCCTCCTGTATTCCTGGTGGTGGCTGGGTATCGTTATAGGTTGGCTTTAGTCCCTTACAAGTGAGTAGACTGGGGTGGTTTTTTTTTTATGTTCTTGCATAAATTTTCAGTGTTGTAAATAATTTTTGGAACTAAAGGGACTGGTTCTTTTATTTAAATGCTTTTTCTTCCCATGTCTATCTTTTTTTTTTTACACTGTTTAGCTTAAGTCCTGTCACTGGAATCTGCAGGTGGCAAATGGCAACTGGAGAGTTTTCTCAGCTAGTGCCATGAAATGAAGGTAGTTTTAAATCTAAGACATTTAAAAGTAGTAGGAACAGTGCAGTTTAATTTGGCAACAGTAGCAGAAGAAACACTTCCTACCTGGGTTGTTAAAATGGAACTTGGAAATTAGCATTTGCGTTGGCTTAAAGACTTGCCAGGCTGACTTGTCACAGGAAGAAAAAACAAACTGAACCCTTTGCTGCTGTGATTCACCTGACTCTCGTGCCCTTATTCCCCTCACAGGTGGTCATCCTGCCGCTCCTCTGCACCCCGGAGGTGGGCACTGGGAGAGGTGGGGAGCGGGTGCTTCTCTGGCTCTCCCCTCCCCACCTCACGCATGCTCTCCCGCTGGAGCCGCCTCACCTATTCGGGTGTTTCTTTGTCTCCTCTCCACCACCTCTTCTGCTCTCCCAAGTTTTTCACCTCTCTTGTCCTCTTTGCACAGCGCAAGCATTATCTAATCTCTGGAGAAGCTGTCGAGTCTGTTATTTGCTTTTATAATTACCTCGCTAGTTCCCTTTCTGCCAGGTTTTACAGATGAGCTGTGTGCTGCCATTCCTTGAGTTCGGCAGGTTAGTCATGTAAAAAAACATGCTGAGGACACCTTTTTCCCCATATTTATGGCCTCTATTCTCCTGACACTTCCTCTGATTTTTTAATGTAATATCAATGACTATCTGGTTCAGAAAGACATGACTCTAACAGTATTCACTGTCTCCAAATTTAAGGTTTGGCCTTTTTTCTTTTAAGCAGTACGTGTCTTTGCTTTTTGTCATTTCTTGTTTCTTATTGCATTTCCACATCTGTTCGCTTAAAATATAATCTCAGAGCTCAGTCTGCAGCTCCCAGCTCTGCTGGCCTGTGTTGCTCCTGAATTAATTTTTCTTTTTAAAATCTTCTAAAGACCTAATTGAAAACTTACTGGCCTTTTCACATAATTCAGTCTACCTGAGCAAGCGGTTCTTCTCAGGAAGGGTGGGACGTAAAAAGTGGGGAGAGGGAGCCCGCGGGTGCTGGGTTCAGAGACCAGAGCAGCTTTCAGCTCTGGGAAGTGGTGTGTTGAAGAGTTGGGCGAGAATTAGAAGCTGTTAATGTTAAAGACAGACCTGTGCACAGCAATCTCTGAACTGGCTGTGCTGTTTTCCTTCCATATCGCTGTGCCTAGCTCATTCAGGGTTTATCTCAATTTAAACAAGGCTTTTTATATGGATGGATAAAAACCAAATACTTAATTTTCCATCCATTTTTAAGATTAAAATATATGTGGTTGTGTATGTATAAACATACACGTATTTTAGTTTCTCCTTGACTGTATAAAAGGACACAGTCAGCTGGAGAAAGGAGATTTTTATGTGTTTGGGTAGAAAAGCAGAGACTCTGAAGGTGTTGTGAGAAACCAAATATGAAATATAGGTGAGAGCAGATACAGCAGAAGTGAGGCATGGTGGGGAAGTGCCCGCAGGAGAAACTACTGGCGTGCGGCTCTTCGAGGAAACCCATCTGTGCCGTCGTTAGCAGAAGCCTGAAGTGGGTGCGATGGGGGCAGGATCCAGGCAGAGACCGAGCCTCGTGCGGCTGCGCTGGCCGCTGCCACAATCCACCAGCGCCTTCCACCATGGGCCGTTGAGGTGGCTGATGTGCTACACAAAAAGACAGGAGGGATGGTGGTCTGCGTTTGGTTTGCAGTTTGTCAACCAACTGTGCATCAGCTCAGTATCATTTGTGGCGTTATCAGTGTGGTTTTTCTGTCTGCACCGAGCAGGCTTCCCAGTAACTCTTAGAACCGCCTTCGATGCTATTTCAGAATGCAGAGCCCTGTCTGCACCACCCATCGTGAATCTCCTTCAATTCACCCTCCCCTCAACCAGTGTATACTAGAGGAGAGTAGCAGTACAATAGCTAAAGACGGGGAAAAAATAGATTTACCCTAAAGCAGTGGTGTAGGATGACATTTTAGTCACCCCTGTACGCGGTCACTTAACAGCAGCCGGTGTTTTTGAGGTCAGACAGCTGACAGACGATCTGCACCTGAGATGCTTTTCATAGCTCCGTTACTGTGTTACAAGAATATTTTATTTTGCTAACCATGCCTCAAATGTTTAGAATTGCCGAGAAGAAGCTAAAATGCTATATGTAGATAAAATACGAAGTTCTGTTTTGCTTAAGAGACTACTTCGTATTGTTCCTCTGTCTGCATTTCTTAGTTTGATGTTAGAAAGACAGGCCATGTAGAAATTGCTGTACTGGAAATAAAGTAAGAAATTAGTGTAGTTATTTTTAAAAAGTTGACAGTGTGTTTTTATTTGAGATATCTCTTCAAGTATTTAAACCTTTCTAGTTCTTTCTACAGAATTATGCTGTAATTATGCTTGAAAATTGAGAACGTCGAAGCCATCGTCTTTCACGGAGTAAGAGCATCACAGGCCTTTAAGTTACTCCCTCTGGTTCCCCTCTTCTTCTCTAGTATCATCCAGATGAGGGATTAAAAATGCCTTTGGAACAGATGTTTTATGTTTTTAATGGCAGTGTTATCTTTAGAAGAGAAAAGATAAGAAGGAATAAAAACAGTAAGCTTTGAAATGCCGTGTTTCATGCTAGCAGATTTTGTGGTGGCATTTTTTAAAATTAGAAACTTATTCTGAAATCTCAGGTAATATTGGAATTCTCTTTTCTGGAAATAAAGTTGTTTTGAATGAAAATAGAGAAGCAGGATATTGTCGTCTAGTCTTTCAGGAATATGAATTTATGTGTTTGATGGTACATGCTGTCTAAAGACCTGATGTGCATGTCATGGGCTTGGGGTTTTTCTCTTGTTTTTTTTTTTTTCTTTTTTTAATGAACAATCTCTTGTTCTGCACATGTGCTTACTGGTAAACAACTGGAGCTTTCTAAGTGTGTTTTTACTACCAAAATACATGTATTATGTAAAAACATATTTAGGCAGTATAGCCAAATTGCTGGTTTGTCTCATTAGCACAGGCTGAAAAGATGTTAGTTGCAGTTTTATCTCCAGTGTTTTTTTTCCCTCAGCTTTCTGTTGTTTCAGAAACAACCCTTTGACAATTACTTTTATACTCAGGACTTCTGAATTCCCCCAAGTCCAGATGTTACTGATATTCAGACTTCATGCCAGATCTCCTGTGGGTCAAAATTAAGCTTGCCCTTATATTAGTTCTAAAAAATAAGATCAGTTTGTTGCTAGTCCTGATAATGTTTGTCTCCTTGAAAAGTTTTTATCCTCATCTTAAGACGTCTTCCCAGGGGCGTGTAAGGACTGTTAGAATCTCACTGAGAAGGAATTTTGAGCTTGACTTCATCTCTGCAGCTGCCTGTTTTCTCAAGGAGGTCTTGTGGCATGGTGCAGGGCCTGCCTCTTGGAAGGAACTAGGGGGAGCATCTGAACTTACCTTTGAGGGGTTTTTCAGTCTCCTCTTGAGCCACTGCTTGTACAGATACAGTTGAGCTCTCAGCCCTGCCAAATCCACTGAAGGCTACAGCCGTAGAAAGGAGACGCCCCCGTGAAGTCACAGCTGGATTTTCATCGAATATGCATGTGTTGGAGGGATGAAAGACTAGGGAGAAGTGAAGAGGAGCAAGGGAAGGAGCAGTTTAGGAACTCCCATCTAAAATTAAAGCATGTCCCCCAGAAAGGCCTTAAGGCCACGTTTAAATGCCACACTTAAGGGACTCATAGCTGGTATTTCATTTCTATTCCTTGGAACAGCTTGTGAAGAAATAATCCTATGTGAATGACACAGTAAAAATTAGTTAGTCCTGCTAATCTTAATCTACCTCTTTAATGGCTTCAAGCCCTCCACTTGGGTTGTTTCAGAGATAAAACAGTTACAAAAATCTGGTTTCTATGTTACCTTCAGCTCAGAGTTCTTGCAGCAGAGCTCTTGCCTGGTCAGTGCAACACATTGTGGGTTTAAGTATTTTGACCCTTAAAGGAAGCAGTTACAAGTCAGATCAAAACTTAGGCCTGTGCTAGCTATGGTGTATTATTCCATGCCAGCTAATGCAATTGCGCTCACATACTGCAGTCTGAACCTGAAATCAGTGAATGTGCCTTCACGAAGAAACACATCCTCACTAAATCCTCTTGCTTTTTTCCATGCATTAAGTGTTTTTATCAGTCTCTCCTTGTTTTCCCAGTCCTTGCAGTCAGGGCTTAGGTGAATACTGTAAAGGGTAAGTGTTCTCTCCTTGATACAGCACCATCTGATTTGATCAGCCGTGCACAGCTTTTATAACCGCCTTTTTGTTTTGCTGTGAAAAACAGTGTCTTGCTATGAAATTGTTTTCTCTCAGTAACGGCACTTACGTCAAAATAACTTGTCTTAAAGCCAGGGAGTGCATGAGTACTGCTGGGACCTTTCTGTGATGCTGCAGGCAGTATCATTTCAAATGGAAGCTGTTTTCTAAATCCTCTGGGAAGGGTTGTCTCAACCAAGAAATGCTGGGCTTTGTGGTTGGTTTTGCTCCTTTCGAAGCAAAACTGACTCCAGTGTTTGTGTTTATGTTTGTGTTCGCTGTGTGAAGCTGAGATTCCCTGCTGGTGTTTGAAGAGGGCTGCGTGCTCTTCTGCTTGTCCTCAACCTTGTTTAGGTATCCACGTGCTCTTGAGAAAGCTGGGGAAAGTCTGACGTGAGCTGTTTTAGACCTGTGAACTGAGGTTAGTTACAAGTGAAGTTTGGTTGTTTTTTTTATTTTGTGGCAGTGACGTCTGTTTTAAAAATGAGTGACCCTTGTTGAGAGGAGGAGAATGGCTGCGATCTGATACAGTAAATGGGAGTTCCCCATCTCCTCTTCAGGGGAGCACAGCTTCCCTTTCTCATCTTCTTACAGCTCCTGTTCTCATCATTTCTGTGGAGCATCATTAAGGGTTCAGTGTGGGGGCAACATCGTTTCATCTTATTTCCGAGTGAGCTAGCTAATGCTTTTGCTCTGGTAGCGCTCGTATAAGAGATACCTGGTGGGGCCTTAACTCGACACTTCCTGGTTTTCCATTGTTTTGTGACTTAAACTCTCATGCTCAGGAAGAACATGGAATGCACTGACTATTGTTGAAAACCTGTGGTCTTAAGTCAGAGTTCTCAAGGAGTGGTTTTGATTTTCTTGAGGGTTTTTTTTTCCTCTTTCTTTCAGTAGTACATGATCTTGTATACATGTCAGCAGTGCGACAGTTACATGAAGCTGAGAAGTATTCATGTTTGAGGTGCAGAAGACTTAATGATATGTAAAGGTCTATACAAAAACTCTAGAACAAAACTGAAGGGCTGGATCAGAGCGGAATGTGTATTCCTTTCTTTCTTGGTATACAGTTGCCTTATTAATGTGTTGCTTCACCTGTGCCTTTTGAGGAAGGCTGCCAGTGCAGAATTAAGCACTAGATACATGCATTGCTGCCCGGGAGGGCGTCTCTCCTTGGGAGCCCCCAGGATTGGCAGTGTCTTGGTGCTACCACTGTGTAATAACTTAATTATCAACTCCAACACAATCAGGAACAGGTACATTTTCACATTTTCAGGGTGTCCCCTGCTTCCCACTCCCCTGAGACAATCGGCTTCCCATCATTGATACGTGTGGTCCCTGTCTGTGCTACCCTGTCTTTGAGCAGCGTATTGGTGGACTTCATCCAAGTCATCATTTCTGCTTCTAGGATGCTGAAGGTGTACGACAGCAGCCCCTTCTAGTGGTCCCCTCTGTGGATCTTCACCTTTTCTCCCTACCTGTTGGTTGCCCTGGCTCTTCCTCTCTTCTCATGTGGAGGTGTGGAGACGAGGCGCAGTCCTGTTCCCCCAGTTCTTTCAGGCCTTGGCACAGCAGGAGGTGGAGCAGGGAGCGGTTCCTGGCGGTGGCTGCGGCTCCCGGGCAGCTCTGCCCACCTTCCTCTGCGGCCGGCAGGGAAGGAAGCCAGCCAGACACCTTACTTCCTCGTTGGTCTTGTTGCACGACTTATGGGGCTGCAGATTGAGTGCCCCCAAGGTACTGCTATGAAATTATTAGTTACTTAATTTGGAGGAAGCCCTCAGAGCCCCCCAGTGTCTGTGGACTTGCCTGTTGTCTTTGGAGGGGAGGAGTGCGTGTATTTCAGAGGATTAGAACTGACCCAAACATGTTATTGTCTTCCCCCAAGACACTACTGATCCGTTTGTCTTGTGTCTGAAACCACGTACAGAATGCCAATGTAAGTATGTCAGGTTACTTTTTTGAGGTGATTAACCTATAATTTGTATGGGGAGAGTAGGGAATTTCCCTGGATTGTATTACTTACGAATCTTTGGCTATAGTTAAGATCTAGTTAGCGCTTTCCTGATTGAGAGGCTGCCAGGGAAAACTGAGTATATAGGCTAAGTCTTGAGTGCCTCTTTTTCTTTTTTTTTCCTTTTTTTTTAATTTTTTTTAAGGTGGGGCTGTTTTTGGGGGGATTTTTGGTAGGAAAACATCCACGTTGGACCAGGGCAAGTTAGTTGTGGCCCTTTAGCTTGTGCAGGCACATTCTGAGGTTGCCTGTTTCAGGTTGTCTGGTCTAGCTTAGCCTTGGAAACGAAAACTGTGATTAATCTCCATGAAGTGAGATAAAAGGCATTATCCTGCCTTGCATTAGAGGGAGGTGGAAGTCAGCTTTTTTGACAGCGCATTTCCTAGTCTTGACACTCTTGTATACTGACTTATGCTTTTCCTTAGGTCTCCTGCTCCGTTTTAAGTACTTCACAGCTCTTTCTCATGCCTCAGACGATGTTTCACATTCTAGTTAGTTTTCCAGTTCTGAGGCACCTCAAAGAGTTGTTCCAGCCCTTCTCCAGTGTCTTTTTATTGCTACAGGTTTTAACAGTGTATTAATTCAGTTCCCTGCCAGACTGCTTAGTTCTCTTATCCTGGTGTCTTTGCTTATTAAGTCTTTTGCTCTAGTGTGTCCGTGTTCCTCCTCTGTTCACAGTCACCCAGTACTCATTAGTAGGGTTAGTAACATAACTGTATGTTACTCATTCTGTGGATGAATAACTGCAGAATTACACACAGTGATTGTTTTCACTGCATCGTTGGCAGAAATCTGGCTTGGCTTGAAATGTCTTCCCCACCACAAAGGCTAAACACTTAGTTTTTAATTGAATAGAGACACCAATTTTGCAGGAGTAGGAATTGCCATCTTAACTACACAGGAGAACTTAGAGGAAATCACTGGAAGTGTGGAATTTGTAGCACTGCGGTACAGAGTTACTCTGCTTTTTCCCAGTTCTTCCTTCTGTACAGCTTTCAAAAGGGAAAAACCCACTAATTCTAACTCTTCTGCCAGGTTCAGCAACAGGTTCACCCAAACCTTTCAGCAAAAGAAGATTCCCTCTATTACATTGAAGAGTTGATACTTCAGCTGCTAAACAAACTATGCATTGCTCAGCCACGGACCGTCCAAGACGTAGAGGTAAGACTAGATCCTGGAAAACCAAGTGCTTGCTTGCAGAATCACTAAGGAGCAAAGATACTTTGAGCGGTGCAGGTTGATGTTAAACCAAGGTGAATCCAAAGAGCAGAGCTTGTTAATGCTGGTTTTCTAAAAGATTATACAGCATTCAGATTTCACAAAGCAAGCTTAATTGGAAACTAATTTTTCTATTCGGGGCCTCAGAATAGAAATGTTGGGAATTTTTTCTTGTAGCCTTATCTTTATAAATACAGAATATTTTGAAGGATTTTCTGCTGCTCAAATGCACCTTGGACTTAAGAATGTAAGGATGTTGCAAGTTTCCCTACTCTTTGACATAAATATACAGAAGAAAAGTAAATATTGGAATGAAAGGTTACTCTTGTGAGGCCTGGATTGTGCAGCTGAGGGGGTAGGGTTGTATGTTCCTGGAACTTTATTGAACTCACTGAGGCTCTTGTATTATTGCAGCTGTCTGCTTTTGTGTCATCAGTTACAAAATGAGGGCTTTAATGGAGTGCGCTTCAGTATACAGTCTAGAGGGAGAAAGTGCTTTCATGTAGCTGTGGCCCATTACAGCTTTGGCGAGTATTGCTTTTACATCAATCTGTCTCTAGGATTTTCAGCCTAAAACAAAATGAAGTCCTCATCTAATATTCTATATATGTGTCATGGAAATAAAGACTATATATGTATTTACAAAATAATTGCCTGAAGGATTTTATTCTTATTAGATGCAGCAATCACCCTTTATTCAACGCTGAGTTAATTCATTAGTTATTAATTTTGGTTTATGATTAATGTATTTTATAATACTGATGCATAAAGATTATAGTATGACTAAATAAAAGCAACACTTAATAGTCACTTAATAGCTCTCAGAATTGTTACTACTTTGAGTCTGGATTTGAACTTTAGATGTGGAGCTGAGAAATACCATATTCTTTCTCCAGTTCCCAGCTGATCAAACCCTCCAGCATGCAGGACGGTTTGAGATAGCACTGATTATTCTACACACCAACTCCAGGGTTTTCTGCTTCTGAGTCATGAGATGATAAAATTACCCTGTGTATGTATGAATTGATAATTTTCATTGGCTACATGTATGCTCTACAAATTGCTGGGTGCAACACTGCACACAGTACAGCCAGCCCTCTGAGGTAACTGACAACTCTCCGAATTGTGGTTACGAATATCACAGCAGACACTAAAATCCCATGTGTTGTATTTTATATATACCTGGCATTTTAAAGCTGTGAATAATAAAGCATCGTTACGCTTGGCAATATAAGTTATTTAATTTTAAAAACACAGAGCTAGGTCTAAATAGTGGTAATGGATTCCCCAAAACGTTATTGTTCTGTAGGTCAATAAATTGAGACTCTTCTGGAGCAGGGAAAGAAGAATTCAGTTTTATGTCACGGGTTGTTGGTGAGATTGCGCTGCCAGCAGGCATATGAGATCCACGAATGAAGGCTTTTGGCTCTGTTCCTCAGCTGTTTTTAGCTGTTAAGAGAAACCATGAGAGCTGTGATCTCTAAAGTTTATCATACAGATACGTACATAACAGCCTGGAGTTAATGGAGCTATTTATTGGATAATATACTATTATATATATTAAAGGGGTGCATAATATTATACTTAAGTATTTGCAAGATCAAGGTCTAAGATCTCAAATTATAAAGGTTTTAGAAATATAACAGGCCCTTCAAATTATTCCCAACAGAACACTGGGAACCAGCAAAGTCCAAGCGCAGGAGGCGTGTGTTACTTGTGAAGTGTGCCGTTAAGTTGAAGGACAGCTGAATGCCATGTTACATCCATTTTGCACGCGATCTCCTGGTAGAATCTCAAGGAAAGTTCGTTTTGGTGAACGAGGCCAGAGCTTTAGGCTGCTGTCCAAGAGGGAAGGTCACTGTGTGTGTACCTGGCACAGGCAGCTGACGCAGAAAGCCGAGCGTGCAAACATTTGAAAGCTGCGTCTAAGACAACCTCAGGCCTCCCGTTCAATTTCAGAATATGCGCAAAAATCTTTTTATCAAAGGGACATGTAGATTTCACCATTTTTCTTCAGCTCATCTAGAAAACCTCTCCTTTAAGGGTTATCACCCATCCAGGCCCCGTTGTGGCCCAGGTCCAAAGCAGAGGTCGGGTATGGCACCGCACCGCATGCTGTGCCAGCCTGGCAGTGCCAGGTGGAGTGAGGGCATGGTAGTGGCTTGCACGGCAGGAGGTGATCGCTGCTACTCCCCCCTGAGAACAGAACAGAGCCGTGGCAGTCACAAGTGTCCTGGAAGACAGCGCATGTGCCTTTTGCATTCATTATGGAACAGCTATCTGACCTAGAAAAAACAAACAACCAAACAAAAATAATCTGTGTTTTCCAAAGTCACTTAAGAAGCAGTCATCAGAGTTCAGATTAGGTTCATTCTACCAGCGCTGAATTCCCCAGCTCACGGGGGCTGCAGAGGGAAGCCCAGAGAATTTGATGGAAAGCAGGAGTGGGGTCTTGCGCACACATAGCTGGGGGCTGCTGAAGGGTGGCACTGCTGCCCAAAGCAGTTTGTTCTGTTGGGGGGCCCATCTCGCCTGTTCCTACAGCAGCTGTTGAAATGTGAATCTATATAAAAGTGACCTGAGGTTGCATACAGTTTGCCGTGGTAGCGGGGCTGTAAACTGCAGCCACTGTGACTGTGCAGCAGGATGGTGCTCCTCTGTGGGCTGCTGGAGTCCAGTGTTATAGCCAGCCCTTTTCATGAATCACAGCGCTCCTCCTAGCTAGAGGATCCTGAACTTGATTTTTAATTTCTGCCATAAACTTGATCTGATACAGGACAAGTTACACTCTGAACTTCTATGAAATAGGAACAATACTGACTTGGGTTTGTTTTTTTCATTGAGACTGTAAACTGTTCAGTGCTTCCTGATGTTGTTTGTATTGGGCTTCTTGTCTCAGCTGAGGTTTCTTGCTGCCCTTATGAAGAAAAGATCAGGAGCAGGAGGTTTGAATGAGTTCTTCGTGCTTAGGGAGGGGAGGTTGTTTGGGATTATTGAAAAGAGCGAAGCTGAGTTGGGGAAGGAGGAGAGAACAGTTAGGAAAATGTGGTGCAAACACTGAGGAGGAGGATAATTGTCTATACTGCAGGGGAAGTAATTTGCTGTTTGTTTTCTTTTTTTTTTTAAACTTCTCTCTGATTACTGCGGTTAATCTAAGTGCACTCTGTGTTTGGACAGGAGCGCGTTCAAAAGACATTTCCTCATCCAATAGACAAGTGGGCGATTGCTGATGCGCAGTCTGCTATAGAGAAACGAAAAAGAAGAAACCCTCTCCTGCTACCTGTGGACAAAATACATCCTTTATTAAAGGTACTTAAACCAACAGCCTAATGACTGCTGCTTCTGCCCACCACCCACCCCCAGCTGTATTATTGCCCTCCAGCATAACCTTTAAAGCATTTCTTTAATTTGTGTGAAATTAGGTAAGTTTCTCATATTGGCTGAAAGAGTAAAGTCACCATAGAACAGGATGAATATATTGTAGTACGTAATAAATGTAGATACCTAAATTCATCAAGTTCTAGACATTAGTGTGTTAATGTTACTCTAGTTTGAAATATAACTAGTTTTTAGCATAAATAAAACCCAAACAAACTCAAATACCTTACCTACTTCAGTAGAACTGTTTTGATGCCTTTATTTGTTTCAAAATGCTGCAGAAGCCAAAATAGAAGAGGAGAGAACAAGTAGATCCTGTTCCTTGTATACTGTCAACTGAGATGAGTGTCAGTGTCCTTTCAGTTACTGTTGAATGTCACTGATGCCTTGGTTTTAAAAGCAATAGATCTGCAACACTGTAACAGAAGACCAAATGCAGACTTTATTGTTGGTGGGTTTGGAGGAGGAGAGTGGCCATCTCAGTTCTTAGATGCCACGTTACTTATAACAGCTATAGAGCTCCTTGCTTACACGCAGCTGTTAGTGTCGCACAGGAAGCATGTCTTCATACCGTGCCCCTGTAGAGGGATTTTTTAAATGATAAATTAAACAAAATAATGTAAAAGTCTGATTTTTAGATCAGATAAATTAAAATAATTAAAAAATCTGATTTTTAGATCAGTGTTTAATCACTTTTAGATCAGTGCTTAATCTGTAGATTCAGGCTGATCCAAACACTGCTCTTTTTTGGTATTTCATTTTTCTATCAATTTTGCTTTATGTTCATAGCTTAAAAAATGCTTTTCTCCAGTGGTGGCATTGTTGCACCAGAGTTTCCAGCTGCACTGAGGAAACATTATTCAAGCATAAGCAGAAATTACAGCACTTTTTCAGATGTAGTCACTGTGTTCTTATAAATAATGTGTCAGTTTGTGACAGTTTGAGAGGGGAAGAGATGTTAGAAGAGAAAGCAGCATTAGATAAGATCTTGCTAGACCACACTAGTTTTCTTTCATGAAGTCTGGTTTAGAAGTGTGTGGACATAGGCACAGAATCTGATTTTTAGAAGATGCATCAAAATACGATAAGAACGAGACTACATTATTCAAATGCATGAACTTACCTATATGTATTCTTGACGGCCCTGTCACCGTGCAGTGCGTGCTCTGCAGACCATGGAGCATGTGTTACAGGAAGAACATGCAGTGTCCATCCTGGGTTTTCCTCTGTTCAGACTTTAATAATTAAAGTTTAATTATTTTATGTAACGCAAGGGTGCAGATAGCTTAGTTCAGCCAAATGTAAAGGATGGACTAAAATGAATCACAGTACATAACAGGTTGAGCATATAGTCTGTGGTTTCACAAAAGACAACTTTGCCCATCAAGAACAATTCAAAATGGAGCATGCTCTTTTCTCCAGAGTCCAGATTAGGCCAGAGTCCTGCAATAAGCATAGATAGAGACTAAAACTGAAGTACGGGAGTGGCTCCAGTGAAGTCCCTTCCTTGAAGGAACCCTATTTTTAGGACTGTCATTTTTAGAGGAAGGATTATTGAAAGTTCTGTAGCTTTTCGTCTATTCATATATGGCAAAATAGCACAAGGAAGTATTTGCAAACATTTCCTTTGCAGCAACTGATCAAATTGCTATCTGTTGTCCTTTGCCCTGCCTGTTACATTGGTGTAAATATCAACACAGACAAGATCAATTTCATTAGAAAACTGAATGTGTTAGTTGTCATTCCAAACTAATTTCTGGAATAAATAGTGCTTTTCCCCCCCCCCCCCTCTTGTTTTCAATTTGCAGGAAGTCCTAGGTTATAAGGTAGATTACCATGTCTCTCTGTATATTGTGGCTGTCTTAGAGTACATCTCAGCTGACATTTTAAAGCTGGCTGGAAACTATGTTTTCAATATACGACACTTTGAGATCTCCCAGCAGGACATTAAAGTATCAATGTGTGCTGATAAGGTAAGGAGTTGGGATGAAAATAATCTTTTGGACAGATACAAAGGTGGGATTTTTTGTTTTTTCTTCTTAGAAGATATATCCAAACTAGGATAGGAGGGAGAGACCGGTCTTATTCAAATGCAGAAGCTTCTCTCCTTATTCATGCCAGACCTGTCACAGTAAAGACTTAAGTTTAAGTTAAGCCTGTTAAGTTTTGGAACAGTAGTAGTTCTTACAAAACAATGTAAGGACAGAAAATTATGTCTTTATTTCTCAGCTGTGTTGCTGTCCTCCTGTTGCTTTGTCATGACAGCTTTTTCCTTCTTTGTAATACAGAAAAGACATTTCATTTTCATCCTCATAAAAATGAGAAACATTTTTGTTTAATTTTATCTTTAGCAAGAGGGGTTTGTCAAAGGCTTATGCAAGATGCCTTGTTTTCAAACTTGGTTCTGCATGAATTGTAACTTGTTTTCTAGGTCGTACTAACTTATAAAGGGGAAAATGGCTTTGGCAACTGATCCAGCCTTCTGCTGCCAAAGTTTAAATATTACTCCCTTGTGAAAGTGATCACAGAAAGTATTGTATTAAAAACTCAAAGGATTTCTCTGAACACATTGAAATAGCTGAGCTTGAGCCAAGTGTAAAAATCAGGCTTGTGTGTAATTTTTTTTTTAATTTCTTTGCTAGGTTTTGATGGATATGTTTGATCAGGATGACATTGGTTTGGTTTCTCTGTGTGAAGATGAGCCCTCTTCTTCTGGGGAACTCAACTACTATGACCTAGTGAGAAACGAAATTGCAGAAGAGAGGCAATATCTGCGGGAGTTGAATCTGATAATAAAAGTATTTCGGGAAGCTTTCCTATCAAACAGAAAATTGTTCACACCTAATGTAAGTCCTTTAATAGGTTATTGATGTGTAATGCTAGTTGCTCCATTAGCAGCCATAATGTATCAATATTACATTCACTGTGTTGGAGGTGAAATTAAATTTGATTTATTGTATGTCAGTGCATAATGAGTGTCGACTGTATATGAAATATAAAATGGAGGAATTGCTGTTAATAGTATGAAGAGTGCTGCTCTCAGAGTGAACATTAATGGACACGATTGCCTATCGGATGCCAGCAGTAGCTGGAGTCACTTGGTCATGTACGTAATAGTTACACTTTTGCTCAACACAAAAATGCGTACACTGAATGCAGACGAATGCCTGAATTGACGTTTGAAGTCTACGCCAGGGAACCCCTGTCTGCAGAAACTACAAGTGAAACAGCCCTTGGCTTTGGATTCTGAAGTGTGTGGCTGACTGTGAAGGGAACCTCAATGTGATAAGCAATTGGAATATTTGATTGAAATTTCATGTGTGGCAAATACTGTTTTCAGGATGCTGGCGTCTAAAAAGGAAGCACAACTCTTGTAGAAGAGTAGCAATGAGAGATTAGTGAATCCTTCCTGTGGGAGGAAGAAGGGGACTAGGCCAGCAGATCCTGACCTGGGATTCATAGGTGATACCAGCAAGATAAGAAGAGAGGCAGCAAGAGACACTCCCATTATGGCTGGGTGTGGAGGTTCCTCAGTAACTGACAGGATATCGGAGAATTGTGCAGATGTGGGGACAGAATTCAAGCAAAGATGATGGGAGGAGAAGGGAGCGATGTTTTGGAGCTGAGGAATATTCATCTGTTACATGGGAACGGGTATGAGAAGTTTTGAGATTGCTTGTTCCCACGAAGAGATTGCCATGGTCTGGGCGCTGGCAGGAGGTCAAGCAAGCTCTGCAGTGTTAGGTTGGGGCAGAGAAGGCTTCCGAGAAGTGTGTTTCAGAGGGGTCAGAAGAAGAATGCAGGTCATTGGAAGGGGCTGCCTACTTGGGTGTGTTTGTGGTGTGTGGATTTGAAAAATATAAAAGTATAATTTGGAAAGGGAAGCTGCCGATTCCTCCTCTGTACCTTGGTGTAGTGTTCTGCTGAAGTAGCCAAGTTGCTGCTTTAGTTTTACCTGTGGTTTAGAGGATCTGACCTTGGAGCTGCTTTAAATTGCCTCTTTCCTGTTGTGATCTGAGAGACAAGAATCAGCAGAGGGGAAAATAACAGCTGTGCATTGTGGCTGAAAGGGCCAGGAGTTTCTGTCCAAAGCACTGAACAGCCTGTACTGGGACTGCTGCTGCTCCGGCCTGGAAGGATGGTGTGCTGGGGTGAGAATTGTGCAAGGCTGGATGTGCCCAGACAAGCCTGCAGGGCTGGGAAGACCACATAATTTAACTTTCTTCCTAGCTTTTTGTTGGCTCCTCTCCACTTACCTCTTGGTTCAGACTTCACAAAAAATGCTCCGATATTTACATGAGCAAAATAAATTGTTTTAAACTCTACTAAGATGCATTTTATTTGCAGGATATCGATGTGATATTTAGCAACATTTCAGATATTCATGAGTTGACGGTGAAGCTTTTAGGATTAATTGAAGATACTGTTGAAATGACTGATGAAAGCAGTCCTCATCCGCTGGCTGGCAGCTGCTTTGAGGATCTTGCAGAGGTACAGCGTTTTGTTGTTCTTTGGGGTTTTTTTCTTAAATCACTGATTGTTTTAGTTTCTTAGTAAACTTTTGGTCATTACTCTGATATCTCCGATAAATTTGCAGCTGTAAAAAGTCCTTTTAATAAGTTCTGAACACAGATCTTCCCTACCTGTTCTTTAGTAGATAAGGTAAAGTGTGTTTTCTGTGGCAGAAATGGTATCAGGCAGGTAAGCGCAAAACTAAAATCTTATTTCAGAGTGGGAATAAATTGCTATGATCCTACGGGGATGTGGATTTGAAAAGTAATTACGTGGGATTGCTTATTGAAGGAAGGTGGTGCTTCGATTTTTGTAGGCGTTGGTGTCAGGCCCAGGCTACCCAAAAATCACAGCCATTGGACATAGATCCGCAAGATGAGTGACTTGTGTTACTCTGGACAGTGAGTTAACTCAGACAAAATGTATTCTTAATTCAGGCAAATGCATTTTGTATGTCTGGAATGGGAAATGTCTCTGCAAAGCAGTAACTCTGGGAAGGAATGAAGTATCAAAACAGATGTGCAACTGAACAGAAGCTTACTGTTCAGTATCGCAGCAACAAGTGCTATTGATACCCATTCACCTATAAAATAGATATTGAAGGGTAGGAAGACACTGCATGTGGATTTGGTGTGGCTCATACTGGAACGTTATTAAGTTATTTTGTCAGGTTTTTTATGGGCATCGAAATACTGGAAGGACTACAGAGGAGAGTCACAAAAATAAAGTTTTTGAGAAAGTGCTTTACAGTGAGATAGCGCTCAGCTTAGTCAAAATAGGATAGGTATACAGGTACCTTCGTGACCTGAAAATAGAGTACAAAACAACTCTGGAATTCAGCAGAGAGGTGCACAGCAAAAAAGCAGTATCTGAAAGGCAAGAGGACAGTTTGGCTTAGAAATACACCACACCTTTTTAACTGTGACGGGAGCTGACTCTTGGAACAAATTACCAAGGTAGGTGTGGAGTTTCTCCTGTCTTTGGCCGTGTTTAAATTGAATCTGCTTTTTCTGAAAAGGTGCATTGAGCCCAATTTTCTGAACCAAAACGTAATAATGTAAACCATGTGGACTGTATCACAGAGGAAGTCAAATGAGATGCTCTGGCCTGAGGGTGAGAGAAAGTATCTCAGATGAACCACATGGTGCATGTGAAGCTTATGCTTTTTCATCTTAAAATTATGTTTTATCAAGAAAATGACAACCCATAATATTTCCATTTCACTTTTATGCTCATTTTTTTAAAATCTTGGGACTGCCTGAACACACCAGTAGCGTCAGGAGAGCAGTTATATTTCTGTGGCCATGAAGAATATGGGTCCTTCAGCGCATGTGCCGCTCACTCAGGAATATACCATAAAGATAAATTTTTGCTGGCGTTACTTCAGTAAGCCCCCCGTGACCTATCAGTAGGAAAGTCCAGCTGACTAGGTCTCAGCTCTTAAGATGGCAAAGTGTAATTGCTTATATAATGATAAGGAGAAGCCATCTGAACAATGAATTATAGTGGCTATTACCTTAAGATTGAAAAAAAGACTTAATTTCAAATAGTAGAGCACTATCCTAGAAAACATACATATCTCAGTTTATTGCAAAAGTTACTCGTAGGCGTTCTGTCCTTTAAGGGAAACAAATCCTTTCGATGAGTAAAAATATCACTTGATTTTCATTACCTGAAAAACTTAAATAGGAGATGAGGAAAAACAGATTATTCTTCAAACCTCCTTTTTACACAGGCAGTATATTTGAATTTAACAATTCAGTTAATATGGAGCAAGACCTACTTAATAACTAGGTTGTTCATTTGATCATCTCACATGTTGAGCTCATCTTTCTGTGAGTATTTGCAAAAGGGATCATTAAAGAGAGAAATGAAAGTGAAGTGTTTATTTGCTCTGCCTATCTTACTGCCAGGCTTGCTCGCTTAGTGTTTCCATTATAAAGGTCTTTCAACTTATTTGGAAGGATAATTAAAAGCAAACAACCCTTGCAAGCTAGAATCTTCTTGCTGTGTCTGTTTTTCTGCATCAGTTTTCTGGAAGGTTTAAACATAAATATTGTAGTGTTTTTGAGATAAGGAAGTATGGGGAAAATAAAACTGGTGTGGAGAAAATTCAGAAACTTGATGCCTGACACACGAGTGGGAGATGGATATTTGTTAATATGCTGGTAAAAAAAATCTTACTTGGTAACTTTTACAATTCTGACTACAACAACGTATTTTAATGATTGCCTTCGATTAATCTCTTTAGTGACGTTCAGCTAGTGGCAGGAGGACCTCAGAACTGAGGGCTGGGTGTCTCTGCGCCTAGTTTGAAGCCTTGTCAGAATGCAGCTAGTGAAGGGAGGTTGTTAGCATCTAAATTTGTTATGCTGGTATTTACGTTTCCATAGGAGACGTTTTTGGTATCCACAACGCAAAAAAGTTGGAAACCAGTGCACTATAGCAAACACCAATCCAGAACTGTGTGCTGCGTTAAGATAACTTACGTGGGCATCGAGTTAACGTCTCCATATTTGTGTAACATTTGCAACATTACATGTGTAAAAAGCCCCTTTTTTTATTAATCTCTTGGGGAAGCTAGCTAATGCAGTTTGTTTCAATCTTGCGTTCAAAAAACAAAACCAAAACTTTGAAAGACTGATTAAAGTCTGAGTGGAAGAAACTGAAAACCCTTCTAAAATGCAGTAAAAAGTTTAAAAAGCACAGAATAAATATGTGTTGGTCTGGCTCCCCCAGTAGATTTGCATGCAAGATTACATTTTGAGCAGTAGTTCCAGCCCTGCAATCTGTGCTCTCTGCTTGCGTCCTGTGGCGTGGGGGACCTGGCCGGTGGAGCAGCTGCAGCCATCTGCCCTGTCCATTCCTGCGTACCAGCTCTGGACGCAGCCGGACCCCCGCCCCATGGCTGATTTACTGCTTCTGCAGAGGTTTTTGATCATTTTTTTTCTTGGCTAGTATGGCAAAGAGAATCTGGATATGCAGTGTAATTGTCCCCTGTCTTTAGTTTCGATGTTGTAAAATAAGACCCTTGTGTTGTATGCTTGCAGATAGTGGGCAGGCGTGGAGTAAACAGAAAAACAGACAGGGTGTACCCTGGATTCAGATTCTGCTTAAGAAAACCAGCCTGGTCAGTTAGAGTGTAATAATTTTTCTTCAGCTGCCGCTGCTGAAGTGCCAGATGTTCCCCCCCCCTTCATCGCCCTTCCCAGATACAATCTAATGTGAGTGGACAGCGATGATTAGAACTTGATGAGGAGAGTTGAGAGTGTTCATTATAATTTGCATGTGAAAAGAGAGTGCATTCTGTGCCTCTCCTCCCCACAAAGAGTTTAACTGCAGCTGCCCCATGAGTAAGGTAGGAAATCCCCTGGACCCTCTGCAACGGAAGATTTGAGGCTTTACCTGAATGTTCAAATGAGCCTTTGTGGTGTTTGGTACTCCCAAGTTCTGCAGCCTGTATTCTGACAAGCACTTCTGCATTCAGGTGAAAAGAGGTATGTGCTTATTCTGGGCATCGTGCCATCAGCACCGGATAACCCGGTGATTCATGAGTGATTCAGCCCAATGAATCTGCAGAGACTCGGGAACAGCCTGACAGGTTTTGGAGCAGGTGATCTATGAGCAGTCATAAATTATTCCTGCAGAGATTCATGTACAGTCAGGTTTTTATCCCATCCTGCTGTAGCTGATAAACAGAATCACAGCCAGATACTCCATCCAGAGTCATAATTCTTGCACCTGAAACTCTTGGTGTCACTCTGAGACTCTTTCAGACTACCTGCGTTGTCCCGGAGTGAGATATTTTCCCAGCCTTATGGCATGACCAGAAAAGGGTGCAGAAGTCCAGTGCTTAGGACTGACCATTCTTATGTGATGCACCCTGAAGTGGTGGTGGTACAATAATGCCTCCTTGTGACAGTCTCCAGAGTTCATCTTTACCTCTTTCTAAAGTGTCATTCTTTATTGACAGAGGGGGGTAAATTGCCGCTCTAGATGAAATGTGGGTGGACTGAAAGCAAGAACTTACCTTGGTTCCCACTGCTTCAGTAAAAAAGTTTGTGTCAGTGATACGTATGGTGAGATTGAGGAATGCTGAGAAAATGTTGCGTGCGTTTAAAATTTGGAAGTGAAAAAGGTTTGTGGTTTACTGAATATTTGTTTTGCAAAATTGATCTTTTCTTGAAAAGTTCCACTTGCGTATCAGCCTAATAAAGGAATTAACTGTACCAGCTGGGTCAGAAATATCTTGCGTCCTTCATGTATGTATATAATTCTCTGTTTTTATTTAGGAGCAAGCCTTTGATCCATATGAAACCTTGTCCCAGGATATTCTCTCTCCACAATTTCATGAGCATTTTAATAACTTAATGGCAAAACCTGCTGTTGCTCTCCACTTTCAGGTGAGTGCAGATGAGAAATACTGAATGGCTTTAGTTCACCTGTTTCAAAGGTTTGGATTTTGTTAGTAACTCTGGACTTTCTACGGAGGAAGAAATCCTCTAGGTTCTGACCTTTCTTCAGTGTAAGATATTTGGACTCTGCTTATTCTTCTAAAACTGGACACAGAGATCTGACCCATCCGTGAATCTTTTGCAGTTTTGGTTTTTTTTTTTTATTTCCTCACATCAGTCTCTTGCCTAGGAATAGAGAGTGTTCTCTCATACCTGCCATTTCTCTTTCTGTTTTGCCTTTTAATGCTAAACACAGGCATCCAGGCACAACATTTTCACTTTCTTCCTTACACATTTCAGGCCCCCTTGTTTGGCATTGAGGCTGGGACTGGCAGTGTTTCTTGAGTCATTTCTTTAATAGGACTATCCAGCAAGATCATCTGTGGTTATTTTTATTATTTTTTATTATTTTTTATTATTTATTATTATTAATTATTATTTTAATTATTTTTATTAATTCTTATTATTTTTATTAATTTTTAATTATTTTTTATTATTTTGTATTATTTTTTTTATTACTTCCTGCTGCCAGCATGGCAGATCTATTAAAGACTACTGTTCAGGAGACTGAGCTTGTGTTCAGAAATGCACTTAGAGAAGCAGCTGAGCTTCGGTCAGTAGTGCTGCCAGCTAAACCCGTTGTAGTAGAGCTTAGTTTGTACAGTTCACTGGGGCCCATGCCTCTGCAAGCTGAGATTCCTCCAAGCCATTCCTTTGGGGTGAGTGTTTCTTCTTCAGCTCTGAGCGCTTGGTAAGCTGGATCATCTTGCTCTTAAATATGACTTGGTGAATGAAGTAAGGCCCTTTACCCACCTCTCTAGGAAATTTAAAGCCCAAAGCCCTATTCCAGATTAAACCGGTGATCGAGTCATTTGGCAGTGCATCTGGCCTACTTTCTGACTCTCATCATCATAGAAAGGTTTGGGCTTTCCTAGGGGATGTTCCTTCACTTTTTCTCCAAGCTGTGGGGTAAAGGCAGAGGTCCAAGCTCTGGGCTGTGGACGTATATGAGCTGTCTCTGACAACTGCAGAGAGATGCAGCCGGAAGTCTTAAATGGGGGAGAGGTCATTTCCAAAAAGGAGATCAGGTAATTCAGTTTCTGTTCAATAGTTAGCTTGGTATGTGTGCTGGTTTTGGCTGGGATAGAGTTAATTTTCTTCAGAGTAGCTAATACGGGGCTGTGCTTTGGATTTGTGCTGGAAACAGTATTGATAACACAGGGATGTTCTAGTTATCGCTGTGCAGGGCTTGCACAGGGTCAGGGCTTTTTCTGCCTCTCACCCCACCCCACCAGTGAGGGGCTGGGGGGACAGAAGGGGTTGGGAGGGGACACGGCTGGGACAGCTGCCCCCAACTGACCCCAGGGATGTCCCACACCATAAGACATAGTGCTCAGTATATCGAGCTGGGGAAAGAAGGAGGAAGGGGGGCGACGTTGGGAGTGATGGCGTTTGTCTTCCCAAGTCACCATTACGCATGACGGAGCCCTGCTTTCCTGTGGATGGCTGAGCACCCGCCTGCCCATGGGAAGGAGGGAATGAATTCCTTGGTTTGCTTTGCTTGTGCATGCAGCTTTTGCTTTACCTGTTAAACTGTCTTTATCTCAACCCATTAATTTACTCACTTGTACTCTTCTGCTTCTTTCCCCTATCCCACTGCGGGGGTGGGTGGGGAGGTGAGGGGGTGAGCGAGCAGCTGGCGGGGGCTGAGTTGCTGACTGGGGTTAAACCACAACATGTGGAAGATGGCAGGGGTTTCACCATCCTTTTGGAAAACCACTCATCTTACAACCTGAATTATTGTGTTAGTTAACTGCTGGGGATGGGAAAAGTTTTCTAACTAATTTTCTAAGTCACAAACTTATGATTCTCAGTTTCTGCGAGAAAGGAGATACTAATATTAATTTCTTCAGTACTTGATGAGACTTCCATATTTCTGTGGTATGTTGGATGTAAACTGAAGCACAGTGTACGTAATTGGGAGGAGAGGACATGAGTGAAGTTGGTGACAAGTTTATTAGACTGTATGGGAGTCCTGGCTGGTCTTTCACATTCCAGTGTTTTCTTTAAATTCTACAGCAAACTGTGGCCCAGGGTAAACCATGTTCTTTTGGAAATGGGTATGAACTGCTTTCAAAATGTATTCAAGCATTTTCTGCATTCTGTAACTGTTGACTGGGCAATAAGGCCTGCAGCATAGCCATAGACAGTGCATTATTCAAGTGGTGTCACCTTGAACTAACGCTATTGAGGTGGGCAGGCAGTGCTGAAATAGAAAGGCACTGGTGATTGCGATATGAGCACCTCTATGTGAATTAAAGGATGCTTAGAAAATGACTTGTGGGTAACTTGGTCCTCTAGCTTCTTATGTTTAATTTACTACTGCTGACAAAAATATGGACCATCCAGCTGGTTACCATTTGAAGGAGGAGATTGCGCCAGCTTCTCTTAGGGGTTAGGAGTGTTTTCAGATCTATGGGTTCCCTAGTGCATATGCATCAAAATCCACCCAAAGCTGTTGATGGATAAGGGTGCTTGCAGGACGAGTGTGTTTACAGGTTCTGTTTGCTTGATGTCAGAGCATTTATGTGTCTCTGAATCTTATAAAGAGTCTCATGAGACAGAAATGTTTTTGCATACTTTATTGTCCTCTTTTACTACTAGATGTAAGAAGAGAGTAATATAGATCCGAGGGGACAGCCTGGATGTGTCTGGCACAACCATCTTGCTCAAAGCAGTGCTAACTTCAGGGCTTTGTCCGGTTCCGTTTTGAGTATTTCAGTGTAAGTAACCCTGTTTATTTTTCCTTTTCAGTCTACTGCTGAAGGGTTTAAAGAAGCTGTGCGATATGTCCTCCCACGACTGATGCTTATCCCAGTCTATCATTGTTTGCACTACTTTGAGTTACTACAGGTAAATGAAGCCACGCTCTTGTTTCTTGCCAAAGACATGTCTTAATGGGGAGAATCTGAGCTTTTAAACAGGCAGCTAGATTTTACTTACTGCTTCTGAAAATTCAGATATGAAAACAGTAATTTGACACCAGTTAGACTGAAAAGTAAAATAATGTAAAAAGGTCTTCAAAAGCATCTGTTGCTCTGATATGAACATTTTAAGTAACTAGATTTTATTAAACCTTATTGAACTTGAGTTCTGGTATAGTTAAAAATGTAATATGCAAATCTGATTTCTTCTTTCCTTGAGTTCTGAATTTTTTGTTCGCTCAGGAAAAGCTAAGCTTAATTCAGTATCCTCAGCCTTAAGTCATGCTCCAGTTGCAGCTCAGCTGATCCTGTTTTGGGGTTTGGGGAGGTGCTTCCTTTCAATGGGGTCAGAATAATCCGTTCTTAATGTTCAGCCATTTGTCCTGAGTCCTAAATGGAAGAAATACAGCAAAACCCACCATTTTTTGTAGCATACCACACTTTTCTCCATATTGAGCAGGAATGAATAAGCACTATTATTTTCTTACTTTCTATCTTCAAAGAAATGACGTTGATGAAATGTCAGGCTTTATGGAATTCTGGTTTAGATGATAAAAAGTTATTCCTGTAGGGCATAACTTCAGGGGTCTTACCGTACAAGTTGTTTAGGTTGGCATCTAGTCCATATTTATGAGCAATTCTGCCTGTTGAGGCATTACTTATTTTAGAACAGCCTCTATTGGTTTGACCACAGATCACTTGCACGTATTTTATTCTGGTGTGCGCTAGCAAGGTGGTTCACATCAGTAGATACTTCCCTTGGGTATAACAGCTAAAAGCCAAAAAATAACTAAGCATGTAACTTTTTGCTTACAAGCAAATGTTTTTGCTGTGAGTTATGAGAAGAGAGGCCAGCAGTCAGCAGAAATTTAACATCTGAAATTTATAATAAGCATTCTTGAATAAGAAGAAATAACATTGCTGTAGAAAATGCAGTATCGTGAAAAACACTTAGATTGGAGCTTTTTTTAAGTAGCTGAGGATAACGTAAAAAAAGGTTTCTATTTGCTCCATTGTGTTGGGGAAGTTCGTAATGCTTATAAGGGTAAGTGAATTATTAACTAACTGGGATATACTTAAATTAAACAGGTGAAATATCCTCTGGCTATAGCTGACATTTTGTTAATAGCAGCAGAAATTACACTTGCAAGTTCTCAATGTAAAAAGTGATACTAGCAGTGTTGTACAGGCATGTCATGTGTGTTGTATGTATAGTATTCCTTTGTATTTCAAAGGATTTACTTGTATGAAGGAAGAAAAGGAAGCTTTGCAACATAGAACTTACATATAATACAATAAAACATTTTCTCAAGAGTCTCAATCCAAAAAATGGCAATTGTTTTAAGCCCAGGTCTATAGCTAATGTCTGGCACATATTCCTTTTTTTATTTCTTTAAGTTTAGTCTTGTTTTCATTATGTCTCCTGTGATTTTATGCGTATCCTGATTTAAACAAGTGAAAATAAGGATGATTTATTTTGACCCATGAACCACACACCTCCAACGTATGGATGACCAATATTTCATATAAAGGTTTAAATCCAAGTGGTGTCAATAAATTCTAAGCCTCTAAGCATTTCTATTGATAGTCAGTTTAGAAAAAAGTTAACAAAGCTTAAAAAAAAAACCCCAACCAACCCCAAATAACCCGAACTTCAGTGAACTTTTCTCTAGATTACTGTGCTGACTCTGTTGCAGACAGAAACTTTACATTGTCATAGTTGCCTTCATAAAGCTTTATGTTTTATGACCTCTTTAAAGGACATCTTCCAAAAGAAAATAAACTGATCAAAGAACTAAAGGCTGGCAGCAGAAGCACGGCAGGGTTCTGCCAGCCTTGCTGTGAAGCGAGCACTGATAGCTTCGTAAATATGTCTCTCTCAAAATAGTGGAGCTTCCCTTTCTGTAAGGGTCAGTTGCACACGATAATGGTCTGGAACTTCTTAAAATGTTCTTCTTTCACATTTAAAAGACGTAATTGGATTAGTGACCTGTATTATGCTGAAGGTCAGGCTAATTAATGACCCATTGTGCCTTAAAGCTGGGAAGTGGAGTGCATCAGTATGAAATTAAAGAATGAAATCATACGCTGCAGCTTTGGGAGACGCTAAACATTTAACTGATTTTACAAGCTGTGTAGTTTTTGTCCGCTTTTTAGAGAAACATTAATGTTATGCCTTATTGAGCAGTTTAGGGTGTTTTCAGAATTTAAGATTAAATGCTTTGCATGTAAACTTCGTAATTTTTTCTTCAGTGACAGGAAAGGGTGGTTACTATTTATGTTTTAAACCATGGCACAGAGAAGATAATTTGTTTTTGATAGCCTGTCTTAAATCTGTAGTGCTGCAGGAGTTTTCCGTCTCTTGGGAGCTCTGAGCCTGCTCGTAACTCCAGTTAATATTGATAGGATCAGGTTATACATGTAGCTTCTTAAAATTGCCTTATATCTTTGAAGAATGAGGCCTGGCAGACAGCGCAAAAACACTTAGTTGTTTCTTTTATTTGTTTTGAACTTGGATAACAACACAGCAGGACGTTGCATGACATATAATATAATACAATACCTTTTGTAACGAGGGAATTTTTAGTTGTGAAAATGATGAAATACGAACTTTATCCACAACATACAAGGTTTCTGAATAGAATTAGAATTCAGCTGCAGAGGGTGACACTTGGCTGTCTTGAGTCTTTCTAACCTTGTGAATATAGAGCAGAGCAGAGATCTTCAGTATCACACTGTAGTGAATAATAATAAATGCAGAATCTTTAGTTGTGATCACTTCAGTTGCAGGTTTAAACTTGAATTTTTTTGTTGTGTTTTGAAAGCATCTTAAATTTACAGCAGCGATTTTTAAAAAGCAATGTCTTTTAGGGATAGAGAAGGTATTTATTCAACAATATTAATATATTATAAACTGTTGGTACTGCTTCCTTGTTACCATTGTATTTGTCTCTAGGAACCTTGATTGAATAAGACTTAATAAAAATGGAAGCAGAAAAGCAACAGAATACTCAAAATGCTTTCACGCTTCAGTAGGGAGAGAAGCTAAGACTGACACTGTTGCTCCTAGAGAAAGTTACCCAAAACCCTAGTGAATTGGGAGGTAAATAAAATAATGATTTACAGGAGCGCAGGCCTCAGTGTTTGCTCTTTTGCAAAACAGCAAAACTAAAGTGAAGGAAATTAAAGTGTGAAAAGCCTGAAAATTATTTCAGGGTCCAGAACTTTTCCCCTTTGTGCAAAAATTCATTTTTGCAGCCTCTGGTGCTGGATCTGCATGAGAGACTCTTCCTTTGCCGAAGCAAGAGGCACAGGGGTTGGATGTGCTTTTGAGACCCCCTTGTTGCATTTGTTTGTTTTGTCTGCTCTTCATTAGCAGCCGTGTAGAGGTCACCAGGAAATAGCCTTTGAACACCTTGAGTCAGAGGGCAGGCCCTGATGTCACTTTAATGTTGATCGCTTGTTCAAGTATTGACAGCAAATGAACGTGCTGTAGGTAGTTTTGGAATGACTGATGACAGCAAAGGCTGAAGGAAGTCACGCTAATGAAATAAAACTGTCTTGTAGGAAAAAAGTGGTAGTGATCAAAAGTTGGTAGATCTTGCAAATGGGTAACCCAAATATATTCTGATTGTGACATCTTTAATTGATTATCAGATTATTCGGGTCTAAAGCACTATACTTGACATTTCCAAGCATGAGCACCTTAATGTTGGCAGTGTAGAGGAGAGCTTAGCGTTCCATCGAACTTTCAAGCTCCAAGTGTGTGTTCATAAATGTCTCTGACACCAGAGTTCCAGAAATATTGTTTGTTGAACGCAACGCAAAGAACTCGAGGGGTCGTACAACCCATCCAAATCCTGAGCATGGTGCCAGTTAGATATATCATAAAAATCCTGAAGGTAAGCAGAGGTCTGATCAAGTCCAGGAAGGCTTTCCTGTGCTGACTGTAGAGTATATCCTTCCTTCTCATGTGACTTGCAGGCAGATTGTTGCCCCTAATTCTTGCATATGACTCACTATGTTGTTATCAAGTAATCCAAAACGTATGAAATTCCACCTTTTGATCTTTCCCGCTGTTACCTAATCATTGACAGCCATTGACTGAGAGAGGAACCCCAGTCAGTATTCCACAGGATCACCATGATATAGTTTTTTTAAGTGGACGGTGTTCTTCATTACTATTCTCTGACAGTTTTCTGTACTGAGAAATTAATATTCTCAGTTTATCATCACTGGTATTTTAAGTATATGCAGCATAAGCAGGACCTCCTTTTCTAAAGATTTACATATTTCCTCTGTCTAGCAAGTATGTTATGCTTTTGTATCTGCTCTTTTAATTGGAAAGATGCTTGTTATGAACTGGCATTTGGAAAAGCAGATATTAGTCCAGTGATTACAGAGAATGAGATGTGCTTCAGGTAATCTGCCTGATCTTCAGGGATCTATGCATTAAGGTGTAGAAATGGGTTAATTACTTCCAAATATGTGTATTTTTTCTTTTTTAATACAGTAAAAGCAAAACGCCATTTGGTGTCTGTTAAGTGCCAAACACAGCTCCCTTTGGAGGGAGGGTGCAAGAAATTCTGCACAGGACATGTGAGGAGAAAGAGTATTTTATCAGACTTAGTAGCTTTTCTTACCTTCAGGATTTTGCATTTGTCATCTTTTCACACCATTTTTATGTTCTTTGCGTTTCTGTGGCCGATAGTAAGGAAAACAAGGATTTCCACAGAGGTAGACATTTTTCCCTTCCCTGTACTGTTCCTCAGCTCATAAACTTCCCAGAAATTTTTGGCCATGAAACTTTCATTTCTCTAATACGCAAGATGGAGGTTGTTTGGGCATGTGAAAAATAAAAATTTTAGGAATTTAAATTACATGAAGAGAGTGGACCAATCTGGTCAAATCCTGTTCTCTCAATTACTTTTAGAGGAAGCTACATATCCTTGCTGAGGGAACGTAGTGGGGAAAGGAAAAGAAGGCTTCTGCCATGCTGAGTGATTGTAAGTAAGATTTCTCTTAAAGTATGTAGGTAAAACAGAGTTTATCCAAAACTGCGTGGCATATTGTCTTGATTTTGCCCAGCAATCTGTTTGCTTAAATCTTCTTTAAAAAAAATGATACTATCTTTAAGATGAAAGGGATTAAAAAGAAAAATCTCTCTTGTTTATATCAGTAGTATTTTAGGAGTGATCACCTTAAAGAACCAAAAAGAGGAACTCCGTGAATAGGCTTTGCTCAAAGCATAATGGTACCAAGTGTATGGAGATGACATGAAAGCCTGTTGAATTTCCTAATTCAAGAAGTTTCTGCCTAGTGGTAGAGACGGATCTAGTCTTTATAAAAGGGAAATATGCTGATTCTCACCGTCTTTACATTTTGCTATTAGTAGCAAATCTTGAATTTCAGACTTTTTTCTTTTACTGTGTTAGTCTGCAACATGCAAAAATGACATTTCTTGAAATAGGTGAGTTTGCTGAACATGGCGGAATTTAGAATGGTAAGAAGCAGAGAGGTTCTTGGACATTCTGACTTTTAAATTTGCTCTAAAATGTTAATTGACTCATTGAAGGAATATTACACATAGTTATATAAAACCCCATTTAATTCTCGCCTATTTCAAACTTCCAAACAATTTAATAAAATCAGTGGTGAAACAGGACATTGTTGGAAAAGTAACAGGAAAAACAGTGTCTGACAATTAGCATTGGCTCTCAGCGAAAGGGTAAAGCGTTATCCTTCTAATCTGCCGCCTCCTCTCTCCTGTTGAGTATCTGCTGACTTTTCCTGAATATCTGACAAATATTTTCAGTTACATGCATAGCTAGTTTGTGCTTCTAGTAATAACTCTTGCATTGACTTGAAGTCACCAACTTCACTGAGTACTTCAGGTAACCCTGTGTGAGGATGTTTGTAAGTCTTCCTACCCTTTTATAAATTAGACAAATCTGAAACAAAAATGTTTATTATGTCACAGCAACTGCAGGAGTGCAGTGAAGATGAAGAGGATCGGGAGTGCTTAAAACAAGCCATTACTGCTCTTCTGAATCTGCAGTGCAGCATGGAGCGCATTTACAGCAAACACTCCCCAAGACGTCGGCCTGGGTAATCATCCACAGAACTACCCTGGTTTCCCAAAGTTGGCAGAGAAGGAGATAAATGATGTGGAAGGAATTGTAATTTTTTTTTTGTTAGATAATGTGTGTATTTCCTTTTCAAGGCATGTCTTTATCCCAGTTTTCATTGTAAATGGAGTAGCAGCCCAAAACCGTCACAGTCCACTTCTATGAATAATGGCAATATCTTGTTCTTTCCCTAACCAAAGCAGTGCATGTGGTTTATTTGGAACAGTAAACTTGATTGGGGCATATTTAGAGCAGATAAATAATGATATAAACAGTTACTTTAGGGTTTTTTTGGTTTTTTTTTTTTTGGTCTCTTGGGAAGGCAAATGTGGAATGTGCCCATTGTGACTTTTTCTTTTATTTATTCAAGGGAGCCAGTCTGTCGCTTCTATAACCGACAAATAAGAAGCAAGCACTTGGCCATCAAGAAAATGAATGAAATCCAGAAAAATATTGATGGCTGGGAAGGCAAAGATATTGGGCAGTGTTGTAATGAATTCATAATGGAAGGTGGCTTGACAAAAATAGGAGCCAAACATGAACGCCACATCTTTCTGTTTGATGGTTTAATGATCAGCTGTAAAACTAATCATGGTCAATCACGGCTTCCTGGTTACAGCAACGCGGAGTATAGACTGAAGGAAAAAATTATCATGAGGAAAATACAGATTATTGATAAAGATGACACATCTGAATACAAACATGCTTTTGAACTGGTGTCTAAAGATGAAAACAGTATACTGTTTGCTGCCAAGTCTGCTGAAGAGAAGAGTAATTGGATGGCAGCTCTGATTTCCCTCCAGTATCGCAGTACTCTGGATAGGATGCTTGATTCAGTATTACTGCAAGAAGAAAATGAACAGCCACTGAGGTTGCCCAGCCCAAGCGTGTATCGTTTTGTAGTGGAAGACTCAGAGGATAACATTGTTTTTGAGGACAACTTGCAAAGCAGGAATGGCATTCCTATCATCAAAGGAGGAACAGTTGTGAAATTAATCGAAAGATTAACGTACCATATGTATGCAGGTATCCTGTACTTTTGTTTATATATATATATATATGTTTCTTAAGGTCATGCTTGTATGAGTGATGAAATTAATCCTTTTATCTTTTGTTTGTTTGGGTTTTTTTCTGTGTATAGTTAAATGTAAAGCAACATTTTCAGGAAAAAAAAACCACCAGTATCTGTTATGAAATCAACTGGCTTTGCTGGCAAAGCTGTAAGAAAACTCTGGGCATGCAAGCCCCCCTTCACCCCCCCAACAACAACAAAAAGTATCAGTGGTCTAATAGGAGCCACTGGTGTATTTCCTGAGACCATCATGCTAAAGCAGTGGTGCAGTTACAGGCTGAGTGACTGCAGAGGAAGAGAAAGGTTGGAGGTTATGTTTATTATACTTCGACCGGCCGCTTTGTGAAGTCCCTCAGTAGAAAAGGATGCAAATCACAATTGGCATTCTTCAGACTTTCCTGTGAAATACTATCTTAAAGCCACAGAAATGAAACCTTAAAGTAGTTACGTGAAGTGCTGATGTTGATGAAAATGTTAGATCTTTGGTTTCAGGTGAAAAGAATGCTTGAAAGGGGCAGCAGTGAAGCTGACATAGGGGTGCTGGTGGAAGTGGAGCATGATTTTTTTAGAACTTCTCAAATAGTAGTGATCTCCTTTTGTGCTTTTTACAAAACTGCCTGGTATTTAAGTGAGTCTTTTTTGTAAAACTAAGCCTAGAGAGTGAGGAGCTGTGTATTAAAAAAAAATAAATTTAAAAAGATCATTTCCCCCATTGAAGCTCAGTATTGATGCAAGTGATCTGTACTTGTGCTCTCTGAGAGTCCCAAGTCATCTATTTCCAAAAATGTGATGTAAACTTAGCTCTTTTCCTGAATGAACTGGTGTATTTGAGTATTAGTTGGCTAGCGTAACTTCAGTTTTTATAGCGCAAGTACTTGCCACTTTGGCCTTGGGAATCTTCAATGAAAGCATTGCCTCTTGGGTTTCTGTGCGCTTTCTCCAAACAGTGTTTGGAGCCAAGACTAACAAAATCCTCTCCCTCAGCCTCCACAAGGGCATTTTGATGACTAACAGCATGTGGGGGGACTCTCAGCAGATCTTGGTGATGCGTTTTGTTTGTATTTAGGTCAAGATGCACTGCTTTTTTTTTTTTTTAACTGTCAGTTTATTGTAGGTTTGCATTAGTTTCAGATTTGCTGCAGTGCACAGGCTCTGCATTTGCAGAATGACCTCTGTCATGTCAAGGAAGTCCCCAGCTGATACCAGGATACCATGGGAGGTAGCAGATGCAGAGTTGTTAAAACTCTGGAACTTAAACTGTGAGCCACTATTCGTAGTACATTGCTTGTATTTTCTATTTTCTTGGGAATTACATTTACAAAAATAACTTTTAAAATAATATAAAGGAACCTACACAGATTAGAGTAGCAGTCCCCATTTTAAAAGAATCACAAATCTTGCCTGTGGAGAAGAGATACTACCTGCCTGTTCAGTGGTAGGAGGAATATTTACTTTTAAAATGTCATAAATAGTACTGAAGAGTGAAAGTAGATGTGATGTGGAACAGGCCAGCGCAGGACTAGGGTGCAAACTCAGCAGCATTATCACAGAATGAGAGCACTATTACTTTCAGCTTGCAAGCACGTTCCTGTATATGGATCCCCTAAAAATGTTGAGCAGTGCTCTGCAGGGAATTTAAGCCTTCTTAAAAGCAGTGTTTGTCTTAATCTTTTGTGGGCTTATTGGAAGAAATTCCCTGCCCACATGTTGAAGACTGCTGGTGTAAGCTACCTGCACTTAATGCTGACAGATTCAAGACTATTTACAGAACAGCAAGAAAAAATAAACTCCCACCAACCCCAAAATCCACAATTCTGTGAGAGCATATGCACGTGCACTTCTCTGGGCCTGGTTTTCCCGTATTGCAGCGTCCGTTTGCTCCCAGGCAGCTCGGGAAGCTGCTGCACAGTAGCAGGGTAGTGCTGCTTTTACCCTTGTGAGGGGGTCTGCTGCAGGGGTGTCAGGATTAGGGCCAGGCGATGACCCTTTGTGGCTCACAGTAAAGTGATTTGTTTATCAGCCTGCTTATTCACGATCTAAGAAACCCTGTACAAGAGAGGAGAATTGAAAGAAATTACAGGAGCAATATTTTTCCTTTAATACTTCTAATATAGCAGAGTGGGCCCAATAAAACCATGGTGGCTTGCGGGGTGGGCACGTCTTGTGGTAACGCACCTACTGTGGCGGTGAGAAACAGCAGGAGGGAGGTGCGATGGATTTTGGAGGTGCAAGGTCTTGAACTACTGCAGGTATTTGCTTCGTAAGGCCTCTGCAGCTTGTCTTGTTTTCCTTGCTGGCTGCTCTGCAGAGGGTCGTTGTGTGTGGCAGTGGTGTGGCTGGGGCAGGTGTGCAGTCCCCACTGCTGGAGATTTTTTAAGAACAGGTAAGAAACGTTTTGTCGGGGTGGCATTGGTATTTTTGATGTCAAGAGAGTAGACAGCCTAGTTCTACCGTGTTTTCTTTGTCTTTGTGAAACTGTGGAATAGCTGCCTATTCATATTCCACATGCCAAGACTGAGACACAGGTTTTGAGAGAACATACTATGTGCAGCTGAATACTGTTACAGGGGAGATGCATCAAAGAACTAAGTGAAAATTTCACAAGCAATCTTATTTCTGGTATTTTTCAAATTATAGTTAAGCAACTTATAACCTTAGTGTATTTGCTGCACTCTAAGCTTTTTCTGTGAGTATATATGTATTTTATTTCTGATATTTTGCAATTGGATAAAAAACCCGCTCATTATCATTTCCTTATTCTCTGTTTACAGATCCTAATTTTGTACGTACTTTCCTTACCACATACCGTTCCTTTTGCAAGCCCCAGGAACTGCTGAGTTTACTGATTGAAAGGTGAGCAGTGGTCATCCTTTCGGAAGACCTTGAAAGGCTTTGTGTTCATTCCCCTGCTCTTTTTCTGCTCGGGTTCTCTGTGCCGTGTGGCGCACGTTTTAGTGAAGCTCATGAAACAGTAACTTCTAAAATGGGATACAGTGATTCAAGTTTTTAATGCAAGCTTCCTTTTCGCAGTTTGTTAAATGAGCTACCTGAATTATTAGCTAGAGCACTTGGGGTGCCTCGGCTGTGGGGTGGTAATGTTTTGAACTGCTTAACTTAATCATGAGAGTGTATTTGAGTATGCCTAAGCCTCGATGCAAATAAGAACGGAAATGTTCTAAGCAGTTTGTTTGAAAGGTACAGACTCTTCATGTAAACAGCATTTTAATACAGTGTGATAAAGCTGCTCTTAAGCTTTCTTCTAATCTTCGCTTAATCAAGGTAGCAGGTAGTTAAAAACCTTATATCCCAGTCTAGACATCTTGTGATGACCAGAGAACCAGCGAATTACCGGGGCGAGAGCTGGGTGTGTTAGCAGTACATAGCCAGGGGAGGAGGGAATTCCAGGCAAACTGGATATGAGTGCTTCAGTTTCACTGCACCGAATTTTTTTAAAATGCAATTACTCTTCATGTCCTGCATAAAAGGTTTGTGTTTTTATCTTAATTGCCATCAGTTTTTTGGTACTTTTATTCATAGGTTTGAAATCCCGGAGCCTGAGCCTACTGAAGCAGACAGACTGGCTATCGAGAAAGGAGAACAGCCTATCAGTGCAGACCTTAAGCGATTTCGCAAGGAATATGTCCAGCCTGTGCAACTCAGGTTTATTTGCTTTTAAATTTGTTCTGTTAAAGCCATATTTTAGTTCACTGATTATATGGTGATGCTGGAGACAGTAATCTCTTTTGGAGACTGCTGTGCTGTCAAGTAGGGACTTACACTGTCTGCAACCAGGCTAATATCCCAAATCATGTTCTGATTAGTCATACTGACTTCTGTTGTTGTTGCAACTGTACGTCGGTTCTGTGCCGCTCACAGCTGTGATCACCGCCCACAAGAACGCTGTATGGCTGCTATGTAAAGCGGGTGTGGGTGAGAGATGTACAACTGAAAGTGTTTCTGACTGCATTTTGAATGGATTCCTTGTTAACAGGCCCTATGAAGATAGTTTCTCTGTTTCCATTTTTTTTCTATGCTGCTGGTATTTTACTCCCTTTCCCAGCCCCGTTGATGTATTTGCACACAGACAGGGAGACTCTTGTCTGTGGTGCACATTGCAACGGGCTGCAGTGAATCTTCAAGGTCTTGCTGACCAAGCTAACTTGGGGAACAATTAAGTGTTTCTAGCATGAATGAGGCTAATTGTTTCCCTGATGGGGGATCAAGTCAGGAGGAGGCACAGATCACAACCAATATGTGCTAAAACAACTTTTATTCATTAAACCGTTTTTATTAGTAGCATCAAGATGTTACTATTAATGGCAGAAATACTATACGCACCATACACTCAGTTGTTGCCTTACTGCCCACAGTCATTCGTAGTTAACTGTTTGGACAAACAGCAATTTACCCAAAGTGAAAGGTCATACTGACATGCCGGTACCTGCAAGGTTCAGAAAGTTAGGAGTCCCATTTTCATCATATACCTGTGTGCGTGTATATATATAAAAAATACAAATGCGTATGTAATACTGTAGCATTTGTCGATGCATAGCTGCCACCACCTTCTTGGATGTAGTCCGAGTTATACAGCCTCAGTGTAACCTTCATAGTTGTGTGTGTTCATGGCCTTGTACAGATTTGTCAAGCCCTTGGTGTTCTCTGTTTATCAGCTCCTCTGGGCTCAACAAGACCACTAGTCCCTGGAGTTATCAGTTCCTGGGAGAGCTTCACATGCTGCCTCTCAGTGCATACTTGTCCTGGTCTCAGCTTGCTGTTTTCTGGTAACTGTTTCTGCATCCATCCACGTAGGTGCCTATAGAGCCCCTTCACAGAAACTCACACAGAATGGGCTGTTGTATTGCTTTTGATGCTATTTTTTATCGCCTCCTCTACTAGCTAGGCTGGAAGTTGCTTGGGACCTCCTCACGGTGCCCCTTTGCTTGGTACAAATGTAACTTCCTGCAGCACTTTCTGACTGCGTAGCTGAGCAGGGCAAGTGCTTACCAGTGAACTGGAACCTGTAGAAAAGCTTGAGGCAGTAATTAGCCATGTTTCTTGCTATTCATTTCCAAAATTGATTTAGCACTTTTGCCTTCATACGTTATATTTGAGCTGTTTGAAACCTGTGTCGTGTTCCAAAGCTTCCAGGGTCTTTGGTTTTGGTCTCTGGTTTCTTCCCTTGTTTGAGAGATACCTCTTATTGCGACAGCTACTCTTTGCTATCTAATTTATGCTATGGTTGGTGAGCTGAGTCCATTTATGAGTGCCTGCTCTATCAGAGATGTGGTTTAAAGCTGCTATTTAACACACACCTTTCTGTGACTTATAGTTAATCTTTCAATTGAGGAGGTTCTACGTGTTTTAGTAGCTTGAAACTCTCAACTGTGTTACAGTTGAAAATAAGTGTCTGAATTTGAGCTGCTAGGTTGATATGCCCAGCACTTTGTAATTTCCAGTATTGTTAATAGCATTGACCTTTAATTCAGAGAGATCTGAGATTAGGGAAGAAGGTGGAGAATGTGAAGATACTCACCCCCCCCCTTCCCTCCCCTCCCTCCCCAGCACTTACTCCCCATCTTGTAGAAAATGCTGTAGACGTGCTGTGCAGTGCACAGGCGTGGAAATGGTAATGTCTTTGACTAGATGAAATGCATGTGAGGTCATGAGAAAGAGGAGGTGCTAAGCTGGAAATGGAGTCAGCAGAACCAGGCAATCTTTCTTGCTTTTTCAGTGTTCCTACAGTGATATCTCCAAGGCAAAGACTGATTAGATAAGATCCTGCGTTACTGTTATTGGGAGCTTGTGTCAAAACATCACTCCTTTGACAGTTAGAAGCTATCATGAATTTCCAGCCTAAATGATCTGTTTGGGTAGCCATTTTTTCATGGGATAAACCTTATTCTTTAACTTACACACTGGGGAGAACTGTTTACTTCTCCATGTATTCACATAGAGCACACTTCATCTGATCAAGCTAAACCAGCCAGCTTCTCTAGTGCTCTGACTCACAACGGACTGGCAGATTACAGTCAGGTGTCTGCCCTGTCCCACTCAAGATGTTCTCACCCCAGCTTTTGAGCCACAGCAAACAGGAGTCTGATACGCAGTTAGCACTGGTTTACCTTAATAGCCTGAGCTCTGAAGAGTGGGCGAGTTCGGCAGCACTCTGCTTACAGCCGAGACACTTCTGCAAAGGCGACGGTGCAGGAGTAACCACATCTCACTGCAGCCGTCTCCTCTGAGGCTGTCCGCTCTCCTTTAGCCCCATCATCCTGTCCCACCTCTCTGACTGGCACTGGGAAAATCTGTTGTAGTAGCTGATGTAGGAGATTTTTGCTCTCTCTTCAGGTAAGGTGATACGGTGCACCCCGATAAATCAGAGTTTTGTGGTATGAGCTCAATTTGTTTACCTGAAGAAGAGGCAAACCAGGTTTTTTATTCTGATACATCCTAAGAGTAGAAGGCAGAAGAGCAGTTGTAGTTCACTTTTAGAGGCTTGTTTCTGAGTGGTCTGTTAAAGAAAGTGTAGAGAAAAATGGAGAGTTTAGTGTTACCCTTAAAGGAAGTACTGGATCTACTATGGCCATTTGTGTAACTAAAAAGTTGTAAAAGTAGGGCAGTACACTTGCAACAACTTCTAAGCTGAAATTTGTGTATAGGAAAGAAACAATTAAAAATGGGAGACCCTAATTAGCTTTTTAAGGGTTTTTTAGTTTAAAAAAAAAAGAGAAAATTACATGAGAAATACCAGTTTTATTTGATTTTGATACGTTTTCTCCTCTTCTGAAATGACTAGCATTCTTTAATTAAGATTTCCAAAAATGACCAAACTATATATATATATATATATATATATGCTGAGACTGGAAAATTAGGTTTTAAATACCTGGGGACTTCTGTGGTCGTTGGTGCCATGCCTAGTCTTTGTTCTGCCCCTTTGTCTCTATGTATTTTGATAGTAGTCAACTACATGAATCTGTAAGTCAGCTTTTGTAGAATTGATTTATTTAGTGTTTACATGGGGTGAGCCTTGGAAGTCCTTAAAAACAAACATAATATTTTATTTTTTTCTCTCTTTCCTCAGAATATTAAATGTTTTTCGTCACTGGGTAGAGCACCATTTTTATGACTTTGAAAGAGATCTGGAGTTACTAGAGAGATTGGAGACGTTTATTTCCAGTGTAAGAGGTATGGTAGTCGGTGGTCCTGTTGTTCTTCCACGTTTTGGTACAACCTGCTGGTCTAATCCTGACAGGTTGTCGGCATGAGAATATCTTTTACACACATGAGTAATTTGAATGCCTTTAATTGAGCTGTTTATGAGACTCTCCTTTACATGAGCAAGCTTTGGCCTGGAGCCTAAACAACTACCCAAAATTACTTCAATCATTATGATATTTACCTTCCGTGTATTTACTTCTGGACAGAAATGTTCATCCTTGCCCGACTCTGTAATTCAGACTGTCACCTTCCTCCTCCCCGTGTTGTATTCGTAGAGAATTCTCTCCCTCTTGGTTACTGAGACTAGTTTTTTCCATCTTGTTCTTTTCCCATTTATTGAAAGTTCCAGCTGAAAATCATTATCCGTTTAGGAGAGGATACCTGGCCCGTTTGGTATGGCTTCCTCTGGAGCAAGCCTTTACAAGCTAGCAGATTTTTTTGGCAGCCTATGAGTGCAACAGTGTTGACATGTCAATTTTAATCATTATCCTGGCAATTCTAGACTTTACGCTTCGGATTGCCAGACCATATGTTGGGCAATATAATTCTGAGTCAAACTTAGAGGCTGGTAGTTTGTCTCTTACAGAGGTCTCCATGCTAACCAATTCTGAACAGAGAGGAATAATTCAGTTTAGTTACTCTTAAAAGGTATTTGTCTTAAACTGCTGAAGGTACTTCCCATCTTTTCCACATTTTGTGTACTGTAAATGTTGGACTGATGCTGTGAATATGTATTTCTCTAATCTTTTTTCTGCAGTGCACTAGTACGGCATGGTGCAAAGACCTCACTTAAAGCTGCTTGCTTACTTTTTTAGTTCTCCTCTAAGTAGATGAAGCTAGCAGTCAAAGTGGAGATGGCTGCAGCTGAGGGGAAAAAGTAAAATACAATGTATACAGGGTCACTTTTTTCCCCCCCATTCAAAAGCCGTCAGTAAATGTGGTTAAACATAACTGAGCACCCAAGAATTCGTTCACATGTGTCTGTATTTGCCAACTGATACAGGTGCAAGAACCCATAAGAAAAAAATAGGGAACTACAAACCTAATTAATTTGCATACAGAAATGCAGAATTTTGTGTGCATGTACAATTTGGGGCGGGGGGGGATTAGCTTTATTAAATTATCAAAAGTCAGTTAGGATGGTATTAAAAAGAGGTGGGGGTTAATGGTTTCTGTTTGCAGGAAAATCCATGAAGAAGTGGGTGGAATCAATTGCTAAAATCATCAAGAGAAAGAAAGCTCAAGCAAATGGAATTAGTCACAACATCACCTTTGAGAGCCCACCTCCCCCAATCGAGTGGCACATTTGGCGTGTTGGGCACAGCGAAACGCTGGACCTCATGACTCTGCATCCTATAGAAATTGCTCGACAGCTGACGCTTCTTGAGTCTGACCTTTATAGGTAGGCATTGAACTGATACATGTCTTTTTGAGATTATTTGAGCAAGAAAGAGTCCTATAGAGTAGAATCAGTCAAAAGTACGTCCCCTTGACTTTCAGAATTTATGGAAAGAGGTTTTCTTGCCACCTGATCAATAGCAAAATACGCAAGGAAAAAAAATGGTGTTTTAATCTCCATATCAGACTGACAGCATAAATAAGTACCAGGAAGGACACTAAAATATTACTTGTATATAATACTAACTTGTATTGTCTCCTTGTTAAAAGCAAACTCAGTGTTACGTTAATAAGAAACGCTTGTTACGTCATAAAAAGAGAACACAATTGTCTCTGGACCTTCCCTTTAGAGCTGCATAGCAAAGGCCCAGGTGCTATAGGCATGTAACCCCAGCATGGGGACATCAAGGTCCTCCAATCTATTTATGAAGAGTTTTTTTTTTTGTCTGGTGCCATAAGTATTCTGCTGTTTCCCAGCTCTGTTGTTACCTGTGATAAAGAGAGCTAGCCCTGATGTGAGACGTAGGTTTTGCTGGGTAGAAATTCTTTGAGGTCTTGCAAAACTCGAAGGTGAAGCATCCTTTAATGCTTCAGTGACAGCAGGTTTTCTATGGGAATAGGCCACTTCAGGTTGCTCAAAGTACTTCAGCTTCCTACTTTAAAAAAAAAACAAAACAAACCTCTATCTGTCTTTAAGATCCTTTCTTATGCTTTCAGGAAATTAAACTTACTCCTTTGTACTTTTCTTATCTGAAAATACTTATACAAAAATGCCAGTTTAATTAAGATAAAAATGTATTTCCTCCTATAGTCAAATACTCGTCAAAAAGTTATTTTAAGTAACTGTTTTGCTGTAGATTAGTTTGGATTGCGTTTGTGAAATATCAAGTGATTAAGGGAAGAAATAATCTTTTAATGCAAACACAGAACATACAATTATTATTTGTATTGAGCGTTCTTCTGCATCTTGCTTTGTCATTACCAGGGCAGTACAGCCTTCTGAACTCGTTGGTAGTGTGTGGACTAAAGAAGATAAGGAAATTAACTCCCCAAATCTATTGAAAATGATTCGTCATACTACCAATCTTACTCTTTGGTTTGAAAAGTAAGTACAGGTGGTGATAGCGTAGTGGCATTAACTCCTACCGAAATTCAGAGAGAAACATTACTTTGCTCTTTGATTTCTTGAGGTGGCTGTAGGGTGTTACAGTAATTTCAGTTTCTGGTTCAGGGGTGTGTGCCATGCCAGTCGCGTATGCTCCCTCTTCCTGAGACTAGAAGGTATTTTTTTCCAGTACATCCACTTCCTCAGCATGGGTCCTACTTGCATTTCTACAGTACATCAAAAGGTGTTGAAGGCAGTGCAGGACTCGGCACCACTTTTCTGCATCTCTGATGAAAGCGCTGTTGTGGCTGTCCCCTTATCTTAGTCTCACTCCCTTCTTGTATGAGATGATTAAGTACTTCTGAGGACATGGCCGGTGCCGTAGTGAGAAGGGTGTAGCAGCTTTTGTGTTTACCTAACCTAGCCAATTTAAAATGCTACTGTAGATACAGCAGCATAAGAGTCACCCTGCTTATCCTGCATCTCGCTTGGGGTGTGCTTCATTATTTTACAGGATATGCCAAAACCTTTCTTGGCTTTCCAACTCGAACATATGTAAGATGTGATTATTTGAATTTGTACTTGAGATTCTTGAGAGCGAGCCAAAATGTGCATACTGGATGTACTGTACCGTTTCTGCTTGGAAATTTTTTATTTAGTAGCTAGCAAAATGTCAGGTTTTATTTATCAGTGTTTCTCAAATTATGTCTTTTGATTAGGTGCATCGTGGAAACCGAGAACTTTGAAGAGCGAGTGGCTGTGCTAAGTAGGATTATAGAAATCCTGCAGGTTTTTCAAGATCTGAATAATTTCAATGGCGTTTTGGAGATCGTCAGTGCCGTCAACTCTGTGTCAGTGTACAGACTAGATCACACATTTGAGGTAAGTTTTGGGCATTGCTCTTGGGGAAAAAAAATAATAAGAATCCAGAAATATATCTCTCACGCTTCTGACGTGAAATCCACACTATCTATATCGCACTTGGAAGAAAACAAGTGTGAAATGTTCAAAGCTATTTATGAGAAAACACGGGAGACGGGCTGGGTGTCTCAGAGGGTTTGTAATGTGAAGGGGAGCTTTTCAGCAGATGTTTTCTCATGTGTATTTAGCCCAAAAAGGGGAAACACCATGGCCATTCGATTGTTGTGCATTAACCTGTCTGAAATGAACCTGTTGCTTCAGTTCAGCATTTTAAAGGGTATGAAAGAGGAGGATCCCGGGGCTGAGAACGCCGGACTGGAAGGCTTGAACGGCCGCATTTCCTACCTACACCAAATATGTGGGGGTAGAAGGGCATGGGAGGGGGTAGCTAAAACTTGGATTTTAGTTGATTGCAAGAACTTCTCCTGGATGAGAGAGTCAGAAAATTCAGACTGTCACAGGCAAAAACAAATAGCTGCTGAAACGGTTTAGATGGACAGTAGGAAGAGAGGCTACTACACCGTTTTTCACTTGCGAAGGAAAAGAAATGCCTAGGATTTGGCAGCAAAGCCTCCCTTGACTCAAATAGGAAAAAATAGCGTGTGTAAAATGTTCTGAGTTTTGTATGTCTTTGAAAGGCAGTATGAAGCCTTTGTTACATGCAAAATTAATAGTCTGTTTACAAGTAGCCTCATGATTCACATGACTAAATTGTTGGACTGATAGTGCAGTAGTCCAGAGCAAGCCATTTACAAAAGAGGTTCTTTCAAATCTGAATTTCAGTTCCTAAGTTTTGCTAAGAGAGCTAGGGAACTGCCTTGTTTCTGCTAACCGTACTATTGCGAAGTTTTGCATCCCTATTTTTTTTTCTTTGACAACTTAGGCACTACAGGAAAGAAAAAAAAGAGTTTTGGATGAAGCAGTAGAATTAAGTCAAGATCATTTTAAAAAGTATCTAGCTAAGCTCAAGTCAATCAATCCACCCTGTGTGCCTTTCTTTGGTAAGTAACACCAGGGCAGGCTAATATTGTGTCGTGTCAGTCTTGAGTTTGATGCAGATGTGTTGTTATCGCTTTAAGTGTTCAAGGTTGTGTTTGGCTCTAAAAAAATTTGACTCCTGACCTAGGTTTGTAATGTTTTTAGACTTCATAGAATGGTTTGGGTTGGAAGGGACCTTAAAAATCATCTAGTTCCAACCTCCCTGCCATGGGCAGGGATACCTTCCACTGGATCAGATAAAAGACTTAATGTCTTCTATATAAAATTTATTATTCTAGTTTAGCATACGGATTACTGGTATTATATGGGTAAGAATATTACCTTACTTTGTTTAACACTGCCTCCACATTGGCAATCGGTTTATGGCGATGACCTGAAGGTGTTTTTTTTCTAAACTCAGGATCTCATGTGAAGGAAATTAAATCTTTTATTTCAGTAATATATTGTGCCTATGTAAAATGCAGACTTGATTCATTCTTGCCAGTGAATAAACTGTTGGAGTGTTAAAGGGAATGGTCTGCCTATGCTAAGACTTCTTTATCATTCATTAGAAAGAATGAAGCCAGCTCTTGGAATGAAAATGAAATTCAATACTTCTCTTTTTATCAGGAATATACCTAACAAATATTTTGAAGACAGAAGAAGGGAATCCTGACTTCCTTAAAAGACAAGGGAAAGAATTAATTAACTTCAGTAAGAGGAGAAAAGTGGCTGAAATTACAGGAGAAATTCAGCAGTATCAAAATCAGCCTTACTGTTTACGGATAGAGCCGGAAATTCGGGTAATCCAGCATTAAATATCTGGTTTGGGGATAGGAAAGGGAAAAGAACGTACACAATAAAAAATTGCCAAATAATCTTCTAGTACTAGACCTAATCTTGTGTGATCAGTGACCATCAGAAGAGGGGGGAACAGCGGCTGGTAGACAACAAAGTACCACAGCAAAGGACAGCTAGAAGTGGGGATTTGTGTACTTGGATGCCGTGTTCTGGGTCTTGTTCATCCCCTTCTTGTTCTGCAGCCTGGTATCAGAGAGGGTTTTTGGCAACAAAACAGAATAAATAAGACGTACTAACTAAAGAGTAGAACCTTTTGGAGAAAAATCAGTTGCCTTTAACCTAAAACGCTCTGTACGTGCCTGGTGCGTTTAGTCCTTCAGACATTCTGTAATGGCACCTGTGACCAAAGCCCCTGGACCCCGCTAACACTCAGAGGCGTGTAGTTCAGCACAGATACCAACAGTTATTCAGCACAGCAGAAGCTAAGCAGATGTGGAGATGCAGCGCTGTCAGCCAGCATTATCGTTAGAACCGAAAGGATGCTTGAGTGGTTACTTAGCGAAGACAGAGACTAGTGAATCCCAGATAACTTAAAGGAATTTAAAGGCAGGTGCTGAAACAACGAGCCAGGTAAAGGTAGGTAGGTAGGTGGTTTTATATAGAGGGAATAATGATTTAAAAGAATAGCTTGAAGTAGCCAGCCATACTCCCTAAGTGCACAGCTAATTGTAACCTTCCCAAAAAAACAGCAGCGTGGACACCTCTCAATCTCAGCTAGGGAACCGCAGCAGGCAGGAAGCAACAACAAAGCTGGCTACCTGAAGAATTAAATGGGCAATAATACTGCTGTTTAAAATGTTGTTTGCAGTGTGTATTTAATTGCTGCGGACATGTCTGGGAAAGGCTTAGGAGATTGACTGTATTCCTAAGCCAAGAAGTGCATTAAGTTCAAGGGGTGGCAGTATTTTTGCTGAAAAAAGGAACAAATGGAGAATGCTGTGGCTCACCACCAGACTCCAGCTGCAGCAGGAGCAGCTTTCACAGGGCTGTCGGGCGTTTGGGGAGCTTGGTGCCAGTCCTGTCCTAGCCATGCCTTCCCTCCAGTCCTTGTGCCCTAGCGCCATGCTCTGTCCCTGCCTCTGACCTTCCTACTTTTGTCCTCTGTCCCTTCCTGGTCTTTGCTAATTGATCACATCCAAAGTACCTGTACGAAATGGCATTAGCGTAACCTTTGCTTTCACTACTGCATTGTCTGCAGTCTGCTCCTTCCCTGGTCTGTGATGTTAGCTTCTTAAGGCAAGCGGATGCTCTTGCGTGGCCTTCAACGTTGCTGTGCTGCGCGTGATTCAGTGGTCAAAAATATTAGCAAACAATTTACAGAGACTTCATTTACCCTATCTAGTTATTTGAATCAAGGTCGTCCTCTCATGTCAGGAAAATTACTGTGAACTTGATTGTTTCTTACATTTGATGGTTCTGTATTTATTTCAGGGAACATTTTACTCCATTTTTTTCTGGAAATAAGCTTCAGAATAGTGAAAAGCTAGATTTTAAATCAGTGAATTACAAGCATTTCAATAAAAGTCCATGTATGTGCTTATTTTTTTAAATATTATTGATGCTTGTTTCATTCAGAAATTCTTTGAAAATCTCAATCCTATGGGGAAGATACCAGAAAAAGAGTTTACAGATTATCTTTTCAACAAGTCATTAGAAATCGAACCTCGAAACTGCAAGCAACCACCTAGATTTGTAAGTCTTGTCCTGCAAATGAAATAGCTAAAAATCCACTAGCCACTATGAAAAAGAATGTGTAGCTAACTCAATAAGCCATATATATTTCCTTTAGAGTTCTGTATCATGAGATGATGTTAAAATACTTCTATTTCAGGCATTTGTCGCTACTAAAACGTACTACTTTTGGCATATTTTAGGATGAACTTTTTTTCCCAAAACCTAAAATATTACAGCTTAAATGTGGGGTTCTTAGCATATAGTCATTCAATTGAATATGTAATAGCATTTAACATTTTTGATTTCACAGTATCAAAATCTTATAAAATATTCATATTAATTGAAATAAGGCTTTTGTACATAATTGTGTTGTTTTGTTTAAGTAGAAGTTTATTTCTGTTTGTCTGAATGTTTTGCATTGTGCAAAAATAGAAGCATACCACAACTGATAAGGTGCAACCTTCTTGCTGATCAAAATATGGTTCCGTTTAAAGGAGTAGCAATCTTGTTTTTTAAGAAAATAGCTACCGGAGTCCAGAGCTCTTTTTTAAGCAGAAAGGTTGCTCTCTAGAACGCTTGGTTTTTTAATATGTTGTAATTGTACTTCTGAGTAGCTGGAGACATCTCTAATTTTGGGGAGAGCTATAAATCATTTTAGCAATCTCCTGTTAGAGGAAAGAGTAAAATGATATGATGAATATGGCAAGAAAACGACAAATTACTGTTGCAAAAACACTGCTTGCAGTAATTTCTTGAAAATATTTTCTAAAAATAGATATCCATGCTGCCAGACTCAGTCATCTGGACATGAATTCTTTACAGTTCATGTTTTCCAAACTAGACATTCTTATTGGAAATTCAGGAAAGTCCAGTTCTGGGTACTGTAATGTGGTGGAGTCGTGCATACCACCGTAGGATGGGAACGTAATTCGTCTTCAGAGAATCGGCTTTGATCTCTGCTGTGTTACACCTGAGTCTAATGAGGCTTGTTTCAGTCACACCAGTGATGTGTGTACAAGAATTTCGTACTGACTAAATCAGAGGATGTAGACAACGTGCATCTGAGCGCGTCCTTGATCTTGGCTGTGTGTAGGGGCCTGGTGACCTTCTGTGGTATAAGCACAAAGCGTGTCTTACGGTGCTGCAAGGAGGCTCTTCTGCAGGCCTGGGGGGGGGCACTTGAAATAACTCTCTCTGCCAAGGTTGTGACTTGCTCTTCCCCATGTTTTGTCCTGATTGGCATGCATCTGAGACGTGGCTCTTCATTCTTCATAGCTGTTGGGAGTGGGGTGGGGGATGGAATAATAACCTGGGGAAAAAGATTTGTTAAGCTGCATCCATAAATTTTCACTAAACTGCTGTACAGATAACAGCAGACTGTACCTCAAGTCAATTGTAGAAAGGCTGTAACGCTGTTTAAGGTGTATGTGATAAGTATCTTATTTTAAAATATCTTAGAGGCTTGGCAATTTTGTTGTCTGAAATGTTAGCAGTACTAACCAGCTTCACTTTCTGCAGCCTAGAAAAACAACATACCCCCTGAAATCTCCCGGGATAAGGCCCAATACTGGCAGACACGGCTCGACCTCTGGCACCTTGAGAAGTCATCCATTGCCGCTTGAAAAGGAACCAAGTAAGATAAGTTTCAGTAGAATCACTGAGGCAGAGCATGAATCAACAGTATCAGCACCAACTTCTCCAAACACACCGTCTACGCCACCGGTGTCTGCTTCTTCAGAGTTCAGTGTATTCTTAGATATCGATCTCAACAGTTCCTATGGTAAGCGTGCAGTATGTTTTAGTAGTTGTTGTAATTGTCCCTCAGGTTTCCAAAAATATATTGGTGTGTATGCCAGCCTTTTTTAAAAAAGAAATAAAAGTTGCAAAATTTAGTTGTGGACTATGAAGTTCCTGTGTCAGTGTTACATGTACTACGGTTTGGAAATCCCTGCTGTAAGTAGTTAACTAACATGTGACATTTTCAGTCTTTTTGCCTAATGGAGCTGAGGCAATCTCTTATGGGAGATGTCCCAGTGAGGCAGGGGCTACGCCTCCTTTACCACGTATGGCACATCTGTAGAGCGAAAAAGGTGCTGAGGACCTGGCATCCACACCAGTGTGTGTTCCAGGAGTGGTCCTGCGGACTGAACGCACTCACTAGAGTGAATTTCTGATTCTGGTTTGATTTTGAAGAGAATCAAGTCTGTGTGTTTTGAGACGTGAACTGAAGTGCCAGAAGTGGGGATGGTCAGGGCACTCACCCCAGAACACAGTCTTGAGTAAAAAAAAAACCCTACATTCTGAGTTCAGATACACTAATACACGCCCCAGCTTTGCTTGTAGTTGTGAGCAGCTCCTTAGTCTTGAAAGCAGTGTGTGACAGGTCTGGTGGGCCTGCAGGCCTGGCAGGCGGGTTAAGCCTGACAGGGGGCATAAACGACAATCAATTTTTATATGGCAAATGCTGAGGGGGTTTGGGCCGCAGGGGACGTGAACAACAACACGGTGGTGTCAGAACAGAGTAGAATAACGAAGTTATTCTACTTAAAATCTCTAGTTTAGGAAGATTTTACATAAGGAAGTTTAATTCGTGTTAGCAGTAGATCAACTTGGAGATGATTGTGATCTTTGAGGTCATTCGCAAGCATACATTATGTGCTGTAGTGCAGTTGTCCTGCCTGGCAAGTCTCTAATCGCTATTTCATTTCACAGGTAACAACAGCATCTTTGCTCCTGTCAGTTTGCCACAGTCGAGTGAGTACTGTAACTCTGTTAAATGTTTCACATAACTCTGCTTTTTCTGGTTTCAGGAGAGGCAAATAGGAATTAAAATCTGAACTCTGGCATGAAAATGTGGGTTGCGTTCATCAGAGTTCTGAGGGGATTTTTTAAATAGGTTTCAGATCAAGTGTCCAGTAAAGCTGTCTGTAAAGTCTAAAAACTGTCTGGTTTGGGTTTGTTTTAGGTTTTTTTTGCCCAGGCTCTAGCATGATTTTGCTTCTATTTTGAATGTTCTTGATTATTTTGTTTGACTAATGCTACAAATGAAGCAACCAGATAATTTTGTATTACCACATAGTGAAAATAATTGTTCTGTTGCTGGGAAAGAAGAGGTACTTTTCGTACCACAGCTGTGAGGGATATCCTGTATTCATCTGTGGTTTCAGCTTCTCTTTTTACTCCCTTATTACACAGGCACATATACTTTTTCGTAACATGATTAAAATGTCAAACTGGAGAGCACAGGTGCCTAACATACTGATACAGAGCTCTGTGCGCTCCTAAGAGAAAAAGCAAAAGTCACAAATACAGGTCAGGGCGTTATTTTGATTCTTAACTTTAAGGATTCCCCCACCCCACCCCCTGTAAAAAGGAAGGACTAGAAATGTTCAAAAATGCTGTGAGAGTTAGTCATCTGTTCTGCTCGGTGTATCGTTCTCCCGCTTTAAGTATTGCGGGCCTGTTAACGAAGCCGCTAAACTTCCAAATTTGAAGAGTGTACCCGTACGGCCGAAAGAACAAACTTCTACTCCAAAGTGTAATTGAGGCGTGCGGGCAAACTGCAGGCACTGTGGTAAATTCTGCAAGACAGGATTGCAGAGAAGGTTATTTAAGTGCTCGCTAGGAGTTCACTGTATTTATTTTTCTGTCCTTTAGAATTGCCTGTTAGCTGTTGACGATGCATATCTTTGATACTGGAAATAGGAGACCACTCCTGAGGAGTGAGTCTGGTTGAAGAAACGAATGAGAATTTTGTACAACTGAAGTTCATGGTTCACGTTGCCGTTGAGCACAAAGATCTACTTATTTGAGTTCCTTCTAGTTTGGCTCAACATTCTAGCAAAGGTTCCTCAGATATTGCACGAGCAGTAAAATATCTGCTTTTCTCTCTCCAGAGACTTTCTTCAGCTCGTGGGGTAGCTTTCCTAAACTAAGCGATGAGCCTCAAAACCCTCCTCCACTTCCTCCACGAAAAAAGATGGATCAGGATGCTTCTAATACTAAGGTATTTCTGTTCTATATTGAATAACTTTACTATTAAATCAGGGAACATCTAGAATCGTAAAATCATTTAGCTTGGAAAAGGCCTTTAAGATCATTGAGTCCAGCCATCTAGCCAAGCAGGACTTTGTTAGTCTAAAAGACTTCCAAATGCAGTGATCCACTTGCCCTTTTGAAGTTTCAGGCTCCTCTGCTAGCCACTTCAGGAACGTAGTGGTCGTGTTCAGATCAAAGGTACAGCTATGCCAGTATCCTGTCTCTGACAGCACCAGTAGCAGACGGCGAAAGAATTCTGCATCAGTCAGAAGATACGCACTTTATCTGAACACCTACATGTCTTACAATGTCTTTGTCTCTGTAATGTTGTAGGGAAGTTTAAAGTTGGATGACGATCCTCCAGCAATTCCTCCTCGGCAGCCGCCGCCTCCAAAGATACAGCCTCGTGCTCCTGCTTACACTAACCCCTTTGACCAGCCACTGCACAGTCCTCCTCCTCCACCCCCCCGGGATCCCCTTCCTGATACTCCACCACCAGTACCGCTCCGGCCGCCGGAACACTTTATCAACTGCCCTCTGAACCTCCAGCCGCCACCGGTGGGACGCTTGCACCGGGATCCTGACTGGTTGAGGGAGGCGAGCACGGGCCCCAGCTCTCCCGGCACTCCCCCCAGCACGCCCTCTCCCAGGGTACTGCGCCGCTGCTGTGTGATCAGCGCGAGTCACAACAACCTGGTCCACCCGCCTGCGCCCCCGGTCCCACCCCGGCACAATTCGAGCCCTCAGTTACCAAAACTGCCACCAAAGACTTACAAAAGGGAGCTCTCCCACCCTCCTTTGCACAGACTGTCTTTGCTAGAAAATGCAGAAACTCCTCAATGACCTTAGCCATAGTAGTCATTGACACTGGAATAGTATTTGTAAAGTTCCTTTTTTTTTTTTTATTTATTCAAAAAAGGCAGTGTATTCTAGTACTTTCACAAATTATGCTCTTAAAGTGCTGCTGATCAAAAAAAAAAAAGTTTAAATTGGAAAAATAAGACTACACACGCTCTAGCCTGCGTCTGTTCAACAGCATTACCCTCAGGTGATCAGCAGCATTGCCTTGTTTCACATCCTCAGTGCCGACAGTTATGCCAGTATACAAAATATATCTTTTGCACTGTAAACTACACTAAATGAATTTAAACTGACATCATTTAATTGCACTGAGCCAAAAAAAAAAGGTGCGTCTGTGGAATTTTTTTCAAATTGGAACACTAGTGGCCTTTTTGTTTTTAATTAAAAAAAAAAAGAAAAAATAACCAAAACCCAAACCAACAATGGGATGCTGACCCTACACGAGGACATACAGTGTTACCAATCATAAACCTCTGCCTGCTTGCCTCCTAACTTTGTGTAAGCTTGGAGGTTGGTGAGTGACAGCTACTCTTCTCGATTATTTTAATGCCATGTCTTAATTGCCATTGATTTGCTGCTGAAGACAAAAAAGAACAATCGGTTGAAATCTAAATACCAAAATGCTGATACATTGATTTATTTTGAGAAAGGCTGGACAAGGACTACCTGTCTCGGATATTGGAAAGGATCCCTCGTACATAGCATGCATCTTGTTCAGATGTGCCTTTTTGTTTTGGTAGGCGAAGATGTCTTAAGCTAAAGAGTTGTCTACTGTTCTGGAGAACAAAGCTATATGCCGTGTATGTACAATTGTTTATATTGTATATTTACAGATAATGCTAATAACCTGTATAAATTTAAGTGACTTGAGGCCTATAATACAGTCTGCTACTCTCGCAATCCTCTACGGTCAGAAGTGTTTCCTCTGGCTTAGGAACAGTCTTGCCTTCCAAACCTAATAACTTTCTTTACATCTCACTGAACTTAATCATGAATCCATTTTGGAAATTGGTAGCATTTAAACCAGCAAACACTTAAAGCTTTATTAAAGTTTTTAAACTGATAAGTGAATGGAACTTTTATTTGCCAGTTGAACTACGTGTTTGAACTGGTGTGAGAGTGAGTCTGTTTTACTGGTAGTACTGTGTAGCAGCATTTATAAAGTGGCCAGAAGCCACATTTTATTTACTGGTCTGTGGCCTTTTACTGTGCTTTGTATCAGAGTTCTTAACAAGATTAATAAATCACCCCAGTCTTAATTTTTAAGAGCTTGAGCGGTGCGTGTTCCTTGTTAAGGACAAGGTTGGGAATCAGATTTAGTAAGTCTTTGGCGATACAAAATGCCTTGATTTTCCGTGCTGCTAGTCTCAGCTTCGGTTGTCCTTCAGTCTGCGGTTGAGCCTGACACACAACAGCTCCTGGGGAGCTTAACCTTTCCCTCCACCTACTAACCCCTCAGCTGCTCCGGCCCCTCTAGGTAGAGATGCGGTTTCCATCTTTTCTGGCTCCTGGTGGGACTTGAGGCGGCTCAAGCTTTTCATCAGACTGCCTATATGGCTCCCACTGTCTCGGGCATTCCCTCTGGGAAAGGAGATACGCCCAGGGAGAGCTGCTGATTTTCTTCCTCTGGGAAGATATATCTTGCCATCTGTCTCTTGGATGTTCTTCTCCTGGCTGTCACCTTGATGCTCCTTTCCTGAGGAAGAAGAGAGGGGTAGCTTCTGTCTCACAGGCAACACCCCAAAGGCCATTCATGCAAGCAGCAGAACACACGTTATAAAGGAGAGCTGCTTCATTTTGCAGAAATAACATTCAAGAAGTCCCAAGTTTGAGATGTGTGAACTGGGAGTGCAGGAAACAGACGATGCCTTGATCATGGTTTTTCCCTCTGCAGTAAAAACACAGCTCGTAAGTCTTTTCTGTAAGTTTGGGAAGAACTCTCCTATTGGTATCTGGTGGTGAGATTCTGCTCAGGGAGTGCTCCACTGACGCGCTCTACGTAGAACAGGCAGGCTGTCTGGTTTCACTGTTCCGGTGACCTGCAGAATATGCTGAACAAGTGAAATTTTTTACTTAGTTCCTTGTATTAACTCTTTTGAACTCCTCACCAGCAGCTATTGCTAAAAGATGACTAATATTTTTTCAGACTTTTACATTTTGTGTGTTGTTGAAGGGGAAAAAAAATCCTCTCCCAACTTTCAGAATATATGTGTCAGCTTTATACCTTCCTGTACAAGTGCTTAGACCAGAAGTATTTTCAGTATCCCTTATTAAAATATAGCTTTATATTTTGGTCCTGACTCAGCAAAGCCCTCACCAGATCATTTCAAGCTGAGCATCTGCTGATTAGTAATGGCTTCCGTATGTATCAAGGTATTTCCCTCCATCAAGACCTTTCTGAGGTTCTGGTTTGTGATGCACTTTGAGGAGACTTTAAGCTTGTGGAAGCAGGAGTGTACATTTATCAGAGTTAACCTTGAAATGGTGCTGTGCCATGGTGCCATTCTCCAAACAGCCCTTTTTAGGTGCCAACTTAAGCCTACAAAAATATCTGGGGGGCTGTGAAACACTTTCTTCTTTTAACTCTTAAGCCTGATTGTGAGTGAGTTTGGGCGGCAGTTCTAAATTCCACAGCTGAAGCCAAAGAAGAAATAAATAACTTTCAGTGGGGCCCAGAATGGTTTGATTAGGAAAAATAGTGATGCAGTTGAAGTCTCAAGCCTTGGTCATTGTTCTCTGTCAGATTAACATGGACAGAGAGGGGTAGGCATTCCCGCAAATGCCTCTTGCTGCTATCTGGGGCTGTCCTGGGCAGCAAAGGTCCTGTTAAGCAAGTCCCAGACACCATTGCCTCTTCTCCCCCAGTGCCCCTTCAACTGTGCCTGGTTGTGCTCTGAACTGGACATAGAAAAAAGAGCCTGTAGGTTTTTTGCAGGTTGGGCTTGGAACATCACCACACATGACTGATTAACAGCAGCGCTGGGACAGTAAAGCTCCAGGAGGATGTGGGGTGAGGAGAGCAGGAACCTCTTACATGAGATCTTCCAATGGGAGCAATAATGTGAAAACGTGAGGTAGTTGCGTGTGCGAGAAGGCAGCAGCTAAACAATGTTCCCAGCTGCATCTTCCATGCGTAAAACATTACTCTTAACTTTACGATGCCAGTTCTGGACTTAAGCCGAAGTACATAAATCACAGCATGATTCAGAAAAGGGGCCTTGCTTATGGATAACTAACCACACAATTAAACTGTTCTTCAAACATAACAGGAGCTGGAAAATACAAAAACAAAGAGCCATGCCAGGGCAGGGCGGCAGCAGCGATGCCAGCAGCATGAAGTACGGAGAGTACAACAACGCACGTTCCCAGAGCAACTATTTGGCTGTGGAAGTGGTCGAAGGCAGTCAGATTCCCACCAGAGTGGTTCAAGGGAATGCCGAGAGAGCAATAAATTAACGTCTCGGTTACTTCGTAATTAGAGGGGATAGATAAAAAGGGAAAAAAAACCAAAAAGCTAGAGGGGAAAAATGTGAAATTGCTGGGTTTGAAGTTGGCTTGTGTGGGAAAAGGCAGTTCCCTCAGAAAAGTGCAGATAAACAGATGGAATGTGAAGGCAGTTACCAGCAAAAGAAATATCCTTCCAGTTGTTTTCCGTGACCCTGTTCTGCGTTATTGAGTTCTAGCATTTATTCCTGCTCTGGAGCCAGAATAACGTCTTTGGGTGCTATGACTAGAACAAAAACAAGGAAGGGGGGAAAAAAAGAACCATCTCTTGGTTCTTTTTTTTTTTCCAGATTTACTCCGATTTTCAAAAATACACCACAGGTCTGAATATACGATTCACAACCCTAGCAAATGCAGTAACTCCTGCCTTGGGCAGGCAGTGAACATTAGTAAGAAATGATAAAAACTTTCTTCCACATATACAAGGAAAAAATCAAAAGCCTTTGCCATTAAAAAATGTTGATGCACAGTCAATTCGATTCAGCTTCTTTTTTAAAACCTTTTTGTAAGTTTAAATTTTGGATGAGGGTCTGCAACACCCATGATTTCTAGCACTCTTGTGGCTTTACACAGGACTGCGTGTCCACAGCACTTAACAGGTGCACTGAGTAACTTGTGAAGTACATTTTGAATCACCTTGTGTTAATTTTCAGCCAGTTCACACGTGGAAAATGTTCTTCATAGCTCTTTCCTCTAGCTGGTGTTTAATGCTGCCTTTAGTCTGATGGGCTAAATGGGGAAGGTCTGACCTACTGCCAGATGAGCTCCTGAATGTGGCCTCCAAATGGAGGTTTCTCACCTCTGAGGGAAGTCTGACTATGTGGCAAACGTGCCAAGGCTGCAGCACCCAGATGAACGACGGCTCCTGACCTCCTCTCCTGCAACAACCAGGCTGGTTAATGCAGCAGCTTTACTTTTGCTCCTATGCTGCCAGCAAGCACTTAAAAACAACTAAAAGAAGCTGCTGGAAAGCAGCTCTGCTGAGAAGGCCCTGGGGGTGCTGGGGGGCAGCGAGGTGACCCTGAGCCAGCACCGGGCCCTTGGGGCCAAGGGGGCCAGCGGTGTCCTGGGGGGCATGGAAAGGAGTGTGGCCAGCAGGGCGAGGGGGGTTATCCTGCCCCTCTGCTCTGCCCCAGTGAGGCCACATCTGGGGGGCTGCGTCCAGTTCTGGGCTCCCCAGTTTAAGAAGGATGTGGAACTGCTTGAGCAAGTCCAGTGGAGAGTTACCAGGATGCTCAGGGGACTGGAGCACCTCCCTTGGGAGGAAAGGCTGAGAGACCTGGGTTTGTTCAGCCTGGAGAAGAGAAGGCTGAGGGGGGATCTCATCAATGCTTATAAATACCTGAAGGGTGGGTGTCAGGAGGATGGGACTGGACTCTTTTCAGTGGTGCCCAACGCCAGGCCAAGGGGCAACAGGCACAAGCTGGAACACGGGAGGTTCCCCCTGAACATGAGGACAAACCCCTTCCCTGTGTGGGTGCCCGAGCAGGGGCACAGGCTGCCCAGAGAGGCTGTGGGGTCCCTTCCCTGGAGACATTCACCCCCCGCCTGGACCCGGCCCTGTGCCCCTGCTCTGGGGGTGCCTGCTCACGCAGGGGTGGGACGGGGTGAGCTCCAGAGGTCTCTTCCAAGCCCCACCGTTCTGTGATTCTAAAAGTACGTTTTCTGTCAAGCCAGGGTAGCTCAGAATACGAGGGCAGTTGGTCAGGAGGGGTTAGGGAGCGGTTTACATGGAGCAGCTTCCTCGGGGATTTGGGCTGCTTCAGGGGAGAGGCTGACTCCGAGCGCGGCTGCCCGGGCGGGCGGAGGGACGGCGGCACCGAGCGCAGCCGGGCAGCCCCGGGCGCCTCACGGGCACGGCTGAGAAGAGGCGCCCGCCAACGACCGCCATTTTCTCTCACCGCGGCGCCGGGAAAGGCGCGGGCGGGGCGGCCGGGGAGGAGGGATCGCGCCGGCTCAGTGCCGCCGCCATGGCGGGCTTCGTGCGGGAGCTGGAGCGGCGGGGCGGGCCGGCGCTGCGGCTGGAGCAGCGGGTGGCGGGCGGCGTGGGTTGCGTGGTGTGGGACGCCGCGCTGGTGCTCGCCAAGTTCCTGGAGACCGGCGCTTGTCCCCTCGACCGCCGCCACGTCCTCGAACTGGGTGCCGGTACCGGCGCCGTGGGCATCATGGCGGCCACGCTGGGGTGAGCGGCGCAGGGGGGACAGCGCTGGCAGCCGGGAGGGGCAGGACCCTACCGCCCGTCTCTCCACCCCTCACCCCCATTTATTGTATTATCTACCTGAAATCTTTTCAATTCTCGCAAGACGGGGTTTTTGTGCGTGCGCGCTGCGGCGGGGGCCGGTGCGTGGGTTCGTGACCCTCCCGTGTGTTACAGGGCAAACGTGACGGTCACCGACCTGGAGGAGCTGCAGGAGTTGTTGGTGGCCAATATAGAGAACAACAAACATCTGGTGACGGGGTCGGTCCGAGCCAAGGTACTGAAATGGTTTGTATGATCCTTCAATGTTTCTCTTCAGCTTTATCGGGGCTTCTGCTTTTGCTTTGTTAATTGCCAAATACACCTGAAAACACTGCTGTGAAAGGGAACCTCGACATAAGAACACAGTCATTTAACTTCATCCTCAATCCTTTAATATGTGTTGTATTATTACCGAAGCTTGTTTTAACATTTTTTTTTTCCTCTCTCTTTTTAGGGGTGAAGATGTAACAGAATTTCAGCCTCCCCCTGATTATATACTAATGGCTGATTGCATTTACTACGAGGAGGTAAATGAGGACTTTGCAAAACCCCTGTAGAAAGCTTCCTTGGGAAGGGTGTGGGTTCAGCATGAGAAGTGTTCAAATAAATATTGTGTTTGCATCTTGGTCCCCATGGTTTAGAGGAATATGTACAAGACTGGAAAAGGCATTTTTAACACACTCAAACCCGTTTGAGATTCAACCAGAGACTTTGTGTTTAAAAAAGCCCCAAATTTAATATTTGTGCTCCCCCCCTTTTTTCTTCACATTGGGATTGAAACGTGAAGCAAAACATTGCGACTGATAGTTTGTGAACTGTTTAATGCATTGGTAAATGAAATTTAATAGTGCCATATGTGCACTGTTTGGCTTCTCTTCACCCTTCCCTTGAGAAGGCAGAAGGAGAAATCATGCTCCAGCTAAGTGGTTGTAGTCTGCCCCATCTCCTCAGCTGGAGCTCTGTAGGGTGTGCACAGACAGCTGATGGAAGTTGCAGGAAAAGGGAAATGACCTGAAGAATCCTGTGTCCCAGTGGTCTTACAGCCCCTCACATTGGCTCCCTGCACATTGGTCCCATTTCCATATGTAGTGGTCTGGATCTGAGCCGTGTTCCAAGAATGGCTGAGAAAACTCACTTTTGAAACATTCCAAGAAATAACCATTGTAGTGTGCCTCAAGGAAGTGCCCACTCAAGAGTGTGGGATGCTTTTGGCTTTGATGCTAGTTCAGTTTTCTTGGTCAGTCTATGAAACTCGTCTCCTGTGCAGACTTCCCTTTCTCCTCTGCTTTCCAGCTGGCCCCCATGTTCCTATTTGTCCCAGTTAAAGTACTAAAAATAACTCCCTGAAAAGCAAAACTGGAAAGTTCTCTCTTGGGTGAAGACTTTCTCTAGTTGGAGGGTATCGTACCAATAAAATGAACTTGAGATCTAAGTGGGAAACACTTAACCTCTTTTGGGCAGTCATTAGAACCATTATTGAAGACACTGAAAGACCTTACTGGCCCTGACACGTGCATCTTGTGCTGTTACGAGCAGAGGACTATGGGAAAGAATCCTGAAATTGAGAGAAAATACTTCGAGGTAGGTGTTTTTAACGTGTGCTTTTTGAATACTAGGAAGATAGCCTGCATACAGGCAGCCTTTGTGTTGGATCCGCTGAACATCAGTGGCAGTTGCTACCTGTGCAGTTTCAGGTGGACTGCACAAAGTAGAGTTTGTAGCAGGAGAAGCAGGTTTGTCTTTAGATAGGGCAGAAAATTTGGATGGTGACTCTTGAAGTTACCGTCCAGCTTGCCAGTAGAGAGTTTCTGGATACTTACTGAGCTTTCCTTTCCTCAAAAGGTCAAACTAACCTTTCTTGCCTTACTAATCTCAACTGTATTGATGCTTTTGATCCAGGCAGCCAGACTTGCATAGGATGTTAAAGCCTCTCTAGCTTCTGAGTTTCCAGGTTTGCAAAAGGGCCACCATACGTGAGCCAACATCTGTCAAAATAAAAACAATTGTTTTTGTAGGAGCAAGTGAAATAGCGGTCAGTTGCTCCCTTCTTTCTGCAGTGGTTCTCTTGACATTACCAGAGGTTATTGGGAGGTTATTAATTAAAAATTAATCTGGTGGAAATTTATTTTCCTTTAGCATGTTCCACTGAAAGCAGAGGGAAAACATAGGTAAAATTTTCCAGAGTAGCTCAGGAACTCAAGACTCTGCTAAGTGATACTGCTGCTTTTGCAAAAATTCCCCCCCCCCTCTACTGACAGAGCATTAATAGGTGGTATAATTAAAAAGTCCAGCTGTATCTTCTGTAAAGGTGAAGAGGAACATGGGTACAGCTGAATCCCTCCTAAGGTTGTGGGGATGACCGTCAGCACAGGATTTAACTCTGCACCTGTGAAGCCTGCAGAAAAGCAGCCCTTGTGCAGTACTGGATGATACGTAATAATAATACTACAAAAAAGGGGAAGGGCAGGTATTACAGGGCGATTTGTACGTGTTAATAAAAGCACCTCTTTGATAATTAGCCATGCCTCAAACTCTTGTGGGGGCCTGCCTGTGAGGAGGGTTGCTGTAATTGAGACCAGCTCTGACAAGGTGCTGCTCCCACAATAAACTCAGTAGATGTAGGTGTTTCTGGATGATTTCTGCTTTCTTGTAATTTATTTCCTTCCTTAGCTTGCCAGGGTTCAGCCAAGTTAATCTTCTGAGCACATTGCAGAGTCGATGCTGGGGTGTTTTTAGCCTTTTTTTCCCCCCTCCCCTCCAGCTGAGGAGGCTGGCAGACAGGCAGGTGCTGTGGTTTGGCTTAGCACTTTGGAGACTGGAGGAAGCAAAATGTTTTATCACAAGCTTCTAGATTTTTCTTAAATGTTGCGAGATGTCTGTAACTTTGAATTGGTACAGGAGTAGTTAAAATGAGGGAAATACGCTGCTTGGCTGGAAAATAGCTTGCATGTTTGTAGAGGCCTTCATTGCAGTGATCTGAGCGTGGCGATTCCAGCCTCCTGAGGCTTCGTGCCCTCATGTGGGTATATTGTGGGACCTTTTTAACTGGACACGCTTAGTTCGAAAGGGCGGTCAGTGTCATTTGAATTGTTTTGTGTGTTCTCTGATAACCAGCTGCTTCAGACGGACTTTGAGCTGGAAAAAATTCCCCTGGATAAGCACGATGAGGAGTATCGCAGCGAAGACATTCATATCGTGAATATCCACAGGAAACAAACGGTAGGTTAATTTAACTGGCGCAGTGAGCGCTGCCAGGAATTCACAGAGCTGCTGTTTACTTGGCACAGCGTGAGCGTTCCAGGGGTGAAGCTCTAAACTGACTGTGAAATACCATTAGAGACTCTGTGAAGCTGCAGAGCAGAACCGTGCTTGTACAAAGGAGCTCCTTTGTTCCAGAACCCAGCGCTCTGCCAGGTGCCAGCCTTTGTCTTCAGCAGGGCCATCTTTGAGCTGCACGCTGACTTTCTCTTCTGCTTCCACACTAGCGCAGTGCCATCTCAAAACTGGAGTTTTTCGGCACCAAAGTAATAAAAATAATACGCCCACTGCTGCTTTTAGTACCGTGCGCTCTGCTGTACAGCCCTCTCCCCAAAACCCATCTCTGGAGGCGATACTTAGCACCTGCCAGGGTTGGTTAGATGATTTTTCAGTTATTTGGTGGGGCAGACAGTTATGCATGAAGAAAATATTTTGCATATTGTGCTGACACAACATGCAGGTCCGGCGCTTAAAAAAAAGGTATCACTTAAAAATCTGTACTTTTTGTTGTTTTTTTTGTTTTTTTTAATCTATTTGCAGAGTTTTCCGTCGTGAGATCTCTGACCACAGTAGTTGTCCTCTGGCAGCTGTCAGAACTCTAGAGAAGAGGGAGAGGGTATAGAATAACACCACAGAGGGACTGTCTCCAGTGCGGTTTGTGACTCATCTACAGAGTGGCTTCTCGGTGATGGACTTGGCCTGAGGCACTAGAAGTGGGCTAGTTAGACTAGATCCACTGACAACGCCTTCCAGGAGGGCAGATGTGAGCTGTTGATGTCTGCAGGCTGAGGCAGAGGAAGGCAGAAAACAGAACCAGGGCTTCACCCAGACCAGCGCTGGGCAGTTCTGGTTACCTCTGCTGGGCAGCCGCTCGTTAGAGCAGCGGGCGGCTTGCCGAATGCCCACGGAGCAGATCCGAAGGCTCTGTGAGGAGAAAGCTGCGAGCGGGCTCAATCACACAGCCCCACGTAACCAGTCAATAAAACTTCTGCACTTGAGATGGGTCTCGGATGGCGGGGTTGGTTTTTTTTTCAGCCTGTGGTTTCTGTGTCGCTCCTGCATTGCAGAGGCCTTGGGAGGCTCGTTCCAGGAGCAGGGCTTTCTGGACCTGCCCGCAGCTCGGGCTCCCTTTATCTCCAGGAAGAGCATTCCTTGCAAACTTCACACTTCATACAACACCGCCCTGGCTTGCGAAGCACAGGTGGTAGGTGCTGTACCGATACACCATGCAGATGGTCCTCGCGCTTGCGCAAAGCTGTTCTACCTTTTAATTCCAGCTGCGCTTTTCTGGTATAAAAATCCGCACTGTTAAAGTTTGACGTCTGCAGACGATTCTGGTGAGCAGGTTCATTGTGGCTGTTGGTATTCCTCGCCAAGCTGCCTCTTGTTGTTGCGCAGCGATGGCTTTGAGATTCAATTTCAAAGGAAATCTCGCTTCTGCTCTAGTGGAAGCGGCCACAGCTGCCTGCGCCATCCTGCAGCCCTGAGCGCGTGCTTTGAAAATAGGTCTGCTGCAGCAGAGGTGCTGCGCGGCGTGAATTGTAACAGCCTGTTCCCTGAGCCTCTCCTCGCTCATGCTGCATGCAGCGTGACTGGTCCCTGCTTCAGAAACCTGAATATTTTGGCTAAATCTGCTGAGTTTTCTCAAAGCCTCAGCTGTTGGTTTTGGAGGGAGCTCTGTTCACAGGCACCCGGACGCTCTCTGGACCTGCCTGGAGCTCAGGCTCCCCTTATCTCCAGTAAGAGCATTCCTTGCAAACTTCACACTTCATACAACACCGCCCTGGCTTGCAACCCGGAGCAGCGATGGTTAGTGAATACATAGCAAAGCGAGAATGTAATTTGTTGTAACCACATACGTTATTTCTTAACTTGTTATGAAAAGAGCTGCTTAATTAACCAGTGGCCTGCAGGAAGGTATTTACTGTTGTGTTTACGCCAGTGTCACTTCTCTGGTGGAGATTCTCATTCAGGGCTGTCCAAAGGTGCGCTGTCAGGGTTGTGCGAGAGCTGTGCTGTTCTTTGGTATCAGCTCCCTGTGGACGCAGCCTGTTTGCTGACCGCAGACCCCGGGGAAGGGGGGGAACAGTGTTTCTCAGGGGTTTGATGCCAAGAGGATAATTGTATTTTATCTACGGGGCGTGTGATTTCAGCACTTCCTTTTATATATGGGCTTGGATCTCCCTTTCAGAAGAAAAAAGGAAGTTGTGCTTTTCTCTCCCCACACACAGCCACCGGCTGCTTCTCCGTGCCCTCAACTTCATGCCTTGCAACGTTCAAGTTGTGAACGTCATCGGGCGAGAGGGACCTTGTGTGTGTGTGTGTGTTGGGGGGTGGGGGCTGGGTCCCGTCACCCCCCGCGCCACCTCCCCGTCACCAGCTGCACCCGCTGCGAGCAGGGATGTAAAACCCAATCGCTTCTGCTGCCGCTGCTCCGTCTCTGCAAAGAGGAAACCACCGCTAACCAGGGCAGCGGGGAGAGGGACGTCACGTGCGTGGCGGCTGCTGCCGCTCTGCAACTCATCCCTGGAGCCACCAGATGAAATGCCTGCTATTTTTTTTGGGGGGGGGGTGTGTGGGAAGGGCTTTTAGAAAGGGGGTTGATATCCTGCCGGGGCTGAGCTGGGGAGGGGGCAGCTGTAGGGCAGGTAGCTGCCATGGCATGGGGATTACCGCTCTTAACCGGGGGCGGGAAAATGGAGTGCCAGGGAGATGCTGGTCCTGCTTCTTGCCAGCCTGCCCACTCCCTCACCCGCCCCATTTGTTCCTGTTGGCTTTTTATCCCGACCCTGTCCCCTCGAGGAGAGCGTGTGTCAGTGCCCATCCCATAGACGCGGGGTCTCTTCGGTGAGGTTTGGCGGTGCCTGCGCGTGGCTTTGCCGGTGTCGGGCTCTGCCTGGCCCCTGGGGCACAGCAGGCGCTCCTGAGCACAACTCCTGTCCCTGCCAACACCACCGCTGCCGTGCCAGCCCAAATCTGCCCCAGCGCTCTCCGCTCATCCCTCCTCAGCTCCAGCGGGCCCGCGGCTGCTTCCAAGGTGGCTGCTGCAGGAGCTGGCAGCACCGAAGCCGCAGTGTCCAAGCTGGGTACCCATCCTCTGCGTCATCTTGCCAAAACTTGATTACACCCTCGCAAGAGAGCGAGCAGCAAACCCTGTGCCGCAGCTGCGGGAGCCGGTTCGGTGCTGCCGGTCGCAGGCAGAGACATTTGGGAGACTGAGACACTGGGTGAACATCACGCTTAAATAATGGGTAATTTTCTGGAATAATTTCAGCACCAGCTCGAGCGATGGGAACCACACCGTGTGGGTTGCGGCTGCGGAGGTCACGCGTGATTTCCACGGAAGAGCTGTGATGCTCGTGTGCCGGGGTGGCATCGCCTCGCGCTTGGGTCAGACCGCAGCTTCGGCAGGTGCCTCCTTCCCGCCCGGTCCCGCCGGCAGCACCCGCATCTCAACGACACCGATGGGGGTGCCTCCGTGCTGTGGTCCCGCTGGGGCTTTGCCGGGCTGCTTACGCTTTGCTATGACAGCCGGTGTAGCTTTTTGCTGCCACTTAAATCAACGGCGAGGGCGCCTGGATGCGGCTAGGGCTGAGCAGAGCGCTTAATGCCAGCTCAGCACCAGCCGCATGAATCGCTGATCGCTTCCTCTCGCATTAGTCACGACGCAGCTCAGAAACCTGCAGGACCTCAGGATATTCACCCTTGACTCTCCATGATTATGTTTTTCTTTGCTAGGAAGAGCACAGGGCACGAGGCAGCTGCCGCGGAGTGCACCGGCGTCTGAATCTGGCCATCCACGAGCAAGTCCCCTGCGTCCCCTGGCGCTGCTGTAGAGCGCCCCAGGACTGCGTGGGGCCGGGACCTGCGCCCACGCATCCCATGGGGCTGGTGGCTTTGCTTGGGAACTCTGTCCTCCGCAGCTGTATAATCATTTTCCATGGCGTGTAATCCTGGACAAATGGATTTTTCCTCTTAGAAAATTACACTTCTTGTCTGTGGCATTAAGAGCTAGTGTTAGGAAAGGCCTTTTTATTATGGCAGACCTGCTCCTGCTCCCACGACTGCAGTGGGTCCTCCGTAAATGGGCAAATGGCTCAGTTCAACTGTGTCTCTCGTGCATTTAGAGGGAGCAGATGCCCCCGAGCCTGCAGATGATTGCTGCCGTTGTGCCATTTCCTGAGCCTCAGCCGAGGAACTGCTGCAAACAGTGCTGCAACGCCGTAACTCGCCCACTCGGCAACAGGAGATTACGTACAGGGGCTCCCATCCCCGGCTGCGCTTGCCTTCCGCCTCGTAGGTGCTTGAGAAGTGGGTTGTGGCCAGCTGAAGGAGAGAATGATGAACACAGGGTCCCTGTTTGCACATGCCCCACCTGGAAAAAAAAAAAACAACACCAATAGCAATAGCAATTTTGCCTATTTTCTGCAAAAGGGCTGGGTGAGGCTCCCTGGGTGCTGTGGAGGGTGCGGTGCCACTGGGTGACTGTGATGCCGGCAGGGAGGCCGCAGATAGCATCTGCTGGTCTAGTTAGCGGCATTTCAAACCCCAGGTGTTTTGCCAGCCTGACCTGGGGGTGCTCGGTGGGGATGGTCCTCCGTGGCGGCGGCCGCTGAGTGGTGCCGATGTGGCTCCTTGACCCGGCGCACGCTGCAGGTGCCGTCCCGCAACCTTGCGGGCGGGAGGGTTTCATCGGCGCCGTGACATTTTGTGGCTGCCGGCACGTGAGCTGCAGGGAGAGGCATCGCAGCCTTCACCTCCCGAAACAGCGTCGGTTCAGTCTGCCGAGGGCTTGCTGCTGGTGCAGTGCCCTGTCTTCCCCGGGGCGGGGAAGCCGTGTGACCTGCATCTCGTGGCCCAGCAGTTATCTCCTTTCACATCCTGAAACAAAAAAAAAAAGTAAGTTGATTTTCTGCTGGTGAGCAAACAGTGATGGGGGGGAGGTTTCTGCAACAGAGGCCAGCGAGTGTCTGTTCCTGTGCTGGTGAGCAACCGCAGCCATGGTTTTCAGCTCTGAGTGCGAGCGTTTGTGTGCTCCCAGCCCTGGGGAGTGACCCGGGACCTCGGCAGGGTGATGGTGCAGGTGGTCCGTGCTGGCGTCCAAGTTCAGTGACTTCTTCTGAGAATCGCCTTCTCTTCCCAGACACCGTCCTGTGGGAAGGAGAAGGAAGATGCTGATGAGCAGAGAGAGCTGTGGCTGCGATTCCAGCAAACATTTTTTGGCTGTCGGAGACAATTCTGGAGGATGCTGCCTGCTGCCCCTTGGGATGGATGGCTGAGCCCTCCCCAGGTTTGCCGGGGAAGGTTTCTCCCGTTGCTGTGGGACCTGCCTGCCAGAGGCTGTGTGGTCCCATCAACATCACCTCTGTCTTCACTCCTGCAATTAGTGTGTGCCAATTATTTCTGCCCTTATGAGCTCCCACGTGGGACATGGAGGCAGCCAAGGGCTTGTTGGGTTGACTCAGAGTGGGTGTTGATACAGGGCTCCTGCTTTGGCTTCGTTATGTTTTTATTCCTCTTGCACTTCTGGGTTTGGTCTGCTGGTTTGTTTTGCTTTTTTTTAAAAAAAAAAGGAAAAGGCTGCGTAAGGGAGAAGACAGCAGTGGGCAGGAGGGAGGTGAGGACGCCTTGGGGAAGCAGCAGGGCTGGAGAGGGCTCATGCTGAGCTGGGATGTGGTCCCTCGTACCCTGCCAGCACCAGCTGGGAAGTGCAGGCAGCCCTGTGCTGGTGGCTGGTCCGGCTGCCAGCAGGACGGGGAGGACACATGGCATGGCCCTCTCCACGCCCGCTGCCATGAATTCACCCTCTTCCTCTCGCTGCGACCAGGTGGGCAAAAGCCATGTTTCTTCCCGCCACTTCTGTGCCCCGGAGGAGGTTTTGCTCACGGCAATGCAGCACTCGGCAGCCTTGAGGCCCCATCCCGGCACGTCCCATCCCGGCACATCCCGGTCCCTGCTGAGCCCGCGCTTCCCATTGTGCCTGAAACCTCTGACTCATCCATCTCGCAGCCAGCGGCCGGGGCTGAGCTGCTCCGCTCCAGTGCAATCCCCAGCATGTGTCAGGGGCGGCCACCACCTCCCCAGCTGCTCACCGGCATGTCTGTTCCCCTCTGCAGGGGCAGCAATCGGCCACTTCTCCCGCTCTGACAGCCTCCAAGCCCGGCCCTCCTCTGGCTCAGCTTCAGCTGAATACCGGCCTGAGGGCCTTGGTGCAGCGGTTTGATCTGCCTCTGGTTAGGACCTGCGCTGCCCTGAGGGGAAGAATGTACAGTCATGTCCCTGATGAGGATGGAGATGACCCCAGGCAGGCTAGGTGCTCCCCGGCTCGCCGTATGCATCCTTGCCTGCATGCTGGGACCAGTTCTCATGCCTAGGGTGACGCACAGACTTTTTCCCAGTGCGGACTCCAGGAATCTGGTCTGAAGTCATTAGTGACGGTTTTCGGCACGTGATTTGGCAGCAGCTGCACCTTTTGCTCCCCCTGCACAGGCTGGCAGCATGCGGTGGCCTCCAAGAGCCAGTGAGGCCATGCAGAAGCACGATATCCCGATGTCCCTGCATATTCCCAAACTCCAGCTGCCCTTGGTGAGTGCAGGATCCCATAACATGCCTTAAAAATAAAACAGAAAAATAACCTGGCACGTGCTGTGCTAAGTATCACCCTGAAAAGAAAATCATGGGTGGAAGGAAAGCCTTTGTGCCTGGTTGGGGCATTCCGGGAGGGGCTTTGGGCTCTCCCTCCCACTGACACCGGCTCATCTGCTGCTCCCAAACCAAGGCAGAGCACGAGCTCATGAGCAAGACGACGTCAGGCAGAGGTAAAGCTGGCAGCCGGGCGTGCATCAGGGAGGAAGAAGCTCCAAAAAGCCACATTTGGGGAAGCAGCACGTTCCTATGGACCCACACCCTGGGGCTGCCACCACCCCCTTCTGTGTGCCCCCAAAACCCTCCCTGTGGTCCATGGCGGAGAGCACGGCTCGGCTGTCCACCGGCCGCTGCTTCACCACGCCAACCATATTCAGGTGCTAAATCCAACGTGGCTGTTTTCTGGGATGTGCATCGTTTTTGGGAGAGCAGCGTGTGTTCAGGGGTTGCTTAAAGCCTTGGCTCACAGCCTTTTCCACCACACGCAGGACCTGGAGACCTCCAAGGGTCCTGGCACAAGAGGAAGCCAAGTGGGACGGGGCAGGCGGGAACCGTGAGGCCCACAGGAGCCGGGAGGTCCCCATGGGAGCCGGGAGAACCCCACCGCCCCGTTCCTGCCACCCCATCCCCACCGCCCCGTTCCTGCCACCCCATCCCTGCCGCCCATGGTGTGGCTGAGTCACTCCTGCAATTTCGGTGCTTCCTGCCCCGGCGCACGCAGGAGCTCCCCAGGGCGGTTTTGCACCCATCGCCTCGTTTCCTCAGCCAGCCCAATTTGGGTGCCCAATTTCCTTTTCATTTGAATGCAAAGAAAGAGTTAAGCAGCCACAGGCAGGCTTGTGTGGATTTGGGCCAGATATTTAAAGATCCACGGCTGGGAAAGGAAAGGGGAGTTGTGATACTCTCCAAACGCTCTCTACAAACACCTCGGAGGCTCCCGCTGCCGGCACCGTCCCCGTGCTCCCAGCAGCGGCTGGTGGGGGAGAGGCAGAAAACGCCTTTCTCCTATTTTTAGCTCTTCAGCGGTGTCATTAGAATAATCTGGGATTGGAAAATGTTGCTGTGCAAAATTTCCCGGCAAGGCAAAACTCAAAATGTAAAGGTCTGGGATGGTGCAGGTAAAGGGGATGGGGAGGAAACACGCAGCCGTGGCCAAAGGAGAGCTGCCCGGGGAGCACGGGTGGCGATGGGGACAAGCCGCACCAAAGTGACACAGGGCGATTTAATAGACACGTCCTTAATAGCATCCCAGGAGAGGGCGGTTTAAATAGAGACGAGGCGCCTCCCAGGGCAGGTTATCCAGGCTAGCGGGACGTGCTCAGCCCTGTGCCAGCACTGGGGACGCTTTTGCAGCTTTGTCAGCGGCACTGCCAGGCTCCTCGCCCTTTCCACGATGCTGTCCCCCCTGCAAATGCCTCTCTGGAGCCCAGCGTGCCAGGAGTAAAATAAATCAGGAAGGGCTGAGCGTTATACGAAGAGCTGAACTTAACGGGGGAGCTCAGCAAGGCCTTGTCAGCAAATGTCCCCGCACTGAGCCAGGACCAAACTGGTGGAAATTACACCCAGAAATCACAGCCCTCTGACCTGGAGCTCATGCAGGAGCCCAAGCCCCGGGCACTACGCTGGCTCGCAGCCACCCTCCGCCCCGCACGGTTCTCCTGCTCTCATCTTCCTTTGCCCCTTGGACATCTTGGCAAAGTCCAAAGCTAAACATTAGCTCAGGTCTTGGAGCAGCTGCCGATGGCCAATGTGCCACCCTCAGCCATCCCTGGCCAGGTCAAATCTCATCCCCTTGGACTCAGCCTCCCCCTCCATGCATTTCTCCACTTGATTTAAGGTGCTGGCACTTCTGCAGCCACCTGGGGCCAGCCACATTTATGGACCTTTCCCCCCCCAGTTTATCCCAGGAAGGCAGCATCTCCCCAGCGGCACGTCCCTGGTGGTCCCCACCAAACGCCCTTCCCAGTGCCGTGCTGCCATTGCGCCCTCCAGGTCCCCTTGCACCACTCCTCCTATCTGTCCCACGAGCTTCCGCCGTCCCAAAAATATCTGATTTCCTGTCCCAGTCTTGCAGCTTGAGTTCATCCACATCACTGCCCCGGCAAGGCTGCAAATACAAATATTTGGGCTGTTTATTTGGCTGCACCTGGTTCCTCGTGGGGTTCATGGGGCTGCCCTGCATTTGCGGTACCTCTGTCATGAACCTGGGTTGTTTTTTTTTTTTGCAAATCAGTTCAAAAGCTGGTGACGACCTTGGGAGCACGGCTGGGTCAGAGATCACCCTTCCCACCCCCAGCCATCCCCCGTGACGGGTTGGAGGAGAACCAGAGCACCTTCCTCTGCAACTGGACATGTGAAACGGAGCTCGGAAGCTCGTGGCAAACCCTGTGCAAATGGCTATTGGGTCTTGGAGGCCAAGTTGGACCCGCATGGCTGTGACTGCTGCTGTTTGGAGTGGTGCCTTGGAAGCCAGTGCTGCAGCCAAGCCAACTGGGAAAATGGGGAAAAAGAGTCACCCCAAGCAGAGCGATGGCCACAACTCCCAGACCACCTCCCCTCCCTCACTCCAGGGGCCACACCTTGCCTGGACGTGCCCCCTGGCTATCAGAAGGTCCTTTTGGGGGGGGAATAAACCCCACTAAAGGGCAGGGATGGCTCCTCTCCAGCCCCAGCAGTGACACCCTGCAGCTCCCGTCCCCAAGGGACCCCGTGGAGGGTCCCCACGTGCCGCAGCTGCATTGCCAGCTCTGTTTGAACACCCGCCGGGCCGGGAGGGTGGAGTGCGATTGTTGCACGGTTAATTGGATTTGGCCGCTGCGACAGAAGGGCTGGGGATTAGGGCGCAGGGGAGGAATTACTGGTGGGGGTGGGAGCTGTCCTCGGGGTCTTTTGTCCTGGGGGATTATTGGTGGGGGCTGACAGACAGGGTTCGATGTCGTGTTCAGGACATTCAGTGTAATCACTCATCGCAGCGTCGTGGGCGGTCGGCGGGGAGGGATGTGGGAAACCGTGGGGTTCAACCCCCTCCATGGACATACCTCTGGGCTCTGCTCGGGCTGAGGGCTCGGTGCCAGGGATGAAGGATGCTCCAGGCACCTTTGCATGAAGGAGGCTGCTCCGTCTGCCACCAAGTGACGGGAAGGGGCCGCTTAACCCCCATGCACTGCCCAGAGTGGCAGGTCCTGAAACCCACCCAATAGCCACTAACAAACAATGAAGCCGTCCTTTCCCAGTGATGTCCTGCGGTATTTAATATAAGCCAGACATATCCTCTGTGCAGCGCTTTCTGAGCCTGTTTAGCTGTGGGTGTTGACCGCAGCCGCAGGGTCAGATCCTGCCCCAGCTGGGGCGGGGGTCTCTAAAGCAAATGGGGACCCTGAGACAAGCCAGAGAGTTGAGCAGCTCTTGGGAAGGGGCTGCGCTTTTTGCTCCCATTCCCTGCTGACAAAGAGCAGCTCAGAGCTTCCCAGCAGGGGGAAACACCAAAAACGCCCCATAAAGGGGGAAATGAGCTCCCCGAATCCTCTGGGCATTGGGCCATCCTCCTGCTGAGCTTGCAGGGCTGCTCCCTGCAGCAGGAACCCATCAGAGCAACCCAACCTGGGGGGAACACACAGTGTCCCGGATGCACGGGCACCTAATTCTTGTTAAAAATAGCGCCCCAAAACCAAGTGGCTGCCACAGTTTTTGGTGTGTGGCATGGATAAGCCCCCCTGCCCCAAGCTGTGTCAAAGGGAGGGGGCTGCACGTGGTCGCCCATTGTTAACGGCAGCTGTTTCGTTTCCTCTTGAGCAAGGCGAGGGGTTTGCTCTGCCACCGGCACCGGATGAGATAAACTCACCCGAGGAATGCAAACACCCTGAGCCAAGGTATTGGGGGGGGGGGGGGGGGGGGGGAGACCCCCCAGGACCCTTTTGGGGTTTGCTGTAGAGGGGGAGACGATGGGCAGCTGCCTGTCCCACCACCCAGGGTACACCCCTCAGCAGGACTGTGGAGGTTCCAGCACTTGGGATTTTGGGCAATGCTGGGCTTGGGGAGGACACCGGCTCCACTCCGGGTCACCTGGGAGCTGATAAACCAGCTGGAACACGGCAGCTGGGATGAGCATGGCCACTCCTCTGGGAAACTGAAATTCAGGAGAAGCCGGTGGAGCCGAGAGAGCGATGCAGTATGGTAGCTGGAAGTCACCAAGTCACCTCCCTGCTCAGAGGCTGGCCGGGGCGCACCTCGTCCCTGCTGCCACCATCCCGCCGCCCGGGGTGGCAAAGCAGCAGCCGGCACTGACTGTGCAAGACGCAGATTTGTCCGTGGGGGGGGCCTGGAGGAGCCAGGGAGCTGCTTGGGACAGCCCGAGCCGTGCAAGGCAAGTTTGAGCAGTCCAGGAACAGGTAATACCTGCCGCACCTCATGGCGGGGATTACGGGCGTAGCCGCCGGGGCGTGCACGCCGAGAGCGCAGCAGCGGGATGGGTCAAACCAGTGTAAAACCCTGCGGCTCAGCCCGTGCGCTGCTCCCAGCCGGCTTCAGCCATAAAAAAAAAAAAGGAGAACAAGTGGCAGAGGGGGTCAGGGGGAAGCGCTTCGTACCCACCACCGGTTTGCTCTGGGTGCTTGGCAAAGCGAACGCCGCGGCACAGCGTTGCCCTGCGGCCGGCACAGCCTGGGCGCAGCAGCGGAGGGGAGATGCCGGCGCCGGCTGAGGATGGCCAGGGAGCGCCAAGAAATCTCCTTTTACACCCAAATCCCCAGTTTGCAGCCGAAGCCCAGCGTCAGCGGGGTGTGGCAACGGCAACCGTTATTCACTTGGGGGGGGCAAAACCGGGGTCTCCCATAAGGATCAGGCTGCAACACGTGGCCGCGGTGCTACACTCCGGCCTGCGCTGGCCGTCAGCGTGGGGTCTGCTTTCAGCCCGGCAAATGTCTTTCGTCAACAGGTTTTTTTTTTTGATAATCAAAACGTGGGAGACAGGCAGGGTTTTACACTGCAGAAAGCTGCACTCGGCATTCACAGTGCAGGAGTTAATTGGTTTTCTTTATGCTAATTGCAAGGGGAAGTGAAGAATGCCCTTAATTGGAGGGCAAATCAGCCGTGCAGAACGGGCTCGATTTACCAACCCATGCACAAAAATCCCGGCTCTCACCCTTGCCATAGCAACAGGGAAATGCTGGATATACTGCTCATCCAGCCAAAAAACCACCCAGGATTCCCTCCCTGGGGACATGCGTTACCCTCACCAGTGAACAGGCTCTCCCAGGACATTCCTGTGGAGAAAATTAAGACTCAAAGCAGTATTTGTTGGGGTTTAAAAGGCTCTGGGGAAGTTGCAAGGGCTGGTTTTCTTTGCCTTGTGCTTAGGAGCCCTGATGGGGTCTGATGGGACCTGGCTTGGCTGGAGGCATCTCCCGCAAGATCCAACACCGAGCTCTAGGAAGGATGCCTGGTCCAGGGGAGGAACCCAGTTCACCCCAGCTTCTCCCTCCCCTCTTCCTGGCGTGCCCTAAATCAGGCCTGGAAGAGGGGTGGGATAACCGGGTCGCCCTCCACACCATGACCCATGGCAACTGGGATGCACAGCACTTGCTCTGGTTTGCCGGTCGACACATGCTGCTGCATCCACCAAAGTGATTTATGTTTCCGGCTCTTGCAGCCCCTGGTTGACCAGTTTTGGACTGAGCCTATTGCTGGGCTGACAGCAAAGGTTGGGATGTTATTTGGGATGGGGAGGGAGCATGGTGCAAAAAGAAACCCCTTGTTTTGGCCCTAAACACCAAAAATAGTGGAATAATAATTTTTTTAAAAAACCCAAAACCTATTACAAAGCAAATTTCTGCACAAATCAGCTGGTTTTGGGAAGAAAAGTGCTTGCTGCCAGCCCTGGGAGCCCCTTGCCTGCTGAGCTCCCTTTCCAGCCAAGCCTTTGCAGAGCCCCCTGTGTTTTGCACAGATGGGGAAAGCCCTGTGAGCCTGTTGGCTTCATGATGGGGAGTGAAATCTGGGAGCAGAGAGGGGCTCTGAAGGGACCCCAGGGCTGGCCTCCACAGCCACTCCCAGGAGGAAGTTAGATGCTTTCTCCTCTTCCACTTCCAAACCCGAAACACTCCTGCTGGGACAGCTGGTTACACAGGTCAAAAAAAGCCGTGTGACTATGAAAATGATATTGAAAAGAGCTGAAACTTAATTAGGTCACATCCTTTAAAAGCAACTTGTGATCTGGTGATGCAAATCACAGCCTGCCTTCACACACACACACACCCGGGCTGGTGAAACCCTCGGCGCCGTCAGCCGATCCTTGTGCTGAAATTGGGGTTTGCTCCTGGGTTAAACGTCTTTCCACACACAACCCCCACCATCGCAGCCCGCCCCGGGTATGGGGAGCTTGCAGAGCCACATCCCGCAGGCGCTACTGGCACCACCGACCTTGCTTGCTTTCGTTTTAGCTGTGTGTTATGTGTAAGACATGCTCGAGACACAAAAGAAGGGAAGATGTGGTGGGGGACGGTGTCAGTGGGGGACGGGGCATCCCAGTGCCGCTGCAGGCTCAGGGCTGGGAAACGGGGTCTTGCTGGCACCCCGTTAACTCTAAGCTCCTTTAGCGAACGCAGCTGAGAAAGAAGAACAACTTTAATTTACAGCATTGCACACTGAGGGGTTGTCTGGAAAATATGACAGCGGTTAATGAGGAAAGCACGCTGGTGTGATTTCCCTCTGAAGCTGAACAGCTGGGGAAAAAATCAGTAAAAACTTGGTATCCCTCCGGTTTGCTGTGAGGTGAAACCCTCCTGCGGTTGTGTTTTGGGGTGTCAGCCTGGCTGTGCCTGAAGTGAAACCGTGGGACCCCCCCCACCCCCTCGCCCAGAGCTGCTGCGCGGGTGATGCTCGTTGGCACCGGGGCCAAAGCCAGTCACGGGGTCGGTGCTGTTGTTCCCACCAGAGCTTTCCCAAGGAGGGAGACGGGCACTGTCGGCCTCCCAAGTGTGGGACTTGGGTCAATATTGACCCTCTTGTTAATCTACACCCGCCGGCGTCGCGTGGGCGCCGTCGACTGAGGAGCGATGCGATGGTGGGCGCCAACGGTCGCGCTCTGGCTTTGCGGCTCTGAGATTTGACACCCCCACACACACTCAACGGCTCCATGCCGGCGCTGGTCCATGCATCGCAGCACCCCTTTTGGGGGAAAACACAATATTTTTACATTATATGCTGTCCAGGAGACTGTACACAGGCTGGGTGTAAAACCATGGGGACAACTCGCTACTGCCTTCCCCGCAGGACCCCTTAGGGTTTCTCAGGACCCCCCATATCTGTTGCAACCTCTGGGATCAAACAACTCTCCACTTCCAACTTTGCAGCCTCTGAAAAATGAAAGGGAAACCTCCTCCCAACCCCACCAGCAGCTTTTTCCACCAGCTACCTGTGATTCAGCCTCCACCAGCCCCACTTCAGACGAGTCGGATATTTGCAGACCTACACATGCTTTTAGGTCTTGGTTTGGGAGGAGAAAGCAGGGCCACAGCTACATTGCTTGGCAACAGATTTCCTTCTGAAAAAAAAAAAAACCCAAACCCAAGCGTTATATATAATTCAGTGGAAAGGCCCACAGGCAACGCCCTGCAGACGCTGTCGGGGCAGTCGGAGCTGCGAGAGCTTTGTGGAGGGGATATTTTGGGAAGACGGGGGCTGGTGCCAGGAAGACAGGGCTGCTGAGATGGGGGGGGTGGGGTGGGATTGCTCCCAAGGCTTCACACTTGTGTAAAGAAAGGGCAGAAGCTCCCAGATCCAGTCCCTGAGTCTCCCACAAACCAAGCAAGGATGGTGTGTCTGCCCAAAAATAAACCCCCCGACAGCACCAGGAGCCACGTCAGAGCCCTTTTTTTCTTGCCATGACCCACCCCAGCAGTCATCTAGCAGCATAAAGGGGTTTTAGCATAAGCAAAAAGGGGGTGCTGTGGCTTGAGAGCACAGGTTTTGCCCTGAAAACACGGGGCCCAAGCAGGCGTCACTGGCCTCGGGTTTGAGAAGTCCGTGCAGGACCAGGTTGGGTTCTGCAGCCCCGGCCCATGAATGTCCCCATCTCCTCCAGGGTTTTAGCCAGTACCAGCTTCTTGCAGATACTGGTAGTGGTTGAGCATCCCAAGAAGGGGATGCTTGTAGCTGGTGATCCATCAAACACCAATACAGTTAAACCTTTGCACTTGTTTTTATGTGTGTGTGTATATATATAAAAACCTTCACAATTTAAGCTACCAGCAGTCATTGGGTTTGGTTTTTTTTAATTTTTCGCTTTCACTTACAGCCTGGAAAGGCAGAAAGCAGCATTTGGGAGGCTTTTGTGTTTGCAGTTGTTGGGAGATGTAAACAGAAAAACCAGACAGACACCCGTAGGCAGGAGCGGGTGCTGAAAGGGTCCCGGCTTCCCCCCCGGCTGCGTCCCCACTCAGCTACCCTGCCACTGGCTTTCCCAGCACTTCTCCCCGGTTTCATTTGTCACTGCAGGGACTGGGTTGGACCGGGGATACACAGAGACCCTCCGACATGATTTTTTGTTAAAAACAAGCAGACGTCTGCAGTAGCATGATGTTTTGCTGCCAGCGGTGCAGAGCAGGGAGCGGGTGAGCTCACCCCCAGCACAGAGAATTAGATTTAGCTCTAATTTAGGTCTACATCTAAAGGCATTTTTCATCCAGCACCGTGCCTGACCACAGCCCCACGCACGGACCGCAGCCAAGTTGAGCGCGTTATATGTTGGCTCTGCTACAGAACCATCATCCCGCTCTTTCTTTCCAAGAGCTCCAAGCTGACAAAGCAGCTGGCGTGGAAAGATGCTCGGGTTGCTCGTGCCGCTGCGCTGGATCACCCGGCCCTGGCAGTGAGGAAGAGTTGCTGGTCCTCCCGCTCCTCCGCCCCAGCTGGCATTTTCCAGCCACATTTTTGGTGGGAGAGCAGGCAGCACAGATCCCACCAAAGCTGGCGGAGAAGTTTTGGACCTGCTGGGGGATGCCGAGCCCCCCATCTGGTTCTCCTCCTGGAATACCGACCAGGAGTCCACAAACGAACGCGCCATGTGCAACCCCCCTCTTCCAGCACGGGCAGGGTCTTTGCCAGGACAAGCAATGCCAGCACAGCTGTAGTCTGGATTTCCTTGTGTCTTTGGGAGGCAGCTTCATGTCTAGCATTAATTGCTTTCTTAATTACTATCGTCACCCTCCGCACCCTCCCACGGTGTCTCGCAGGGAGCGCTGAATGACACGCTTGTTTGCGATGCTGGATCACCCGGGTTTCTTTTTTTTTTTCCCTCAACCCCGTTTATTTATTAGCTGGCATTACCTTCCAAGCCAAGCAGATTTAGTACTTTTGTTCCAGTTGGCAAAGATTTTATTGACCGTGGAGAGGCAGAAATCACCGCTACGTACCTGCGATGCAGGCGGAGCCACCGAGGCTGGGACGGAGCAGCCCCTCACCTGCCAGCTCAGTGTCCCAAACCCCACGGGAACTGGGGAAACAGCAACTTGGGCATCATTTTTTCCTCTGTGCTGCTCGCAAAAGCCTCACTGTTGGCACTTAACTTACTCCAGACACAGACTGTATATGCACATACATTCCTTGGCCATGCGATCAGACCGGAAAAGATTGCATTCAGCCTAAGAACCACAGCGGGAAGGAGGCTGGGGAAAAGCTGTGCATTAACTGACGCGAGAGTGCTGCAGCCTCCAGAAAAGCTGCAGTCAACACTTTATTTTTTTTAGGAGACGTGGTGCTAAAAGAGGAACTGCTGAGGGATGTGCGGTTGGAAAGGCCTAGATGGGGAAGGGGGGGGGAAGCTCTTTTATTTTGGCAAAATACTCCTTCCTCTTGCAAATCCCTCTGCAGAAGGACTTTGCACACCACGAGGGCCTGCTTTTGCATCGGCAGCCCCTCCCAGGATCCCACTATCAAGATGCCACTGAGCCAGCTTCTCCCACAAGCCTAGACTTTATTAGCTGCCTCTCCCGCTGCTGACCAGTGCGGCTGAGGTGCAAAGCACCAGCACAGCCTTGGTGCCGCCCAGCCGAAGGGCGGCCAAGAGCACCTCACCCAGCCGGGGCATGCTCTCTCTGGGCCAGGTCAGCAGGGCAACGCCCGAACCATACCCTAGGTCTGAACCATAACCAGATCCAGGCACCATCCTCACACTCACACCTCACCACGTCTCAGGGCAGGGCGGGGTTTCTGGAGGGCAGCAGGGTTGCAACCCCCAAAATACAGCTTAGTCGGGAGAGTTTTGCTAATGTCCCTCAAGCCTCATGCTCCAGCTTCTGCTCTCTGGTCCCATCCTGCACCCCCAACACAGCCCCGGACCCCGACCGCCACGGCTTTTGGCCACACCAGGGTGGCCGAGCAACACTGTCGCTGCTCCAAGCGCTGGGTGTTTCGGCATGAGTGCGGCGAGCTCTGCGCTTCACTCTGAGCATCAACGGAGCAGGATCAGACGCTCGGCGCAGGCACTGGTGGGACCAGGAGCCGTGGCAGGAGCGGGGCTGAGCCCCCAGCCTCCCCCCGGCCAGCACAGGGCTTTTGTGCTCAGACAGCTTCCCATCGGAGCGGTGCTGCGCCGGGGCGTTAAGCGCATCAGTCACTCGCTGGTGCCGTACCAGCATTTGCATAATTTCAATTATGTTTCCAAAACGGGGAACAGGCTTTGACAACAACAACTCTGCAGTACCTTGAAAAATCAGAGAAGACGGAAAATCATCGTCTCAAACCTGATGGCCCTGAAAATGCCTTCCACTGGCATAAACTCAAAGGTGTCGCAGTACGAGAAAGGATGCAGCAATCCAGGTTTTGCCATTGAAACCAATGGAAATAAACCCATTTGAGGAGGAAAGAACCTCCCCTCAGGCACCGCTCTGCCTGGTACCTGTCACCTTCCTGTCCTCCCCACCCTCCACGCAGCCCCCATCCTCTGCCACCCCCAGGAGCATCCCAGCCACAACTTCTGCCTTTCCCCATTTTCTCCTACACCCAGAGGCAAAAGAAAACCAGGGCTGAGGGAGCTGGCTGTGGCCCCCATCCCACCTCCCCATATCTGCCATCGGTGTGTTGAGACATCGCTGCCTACGAAGAGGGTGCAACGGGATATTTAGTCTTCATTAGTCACCTCACCCTCCCTATCTGTCATCTGCAAGTGCCCCGGCTTGAACCGCAGGTTTGTAGGCAGGCTGGCTCATACCCACACAGCTGTCCCAGAGCCTGCCTTGGTACCACGGTGCACATTTTTGGCAACCTGGGTATGCTGGGAGGTTGGCAGATGCCAAAGGCATCCACAGATTCGATGCCTTAAATTGCCCTTTCTTTTTTAAAGGCGGTGGCTGGGAGGTGGGTTAGAGCTCAGGAGTAAGCCTGCCTGCTATAAGTCTCCTCTCCAGACTATGGGAACCGGCAGCAAACTATTCCAGGTCTCGGCCTTGAGCAGCCTGCAGTTCATTAACAATCTAAGAGGAGAGGAAGCTGCAAGCTTCGGAGGAGAGATGTCAGTTCATAAAACCCTCAAGTGATGGGAAGCTCCAGTTTTTTCTGAAGGCCCGAAAGCAGCACGGCCGCTGAATAATGGATGAGGCTGCCAAGAAGTTGGCAAACACCGGGTGGAACGAGTTAATCCACAGATCCGCTTGGATGCCAGCACTCCTTCAGCGTCAACGTGATTAACCAGTTTCACTACTCAGAGCGTTTCCGGGAGGACCGGGAGCTACTGGAGCACACGAAAGAAAGGAAGGAGAAGCTGTTGAGCCCCTTCTCCCCCATGGCGTGGCAGGGCTGGGGTGACACCTGCATGGTGAAGAGGCAACCATGAGCAAAAGCAAGCATAGTGTGGAAGCAAGGGCATTTCAGGCTGTGACCTGAAGGCCTTGGTTGAGAAAAAACCCATGTACAACTTCAAACAAGGTTAAAAGCTATAGCTTGTCCTCACATGGTGACGCATACCCCTTCGCAAACCATTAATAAGGTCCACAATGGAAACAGAAGTTGGGATGCTTTGGTACTGCATTTAAGAGTGTAACTTCATACCGAGAGGGAAATGCAGAAGATAATTTCTTTATTAAGTATCAGCCAAACAGGTAAGGCAGGAGCTGAGATCCTGAGATTGCAGCTGCAAGGCTGCAGACAGCATTATTTAAGGGAGAACACATCACTACCCTGGTTTGAAATATTCCCATCCCTCCCTAAAGAGAGCCAGAAAGCTGAAGCAAACACAGCCAGAAGCAGGTCTGAGGCAATAAGGTGCCTTTGGAGCTGCAGGAGACTGGCGGAGCAGCCCAGGACCAGCGCCAGCGCTGGGGCAGCAGCATCCCAGCCCAGCCGACGGTGACCCTGGCTCACACCCGCCACATACTCAAGATGCTTGAAGACAAGGGCTGGAGGACTTTGAATTCATTAACTAGTCCAAGGTTGTAAGATGAGCCAGAGCGAGATCCAGGGACAGCTCGTTGGCAGCGATTCAACGCCTTCCACAACGCAGCACTGGACGCCAGCGACTTTCACGTCGGCCCTTGCTGAGCTTGGCTCATCTTCCAGCTAGCAGGTGCTGGGGAAGTTTGTCCTGTACCTTTGTATCAGGCAGCAAGAAGAAACCGAGTACACCAGCAGTGTCTGCCCTGCTGTTGCCCCCCTTAAAATGCTCTTCTTTTCAGTGCCGACATGAAAACCAGTCCAGTGCAGGTCATTGCAGCAGAAACAACCCTTTAGATTGAAAATATGAGGATCTACGTGACATAAAGGATGTGATTCAAACATTTAAGCACGATACAATTTGAACACTTAAGTAGACAGGCTTGCTTTAGAGGGAAAGATAGAACTAAATCACTGCTTTTCTTGCAAAAGCTTCCTGCTCTACGGTGAGAGACGGGCACTGGGTTGGGTTACAGTTAGGGCAGCAGATTGAAAGCTACAAGTACGTGATAGGAAATGCCTCCCGAAGAGCTGGGTCGGTTCCAGACTAATCCAGCCCCTGTGGGGAAAGGGCGTTCTGGCAGATGTTAAGCTAATGGGATAACTGCGAGAGCGCACCTCGCTCCGCTGACGGGCGGCAGCTGGAAGTTAGCAGCCATGGGGTTAGTGCCTGCTCCTCAACAGCCCCTTATTTTCAAAAGGAAAATGTATAAAAAGCTCCTCAGGGCAGAAACAGCAAATACTAACAGCACGAGGGCTACGCAATCCCACGTTCCACGCACGCAAAGTGCAAAGTCTCCTTCTGAGAAAGTATGCCAAGCAAACGTTACTTCCAAGTCGGGAGCTGTCATCACCAGGCGCCGGGACTGGTGTCAGTTCCACCTTGCAGCCTTACCCCAGCGCCGCAAACCCGTGTAACTCCCGCCCTTCATGTAACGAGTTTGTTCTTCGAATACCAGCTTCAAATTAATGCCAGAGGTATTTTGGGGCTGGCGTCAGCCCTGGACGCTTTCCTCCACTCGTCTCCATCCCCAGCAGCGATGAACCAGGCGGGTGCTGGAGGCTGGCCGCCTGCCCTTTTCCCCACGATGTAACTTCCTCTGATGGACCCGCACGGCCTCAGGGACAAGCATCGCTGCAGCTCAAGCACGCGAAGAGCAATATAGTCTTCTCAGCTAGTCCTAGTTAAGCCTGGGATCACACTTCCCTTGGTACCGAGCTCTGCCAGCCAGCCCACCCTGCCCGTCCTGCTCTCCTGTAAGCGCAGAGGCTGAGGGCCAGCGTGGGACAGCCAACGCAGCATCCTGAGGTCTTTCACCTCCACCCCAAAACACGAATTAAGAGGGAGGACACCCCCATAACACAGCCAAGCAACCGTCAGCATGCAACGCAGCGTTTTGCCACAGCTTTCCACACATTTTCATCTCCTGTGATGATGAGAGAGAAAACCTCTCCTCCCCTCCCGCTCCATCAGGAAGAACCTTTGGGATGACGCCGGCGCCTGGCCCAGGCTGTGTTACCCCCATTACATTTCAAACAAGGAATCCATTCTAGGCACAGACACAGAAACAAGTTCAGGAGTTCAGCTTGTTACCGACACCTCTGCTTCCTTCTATTATTTTTTTAAACCTCTGAGTGAGTTTTCACAGAGTCTGAAGGGCAATGGGGGCACAAGGGGTACCTATGCTGAGCCAGGGGCTGCTGGTGGTTCCCCCTCAAGGGTGTGCTCATCTGAATACTCCTATGGAAAAGGAAACACTATGGAAAAATAAGTGTTTCAAGTGTTACCAATTTTCAAGCATATCAATTTCCATCTCTCACAAAACAGACACCCATTAGATCCCGCTGAAGTATTTTTTTCTAACTAACACTGCCCTGGAAGATGCAACTAAAGAAACCAGTAACAGAGGAGCAAAGTGCATCCTCTGGAAGGCAAAAACATTTCTCTTGAGGTGAAGCAAGGGCCTGAGCCTGTTAAACCGCTGTGAGACACTGAGGCTGGAGAACTCAGCAGATGACTCACATCTGTACTTTTTTTTTTTCCCCTTCTCTCTTTTTTAAGGAGGCCAGAGATACCTGTTCTTAAGCAAGAGAAGAGCGACTTCCTGGACAATACGCCACATACCCGATTTACTGCCTATAAAAAGCCGCCTTTCACACAAGCTCCCGGCGCTTGACGGGGACGCACCCCTCGCTGCTGAGCGCCACAGGGCCCTGACTCACCCGCTTCACCCCTTCAGAACTGATGGCAGGGCTAAAATTACACTGCTCTTCGCGGTGCTCCAAATTTTGAAAGGGGGATGGATTGCGGCGCTTAAGTCATCCACCTCGGCCTGAAGTCCTGAAAGTGTCTGCTTAGGCATAATTCTTAAACTAAGACACTCGGGCAGTGTCGGTGCCGGGGTCGCGCTTAGGATGTCGGAAGAGGATTGGAGTTAATAAGCGGAGATGCCACTAACTCCCCAACAGGCCTTGAAAGCTGACGCTACCCCTCCAAGGCGAGGGGAAAGCTTTTTTTTTTTTCCCCTCTCCAGAAAGCGCCAAAGCTGAGGTGATTTCAGATTCCACACACTGAGCCCTTCGGGCTGGACAGATACCAGCAACAAATCCAAGACAAAAAGCAGAACCGTGCGTTAGCGGGAAGTCTGAGTCACGGTGCCCACACCAAGGCTGCTTCCACGTTCCAGAGCGAGCTCTCCGCTCCCGGTGGTCGCTTCTCCCGTTCCCAGCTCCCAGCAACAAGGGAAATAACGCTCAGGTCCACCAGCAAAGCCACTGGCTACCACAGGTCTTGTGGGCAGCTGTTTCGACAACGCAACTGATCTTTTTCTTTTTTTTTTGTGGAGCAAGAGACATGCCTTTGGGAGGACTATCGTATTGGCAGGGTTAATTTCCAATTAGGATTGGCAGGCACACTTTTTCCAAACCCTGTCCATGAGGACTGCGGCCCTGTGACCGGGGAAATTAAGCCCTGCTGAAGCGTGAGTCATGGCATGATTCGGGAAGGGTGCTCTCAGGAGTCATGCTAACTGCGGCGGTGACAAAAGGTCTGATTTAAAGCGATAAGTACTGACATTTTGAAAAATTACTAACTCTACAATGGAAGAGACATGAGTTTACTCTTCTGGAGCCTTGTCTCCAAACTCCGAGTAGTTTAATTAAGTCGGAGTAAATTCATTTACACAGCCACACCCTTAACTGACATTCAGGTAGACAGAGCCTAACCTAAATAACCTGGAATAAACAGGCTTTGCGGAGGACTGCAGCTGCAGCGGGCCCACCGCCCCTACACCCAGGTACTCCCACCTGGCTGAATATCATCTCCTGGTGACTCCTAAAAGCTTTCCAACTGGAAGATGGCTCCAAGCAGCTGGAGCCTGGCTTCACACCTGCAGTTCCAGGTGCTGGGAGCTACCTCAAAGCCCCTGCCCGAGCAGCCTGACAGCCCCGCTCAGGCTGGGATCTGTGGATGGCTCCTGCACCATCACTGCCTCTCCCAGGGCCCACAGGACTGCAGCTGTTGCAGTAACCATAGCCCACTGCACGCGCCCCAGCCTGCGGCTCGGGCCCCGGCCCCCCACACAGTCCCTGCTGCACCTGCCCAAGTCCTTTTATCGGCTCACTTGTGCCCTATTCAGGCACCAAAATCGTCCCGGTTTCACATCTGTCGCTCCACAAGCGCCCCTATTCACTCATCAACCCTTTTGTCCATCGCTGCATTTTCTACACTGGCCTAACATCTCCCCTTTCTGACCAAGTCATTTCTTCCCGTGAATCACGGCACCGTCCTGCTCAGCCACACTCCCTCCGTGCCCTCCCACGGAGCTGGTCACCTTCCCATGTTCCGTGGGGCTGGTGCCGAGGCAATATAAGCCTGACACTAAAGTTTGCTAAAGATCGTTAACTGCAAGCGGGAGTATTAAAGAAGTATCATCCTTTCCACTTATAAAAATAGTCGCTAATCTAAGTCTCAAAGGAATTACAGACAGGCTTTCAAAACTGCAAGACACAGAACAGAGACCTCTTTATGTCAGCAGAACGCTCTACTCCAGCGCCGTATTGCCCCTTTCTGTTTCTCTCATGATTAAATATAAGTAACATACCAGGAGAGCTCCGCTGTGTAATTGCTTTATTTTCTGCTTATTAGTTCTTTACCAACACTACAGCCATATTGAGAACACAAAATTCCTGTTTACTTTAGTCAGGGAGATCACAGTCTACAAACTCATTCACTTATCAGACACGATTAACGCCATTCAAAACTTACTCCATAAATTCACATGAACACAAATTGATGCACTTAAACTCCAGATTAGTTTTTAAAATCATAGGATTTCTTACAGATTGCCACTTTATCCTACAGGCTGTGTTCACTGCCTGATAGCCACTAGTTCGTGGTGAGGTTCAGCTACAACCTATAAAGGATACCTTGAAAGTGAAACCTTTGTATTTTGTTCAGTAGCAATGGCCATTTATTTTTGACGTCTCTGCCACACGTTTCAGTAACTTTTTTCTCCCCCTCCCCCCCCCCCCAAAAAAAAGACATAAAAAAATTCAGAAGCATAATCAGTTTCCTTTCACCTACAAAACAGAATAACAAAATTACTAAGGAAATACAAAATTGTGGATTCAACTTAATGCAAAGTCTAGCAAAGAAGTCTGCCCCAGCATTCGAAAACACAGTAAATCAACTTAGACGAAAAACAAAGTTATTGAAGTTTTCATGTTGACTGAGAATAGATTCAAGAAAGTTCAAGAACCATTAATAGAGCTTCAAGTTTTCCAGTTTAGGCATTTACTTTGTGCTTGGCTATTTTATTTATGCTCCAGAAGAAAACAGTAACCATATTCTTGTATTTTTAGTCTTTATACCACCACACTGTGTGTTAAGTTACATCAACAGGAAAAAAAAAAGGCAACTAGAAAATAGAGCAATGATATTCCAGTGGCAAAAAGCCTTGAGTGGGGGGGAAAAAAAAAAAAAGCTCCTCTTCTCTTCTTTAGAGTTGGGATTTAAGTTATTCTACATTAAGCTTTTGCAGACTTTCTAACTTAGGAAGGCCTGTCATCAATCAATGCTCTATCTTCTAGCAGCAAGAACCCATTCAGTCCCATTTGCAACCCACATCAAAATAAGACTCTCAGAACCATATTCTAAAGGAACTTTAGTGGTGCAAAGCATTCAATTTCAGAAGTTAATTCAGTATTTTTAGCTTCCCATACATCTTTGGTAAGAGCTCCATGTACAACGTACTTAGCATGCAGAGTCAACACTGCAGAAATGTAGTGTAATGCCCCCAATTTAATGTAAAACGTATATCCTTGGGAAAAAAAAAAGCAAAGAAAAAAGCCATTTTCTTCTGGTTTTGTAGCATACATTCCTAGAATTCCCCAATCGAGTTTAACTCCTTGAGGAAATCTGAAGTTAATCCTTAAGGCTGAATCAGAACCAGCTGCTTTAACATTTCTTTGCACCCAGCATTAATACTTGATTGTGGTTTTACACTAATACTTCTGCTGGGTGGGTTGGGGTTTTTTTTTGCCCGTCACATTTGCAAACTGTGATATGGCAAATGAGCTGCTTGCCCTTTAAGAACTAATTATGGAAGTTTACATTCATAGTCGTATTCTCTCTCTCTCTCCTCCCCGCTCTCATTAGTAGTTACTCAATGGGCTTCAGACATCCAACATAGTTCCCTTCCTACAGGACTACAGCAACAACCGGCTACCGAGACAGATGGCGAAGACTGCGACTGCTTGCATGAGTTCAGTCGAGTCTTGGAAAACTAAAACCAATGAGCAATTTCCTCAAAACAGCTATTACTCAGGTGCCAGAATTACCGAGCTCAGTTAAAGCTTACCACGGAACTTACCCCTTCAGAAGTCTACAAAATGGAAAAGAAAACAAAAAAAAGAGTTTTCTTTCTCCACTACATGCATGTCAGAAAGAATCAGAAATCCTTTTAAGACTTAGATGCCTTCAACTGCCTTGAGATGAAAGCAATTTGTCTCGATCACAAGACAGGCAAGTCGGTGCTAGATTTTTTTGCCTAAACATCTGTGATTAAAAGTAAAACTTGTTGCAATGCTCACACCTTATTGCTGCATTTTCTGGAAGGAACCTATCTCGCATTGAATCGGAGACTGACCCGAGTAGTAAAAACTGCAGCTAAACGTCATTTAAGTTCGCAATGCAAGACAAAAACTGAACAGCGTCTACCCTGGAACTATTACATCATTCATGTCTTATTCGCTATATGGTTCCTATGTAGTATGGGGAACTTATTTGCATCCCTTCTCATGCATGATGTATGGTTCAGAACTTCACAGCTGACATTTCAAAGCAGTTCTTACATTACCTAGTTAACATTATGCCCGATATGCACTTTGAACATGTTACAATGGTATTCTCGCTATCTGCCACTGCAGGCAAGAATTCGTTTCATTATTAGTCTGAGATATGAAGACAGACTGAGAGTCACTATTTAGTTACAGATTAACAGAACTTTAAAAAAAAAAGTCCTTAATATAAAAAGACAGACTGCAGTTTGATTTTAAGCAATAATTTTCAGTTTACTAGATGAAGTAGATCTATCAACATATTTTCTGCATGAATGCAAAAAAGTAGCAATCTACAGCAAGTAATAGAAGGAAAAAAAATATATATAATCGAAAAAGTAGAACCAGAAAGCATACACTGAAAATGGTACCCCTCCCCCAACCATCCCCCCGAATAATCAAACCATCTTAAGGGCTATCAAGAGGGGAAAAAAAACCCCAACAACAGAAAAAAAAAAGTTACTTAGCAAGTCTACAATGTGTCTTTCCCCTGTTTGCTGGAAGTCTGCCATAGCATCTAGGGCTTGTGTTCGTGTCACATTCGGAGATTAGAGCATCCTAACGCCAAGCAAGAAGAGTTAAAACAGGAATCCAGTCAAGTGCGCAGAAGGAAAGGGTGGTAACTGGAGAAAGGTGATCATAATCCTATGGATGCTTTTGTTTTACTTTTCAGTAGAGAATCATTCTTCCAGAAAGCCATGTGGGTTATTTTTTTTTCTTTAATTCTTTGTAGACTAAATAGTTATTTTCTCATTAGGATTTATAATTGGATGTTAACCATGTCAGCCCTTCATAGAGTCCGTCCCCTGTAGTGGCACAGGAGGGCTGCACGTACCAATTCCTATCCCTGATTCGGGTCAGGCCCAGTTTCTCCTGGATTTCATGGGGTTTCATGGCATCAGGCAGGTCCTGCTTGTTGGCGAAGATGAGGATGATGGCGTCCCGCATCTCCCTGTCGTTGATAATGCGGTGGAGCTCCTGGCGAGCCTCATCGATGCGGTCGCGATCGGCGCAGTCCACCACAAAGATCAACCCTTGTGTGCCCGTGTAGTAATGCCTCCAGAGGGGACGGATCTTGTCCTGGCCCCCGACATCCCACACGTTGAACTTGACGTTTTTGTAAGTAACCGTCTCCACGTTGAAGCCCACAGTGGGGATGGTGGTGACGGACTGGCCCAGCTTCAGTTTGTACAGGATGGTGGTTTTACCAGCCGCGTCCAGACCCAGCATCAGGATCCGCATCTCCTTGTTGCCGAAGATCTTGGACAGCACCTTGCCCATCTCGGCGGCATCCAAGGGGCCCGGCGCCTCCGGGGGGTGCGGGGTGTGTGCGGGGGGAGTGGGGGGCGAGCACCGACCCACCCGAGCAGCCCGCGCGGGGCGGGGGCCGGAGGGGAGCGGAGTGGGGCCGGCCCGGTGAGGCGGCGGCCGGGGCCGGGGAGGGGTGTCAGGGCAAGGGCAGGCGGGGCTCAGCGCCGGCCGCGCATGGGGCGGCTGCGGAAGGAGCGGCGAGGAGAGGCCTGGCCGTGCGGGGCGGTGCGGGAAGGGGGGGGCCGCGCCACCCTCCGCTCCTCCACCGGGCCTGAGGCGGCGGCGGCTCCGCCCGGCTCCTCGCCTTGGCTCCCGCCCCGGCGCCTCAGCTCATGGATGCCGGCTGAGGGGCGGCGGCTCCGCGTCCTGCCTGCGGAGGGACGGAGAGAGCGTGAGGCGGGGCAGGGAGAGAAGGGAAGGAAGGGAAGAAAAGAGGGAAGAGGAGCCGGCGGCCGTTACCTCAGGGCGGGCTGGGCTCGGTTAGGCTCGGCTCGGCTGGGCTTGGCTCGGCGCGGCGCCGCTCCCTCAGCCAGCGCCGCCGGAAAAGGCGCCGCGCGCGCCCGCCTCACTTCCCCTCCGCCGCCACCGCGCCTGCGCGCGGCACCCCCGCCCCGCCCCGCCCGCGCAACGCCACCGCCTGCCGCTCCCCCCTCCTCCCCGCCCGCCCGCCCCGCGCATGCGTTTGCGCGGCGGGGAGGGCGGGGCGAGGGGGCGGGGAGGGTCGCGCGCCACGCCCCCTTCCGCCCGTGGCGGTGCGCGCCGTCCCGCTTCCCGCGCGGCACCACTGGAGGGAGGAATGCGGCTGCGCGGGTGGAACCACGCCCCGTCCCGCCTGGAGGCGCGCATGCGCACAGAGAGCGGCTTGGGACGGAAGGGCGAGGGTTTTTTTCCATTGGTTGCGCCACCCTAATCCCGCCCCTCCGCAGCGCGGGCGGTGGGCGCCGCTTCCTCCACTGCTGCGCCTGCGTCGCTGGGCGGGGGCGGGGCCGAGCCCCTGCGTCCTGAACTGCGCATGCGGACTAAGCCGTTAGGGGCGGGGCCTCGATGGGGAGAGGCGCCACGCGATCACACGTCAGCAGAAGCACGCGGAGGACGCCCGGGGCGCGCCTTAAAGGGCCAGGCAGCGGCCTGTGGTAGTCTCAGTGGTCACGGCCCCTGGGCTTGGGTAGGGAGGCTACGGGTAGTAGCCGTCCAAAGGTGCGAGAGGTTCCCTCCTGGGGGAGGAGGAGGCCGGTAGGGCGGGGGGGCCGTGGGGGAGCCCACACTCCCAGGGTTTGCACCCCAACGCCTCAGGGTTCAGATGCACTTGGGGTGCTGGGCTGGGCTGGTGCATGGTGCTGGCCGAAATGATGCCCTCAGCTGCGCCTCCAGCAGCGAGGAGGGGGGGCTATCAGCCTCAGGAAGGAGCTCAAACCCTGCTGGGTCACACTGTGCCACGGAGGGCCCCTCTCACCTGCCCTGTGTGCCGCTTGGGGCTTGGTGTTACCATGAGGGTGGTGGGACACTGGCACAAGGTGCCCAGAGCGGTGGTCAGTGCCCCATCCCTGGAAACATCCAAGGCCAGGCAGGACGAGGCTCTGAGCAACCTGATTGAGTTGAAGATGTCCCCATGCTCATGGCAGGGGGTTGGACTAGATGGCCTTTAAAGGTCCCTTCCCACCCAAACTGTTCTGTGATTCTACAATGTGTAGTGTCGTCAGGTTTATGGCTCTTTCTTGGGTCACTCCCCGTAATTCAGATCAGTGCAGTTCAGGCTGTGGCCAGCCACTCAAGAAGCACCACACTCACGTACCTGGCCCCAGCCCTCAGCTGGGAGCAGTGCCCCAGCACGCCCTGCGTGACGCAGAGCAGCGCCCTCCACACATGTATCACAGATACGTGTTTTGCTGGTTTCACAGGCACGACATGTTGCAACCCCGCACTCCCAGTGACGTGCCAGCGAGGCTGGTACGCATAAGCTGTATGAGGCTGGTCCTTCAGGCCTGGCACCCTGGGGCGGGGGGCTGCCCACCCAGTTCCTGCTGGCACGATGTGCGGGGAGGGGGGCAAGGGGAAAGCAAGCCTGTGTTGGTAGTTGCATCTGAGCTGATGGAGCGGACACAGGAAGCACCATCCAGAACACAAAACCAGCAAAATGTGCTGTGGTTGCTTTGAGGTTGGCCTTCAGGGAGGCCAGGTGATGTGGTCACCTCCTGGAGCGCACAGCTCTCAGAGCACATAGGCATGCTTTCATTTGGGATTGTGTGTTTAAGACTGCAGAATATCCTTCCATCCCTTCAAAAATACCAAATATTGCATCAATATTTATGGCAGACATCTTTGCAATTATGTGGCTCAAGCAAAGCAATCCTCCTTGGAACAGCAAAAGGGAAATTGTTTGGTGTCTTACAAGTCTGGAAGAACGGGAGATTTCCTAGACTACAGAATTATGTAGGAGATGACAATAAGAGTTTCCAAGGAAGCCTTGCTCTTTCATGCAGTGAGCAGAGAGAGGATGCCAAGGAAAACATACCATCCGTGGCCTCTCCTAATGAGCGCACGCAGGCTGCGCCGGGGGTACAGCCTGCTGACACCAGGGCTCGCGAGTGTCCCTGCATGCATCATGCAGTGTCAGAGCTCATATGCTGGTGTTCAAAGCAGCAGATAATACTAAGTACTGTACTGGCATGGGATTTATAGCAAGCCATGGTGATCTTGCTGGATACAGCCAGTTCAGTCTCATCTCACTAGCATGGAAATTTTATCTAAATAGAGTTTGCTGCCAAGCAGGGCTAAAGTTACTGTCAGGATGTGGATGTTAGTGGGTTTCTACTTGGCTCTGTTCCATGTGACCATTTCCATTCTGGTGACATGAGCGGCAGTTTATTAAATTAGGCAGCAGTAGTACAACATCACGGGTCTTGACCAAAATAGTTGGGAAAGGAGATGTCAGGAGCTTTAAAGTATGGCCTTTGTCCCTGTGCAGGCATCGGTTGCTCTACCCTCTGGCCTCAGAGCAGCATTTTCTGGTCTCAGGAAATGACTGCCTTGTTAGTGTTCTTGTTCTGACTGGGTAAGGCATTAAGGGGAGGGTGCGACCGTACGTAAGGTTTTTTTCTGCTTTTCTTTTTAATAGCAAAGAGTTACCTTTGGTTCTTTCTCCTGCAATCCACCAGTTGAGGAACACAGATCTCAAGCGTTAAGTATGTCAGTGCCTGGTAGCCAGTGAAACACCGAATGGCACCTGGGACGCTCGTCTGTCCGGGCTGCAGGAGGGCTGGGCTGTGCTGTGCTGTGACCCTCTGCCACCCGCCGGTGGGTACCATGGGGCACGGACTGAAATGAGTAACTGCAGAGCGGGGAAGTGCCTTTGCTACCATCATCTCACTCAGTTTTGCACCTACACGTACTGTTCCTTGGCTTTCTCCTCTTGAAGCATGGCTTTTTTTTAGGTTTGTTGGTGACGGCATTGTCCCTCACCCTTGAGGACTGTCTGCAGGGGAACCTTGGCCAGCTTTGGCTTTGCCCATTTCACCTTGCAAACAGCTGGGATCTTCTGTTTTTCCTGAGCCCCTTCTCTCCTTTCTCTCCTGGTAAACTAGAAGTGATGGCACCTGTGAAATACTTGCATGCAGGCCAAGGCAGGGAGTTGCTTTCAGGGAGAGAGCAGCTGCTCTTGTGCTGGAGCTGTTGAGCTGATCTCCATGCAACGGGGCCTTCTGCTGACTAAGTGGCAGTGCCACTTCCTGGGCTGCTCCTCTCCCCGCAGCGTTCCTGCGTGCCCGTGCTTGATACTGGCAAACGAGAGGGTGCTCTGATCTGTATTATCCTTTTGCCAGCATGGGCCCGCTGGTGTGTGCCCTACCCTGGGTGGGCTGGTGGCTGAGATGAGTCATGCTGCGCTGGGCTGTGGTCAACAGCTTCTGCTCAAGCTCCAGGCTTCTGCTCAAGCCTTTGCCCCACAGATCCCTGAGCCTTTAGCAGCTGTGTGTCCTGTCCCTCCGCAGCTGGAGCAGAGACAGGCTGGGCACCCCGATAGCTCCCTGAGCTCTCCCACTGCTGCCTCTGCTACCGATCAGCGTTTTTCAGCTCAGACCGGCCCCGAGCTGGAGCACGGTGCTGTATTGTTCTGCTGCCGCTGTGTGACCTGCCGAAAGTGTCCAAAGTTGATCTTGCCATCACCCAAGTCTAAAAGCCTGACAAAGAAAAGCGATATGCTGTGCTGCATCACACAGGAAATCTGAAACTTAACTGAGGATGTGGGGATGTGGCTGCGTGCTGTAGAAGAGAAATTGGGATCCACTCAGGCAGATGCTTCTTCACCTGTGCTGGGCTGACTTTGTGAGGATCCCCCCTGCCCTTCAGGAAGACTTTCTGTTCATATGGTCTGTGTGCCACAGAAGATTTTACGTGGTTTGGCATGTGTTTTTAAAGCAATTATTGCTGCTCTTTAGGATGATATATAGCAAAAAGACATGAGAACTCAGCACTTTCAATAGTTAAGATCTCAAATTAGTCACTAAGAAGCTCTGTGCACGTCAATCCTTGTAGCTCACGTTTACCAATCCCCCAGAGAATGGGTGAGAAGCTGGTGAGAGAGCACCACCTACTTCTGAAACACTTTTATGTAGACTCATATTATTTTCCGTAAATGAACAGAAAGGACAGTAAACAGGAAGCAGAATGTAAATGGCATAACTTAGTAAAGCAAATAAAGGCTTTGTTGTCTGAGGAACCCCACTGCTGCATCCCTGCAGAGTTACTGCATCTTACCTTGGAGGCCAATAGATGACACAGCTTGTGTTAAGAGCCTTTAAAATGTGAACCTCTCCCAGTACAAGATATTTTGAAAGACAGGTTCTTATTTTTAAGATAGTAACTTAAGTAACTGGGTGATAGAAATGTGCCATCAAAGAAGTGTGATGGTCTGAGCAAAACAGACTCAATCTCGGTGCTCAGCCTGCAGAAAGTTGATACAAATCCACACCTGATAACCACCTCTTGCGGAAAAACCCACAGATTTGACACTATATATACTTGATATAGCATAGGTTCTTATGTTGCTGGTTGATTTTCAAGGTCAGATACCCAACAAACGCATTTACAATACCTGAACCAGTTCTAGATTACCTGAAAAACGTGAGCTCTTAGAAGGGGTTTAGTTTCACATACCTGCTTAAGAATTAAAAACCTTTTCAGGTCCTTGGCAACACACAGTGAGTTACTGGGTAGCCTGCAGAAGTTAAATATTTTAAAAGTAAGCACTGGCTGACAATGTGTCACTGGATGGAGTGCCTGTTGTATGCCAGTACGGATTTACAGCCCAGAGAGTATAAAGCAATTATGGTCATAAAGTGATTATGGGTTAAAGCCTGGGAAAAAAAGATAGAAAATATCTGTAGGGCCTTTTGTTAACTCAGCTGGGCCTGGCTGCAGGGCAGCCTGTTCTTTATCTTTTCTTTTGCTGTAAGGAACTTATGGGTGGTGCAGGTACCAAGGCTTGCATCTATTGTTTTTCACGGGTTTTCTTAAGGCTGTGTTTGCATGTTCCGTCCTCCACCAGTGATCCAAGTGCTGTCACAATAAAGCGGTGAACGAAAATGACACACCTTCGACTTCACCTAATAGCCGTGACATCAGAATAAGCAAACTTCAAGGAAATGGATCGATACCCCCCTTTGCTTTTATCTCTTTGAATATAGCTACCTTCCCAATCAGTTTGGATTATCAGTCCAAACCTATTTTAATATGGTTATTGCACATCTTGCTTAGTTTTCTTTCCTCTTTTGGCAGAGAGAGATGGGAAACGTGCTGTTGTGCTGATCCTTCAAAGGCCTTTGTGGCTTTCCAGGGAAGCAAGGGGGAATATAATAATGCTTTGAGTTTAGTATCTGCGTTAGATAAATTCTTCTGTTGTGAAAACAAATTATATCCTTGATATTACAATTGCATTCCACTGATAGATTTCTTCGATCATTGAGATATCTGATACAATGGGCCAAGTGTCCTCTGTTGGGGTGAGTCAGGTTAGAGAAGAACTTTCCGTGAGGGATTGGCTGTGGTCACTCCTGCCTGCAGGCTGGGAGTGGCGGAGATGGTCCCCCATGGGCGTCTCAGCCCCATTTCCTGCGATTCTGCGATGTCGGTGTCTGTGCAACCGCAGCTGGGCTTGGCCAGGAAACTAAACCTGCAGTCTCCCGCGGTGTGCGTGCTTTACTGGCAGCGTGGCATGAAACAGATCCTTCGGTTCTTCTCATGAGGTTAATGTAACAGCATTAGAGGAAGAGTAGAAGGCAGCAGGGGGTGTTGCAGGGTATTCTGACTGCAGCAGACTTCTGTTAGCCTGTCTCTGTGCTGAAATGGTGTAAATGAGGACCCTGAAGAATAGCTAGAAATCCCACATTTCTCATCAGGAGAAAGCCCTGTCCTGGTCTCCCTGGAATTACCCCGACCTCCGGTGGGAGTGGGGAAAAGCTCTTCCAAAGTGGCCTCCCAGCAGAAGAGACAGTTTGCCCTCTAGGCTGTTTGTTTTGTATCTTAAGTACATCGAAATGCCTTTGCAGTTACTACTGGCAAACAAGGTGGCTTCTCCTTTCACATGTTATTTTCAGGACCAGACAGAGGAAATGTAGGTGGGGGGATACTGCCTGACGAAATTTCCATATGCCAAGATCCTGAATCACCATATTTGTGAATATTGGCCTGAAAAATCACAAAGCCTTAGCAAGAGTAAAAATAATTTGTGAGGCTTTTCCTTCCCTCTCTGATTTTTGCATTTTCACACACTGTATTTCCCAGCAGCAACAAAGCAGGAGATACACCAATGATCTCCAGGACTCAGCTGGATGTGCTGGCTGACCCCATGGAGACCTGCACCCTGAGGTTTTTGGACCCCAAGCCAGGCTATGGCTGATGCCCAGATGTTCTGAGCCTGGTGTCTTGCAAAGCACAGCATCATCAGGGGGTGCCTGAGAAGCTCAGGGTGGGGATGCTTTGCAGTCAGCACTGTGGGCCAGCAGAAATCTGCTGTATTCTGCATCCACACTCTAATGCAGAGGGGCTTTTGCACGTGGTTCCCAAGGGCTTTTTTCCTGTAAGGTGTGTTTTAGGTGTCATTCAAAGGGTCTCTGGTTGCAGACACAGTGCAAGCATTGCCTGGCCCTTGCAAGGGGTGGAGGTTTGGAGCTCAGTGGGATCCCAAAGCTGGTTCTTTGGGAGGCTGGAGCCCAGCTTACCTGTAACGCTTTGCACAAAGCCACAGCTCCTGCATGTGGGGGAGATCAGCAGGAGCCAGGAGCAGCTGCTCCTGTTGAGCAAGATGCAGCAACCAGCTATCAGATGAGCACCAAAGGCCAGAGCTCCCCCTGAGCTCAAAGCTGAGCAACTGAGGTTTTCCCAGCTCTGAGTGGCCTTACTTTTTATTCCAGGTGTTGCTTTGGTGGCTGGGAGCCACACTACAGCACACCTCTCTGCTAGCAGGCCGACACTGCTGTCAGGACTCTATATCTGCATCCCAGCTGTGCAACGTCCCTCCTCAATCTGCCAAGCTCATTCCCATCAGATTTTCTTGGGCAAACCAGGTAGTTTCATGTCCATGTTGTCTTGATTCACTCCTGTTATGTTTTTTCATGTGATGAAAAATGTTAGTATAGGAAGAATCACAGAACGGTGGGGCTTGGAAGGGCCCTCTGGAGATCATCCCGTCCCACCCCCTGCTTGAGCAGGCACACCCAGGGCAGGGGGCACAGGACCGCGTCCAGGTGGGGTGTGAATGTCTCCAGGGAAGGGACCCCACAGTCTCTCTGGGCAGCCTGTGCCAGTGCTCTGGGACCTGCAAAAGAAAGGAGATTTTCTTCATGTTTAGGTGTAACTTCCCATGTTCCAAGTTGTGCCCATTGCCCCTTGTCCCGGCGTTGGGCACCACTGAAAAGAGCCCAGTCCCATCCTCCTGACACCCACCCTTTAGATATTTATAGGTATTTATGAAATCTCCCCTCAGTCTTCTCATGTCCAAGCTGAACATGCCCAGGTCTCTCAGCCTTTCCTCATAAGCGAGATGCTCCAGTCCCCTGAGCATCCTGGTAACTCTCCGCTGGACTTGCTCAAGCAGTTCCACATCCTTCTTAAACTGGGGGGCCCAGAACTGGATGCAGCCCCCCAGATGTGGCCTCCCTAGGGCAGAGCAGAGGGGGAGGAGAACCTCCCTCGCCCTGCTGGCCACACTCCTGTTAATGCGTCCCAGGATACCATTGGCCTGTGTCGTGGTTTAGCCCCAGTCAGCAACCAAGCACCACGCAGCTGCTTGCTCACTCCCCCATGGTGGGATGGGGGAGAGAATCGGAAGAGTAAAAGTGAGGCAACTCATGGTTTGAGATAAAGACAGTTTAATAGGTAAAGCAAAAGCTGCGCATGGAAGCAAAGCAAAACAAGGAATTCATTCACTCCTTCCCACGGGCAGGCAGGTGCTCAGCCATCTCCAGGAAAGCAGGGCTCCATCACGCGTAACGGTTTCTTGGGAAGACAAACGCCATCACTCCAGATGTCCCCCCTTCCTCCTTCTTCCCCCAGCTTTATATACTGAGCATGACATCATATGGTATGGAATATCCCATTGGTCAGTTTGGGTCAGCTGTCCCGGCCGTGTCCCCTCCCAACCCCTTGTGCACCTGGCAGAGCATGGGGAGCTGAAAAAGTCCTTGACCAGTGTAAGCGCTATTTAGCAACAACTAAAACATCTCCACATTATCACCACTGTGTCCAGCAAAAGTCCAAAACAGTCTCATACTAGCTACTATGAAGAAATTTAACTCTACCCCAGCTGAAACCAGGACAGCCTTTTTGGCCACAAGGGCATTGGTGCTGGCTCAGGGTCAGCTTGTTGTTCACCAGCACTCCCAGGTCCTTCTCAACAGAAATAGTTCCCATGTTACTGGTAGTAGGAGGGGATGGGAGAGGGATGCCCAGCCCTGTGTGAAGTGTTATTTCTGTGTAGACAGCTTGCCTTTCTCCCGTTTGTGGATGTCAAGCCTCCATCTCCTCATGCCCATGACCCCTGTGTCTTTATCCTAATGCCTTTAACCAAAACTCCAGCTGTCACTGACAGCTCTTCCTTAAGCAGATAATAGGTGCCCAGAACAAGATCCTGTCTCTCCCATGCAGCCCTGACACCCCTTCAAGGGGTTGTGCACAAGGCTTGTGCAGCACTGGGGAAGATTTTGTTTGTCGTTTCTGACATGGGATTGCCATTTGTGTGTGTTAACCCTGGACTTTACTCCACTAACTTGGGCCAGGCAGTCTGGAAGAAATGCTTAGCATTTCTTAGAATACTTAGCAGCCTCCTGAGCGGCTGCTGCTGGGTCTGTCCTTGGGCAGGAGGTGTGCCTGGAGAAGGAGATATGTCCGTGTCCGGAACCGAGGCATGTCCGGGCTTGGGCAGGAGGTACAACCAGGCCTTGACCTCTGCACTTAAGAAATGCAATGCAAAGACACCATCCTTTGGTGTCTTTAGCCCTTTGGTCAGGGCTAAGCCAGCTGCAGGCTGGCTTTGTGCACAGCACGAGCCACAGCCTTGGTGGGGAGAGCCTGGAGGGGGTCCGTGGAGGCAGAGGCAGCAGCAGGAGGCTCTGGCTGGGCTAGTGCTGCTCTCTGGCAGTGTTTGCCATCTCAGCAGCTGGTTCTGCTCTCCTGCCAGCCGGCACTGAGTCAGGGATGGTTGCTGCCCTCAGAGGTGGTCTGCACGGCTTTTGTGAATAGACACAAGAGTCTGAGGACCCTTGCTCTACTGTGCATGTTCACACCCACCAGAGATCGCCCAGGCTAGTGCTCAGCATGTCTGAAGAGTATACCTGGAGAGGAAATTTTAAAAAAGGCCATTTTGGCAATGGCAGTCCATGGTTTGGGATCAGCTTTGGCTCGCTCTGCTAGGAGAGGGGCAGTGCAGTCTACGCTTCTGGATTAGACCAAAGGCTGCCTCAGCCATCCGAGCATGCTGGCTCAAAGCTTTCCTTGCAGCCCTGGGTCTCTGTGGTGCCAGAGAGAGGTGAGGGCCTTGCAGCATCCCCAGCGCTGGCCGGCTGCAGAGTTACTCTCATGGGATGTCTGAGGGAGCTCTCTTGGACAGAGCTCTGAGAGAGGCAAAACACACAGTGAAGACCTCAAATCCTCCATGAAAGTATTTCTAGATAGCTGTCTATTGCAGCCGTGCATAGATAAAGGAAAGAAGCTCCTGCATTTTATTCCTTGCATTACATTTTTTTTTGCTTTTAAATCCTTCTCTGAGAATCAAAATAATTCATTACATCTGCAGGTATTCCCTGCAGCAAGTGGGTTGCCTCTTAGACTCTCTTCAGCAAATCCTTCTGAGCTCTCACTGGACATCCTAGAGCAGGACCATGAATTTAATTTTTTTGCCTACAACAGCTTAACCTGGCCTTTCTAAACCAAGGTATCATGTTGAATCTTCACTTGAAGAGCTGAATTTTACTTCCTGTATCTGATGCTCCTTCTGCCCCGTGTTCTCACTGTGTTGCTGAAGCATTACTGCATCCCGCTGCCTGTGCTCCCGGCTGCCACGGCAAGGCTGGAGGAGCTGGTCCTGAGTGCTGGAGAGCGGAGGCAGCGGGAGCTGCGCACAGCCGGGCACGGTGGCTTGTGCCTGTAATCCAAGCGCCAGGGAGGCTGAGGCTGGCGGACGGCTTGAGCCTGGGGGTTCTGGGCTGCAGCGGGCTGTGCTGAGCGGGTGTCCGCGCTAAGGCCGGCATCGATATGGTGGTCCTGGGGGAGCCATGGGCCACCAGGTCGCCTAAGGAGGGGTGAACCGGCCCAGGTCGGAGACGGAGCAGGTCAAAGCTCCCGTGCTGGTCAGTAGTGGGATCGCGCCTGTGAATAGCCCCTGTAGCACAGCCCGGGCGAGAGAGCGGGACCCAGCCTCTTTTGGCATCTTTCCCCTGCATGACCCTGCGCTTGTCAGCTGTCTGTGCTGGGGAGCAATCACAAAATGGTCAAGTAATGCTGGGGAAAGGCAAAAGCATCTCGGACAGATGTTCGACCTGAAGATGCTGCCGTGGCCTTGCTCACTCAGGTATGCTCATGTTTGGTGGCATGTGTTGTGGTTTCTTGCAGCGGTGAGAGGCCACAGTGCAGGACCCAGACAGACCTTTGGGATCCCAATAGATGTAACTACTAAAATGGAAAATGACAGGCAGCAGGGTTTCCCATTGCGTTGCTGGCTCAGAGACCCTGCATACCTGCGAGTCAGTGAGCACCCCTCAAACACCACCAGCTTAGGCAGCTCACTCCAGACTGAGACAGGGCTCCAGCTCCCAGGAGCATCTCATTAGTTTGCTCCATTGGGTATTTACTGTCACAGCTTATTTGTGTCCTCAGCTCTGAGCTTTACACTCTTAGGAAAACACTGGTGAATCAAGAAGCCATTCTCTGTGAGGAGTATTTCAAAGCAGGGAGTGGGACATCTCCTACCTGCTCTTCAGTACATGAAGCGTGCTGAGCTGTCCTGGAGGTAGAGCTCCCTGACGTGCCTCTTCTGGCTCAAAATGAGAAGTCTAGGCTTTCTCAGCTGCTTAAACCACCTTGTGCTCAGAAATCTGTCTTTCCTGTCTATCTATCCACCCATTTTAAAACATAAAATACAAGCAGCCCAAGGATGGTCTCTCAGTTCCCCACTGCCACTGTGTGGCCAGGCAGAGCCCGCACAAGATGGATGTCACAGAATCTGCAAAAGCCTGAAAAACAGCCGGGCACGGTGGCTTGTGCCTGTAATCCAAGCGCCAGGGAGGCTGAGGCTGGCGGACGGCTTGAGCCTGGGGGTTCTGGGCTGCAGCGGGCTGTGCTGAGCGGGCGTCCATGCTAAGTTCAGCATCGATATGGTGGTCCTCGGGGAGCTGTGGGCCACCAGGTCGCCTAAGGAGGGGTGAACCGGCCCAGGTCGGAGACGGAGCAGGTCAAAACTCCTGTGCTGATCAGTAGTGGGATCGCGCCTGTGAACAGCCCCTGTAGCACAGCCCGGGCAAGAGAGCGGGACCCAGTTTCCTTTTGCCTGGGGAAGGGGCAGCGAGGTATCAGGATGTGTTAATGCTGAGCAGCACTGACACAGCGGGGAATCCCAGCCAGGACAGAGGAGCAGCCACCACATCTTATGGGGGGTATCTCCAGGGGAAGGAGGAGGAATGGCAGGAAAAAATGAGGCATCTCTAAAGAAGGAGAGGGCCCAGAAACACTCTTTTAAAGAAATTTGTTCATCAAAGAGATGCTCCCAATGTTAGATCCTGCCGTGAGGCGCTGGAATCAAACCCAAAACCACGTAAGAAACGTTGAATTGGGGTTTGTGCTGAGGGGGTGCCAGTTGCTCTGGACCTCAACCAGCTCAGAGGCTGCCTCCTCGGCAGCTAGCTGTGACGTGAGTATGTGCTGGGGTGCAAGAAGGTGACCGAGCAGGTGACGCAGCCATCGCCGGGCGCCGTGAGGGCCGTAGAGGCGGCAGCGCGCTGCCAGCAGCGCCGGGCGCGGTGGCGCGTGCCTGTAGTCCCAGCTACTCGGGAGGCTGAGCCCGCCGGATCGCTTGAGCCCAGGAGTTCTGGGCTGCAGTGCGCTATGCCGAGCGGGCGTCCGCGCTAAGGCCGGCATCAATATGGTGAGCCTCGGGGAGCCGGGGGACACCAGGTTGACTAAGGAGGGGTGAACCGGCCCAGGTCGGAGACGGAGCAGGTCAAAGCTCCCGTGCCGGTCAGTAGCGGGATCGCGCCTGTGAATAGCCACTGCAGCGTAGCCTGGGCAACACAGAGAGACGCGGGCTCCTTTTGCGCCGACGTTTTGCACCCCCCGTACTCCCGCACCGCATTTTGTCCCCCGCGCCGACCCGCACAGACCCCGCCGCTCTGCGCATGCGTGCGGTGCGGGGTAGGGGGGCGACAGCGAGCGCGGCCGCGGAGCGCAGAGGATTGGCGCGGGGCGCGACCCGTAGCGGGCAGTTGGCGCAGGCGCGGGGGGGGCGGGAGGGCTGCCTGCCGGTGGCAGCGGGAGGCGGCGGCGGCGCCGCCATGAAGTCCCGTTTCAGCACCGTCGATATCCGTGCGGTGCTCGCCGAGCTGCGACTGAGGTACCGCTCCCCTCCCACCCCGCCCGGTCGGTGCCCTGAGGCGGGGCCCGCTCCCGCCCAGCGCGGTCCCGAAGGAGCGGGGCCCGGCCCGGCCGAGCAGCGCCTTTCTCTGCTTAGCGGGGCCCGGCCGCGCCGCAACCCCGGCCGTGGCACCGGAGCAGTGCGGGTCGGCTCTGCCTCGGGGCTTTGAGCCCTGAGGGCGCCGCGCTGCCCCTCCGCCCTGTCCTGCGCCGCTGCTCCCCGCCGCGCCTCCGCTCTGAGGCAGCCCCTCGTTGCCGTGCTGGGGCCGGTCTGGGGCTGCCCGAACGGCTCCTAGCACACCTCCCTGCCGCAGAGCGCCGAGTCCTCTCGCCTCCCCTCTCACGCCGTCAAGGAAGGCCTGGTGCCCTTGTTCCCCCCACTCATTGTCCTGCTCCTGTCCCCCCAGCATCTCCCTGGGGCGCGGCGGAGTGCCCTCCCTTTCCTGGTTGTGTGGGGAAGGTCGTCTGGTCTGGCGTACGTTTTTCTGTCCAGCTGGGAAGCCCTGGTGCTCCTCACATCCATGTCCCATGGAGCTCTCATACCCTTCTGGTGTCTGGGGCAGTCTGCATATTCAGCCCCACGCTGAACAAAACGATGACAGGATTGTCCCCTCCGGGCCGTTTCTGTACTTGTACTGGGAATACTGGTGCCCCATGCTGGCAAAGAGCTCCCCAAGTGATGCAGAAGTTAGCCCAGAGGAAGAAAGTGCTCCAATATAACCAGTAAATTTTCCATCCCTGCCACAAAGAGGGGTGCTTGCAGGAGCTGGTGGCCTGGCCTCTGTCCTGTGCCAGAGATCCAGAGGCTGTCCGGTTGCAGCTGGGATGTCTGCTGTGGCTGTTCTTTCTTCAGCTTGTTTAGCTTTTTGCACTCTATCCAATAATAGCAATTTCTCAATTTTTTGGTTGCTCGGCTTCCAGCTCTTTCCATTAATCTTCCCTTACCGCTTCTTTGGTTACTGCTTGGTAACTTGTCATAACTTCAGCTTCTGTATATTTTAATTATCACTGGGATTTTTTCAGCTGCTTGTGTGGTTTGTGTATTGTATTCTCTAAAGTGTATTTTCTTTTTGACAGCTTATTGGGAATGAGAGTAAACAATGTTTATGATGTGGATAATAAGACGTATCTTATTCGCCTTCAAAAGTAAGAACTTCTTTAAATTTCTTTATGCTGTTGCTGTACATATGAGAACTAGATTTTTTGTGTGTGTGTGTCTGTTGGCAGGTGTGTGGCTTTTCTGACTAGTTTTCGTGAAATTCTGTTGTTCTTTGATAAAACGCAGTCATTTTTACCCAGGAGGTTCTTGGGAGATAGCATATGAAGTGTGAAGTACTGCAGAAAATATGCAAAAGGCCAAAGGTGTTAGTGTAAAACCACACAACTGTCATGGCCCTTTTTTTGTGGGGAGGGAAGAACGGAGTGGGAGGAATGAAGAGCAGCACTCAGTAAGTGGTGCCCAGGCCAAATGGGAGCCAGGGCTTGTGTCGTGTCTAGCCTGTCCGCTCCACTGGTGTCTGAGGTGGGCCCTTGCCCATCTGCTTGCCTCCCGTTGTGTTGGAGAATTTTTACCTCCACTGCTTGCCAAATGTTTTGCCTGCCCCAATTATCCATAAACTTAAATGCGGATGTCCTTTCATTGTTAGTCTGGCCGTGGCACTGTGGTCTTTACTAAGTAGTTTTGGCAATGGTGTTTTCTGTAGCTAGACTGCCGCTGGTTTGTGGTGCTTTGGTCTCATTCCAGTGTGGCATGGTTTTAGCTGGGATAGAGTTAATTCTTCTCTGCTCTAGCTGGCATAGTGCTGTGTTTTGGACTTAGTATGAAAATAGTGTTGATAACACACTGATGTTTTAGTTGTTGCTGGGCATTGCTTGCACTAGTCAAGGACTTTTCCAGCTTCCCGTGCTCTGCTGGTTGCACAAGAAGCTGTGAGGGGAGGGGGCACAGCCTAGAGAGCTGATCCGAACTGGCCAAAGTGATATTCCATATCATGTAACATCATGCCCAGTATGTTAACTGGGGGGAGTTGGCCAGGGGAGGCAACGATCATGGCTCGGGGACTTGCAGTATCAGTTGGTGGGTGGTGAGCGGTTGCACTGCTTGTGGTTCCACCCCCCCTTTTTTTCCTGAGCTTCATTTCTCTCTCTCATTGTTTTCTTTTTTTATTATATTATCATTGTAATTATCATTACTATTATTACTGTTACTATTTTAAGTATTAAACTATTCTTATCTCAATCAACAAGTTTTGCTCTTCTGATTCTCTCCCCCATCCCACTGGGGTGGGGGAGTGAGCGAGTGGCTGGGTGGTGCTTAGTTGCTGACTGGGGCTAAACCTCAACACAGTGCAAACTGCTGTGTGATAAGGGGTGGCTGCTCATGTGCCAAGGGGTGAGTCTTTATTTTGTTAACAGACCGGACTGCAAGGCCACGCTGCTGCTTGAATCTGGTATACGCATTCACACAACGGAGTTCGAGTGGCCGAAAAACATGATGCCGTCTAGCTTTGCAATGAAGGTAAGCTAACCTACAGTATCTTTTTAATAAGATGGGTGGATATCAGAAAGCAACCTTCATGTTCTGTCCTTGGAGACAGAGGGAAATAGTGGACAGATTTGAGAGAGAAGAAAATAGTGAAAGGATTTGCTTGGTGGATCCTGATCAAGCAGGTGACAGAGAGACAAGGGAAGAGCAAATGTGGACCTGGGGTCACAGCGTTGATGTTCAGTGCCTGAAACAATGAAAACTTAAGTTTATGAAGACTAATATTAAGCTGCTGAACATTTTCTGGGCCACCAAGACGTTTTGGAATTTTACTCCAGTGAAGTCCTTGTCATTCCAGTTGGATTGTCCAAATTTTTAGACCCTGGATGCAGCACCCTATGTTAGTGAGTCCTGCTGTTCAGTCTGCTGGGCTTTGAGGGGTCAGATCTTGCTGCGAGCTGCCAAGCTGTGTTCCCGCAGGTGGATCTGCGGGGATGGAACCTGAGCGCTGACTCACACGGGCCTGCTTAGCCTGCCACCTCTGGATGTGGCCTCGTTGAAATGACTCAGCAGAGATTCCTCAGGGTGGCTTTCCACATCATATATGGATGCAGGGATAATCCCAGTTCTCTTTGTAGAATAAACCCTTTGAATTTTAACTAGCTGTGCACTTGCTGAGCTAAACAAATAGCGATTTTTAATGGCAAAGATGGCTTAACCTTAAGAATCCAGAACAATTATATTACCTATAAATATCAAGGTATTATTTTGCCAAGAGCTGTCTTGTCTCGGTATTACAAAGATTGGCATTTTTATCCTTGTGGTATTTGTATTAAGTAAGAAGTGGTCAGCGTCAGGGAGGGATCTATAGCTAAGAATGTGTTTCAGTACAAAATGTCACAAGCAGGTCTGTTTGCATCATCTCACAGACATTTTTCTCCATTACTGACAGTGCCGTAAGCATTTAAAGACGAGAAGGCTTGTCAGTGTCAAACAGCTGGGTATAGACAGAATTGTGGACTTCCAGTTTGGAAGCGATGAAGCTGCTTATCACCTCATCATTGAGCTGTACGACAGGGTGAGTGCAAAGCTCCACATGTGTCCTCTGTAAGCAAGCATGTGAGCGCAGCCTTTGCTGATGGTCCCCTGTGGTGTGCTCGCAGGGTAACATTGTCCTGACAGACCACGAATATGTCATCTTAAACATTCTGAGGTTTCGCACGGATGAAGCGGATGATGTCAGATTTGCAGTTCGGGAACGATACCCAGTTGACAGTGCAAAAGCACCTGCACCTCTGCCGACCTTGGAAAGGTAATTGCTTTGAGGTGGTGTGTGTATTGGAATAAACCCAAATTCCTTGGAACTGTGAAAAGTAGCATGTCTTTGGGTGGTCTTTTCACAAATGACTGGCCATTTTCACACTTTTTTTTTTTTAAAAACAGTGTTTTGTAGCTTCTAAGCAATACGCTGTAATCTTAAAACTCTTTGTTCTTTGGAATGACAACTCTCCATTATCTTTTGTAGGTTAACTGAAATTATATCAAATACACCCAAAGGGGAACAACTGAAGAGGGTTCTTAACCCGCATCTTCGTAAGTAATTGTGTTTCATTAGAAAATGAAATGAGGTCAATACATGTTACGTTAGATGATGCCAAAAATTTGAACAACTTCAAGCAGTCTTTTTTTTGGATGTTATTCATGACAGTCTGCTGTTATGTATGTTTGAAGAACAACAAAACCCCTAAGCCTTTGAAAACAGAGTAATTTTTTTGATTCCAAGCCAGCTGCACAAAGATGAGCCTTGCCGTGATACTGCAGTGATGAGGACCTGAGAGTGAGGACCTGGAGATCTGAGTCGAAGCATTTCATACAGTGTCTTGTCCTTAGTGATACTGAATAGGAGATGTAAGTGCACAGTCAGGGCAAGGATGTTGTTAGGGAGTGACTGGAATATGCCAGTGCTGCCAGTCCTGAAGCAAGTACCGATGTGGTAAGACCGGGATGCCTGATACGTCCATCTGGGTGATCTCTGGTAGCTGGGCAAAGCACCCTGTGCCCTGTTTTTCCTGACCACAGAAGCAAATTTGACTTGTGTGATATGGTCAGAACAAGTTTGGTTTATCCTTCTGATTTGGCAATGTTGATCGAGCAGAGGACTGCCTGGCAGGTACCCCTGAATGGCTCAAATCACAGGATTTGCAGACCTAGGAATTACTTTTCCCATTTCTTGATTCTCTTTTTCACCGCCCTTGTCCCACTCTTTCTCCACCCCGGTCTCCTCCGAAACAAACCACCCGCTGCTAATTACTTTCCCCCATTGGTCCTACTTTTGCTATGTCCATACCCCTATTTGTTATTTCCCATACTGTTCCCTAGGTAACCTTGGCCTTATATAGGGTTACTGATCTGATTACCCAGCCACAGCTGGCCTGGCAAGGCTCCACTCTCTAAAAAGGTCCACAGTCCTTACCTTCAGTTACTGTGTGAGTTTGGCTGTTTCTCACCCCACTCCTCCCTAACCTGGCCAACCCTCCTGCCGCTTCTCTCATTTTTGCCGCTCCTCACGCTGGTAACTGTCGTGTCCAGCAATTTCTCACATTGTGTCCTGCAGTTCCTCACATCCTGTGCAAGATAGCTTAACCTTGGGCCATTGCCCCGTCACCAGCCCTGTCACTAGCCTGCAGCCCGAACAGGCACACTGATACTGTCCTGGAACAGTCTCTCAATCCCAGCAGTCTTACATTTTAGACACTTCCCATGACTGATCACCGTCTTTGTATTTAATGGCTTGGCTTGGATTTTCCTTCCATGCATTTACCAAATCTCTTTTTGAACCTCTTTGAACTTCTGGCACCCATGGTGTTTTTGCAGTGAGGAGTTCCAGTTTCTTCCATGTCACATGATAAGTCACCTCCTTTTTTTTTTTTGTTCTGAAACTCATCTCAGCAGTTTTACTTGGTGCCATAGTATTGCATTTGAAGAGGAGGTGAACAGTTGCTGCCTATTTATCAACTCTGCACCACTCATTTGTTAAGTCTCAGTCATTTCTAGGCTGACCAGCCTGCTACATAGCCTGTATAGTCTTCCCTTGTGCAGAATCTGTTCCAAGCCTGTGATGATCCTTGTTGCCCTTCTCTGTGCCTTTTCTAGCTCTACCTATTTTGAAATGGGGTAAGGGAAAGCATACATAACATTAACAGCAGAAATGCACCATGGATTTATACTGTGGCATGACTCCCTTGTTCTGTTCGCTATTCCTTTCCTAATAATTCCCAACGCGCAGCTTGCCTTTTTTTTTGTTCGCTGACAATTGAGCTTATGTTTCCACAGGACCATCTGTTGTTAGGTCTCACTCCCAAATAGAAATGATCTGTTGGGCATATGCATAAGTAGGACAGTCTTTCCTTGTGTAGTTCATTTTATATTGTTTTGCAGTGAGTTTATGTGTCAGTTCCTTATCTAATCACTCACTATTGCTCGTTCTCCTCCAGTTCTTCACAGCTGGCTGTTGTCTTTGTTGCTGAGACAAATTGTTTCATCAGTAGGCTTTGCCCCTTGTCCTTTGTTCCCTCTTCCCAGGTCAGTTAGGTGTGGGTTGATCAGTGCAGGCCCTAGGGTAGGTTCCCGTAGAGTTGGGATGATTGAAACCTGATTTAGCTGTTCTGTGTCCTGCTTTCACAATCTCTTGGCTGTCCCTCAGCACGTTAGGGTGACCAGCAGCTCTGCTCAGGCAGTTAATACTGTAGCTCTAATGCCTCACGTCCCAGATGTAGGCCAGGGTTTTCATTCCCATGGGATTGTGCTGGTTTTTTTCAAGTGGTTATCTTGTTACTTTGGACTCTTTAACATCCTGTTCGCCTATTCTAAGGTTACCTACATCGTTCTGGACTTGATGCTCCCCTGTCTCAGTGCTTGTTTTCCTTCCTCCATATTTCTGCTTTCCTTGTTCTCAGTGTTCTTAGTTAAACCTGGTTTTCACGGGCCCATCTTGTTTCTTAGTCTTCAAGCATCTTTGTAGGAGCTTATATATCTGTTTTCATTTGTTCTTTCTCTGCACCCTGTTCAAATGGGGCTGCATCTTTTTCTTCTGTCACTCATGTTTCACATTTGGCTTTGCCAGTTTTTTCCTAGTTCTTTATTTCAAGCTACAGAGTTTGTATGGCTTCGCGCTTTGTAATACCTTACCCCAACCCAGGCAGTTTGCCACCCTGGTTGGATTTCCTACCCTCTTCAGTTCAGAAACTTTCCTACTCCCTTTTAAATGTAAAGGTTTCATTTCATTTTGGCCAACATGATATCCTGTATATCCTCACTCTGTCCTAGACCTTTCCCAGTTCCAGATGAACCTAAGCGTGCTTAGGTGTGTGAGAACTCCTCAGCCATGAGCTGAGACCTGGCTGCTCGATGAGCGTTTCTGAGAGGGCCACCATGGGAGTCCTGATCACCTGCTCTTTCTGGGCTCTGCCTCCTGAATTTGGGGCCACAAGTCCCCTTGCTCTCCCCAGCCTCTCTAAGGATTGACTGTAGTTTCACAGCCCTAGCTTGTTGAAATACTTCTTGTGATTTTAATGTGAATAGAAATGTCATTGTGAATGTTTTCTACAGATTATTTTTTTTTAACAGCTTATGGAGCCACTCTCATTGAGCATTGCCTCATAGAAGTTGGATTTTCTGGTTATGTCAAAGTAGATCAGCATATGGAAAGTAAAGGTATGTAGAAAATAAGATTTTAAGGGCCGTACTACATGTATGGCAACTTTTATGTCTATGTAGTAGTATTTTTTTTCCCCCCAAAGAGATGAGTGATCCTTAAACCTGTAGTTCTGACCACATGGTTATATACTGTAACACTTTTAGATTGGGAACCAACCTTATTCACATTAAAGCTCTCGAGTGGTGCATATATCAGAATTAAAACATCAGACTCCTCCTATAGTCTGAATGATTTTATAATGAGATACTACCTTAAACATCAGGTGAACTCTGGCTATGTAGAGGGATATTTTACAAGAATCCTATATAGAAGAATTAGCATCAGAGTCGTCTTTATCTATCGCAAACCTGGTGCGGATTTGATAAAGTAGCAGCTTTACATTCCTTGGGAAATTATGAATTTGGTGGTAAAGTCAGAACAGATTTTTCTGTTGTCTTATTTTTCTTGTGTGCTTTATATTTGCCATGAATCAAAAGGTTTTCTTACTTCCTGCTGCATTTTGGTGCTTAAATAAATCAACTTTGTAACAAGCAAATAACTTCACAGCTACTGGTTTATGCTTTGCCTCTGCAGTTTTGTTTTTATAAAGTGCTAGCATTTTTGTGGCCTTTTTAAAATGAAACTTGAATAATTATGTCTTAGACGTACCTATACAGATATTTTTTCAATTAAAAATTCCCCAAATGTAAAAATGTGTGCTAGGGCTCCTGATTAAAATGAACAGTAATTGCTGTAGTGAAGCAGCAGGGGTAAGGGTTATCTGCGATTTCATTTCTGAGACGTGCTAGAATCCTACTTAACGTGGTCAGGTTGGACAGGTTGCTTCAGGCATTTAATCGGAAGAGCAGTTGCCTGGGTCTTTTGTTGATGTGCTTTTGTGCTATGTTTATATAAAAATATCTTTCTGTTCTAGGTGTTTTAAAATATTCCTCTCCTCCCCCCTCTCTCTTTAGAAAATATCGAAAAAGTGCTTACTGCTTTAGAGAAAGCAGAAGACTATATGACACTGACTGACAACTTCAGTGGAAAGGTGGGTCTCAGGTGGGCAACTCCGTTATGAGCTACGCAGGAATCGCAGATTTAAACTGGCAGGCAGGTATTGTTCAGCGCATTCTTGTTCCTGGTGTTATCAGCTACAGATTTTATTCTGTGAGCTTGGGCTCCAGGTAGTGATGGGGAATAAAAAAATGCTTCCTTGCACTGGATGTGCAGCCATTAAATAATTCACAAGCAGATTATGCAGGTTCTATGAGAATTGCCCTTGTGATTTAATAGCAGGCAGCAGTTCTGCATGTAAGCTGTGCATTTGTGTGGTAACCTATAGAGGATAGTCCTGAGGTTTGTAAGAGAAGTTCATCTTCTCTTCTGGAATAAATTGGAGGCAAGACAAGCAAGCGGTCAGGGCTTTACTAAGTCAGTCACACCGCTTCTGCCACAAGGTCTCCCTGCCAGAGTGAATTGTCTCATGCTCCTCAGTTGGTTAGCAGCTAAAACTTGCTGCCTTGCCAAGATAAGGGAGATCCTTTTCAAAGACAAATGCTGATGACATGTTTTTGTATTCTTTTAGGGTTATATTATCCAGAAAAGGGAGAAAAAGCCAAGTCTGGCACCAGATAAACCAGCAGAAGATATCTACACGTAAATATTTGAAGTATTTATTCCTTTTTCTACTAGTCTGCATAACATAAACTAGTTTTCAGGTGATAATATCAAATGTGTATTTTACAGATATGAGGAATTTCATCCTTTCTTGTTTTCTCAACATTCAAAATGTCCGTACTTGGAATTTGACTCATTCAATAAGGTACAGTGCTTTTGCTGATACTGTACTTAAGTGCTTTAATTGACTGATACTAAAAAGAGTGATTAAAATATAGTGCAGAAGTTGTTAATGAAAATGTAGGCCTTGGAAGAGATGATTAATTTTATGGATAAATGTTTTATGCAGAAAAGACTGACTAAAACAGGGCCTTTAGGCTACTGTTGAGCAGCGTTGTCTTTAACTCAGTTAGATCCTGTAGTTGAAATACAGATCTGGCACTGAATGGAGGTGTATATTGGACCTGTAAGGAAGGTGGCTGTTACAGTCCTGGTCAGGCATTTTATTAGTGGAGAGCTCAGGTGCTGAGTTATCGCTGGGGGCAAACAGTCAGTCATCGCTTTTAGGCTTTTCTGGTTACTACTTTGAAAGCTTCAGGCACCTGATTTAGTATTTCCTTGAGTGTGTCCTTCCTGGTCCTTGACTCATTAACATCTGAAATAGTTAACTGCGTGTTGTTCCTGACCTTGATCTCCAGAATTCCCATTTCACTTTCCTACCCTGCTGTTTGGCTGAATTTCTGTCATCTCCTTCACAGCACTGATGATCTAAGCAGCCTAAAGCCTTACTCCTCTTTTGTATTAAGCATAGTGTCTGGCAACTGGGACACCTGGAGCAGTTCTTAAGCATACTTTTTAGGTTTTACGTGGGGTGTTTTTGTTTGGGTTTTTTTTTTTTTTTAGCTGACCTATTGAAGCAGCAGGAATTCAGGGCAGACAGGTCTATCATTGCAATCATTTAATCTGAAGAGCACACTGTGTCAAACAGCAGCTTCTTCTTCATCACTTCTTAGCAAAAAACATGGGCCATAGTTTGGCCACTTATTTCCTTGCGCATAGTGCCTGGTTTGTAGCGAGACCTATCATTGAGTGTCTTGTTAAACTTACCTCATGTGAAGGTAAAATGGAGGAAGTTACAGAATCCTGTTTTAGCGTTTATCTCCTCTTTCAGCGCTTTGCAGCCACCTCTCCTGAGCAGAACCTCCTCTGCCTGCTTGTTGCTGGTATAAGTTAATGCAACTTGGAGATTCTTAAAACTGGTTTTCTCTTGCAGGCAGCAGATGAGTTCTACTCCAAGCTAGAGGGACAGAAAATTGACCTGAAAGCATTGCAGCAGGTATGCTCTCATCCAAGAGTGGGGCAGCTGGCTCAGAGAGCATGTGGCTCTCTGAGCTTCACATGGTTCATTTTGTTCTTGTAGCCTGGGGTGAGGGAGGTGTCATTCCTGATTTTTGCTGTGGAAATGCTGAGTCAGCAGTGGTCAGGGAGTGGATTTCAAGACGTATGATGTAGCAGTTGGTTCTGCTTGGAATGCAAGTAATAGCATTAACAACAGTACTTTGGAGACTCTGCATCTTTTATGCTGCTGTGTTTTTCTGTGCTGGAATGCTCTGTTGAATGTCTTGCGGTGATTAGGTGATATAGTGCTATTTGTGTATGTATTTTTCCATCTTTCTTATTTTTGAAAGGAAAAACAAGCATTGAAGAAACTTGAAAATGTCCGTAGGGATCACGAGCACAGACTAGAAGCTCTTCAGCAAGCTCAGGTAAGACTGAGGGGTTTTTGTTTTGTTTTGTTTTAACCTGGAAGATATGTAATGTTTCTTGAAGAGTTGACCTGCTGGTCTGCATTGCTACGGTCAGCGTTAGATCCCAAAGTGAAGCCTTCTGTTGTCACTGAGCACCCCGTAGCCCTGCAGAGAGCCTAGGCCTGCCCAGCGGGGCTCTGCTCCCTTGTGAGACCTTTGTACCTCTCTTGCCAAAGCATGCTTGTGCTGCTCTGCTTGCCGGAGTCGAGTTGGCCGTTGTCCTGTGTGATCACATCAATGCCATTCTTGGATTTCATCTCAATATTCATTACTACTTTTTTATTTTAATCTGCTGAGTGTGTGTTTAGCTTCAGTGGGTATAAACTTTTTCTTTCCTTAAGGAAGCTGATAAGATAAAAGGAGAACTTATAGAAATGAACTTGGAGATCGTCGACCGAGCCATCCAGGTGGTCCGCAGTGCGTTAGCCAACCAGATAGACTGGACAGAGATCGGGGTGATTGTTAAAGAAGCTCAGGCACAGGGAGACCCTGTTGCAAGTGCAATCAAAGAATTAAAGCTTCAGACAAATCATATCACAATGCTGCTGAGGTGAGTACGTTGTGGATCACCTGTACCAAATGCAAGTAGGACTGACTGTGAGCTGCATAGGAGACAGGTATCCTTTTAGCTTGTGCACTGGTATTTAAATTGTTTGGTTTTTCTTACAGCAGCATGAAGACAACATAGTTCTGTGAGCAAAGAGGGATGCCTTCTTTTTGGCTTTCAAAACCAATAGTATTGTAACAGCTGTTGTTTTAGTATTTTAGAGTCTTTCTTACTATATTCTAAACCATTGGAACATCTCCTAACACGGTATAGGTCCAGAGCTCTGGTCTGTCAGTCAGCAGTCAACTCTCTCTGATTTCTGCTGCTTTGATATAAAATTCACATGAGATCCTGCCCTTTTTGATGCTGTTGACATCCAGCGAAAGGCTGGTGGTTCAAGATTGCAGCTGTTGTGAGTTGCAAGTTTTGATGCTGGCTCTTGTAGAAGTCCTGGTGAGAGAACTGGCCGTGAGGCAATATTTGGAGCATCTTTAAAAACCTTATCTGCCACTGTACTGGGATGCTAGGGAGAAAAAAGCGAGAATTTCTTTTTAATGGCCAGAACTTTTGGTATAAAAGCTGTAACGTGGCAAAGTTAATTTATGAATTTTTTGTTACCTCATTTTCAGAAATGTTAGTGTATAGAACCCTTGTTTTCAGGAGTGAGTTGTGTTGGCAACTGTGTCATCAGCCTCTCTTCTCCGTCTGTTTTAGTAGTGACTAGTGATCACTTCGCTGATCCCACTCAGTCAGTCCACCAAGTGTTGAATCATGCATGCTTAGTGCAGAGGACTATGGAGGTATATTTTCCTTTATCAAGGACGTTATTTTATGCTGCTTCACCACCTTTTGCCACACAGGCTTGGTACAGCTGCGTTGAGCAGGATTTAATGTCCTGGCGAGAAGCAAATGCAAATCCCGCTAGTGTGTGCTCAGCATACCTCTTTGAAAACAGCGGTGCAGATGCTGTTTGAGGTTTTAAACCAGCACATTGGTGTCCTGTAGATCTTTGGAACTGTTTTTCGATTTTACTCTAGGGTGATAGCATGTTGATTTGTTTCTTTGGATAGAAGAAACTGTCTTGGAAAATGTCACTTCCTTGGACTGGAAAAATTGAGCTCTTTATCTTCTGCTTTTGTTTTCTTCCCCCCCCCCCCCCCCCCCAATTCTGGTTGACTCAAAGACGTAAATGGGCTTGTGTGTAAGGGAGCCTGGGGCCTTCCTGCAGCTGCGTGGTGAAAGTGGTTTAAGGGTTCCTTAGGCCGTTTCCAGTCTTCGTGAGGGAATAGAAGTAAGAGTACATTGCACTAAGGGTGGAAAACAGCCATTTCTCATATCTTAATTGTATGATGTCATGTGTTTTTAGGAATCCATATGTGTTATCTGAAGAGGAAGAAGAGGAGGAGGATGCTGATTTAGAGAAAGAAGAAATGGAAGAGCCAAAGGGAAAAAAGAAAAAGAATAAAAACAAACAGTTGAAGAAACCTCAGAAAAACAAACCGTCGTTAGTTGATGTTGATCTCAGTTTGTCTGCGTATGCCAATGCCAAGAAGTAAGGCTTACAGTAAACGTGTGCTTTGGTAGTCGAAGTTGCTGTGTGCTGGCAGGTGCTAGTGATAACATGTTAGGAAGGGCTCTGTGTAAAAGTTAGATGTGAAAATTAGACGTGGAAATGGGTAGCTCGCCCTGAGCTCTAGGACGTGCATGTTCCCTCACTGTTGCATAGCAGCTAGTCTCTAGCTGTCACGTTAATTTAATTTTGAGTACAATTCCACACATTAATTTAATTTCGAGTACATTCTGCACACATGGAACAAAATGGCTGCTTTTGCCACACCCAAGCACAGTGCTCTGCCTGTCTGAGGAGGGGATGGCCTTCATCTGGCTGCTTTTTTCAGGTGAAGACTAAGCCAAAGACCTGGGCTAAAAAAATAAACACTCTCAAAACTGAGTCCCAATGGCAAATGTAGAGGACTGTGATAAGTACGTCCTAAAAATGAGTGAATCTGCTGGGATTTCAGATACAAACAAACTTGTGTTTTGCAGGTACTATGATCACAAAAGACATGCAGCTAAGAAAACTCAGAAGACAGTAGAAGCTGCGGAAAAGGTATTTTCTTTCTTTGTTTTTTTTTTTTTTTAGAAGATATTTAAAAACAAACTCCCTCTCACTGATCAGTGCAAAATCCTAACTTGGTCTAGGTAGTCCTAATGAGACATGAAAGATAAAAACAACCAACCAGGGTTGTTTCATCCTTGAGCTTTTAAGCTGGCTGGACAGAGGATTGCAGATCCCTGCTGTATCATCTGTTTTCCGCCAGTGGCATTGTGACCACGTAAGGCCGGTGCTAGGTGGAGATACGAACAGGCCAGTGCTCGTGGAGGCAGGAGTGGAAAATCAGTGGAGATCCTTACGATCAAAGAGCTGATGATCTTCACAGGGGGCAGCTATCCAGGGTGGAGATTTCTGAAGCTTTTAGGACAGCTGTCTTACATGTGCCTGAGGGGAATGCAGGCCTGTGAGCAGCAGTGTGTGGAGCCTGCGCTCTGATAAAGTTCGGAGGGATTTTCCTACTGCTCAGTTATCAGCTCTGTGATTCTTGTGCTGGTGGATTGCGATCCTGCTTTCTGTCTAAATAGGCATTTAAATCGGCTGAGAAGAAGACGAAGCAGACATTGAGGGAAGTTCAGACAGTTACCACCATTCAGAAAGCAAGAAAGGTCTATTGGCAAGTACAGTTTCGTTGTTGTTATCTAATATATTGTGAATGTGCGCAAATTTAGAACGGCTGTGTCAGGCCGAGTTTTTGCTAGCTGAGAAGTGGAGCTAATTATGATTTCTAAGCACTACACTTTGTATTGAGACTTCTTACAGTGCTCCTCGAAGGTGCTGGCCTGATTCTGGTAGTGCCTTTCCCGGGAAAGTTCCTTTCAGTGGACGTGGACTTGTAGTTTCTTTTTACTTTTAACACAGCTAGGAATATGGGCTTAGTAATAAAAATAGGGAAATTCACTGTTCCTTTCTGGCAGCTCTGTGAAATAGTAACAGTAGATTTGAAAAAAAAAAAAAGCAAGAACAAAACAATACCCCGAAGGTTTTTATAGTCTAATAACTGAATTGTTAAAATAAAAATAAATAGAAGGCAGCTGGACTTTGTGGTGACGGTACTTGTCGTTTCATCTCAAAATACTGTTCATGTTATATTTGTACTGTGCCTTGGTTTTATGCCCCAGGCATATGGATGGATGTGAAACCATTTGTGGTGTCCTTTGTAAGGAGTAGATGCTAAGATGGATATTCTTAGAGTTTGGTATAAAAACCACCTTTGTAATGCTCTGTTAGTTCCAGGTGTTTTTCACACAATGGACTGATGTAATTTGGCAGGTTTGAGAAGTTCCTGTGGTTCATTAGTTCCGAGAATTACCTTATTATTGCTGGAAGAGATCAACAGCAGAATGAGCTGATTGTAAAGCGGTATCTTAAACCAGGTGAGAGTCCTATCAAATGGAGTATATCGGTTTCTCTCTTATTTTCCAGTTCTGTAAATGTAAAAGAATGACATGGGAAGGTTTGGTTGGTTTGTTCTTAAGTTGGGCCTTGGGTAAAAGGGGCCTTTTGTGACGGTGAGTCCTGGAGACTGCGTGTGCGTTGTCCGTGGGGTGCTGGGGGTCTGCTGTGGGAGGCTGGGCCCACCAGCACTGTGGGATAAGCGTAGGTTGCACAGACTCCTGTCAGGAGCAGAGGAGTCGATGCTCCCTGGAGCAACTGGGGGTTGACTAAAAGTCTTCAGCATCCTCTTCCCATCCTGCTCCTCACAGCCAAAACAGCTGTTCCCAGCTAACGTTAGAAACCTTCACCTTAGCTTGAGTGATCTGTGTAGTTGTCGCGTGTGTGACTGATTCGAGTCACTTCTTTCCCAGGGGACATATACGTGCATGCCGATCTCCATGGAGCCACAAGCTGTGTGATCAAGAACCCCTCAGGTACCGTGTGTGGGGTGATGCAGGGACTCGTAGAAGCCTGGGGGCGCTGTGAACTGGCAGGCTCTACACTGCGTGTCTGAGCCCAGCCCGGCGAGCTGCCTTGTCCCCCTGCAGTGGTACCCAGCTCCAGCAGATGTTTCCCTTAGGATCTGAGAGGCATCATTCCTCCAAGATCTGACTGCCACAGCTTCCCAGTCATGACTGGCTGCTTGCAATTGCTTTGCTGAGCTCCTGGTGGGAAGGAGCGATGGAGATGTGCTCACAGAGACAAGCGTTAGTCACTGGCAGAGGCGGGGGTGCAAGTGCTTGCTGCTGGCCGTGGGGACTGCAGTCCTGCTGAGACTTTGACTAGTGGCATAAGGTGTTTGAGTGCTGGTGGAGGGCACTGATCTCAGCAGAGAAGCGTTAATGCGGTGGGATGGATCTCATGGGAGATCAGCTGTGCAAACCCTGCCTGTGCCCTGTTCCTGGGAGGTGGTAGAAGCGGGTCTTGTGCTGTGAGGGGTGTAGTTACTGCTCCCTGGTGGAGCTGAGTTGATGAAGGAGCAGTAGCACAGCTAGCTTCAGCCTCCCTTGGGGAGCTGTGGAGAGCAGCTGCTGACACTGCTTCTGCTCTCTCTGCACTGCCTTTGAGCTCAGCCAGGCCATGTCTCTGCCCAGGGCCCCTGGAAAGCTCACACACTGGATTAGGGCAGGTGGAAGTTGGAGAATTTAACCTCTTGTGCATGGACTGCATTCACTGATGTGTTGGGTGTTACTTTGTAGGTGAACCGATCCCTCCACGAACCCTGACGGAGGCAGGCACGATGGCCTTGTGTTACAGTGCTGCCTGGGATGCCCGTGTTGTCACCAGCGCTTGGTGGGTCTCCCACAACCAGGTGAGGACACTCACGCATGAGCTTTGCGGATGGAACTGGTGTGCGACTGCAGACAAAGTGTCTCGGGGGGGGGAACTGATGGGTGCAGGTGAAACTTGCTCTCTGATACAGTTCCTGGAGGGTTCTCCCTGGGTGTGCTGCACTTAGGGCCAGGGGTGGAGGTGTAACCTCTGCCATGACACGCACGTGACAGAGGAAATGCTTCCTCTAACAACTTCTTTCTAACACAGTGGAAGGATTTTTATTGAAAACAAAGTGTTTTTTTTTTTCAGTTGGGCTTCTAGCTTGTGTATTAATTGCAGTCTTGCTGTGCTTCCAATCAACTCAAGTGTAGGGATGGAGAGATTACATTAAACAGAAGGTCACGGTGCCTTTAGTGTTCTTATTTCCTGAATAACCCCGCTACTCATCCAGGACTTCTGAAATGTAGTGCCAGTAGCGTGTGATTGAATTGATTCATCTCTTAGGAAAATAAGCTACAAAGGACAGGAAGAACCTCTTGGAAAGGCGTCGTCCTGCAGACTGTTCCCATAAGTTAAAAATTTAGCTTGCTTGAGTGTTGCTTTTGTTAGTGCTGTTATTACATAATGCTGCCCTTCTACGACAAATACTTTTTATAGTATATTATGATTTTTTTTAGGTTTCTAAAACTGCGCCTACAGGAGAATACCTCACTACTGGAAGCTTCATGATCCGAGGTGAGGCACAAAGGAACGGTGTGAGTTTGACTTTAGGTGTTTTGTGTGAAGATGCTGTGCTGTCCTGCAGTGGCAGCCACCTCAGCTGCCCCCCTCGCTGCGGCAGCCGAGAGATTCCGCTCTTCTCCTGAAAATCTGTTCTGAGTGGTTTAGACTGACTATTTGGCAGCTGCAGCAGCATTTCTATCTGAAGCCCTGGGCAGAGAATCATTAGCTAAGCTTCTTCTGAGTTTCTCCTGTTCTGTTGGCATCCAAGAGATAGAACAAGCCCCAGTGTAATTTTTCAGCCTCTGATAAAAAAAAATTTTGAAAATACATCATGTAACATAGCTGTTAAACCTCCTCATGAGAATCTGCATTTGTTTTTCAGGGAAGAAGAATTTTCTTCCACCTTCGTATCTGATGATGGGCTTTAGCTTCTTGTTTAAGGTACTGCTTCTCTGTGCAGCTCCTGCTGGCTTTTGTAATTTGGTTTGAGCTGTAGGAGGCATATTTTCTGGTTCTTCCTTCTCAGTATATTCCCAATTACTTCTTTTCCTGCTGGGGCAAATTCCATAAAATGCTACTCATTGAAAATTACTCTGCTTTCATTTCCATTTTTCCCCAATTTGCACCGTCTCCATTTAAAACAAATGGACACTGTGAACATCACTACCTCTGCTGGATTTTTATACCAGCTCTGTTTGAAGCATATGTGCATTTAGGGAGTCTGCTGGTTGTGCAGCAATGTGTGTCTCCTCACTAGCTGTGCTTTCTAGGTTGTCAGACTTGGGTTTAAAGGTGCCAGTTTAGTTTTCTTGCCTTTTGAATAGCAAAAAGTGTTCAAACGGAAAGGATAAAGCTGAGTCAGGTGTTCACTGAATGGGCTAGCGAACACCACTGCAGGTGGTACTGGCCTAACGTGAAGGCACCTCTTGTTAGGTGGATGAAAGCTGCGTTTGGAGACACCGAGAAGAAAGGAAGATCAAAGTACAGGACGAGGATCTGGAAACGGTTTCCAGCAGTGGCGGTGAACTGGTGTCCGAAGAAGTGGAGCTATTAGGTACAGTGGATGTGACTGGGGTGCTTTGTGTGCTGCTGACTGAGGGGGACAGTTTGGGGTTTGGCATTTAGTTCCCTGCACTGTGTTACGGGTCAGTTTGGCATTTCTGATGTGGGCTGTGTTCTCCTCACCTGTGTGCCCCAGAAGGAGGAGACAGCAGCAGTGAAGAGGAAAAAGCAGAGTGTCAGGAAGCACCAGAGGATGTGGAAGCCATGCCTGAGAGTAATCGTGACGAGGGTGTTGCTGACTGTGACCAGGGTGCAGTAAACACACCACCTGCACCAGAGGGTGACTCCGAAGAGGATGATGGAGAATCTGAAGACGAAATGGAACATCCAGAATTAAAGAGCGAAGTGAAGGAGGAAGAGGTAAATTACCCAGATACAACAATCGACCTGTCGCATCTTCAGTCTCAAAGGTAAGCAAAGCAGCAGCTGCCCTTATCGGCTATGTGGGCACTTCTGAGGATCCCCATACCGTTAAAATGCTGCCAAGACAAGGGCTGTGATGAGTTGGCATCACTTCTTTCGATGCTCAGCTCTGCAGGCTGCCAGAGCGCAGGGCAGCAAGCCTTGTATGGCGGGAATACTGCTGCGCTGTGCACCATTCCCTGCCAATTTTTCTGCATGGCTCTTCTTTGTGGGCTCCTTGCATTGGACCCCTTCCTGCAGTACACACACGCACACATAGGCACACAGGGGTACCTGGCTCTTTCATCACTCCTGTTCCCTGTTTTGGCCTAAGCATCCTTTATGTACCACGCACTGATTTTGCTCCTCAGGAGGTGGCTGCCCCCATTTTCTTTTCAGAGCTGTTCAGACCTGAGAAACTGAGTCATGAGTTGTTTCTGCTCTGCCAAGCTGGTGCTGAGTTACTGCTCTGCATGTGGCTGCGAGATGAGCTCATCTCCCTGTTTTCCCTGGAAATGGCACTCCTTGGAAGGTGCAAGGAGATGGGACTGAGTGGGTGGAAGTGGGCAGCTCTGCAGGGGATACCACAGCTGAGCGGGGCTGCCTGCATGGGGAGCTGAACATCAGGGCTTCCTTTAGTGCATACTGTACCCAGGCTGTCTTTGTTCCTTGTTTGTGTGTGTGCCTGAGACAAGCTGGCAGAGATCCGAAGGCTTGTTTTGTAAACTGAATCCCAGTGTTGCTGCCCTTTTCCATTCACCAAAGCTGGGATTTTCAAGAACTAGAAAGCTGAAAGTGGTGCAACCAAGTTAGCCAGTGTCTGGGCCATGGTGATGTGTCCATGGTTGAGCTGCCCTACGTCTGTTGATGACCCCCATTTTGATCTTCCCACAGATCCCTGCAGAAAATCATCCCCAAAGAGGAAGAACCCAACTTGGTAAGGTCCCAGCTCAGATGTTTGGCAAAGAGCAGTGTGAACTGCTGCTGGACATGGTGTGCTCTAACTGCATTTCACTTCTTAGAGTGACAGCAAGTCCCAGGGGCGAAGGCATCTGTCTGCCAAGGAGAGGAGGTGAGAGCCTCTTTGTGTCTGCAGTGAGGGGAATGCCTCCTCCCCGTTCCCTCGCCAAGACTGACTTGGGTGCCGGGCATGTCTTCCACCTCGCAGTCTGGGCCGGTCCATGTCCATTATCTGTCCTGCATTTCCAGTGTGGGTCATGCCTGTGGGATGGCGGCTGCTCCTGTCCTTCAGCAGTGCTGGCTGTGAACAGTTTCTTGAGTACTTGTGGGCTCGAGAGGTTTTACTGAGGAGGGGTTATTTCCCGGGCGCATGCCTCGGGTCCCTCCATAGTCCTGTGGTGGGGAAGCAGGACGGTAATGCTGGCAGGAGAGCAGCAACTGCTCTTGTTACAAGAGGCAGTGTGTCGAGTCATTGTTTTCCTTAGAGAACTGAAGAAAAAGAAGCAGCAAAATGACTCTGAGAACTTGGAGATGCCTGAAGAGAAGCAGAAAGAGATGGAGACACAGCCCCCCCTTGCTCCCAACACCAATAAAGGTGTGCCGGCCCCTCAGCCCATGAAGCGGGGCCAAAAGGTAGGCAGGGACCAGCTTTACCCATGGGTTGAGCCGTTGCCACGTGAAGCATGGACAGTAATACTAGGTTTATGTCAGATGTCCGTGGCTGCCTGATAGTTTTATGCTCTTGGTGGTTTCAGGATGGTGACGCTGGTCTGTTAGCATTGGGCACGCTGTGCTTTCCTCGCTGGAACCAGAGTCTCTTGTTCACTGGTGAACTGCTCTGAAAGAGCGTCAGGAGGCCTGGAAGGGAAAGTGCATGTGGGGTCAGCATCTAGGTGTTTGTGGATGCAAAACTCTGCAAAATTAATTGTTTCTAAAGCTGTTGGTGTGTTTTCTTCTGCAGAGTAAAATGAAGAAGATGAAGGAGAAGTACAAGGACCAGGACGAGGAGGATCGGGAGCTCATCATGAAGCTGCTGGGCGTGAGTGAGAGTTCTTCCTTCCCCTGTGGCGCGGTCGCTTCGGTCGCTGGCTCTGACCACCCCTCTATGTAACCTCAGTCTGCAGGGTCAAACAAGGAGGAGAAAGGGAAAAAGGGGAAAAAGGCGAAGTCAAAAGATGAGCAAGCAAAGAAGCAACAGCAGAAACCCAAGGCTGTGCGTCGTGGTGCCGGAGGGGGCAAGGAGGTGCTCCCAGCAGGAGTCGTGCTGCACGAGTTGCAGGACCCAGCCCTGGAGGAGCAGCAGGACGAGAAGGTGAAAGGCACACTTGCCTCTCCTCTCTTGTCCACGTGTCTATCCCTTCCCAGCTTCACCGTGGCTCTCCTGGCACCATGCAGCTCTGTTCTGCCAGGGAGGCCGAGCAGCTCTTGCTGGTTTTGGGGCACTGTGGAGAACACTGTGCCTAATGCCACGATGCTGGGAGCCCGGTGGTTCCAAGAAGCAGCATAAAACCCTGCAGCAGTCTACATGCATGCTGCATTCCCAGCACAGCCAGAATGAGGGCTGGGAGGAGAACCGAGCCTCGCCAGGCTGCCGAGGATCCACTTCAGTCAATACCTCCCACTCGCTGCAGCTGAAATGTAACAGAGCCCTCTCCAGATCTGTTGTTGTGAGTCAGTATCTGAATCACAGCCCATCTCTCTCCTCCCAGCTTGGCGTGTGCCAAGCAAATTAGAGTTTTGAAAGAAATATTCCTCCCCTCACCCACATAAAAGTGCTCTTACCTTTTGCTTTAAAATAAGTTAAATTCTCTTTGCAGTGAGAACGTGGCTTTCTGTGATAAAAGAATTTATTTTCTCCAGGGGCTGGGGGAGAAAAAAGCTAGTTTCAGCTCTGATGTCTCCTTTGTTTGTGCAGGAGGAGCAAGACCAGGATCAGCCAGGAGTTGAGGTAAATGCTTGTCTTTAAAACCCCAGGAGTGCTGAGGAGGTGGCTTTATCCCCGCCCGAAGCTGGGGGGCCCCGCTGCAGCACGCAGCACCCTCTGAGCAGGACCAGAGGCGTGGGCTGGGTCGTGTGGGAGCCCTCTAGAAGGGCACGGCTCTGCTGTTGCAGTCCCCTTCGTGCCTGTGACTGAACCCAGTTTTCCTATTTTTTTAAAAAAACCAAACCATAGCCTCTTTTTACTTCCTACCCTGCTTATCATGTGCATCCCCTGTAGAAACTAGGGGCTGGCTCAGCTGAAGTTTGTCCCTTGCCTTTACCTCTGGAGGTCTTTGCAGCCCCCAGTAACGCTGGCTCTGGGCTGGAGGATGGCACAAAACGATGTGGTGCGAGTTGCTCTTCGGTTTACAAGTTTATTTACATATAAAATTGCTTCAGAGTTTTCTGTAATTACAGGCGGTGCGTGTTGCCCAAGGCTGGAAATAAGTAGATTTCTTTAAATTCTCTAATGAAGGAAGGTAGTGATTGTTGGGAGGGGGAAGCTTTTGGTGACCCTGTGAGGATGTAACTATATTTGGGGGGTCCTGTTTGGGTCATTCAAAACTCTCCTGTTCCAAATGATGTGATCTCTAGTAATCAAAGACAGTCAGTAATGAATCGTGGCTTGGTAAAATTCGATGCTGGCGGAGTGAGCGACAGAGCTGAATTCAGTACGTTGCAGTAGCCCCATCGCGAGGTCTGACCCAGGGTGCCTGCGGGATTGCAGCCGCCGTTGTAGTTCAGCTGGAAGGGGAGACCCTTCGGCCTCTGCCCCCAGTGAAACCGGTAGTTTGGGGTTGGTTTCACAGTGAAGCTCCTTTGCCCGTTCAGGAAAGCGAGGCGTTGCTGGACTCCCTGACGGGCCAGCCGCACCCCGAGGACATTCTGCTCTTTGCTGTTCCCATCTGCGCTCCCTACACAGCCATGACGAACTACAAGTAAGTTGCAGCACTTTCTGTGGGAAGGCTTTGGCAGCAGCCTGCGCTGGCCGAGGGCAGCCCGCGTACTACTAACAGAAACCTTTTCTTTTGAAAGGTACAAAGTCAAGCTCACTCCAGGCACCCAAAAGAAGGGAAAAGGTATTGTATCGAAGCACTCGAATCCTTTTTAGCACACTACCTATTGAAGCCAGCACGTTTTTATATACCGTTTAAATCTTTCTGGTGTTTTTACAGCTGCCAAGATTGCCTTGCACAATTTTATGCAATCCAAAGAAGCTAGCGCAAGAGAAAAAGATCTGTTCCGCAGTGTAAAGGTGACTAGTTTTTCTCCATTGTTTTTCTTATATAAACATAACAGCAGTAGCACAATGTCCACTAGTACCATTTTTGGGGTAAATCCTTCCAAAAACGTGTGCTATTGCATTTTTTTTTTTTTTTTTTCCGGAGCGTTGTGTTTCTCAGTGCTGCACACAGCAGGTGTTTGCCTGCCTTTCTCCCCCGGCAAGGTGCTCACCACGGGCCGGGTAAATGTGTCGCCTCTGCTCAGGCAGGTCTTAGCCCGCACGATGCAGTTTTCCTCGGCTCTCTTGCTGATTCCTCCATGTCCTTTTCAATTTGGCACCATCACCCTGTGGGCTCCGGTACCTGCCACCACGGTGAGGGCTGGTTCATTGCTGTGCTGTTCTCCTGCGGCTCCGTCAGCCGTTTGCACCGCAGTCCCCTCGCTCCTCCCGCGCCGCCTGGTGTGACTTTGAGTCCTCAGGTGTTTATTTTCCCCTTTTGCGGCCGTGCTCCCTGTTTATCAGGCAGCCCAGGCTGCTCTGTGCCTGGCGCCACTTGGCCTGTAACAGCTCGCTGATCAGCAACATTGCAGCGCCTTAATGTTGACTTTTTGTGGCACTCTGCTAGAAAAACACAATTAATGGTTCACGACCTTGAAGGCAACAGGTAGTGCCCAGGGAATTGCTGGCCCAGCCAGCCCATCCAACCGGAGCCCATGTGTGGAAGCTGCACAGAAAACCATTAAGTCTTTCATTATTAAAAAATGGTGTGAGAGCGGAAGGCTGATATCAGCCTTATTTTCTTGGGGGGGCAAGCTGGCAGAAATGGGCATGTCAGCTCCTGCCAGCGACTCGGAAGCGCTAGCGGGGGTGAGGAAGATGTTTGTAAATGCTTTTCTGCTGCATTCAATTGCTCGTCTTTAATGTTTCATAGGATACCGATTTGTCAAGAAATATTCCTGGTAAAGTGAAAGTGTCTGCGCCTCATCTCCTGAACAGGAAAAAGAAGTGATTCCGTACTCGAGCTTTTCACCGCCAAACTGCCGCTGCGGCGCGGGCGGAATCCAGCACCTGCAGGTGGGACAGACAGACCGACCTACCCGGACTGCCATTAATTTGACTGAATTTAGCTTCCACGGTAGCTGGCAGACAAGGACCGGTTCCTGCATTGTGGTTTAGATGGACTCGACCGACGCGATACAACTAGCGTAAAGACGTGCGAGTAAATGGCTGGCCTTTGGTCAGTGACGTGTTCTCACGCTGTTCGGTCTCTGATGCTTTGGGCGCTGGAGCCGCGCGCTCGTCCCCCATGCTGCCGGGCAAAGGCACGCCTGGATTTGCTGCAGCAAAACTCTGATGTTGTTTCTTCCCAATACCTGTCGCTTTCTGCTGGAGGGGACTGGAGTCTCTAGTAGCAGCAGGAGAGTTTCAGTGCAAAATGCTTCATTTGAGAAAATGTGAAATGTAATTTTTCCCCAAATATGCCATCGGCTGCCAGGAGAGGGAAGGTGCTGTTCCAGCTCTGCCCCTCCGGAGCTGCGCAGGTGTTACCCCTGGGGAGGTGAGGAATGTGAAGACGATCTGGAGCTTGAGTCAGAATAAACATATCCCCCCCCAGCGTTCTGTATCGGCACACCCCAGAAGGGGCTGTGAGACTGCAGCTCAGCTCTGAGGGTCTGCACCCCACGAGCTCTCAATCAAGCCTTAGCTAAAACTTACAAAAGAAACGGCCGCAGGAATTACAGTACAGGAATTGTTTTGTTCTAGAAGTCAAAAGTGTTTAATTTCTTTTTGAGGACAGCTCAGACATGATTTCACCCCCTCCCCACAGCAGCAGAGCCTGTTCTTGTCCCCGATGTCGCGCTGGGGCTGCTGGCAGCTGGAGCTGACCCAGCGGAGGCGCTGCTCTCCGTGTGCCTCCACCAAGCCCAAGTCCTTCAGGCTGTTCCAGCTGTAGGTGAGCTCCGCAGGTTACTGACACAGCTGATAACAGGCTCAAGCGCTTTCAGTTACACTTCTCAGGGCAGAATATCTGCTACCTAAGGTTCACAACTGAAGTTCCACAACATAAAGAATTCCAAAAAAACCCAAACTACAAACAAGCAGGGAGTAGTGGTGCTTTAACATCTGAAGATTTACGACAGTTTATCAACTCTGACAAGGTACAATTTCCAAATCCCCGTTTACTGACCTTAAGCATTTATGGCAAAATGTTAAGCAGACAGTTTCCTAACGCTGTAGACTAAAAACAGGACTGCTCACCTGACACAGCAAGCTTCAGCCTAGACTAAAGCAATGCGCCTCTTCAATAATCAAGGCGTGCCTCCGTGTTTCCTCCATGACCACAGAAGCCCTCAGCTCCTTGACTGGGGACTCCGTAACAAGTATTTCTGTGCACGCACACCCCAGTGTCTCACCTGGGGCTGGCCCTGACACCTACTTCAAGGTGGACAAACCCAGAGCTAGTTTTAGCTTAAGCACAGGATACATCTCCACTTGCATTAAATACATTTATTGCAAACATCTTTACACAAAAATAGGTTCTCTCTAGGCCATTCACATGCAACTTAGAAGCAAAAAGCAACTACCTACACCGATACAGCTATTTAACCTATACAAGTTTAATGTTTGCCACACTTGGTAATATTATTACATCTTAGAACTGCTCGTTCAGGGACGCCTGCAGAAGGCTCAGGAGCCCGAGGTGTTGTTGCTTCCAAACCGCTGATTGACGCTGTGCAGCAAGTGCTTGGGGAGGCAATTCCAGGAACTGGCCAGCATCTCCTTAAAGCAAATGACTGCTTCCAGGCACAGCCTTGGGGAGAGGGAAACACGGCCGGTGCTAGTGTGGGTTCAAACAAGGGCTGCAAGGTAAGCTCATTCTTTACCCCTATTTAGGGAGGGCTTGTTATCATCGTCAGTGTTGAATGCGTGCTTGTGAATGGAATCCTGCTCTAGCCTCTCATAACTGGCTGCTGTTCTTTCAGCATTCTTCAGGGGAAGAAATGCTTTCAAGTATTCTAGGAACATAAGAAACAGATCTAGTGTAACCCTGCACCACTTGTCTTAGATGGAGACACAACAGTTTAATGTTGACGACTTGTTTCTTACCTTACAAGAGATCTTGGTTGTAGAGAAAACACAAGTATTTCGTTGCTGTGAGCCTGGGGCGGGGAGGGAGGGAGAGAGAGAAGCAGTTTGGTTATGTGGATTCACATTATGACAGCAGAGCCAAAGCAGCCAAGAGTCACTCAAAGAGACCCTGGAAAGCAAAAGGTGCAACCTGGGACCAGAGAGGCCGATGGTGGGGAGCAGGCTGGACTTCACATAAACCACAATGGCAGCAGACATGCTGACTGCAGAACTGCTCTCCAAATCTTACACTCTGGGAAGTTACAGGCTCTCGGAATAAAAAGCCAGACCAAATGCCACCTCACACAAACAGCCGGAGGGGAACGGGCACACGAAGCGGCCAGGCTCACACGCTCTCCATGTGGCATCTCCAGTTGCAGTCGGAGGGGACTGGGCTGGCCTGGGAGGGCCAGAAGCTACAGGGGGCACGAGTGCGTAAGGGGGGCCCTGCGAGCCCCGTGCCCCAGCTCTGAGCCTGGCCAACACCCGTGCTCGGGGGAGAGAACAGGAACACCCCCTGCGGGCAGAGTGTCCAGGGATTGGCACGGAGGGACTTTGGACATGGGGACTGTATCAGGCTCAGCAGTTTGTTTTTTTTTTCATTTAGATGGTCACGCCTCCTCCCTGAATGCACATAAATGCATTATCTGCCAGAGCTGAGTTGCTGGTGCATAAAGAAGTGTTGCCCCACTCCTGTTTGCCACTCGCCTGTTCTAGCTGCCACCCACTGGTCCTTATGCTAGAAGGTGCTTGTTCCCAGTCTCCCTTTCCAGCCAGCTGGTGCTTTTACAGACCTCAGGACACCCCTGTCCTGGCTGAAGAGCCCCTCTCTGTTCAGCCTGTTCTCACCAGGCCTCCCAGCAGAGAAATCGCTTTGGGAGGGGCTCCCTGAAAACACCTCTGTGAGAAGCACAGGGCAAAGCTAAAGAAGTAGTTGGGGGACACATATGTGAGGGAAAGTAACTCATAGTTTGTTTAAATAATGAATAATGACTTGGTTTCCAGAAAAGCATCAAAACATTTCCCCTTTGAGCTTTGTTTATGCACCTTTATGAGTCCTCACGAGCTCACGCTGCTGACTACAAGCATTTCATGTTGGAGCGATAAGACACCATGGCTCCGGCAGGAAGGGCCGGGCTGCACAGGAAGGGAAAGCTCAAAACAAACTTACAGCTTTAGAATGGGCAAGTAAGTTGTTGGCGCAGCCCCCGAAGACAATCACCTCTCCCTCTTCGCTCGCACAAGCGGTGTGCCACAACCTAGAAACAGAAGTCAGCACTGCATTAAATCAAAAACCCACCTCACCCAGTAACGCACGTTTGGGATTTGTATTTAAAAGTTAACGCGTGCAAGTCTGCCCTTCCGCCAGTACGCTGTAGATGTGACTACTTCAACAGGCGTTTATGTTCGGAGGAAGACAATGGGTCAGCAAACCATGGGCTGTGTCGGGCCCTGGTGAGAGCAGGGCTGCAGAGCTGCGGGGCTCAGCGGCACGTGTGGAACCCCCAGGCCCGTCGCTTCTGAGGGACGGCTGTACGGATCTGCTTGCACAGACTTTATTTTCATGTCCCACTTGAGTCAAAAGACTGAACGAACCGAGTCAGTCAGATCTTGTGTTACCCTCCTAAGACTTCAGCCACAATGCATCGCTGTCCTGCTGCTCCAAAGGGGGCAAAAGCAGGTGGGGGGGCAGCAGCTCAGCCTTGTGCTGGCCCAGGAAACTAGACCCTTCCTCATCCTCACCAGCAGCAAGAGCACGGCCAAAGGGGGCAGGCCAGGAAGCATCGCTGCTTTAATGCATTTAACCTCGCATCAGAATGCTTCCCCAGACAAAATGGATCACAATAATTCACGTGACCCGAGTGTTTTCAATGCCATACACATGCATCACAGTCATTCTGATGCTTTTAAATTGCAGGTTATCATCTCTAATTTACTCAGCAGGAAGACAAAAATACCCTGGGTGTGCACAGGGTGAGCTGCCAGCGAGGATGCTCAAAACAGTGACGCCTGCCTGGGTCCGGTTTGTCAGCAGCGCAAGAACACGCAGGGTCCGGTTAGCTCTTGTGCTGGTGCAGCTCAGACACGCTGCAGCCAGATCAAACCTGAAATCCCCGTGTTTCCCACCATTTCACAAATGCTGAGCTACCTCCAGCACCTACGGTGGTATTGTGTTTTGCGTATATGTTCAACACACCTGTATTTCTGGGTAGAAGCTAGTGTTTGTATTGTTAAGAAAAACAAGCACTGTACAGAGGAACTTGTGTCCTCTCTCTGACAGCCAACACAAAAAGCTTCCTCACTCTTTTCAGTAAGTTTCCAGGAAAGTGTCTCCCATACCTTGGTTTTTCAGAATAGTTATGCTCAAACTGTATCCACTCATTCTTGCTGATACAATAAATCCAAGCATCACCTGAAAACAAGCAGAACCCCAGATACAAACAGTACTCTCTTAGTTCTTTCATGTTTGCTTCAATACAAACGTTCTCTGGTGTAACACAGTCCATTTTCGTTCTTAAATAAATCAAGTTTCTTACGAAAAACCCTATGAAACTTTGGGCTGGCTATTTGAAAACAGCCCTTTAATAATGAATTATGGGAGCGAAGTCAGAAGGGAAAGATGGGGAACTGTAAAGTTCCTACTAATTACAATTTGCATTAGATACGTTTTTAGAGCAGACTAATTTCTATAATCACGTCTCGACACACTCAGTGACTCCTACTCTGTGAAATTCACTGTTGACCATAAGGAGTTGGATCACAAATACATGGAAGGAATTTACAAAGAATTTAAGGTGACTAGGCAATAATTCAGGCTTCTGTGCACAACTGTTTAAGAACACACACACAACACAAAATCCTTTTGGAACAACTTACTTAATGGCTGCTTGTCAGTGGTGAATCCTCCAAAGAGAAAGAGGTGATCTGAAGAAATCGGTGTTAAAGAATGCCACGACCGGCCCACTGGGCAAATGCCTTGTGTGATTCTGTATTTCAACAAAAGCACCATAAATTACACATGTGCTACATAAAGTACTGCTGCTCTTTTCTGCTCTTTTTGCAGGTATTTGAAGGATGCGGCTTCATACTGCGCAGAGCTCACGACCCAGTTTCTTTAGATAAAGGATTATACTGGTATCAGTACTTTTAAAAGCCTGAGAGCAAGAGTCAGCAACTGCTCAGGAGGATCAGTTCTACTTGAGTTTACTTAATTGCTGGAGTTTACCAAGTTTCACTAGAATGATCAGAAGCGAATAAAAACAGCATTTCATATTGCTTTACAAACAAAAGAACTCAAGTTTCAGCACCTACATTTCATTCCACTCCCACGTATCCAAATTCAGATAGTAAAGATCGTTCATTCTGGACTCCTACAATAAAGCAGACCATGGTTGAAATACTCCGTTTGGGTTTCGGTAACACATTGTTAATCTGGGCTGGGGCTTACTCTGTATCTGCCACCAAACACGTAGCCTCTGTTCCCGACTGTAGCACAGGCATGAGCTGCTCGTGGTGACGGGGTTTTACCCTGGGAAAAGAAAACGCAGAAGAAGGTGAGTGTGATACATTAACAAAAGAAAGAAAATGCCTTTTCACCAGAAACCTGCAGATGAAGCGAAGAGGAGCTGAATGCTGCAGCTGCCCACCACCACACACCCGAAGCAGTACGGCTACAGCCACACCTGGCACCTGGGGCAGCGCGGTGCGAGCAGAGATGGGGTGGCAGGGGCCGGCCTCCTCGGGGAGCTCACCTGGGCACTGCGCTCAAGGCAAAGCAAGGTCTCACAGCTCCACAAACCAGCCACCCGTGGAGATGAGAGGCTGAACCGAAGTCAGATTTAAGGCCAACAAGGAACAGAGAGTGAAAAACCATCCAGTACGTCATTCTGTGTGCAGAAACTTGCTTTGTTTGATGGATGGAAGATCAGAAAAGTTATTAAAAATGGGATATTTTTCCCCCCTCTTTTAGTGTCAAGGTATAAATTTTGCTTTTAGGGTTCAGACAGTCACAGAAGACCTCAGACTGTAAATAATGACATAATAAATCAAAACCCAGTATTTTTCTTGAATTACTTCTGAAATACTTTATATCTGTATGTAGTAAGACAAAGCAATTCTTTGGTAATCCGAATAAGGAGTTACTTATCTCAAATTTCATTTCCTCCAATTCTGCGGCAATATCACTCTGTTTGCCTGTTCCCTAATACTTCTGGGACACTTCAAACCGTGTATTTTTGCAATTACAGAGCATTTTGTTTTGTTTTGACCACAATTCAGCACCCAAGTGAACTGTACCCAACCGTCACATTACAGCAAGGATGACAGGAAACCATACATTTTGTTTTCCTGAGCTCCCCACGAGCACAATTCCACTGAAGCATGAAAGAAAGCAAGTCAACAGGAAAAAAAGATCAAAATAAAAGGCAAGTTTCCTGTTTTTGGAGAGGAGAGAGGATGGAGGTGAATGAATGATTGAAATTCAGTTTAAGTGGCCTGAAGAATGCTACTGAATAGGCAGCAGGTAATTTTTATTCTGAGGGGATGTTTCCAAGGCTAGTTCTACCAACAGTATTTCAAAACCCCCCTCGACAGTCCTTCTCCTCCAAGCATGTTGTAGGTAAGACCTCAGACACAAGCTAGTGACACCTCACGGAGTCCACGTGTAGGAGAGAAATTAACAGTCCCACTTCACCAGCAAGAGAGCAAGGTACAGGGAACTGAGACAGCTCGCTCAAGAAGCATGAGAAGGGAACAGAGCCCTGGTCACACAGTCCCAAGCTTTTGCTCCTGGTCAGGTTTCCTCCCCTGGTTGGATCAGAGGCTGTGTGTCCCAGGAGGGAAGCCAGAAGAGCAGAAATGAGCAGTGCTGCCGATGCAGCGCTTCCCGCCAGCCACAGCGACAGTGAGCAGCCCCGTGATTCATCCCACGGAGAAAACAAACTTAGCAGGCGCCGCTGAGACAAGATCAGCTCCACGCGGTCCTTTTGTGGAGACCCAGTCTCATGACCCTGCAAGGCGTTCCTCACATCCCCCTGCTAGCTGGCACTAGGTGTTTCAGAGCGCTCTTCCATCTTTTCTAACTCCTGGGATTTAGGGACTGGTTTATATCCCAAAGAAGGCAGGATCACAGAGCACATGACAACAAAACACTTGCCAGTTCAAGACTGGTGCCATGTAAACAAGGCTGCAGGGTGGAGCAGGAAAGTAGGAAAATTTAGTTTGGGTGAATTTCCATGCTTCTTGCTTGCAGTTAACCACATCTTCTCAAACAATGCCAGGGAGATACAGACTAGAGATGGGACCCCCACCATGGGATGCCAACTGGTTAAGGCAGCTTCACACTGCAAGTTAGGCGAGCACGCAGCCAGGCACTCCGGACATCTGCAGCCCAAAGCCGCTGCTGCGGGGACAGGCCACCGCTAACCCCGCACGGCTACGCGGGGAGGCCATTTTGTCAGCACCCCCTTCTAACCTGACACAGATTAAAGCAGTGAGCGCAGGCCTAGCAGAGTCATGCTTACAAAGATTTCACCTTGTAACAAGAGATGTGGCACACAGCGCACATATTTTGTAAGAGCTGTAACTTAATTAACTAACATAAGATGAATAATTACCGTAGTTATAGGCTGGCTCCAAGTAAAAGTTTCAGTGTCCAGAACATGCACGTGGTCATTCCACCCTCGAGGAAGACCTGAATTCTTTAAAAATATTAAGTGAGCAAGAATTTTTAATAAGCATGAATTAAATATTTAAAGTTTAAATAGAAATTACTTCCAGGTTTACTTACCCAAAAAGAGGTTTCATCAAATTCAAAAGTTCCCCGTTGTTTCCCTTCAGGAAAATAACCATAGCCTCCAAAAAATATTAGTCTGAAACAAAACATGCATCAAGATCTATTAGTAATGCTAGCACATCAGTTGCTGCAAATTAAAGTTCTGCAAAGGCTCAAACAGAAGACAGGAAAACCAGGGAAGCTGCTTTGGCTTTGTTAATTCCCATGTCTACAGTGCAAGTTTTCCAGGTATGGGCCCTGTTTCTTGCTGACCCTACCACCCACATGAAATCTGTTGCCCAGGCCTCGGGCTTCCAAGCTTTGCTCCGGTTCCAAACACGTGAGGCTCCCCGGCCTGCTGCCTGGTCGCTGCGCTTCAGCCTTTGCTATCGGAGCTCCCACACAGCGACTACAGGTGTTTATCCCTGCAGTTTCCTGCCTCCACCCTTTCCACACCCTCTGCCCGTTTCCCCTGAGCCTGAAATGTTCACAGACGCCCCTGTAAGAAGCGAAGGGAAAGCCTTACGCCTTGGGCACGGCCACTGAGGAGTTGTGTGCCAGGCAAGGAGGAGACCAAGGGACACTACATGCAGCAGACCCCCTAGCAATGAAGCTGCCTGGGAAGTTTCTAGTCTTGGGGGAGGAAGGCATTTTCCTTCACACTCGCTGCATTTTGTTTCAAAGCCTGAAGAGCAGTTACTATGAGCAGTCACTCATCCATTTTTACTGTTTTTAAAATGTAATTAATCTTTAAGTTCAATGTTTGGGTTTTAGCAGCTATTAGAAACTAAGGGCATGGGTTTGCCAGGAATTCTTCTTGAATTACAAAGTAACGGAAAACAATCTACACCAGCTAACTGAACACCCGCAACTCCAGTCTTGCAGAGATTTACATCTAAACTGATCACACCAAATAATCATAACAGTAAGCTTTCTCTCCACATCATTAATCTGAAAACTAGCACCACGGGCAGTTTCCTGCCTTTCGCGAGTCTCTGCAGCAAATCCCACATCCAATACTGTAACAGTGAGCTTTTGCTCCACGTAGCACAGCCTTCTGTAGCCTTTACATCAAAATCACCGTGTGTGGTTCAAACGCAAGGGCATACGGCATCCCTGATTTCCTCTGCCTCAGTAGAGCCAGAGACAATACAGTCAAGACCAGTTGTGCTAACATGCAGAAGAGAGCTGTGCTGTACAGGTAAGGTTTTGTAGGTGCCAGCTGAAGCCCCTACCCTGACATGACAAGACAGTAAGAACGTGTAACCCTTGCCAGCTGTGACCAAAGAAGCACTAGAGGCTCCCGACAGTCACCTCCTCAGCCCCTGGCTGCAGAGTGTGCCCTGCTCTGCGGGATCAGCCCTTCCAGCTTCTCCTGCAAGGGGACAATTCTGGCCGCGTGAGCTGTCAGCTGTGCCAGAGCATTTTGGAGTTCTGTTCTCTGGAAGCCAGGAACCCTCTGAGAAACCAGCCCTGGGTAGATGCTCCAAGAAGAGAGAGCCAGAAGACCCTGACCTCCCCTAGGAGAATTCACTTCCACCCCCAACCTCCTGAGCAGCTGGGACACTGCAAGCCTGTGCAAGCAGGAAACTACCTACCTACAACAGGGGCTTTCCTCAGCCTATCCTTCAGTGCCAGAAGGCTGGAGCAACCTCACCACACAGCTCCCCGCGTAGGGGATTAGCACACCACTAACTGAACAGGGGAGGAGGGTGTAAGCCAACAAAGTTTTACCTGTCAGCTCATCTGGCTTCATCACCTTCTCCTTGTCTTCCTCATCTTTTCCAAGGTTTGGAATGCCAAAAGGCCTTCCGGCACCTCTGGGACAGTATCCCAACACAGTAAATCAGATAACATCAACAGCAGTTCACCTAACACATTCCTTGGTTTGTGCAACCAGCACAAAACACGCCAAGTTAAGCATATGCATCGCTGAAAAAGCCACACGCAATTTTAAGATTAAAATGGCTTCCCGCTCTTCAACTATCAAAAGAAACATAAGCTGTCCTACAAGATGCGACCGAAAGACTGCATTTTGTGTGATACAGGGAATCCTACAGCCTCTGTGAAGAACAATTCCCGATGCAATGGCCGAGAGGAATGACGCTGATACAAGTAACCACGACACAGTGTCTTTAAAGCGAGGCACTGAGAGCGCACTGCAGAAGGTTTGCTGGTAATGAACCTACATTTTGGACCGTGACTCACACAGATACTTTGCAGCTTACAAATACCCAAACTGGGAGTGAGGTTTTTTGCTTATCAACCATTAAAGGATGGAACAGTTTTAAAAGGCCGGCTGGGGAAGAAATCCAGCATCTTCCTGAAGCACGTATGCACCGCAGACAAGTCATCCTTCTGCAGGTCTTGTTCAAACAAAAAGACACAACAACGACAAGACTAAGAGCGAATAAAAGCAAACACACGCGCAAGGATAGCTGCGCTGACTTTGGTGCTGGAGCCTTACTTGTTTTTGTAAACCCAAACGCCAAGTTTGTCCTTTGATGAAGGGGGTACCCCCTGACACTCTACTCTGACCCACTGCAGCACTTTGTCCGTGGATCTGGAATTTAACATGTAGAACTGTAGAAAATAAAAAGATTTTTTTAACCCACACAGTTAGCTCAAAGCTTACATCTGACTGATATTAAAATAGTAACTTTTAATTAGCAAGTAATGGTATAGAAATACTTTAAAAGCTCTTTTCCCAGCTGCACAGAGCACTGACAATGTTTGGAACAAAATATGGATCCAACGATCCATATCTTGTTGCAGCCTCAGGCCCCAAAGACTTGTTTAGAGAAGTAACAGGACTACGGACATGGGGTTGTACCATCCAAAAGCTGAAATGTGATACAATGAAGGTGTGTCCAAAGTAGCAATTATCTTAAAATAAAAAAAAAGTCTGTTTAAAAAAAAAGTGGGTTTTTATGGTATCATCCCTTCTCTGCGTGTTACATCATTTACATGGAGAGAAACAGCTGCTACATACATGAACTATACATATATACATATATACACTAACGGAAATGTAAGAATACCATAAGAACGAAGCAAGTAATACTTTATAAATGTAGTTTCTTTCAGACTGTTTGCAAGCATCGCATCAAGTTACTTTCAGTTTATATTTAAGAGTGAGGCCAAAAAGCCTGTTTAATTTAAACCACACTTGCAGAATATCAGAAAATATTATCAGAGACTCCAGAGAAAAATAACATTTCAAAGAACTACAGAGCAGTTACAAATCGCCTCCTGGGATTACTTCAGCGAACTCTGGAAATTCCCACCTTTCAAAAGAAGCAAACTCAAAAGCACCGATGCAATACGATTTATAGGGTGAATTGCTCAAGAGCGACCGCAACCAAAACAAGTAATAGGTCGTGGTGTTTCTCGGGCGGTGTAAAGCTATCAGAGCACAATCATCATGTGAAACGATGCAGAGCTGGAGGCTGACCTGTTTTACAAACATCACGTTATCTGACCTGTGGCAGAGAAATTAGTACACTGAACTGGGAAAAGTCAGCCAGCTAATCACCTCCGTGGAAAAAACAAAAATCCAAGCGGAAAGCACTGTATTTTGTTAGTCAAAACCTCTTAGGCAAGCACAAAAAGAACACAGCTTCAATTAGTTCACATCTGGGGAAGCCACTGACAGGCTGAGAAAGCTGGTGTGTCTGCTTCCACGAACTGCAGATACAGCCAGTGGACGAAAATGCTACGCTGCAGAAGCCACGGAGGACACAGCGACTGGATACACGTTTGGCATCCCGTTATTAGCATTTAAGCTCTGTAACGAGATCCAACCTGTCCAGTCATTCAGAAGCAAATGTTTCCTTGATTTGTCAAGTTTATACATTTCTTGCTTTGGATGGATTTTAATTAACTGAAAAGGCTGCATCTGGTTTATAAAAAATGGGAACAAAAGCCAATGAGAAACCTACTCGTGAGCAGGGGTTTACCTTTAAATCACTAACCTTGTTTGTATTGCCGTGTGCATGATGTCCTCCAAACAGGTACACCACTCTGTCTACACACACGGCACAGCTTCCAGACATGGAAGGTGGAACATCTCCCTCTGTTTTACTCTTCTTCCTAGAAACACAGTTTAAAATATTTGATCTGATAAAAATGAACAATAATGACTTTATCAGACTGGAATTTTATAATGCTACCAATATGTTTGTAATGACAACAGGTCATTGCGGACCACTCAGCTACGAGTTCCTTCACACCCTCGCAGGTTTAACAATTTACATTAACCTGGTATGATGGAGGGGGGTGGGAAAAGGCAATTTAATTAATACATGTTTTATGGGGCAGGCATCCTGTCTGCCCAGTTCAGGAGTTTGGGATGCCTTTCACGTTCAAAATCCCAGAAAGATCCTCAGGCAAAGAGGACGCACCTCTCTAAACTGAGGATTTCTATTTTGCTACTGGATTTTTAATGTTTGTAAACATTGCAACCGCAAAGCTGAGCGCCCAGCCCACATCCAAGGCTCTCCCGAACCACGAGGAGGACTGGAAGCACTGCTGAAATTGCACTTTCCGCAAAGTGCTGAGGGGACTCGGCTTCGCAGCGCAAGGCCCTAGCTGGCTGCTGAACCGGAGCGCTGGGTGCCCTTCTCTCGCACTATCAGGCACGCAGGTTTCACACAACTTCCAGGCTCCCAACAATCTAAGATGACACAGTAGTTTCTTTGGCTGCATCAACATTTAAAAAGAACTTCTTAAAAGGACAAACTCAGTACAGGTTCCCTCACCAATGCACCACTGTAATCAGAAGTGGTACACGTACAATTTTCAGGTGCTACATCCTATACCAGGCATCCAAAACCACTTCACACTGTTAATCATGTACTCCTGTACAAGCTGCCTGTCTGAGCTGCCTTTCCTACTTCACCCTGTGAAAACATATTTGCTGTTTTCACAGAAAAAAATATATTTAGAAATATTTTACACGTTTATGCAACAGTTTGATAGGTAGGAACAAAGAGATCAGGGAATTCTCTCTGTTCGCAGACCCTCAGCAAGCTTTCTGTACCAATTTAAGACTTTATCTTATTTTTCCCCCCTAAAACAACAATTAAGTTAATTATTTACTGTACCATCGTCCAGTTTCCATGTTGTAGATCCATATTTCATCTCTAGGCAGATAGAAGTCATAAAATCCCCTAACTTGGGCATTCTGCAGAACAGGTCAGAAAAGAAAAAGCAACATCAGAAGGATGCTTGACATACTGAATTACAGACTCCTGTGAATGTTTACATCCCCTCAGAGATCTAATCACGGAAGAGAAAACAGCAGGAGCAGTTCCTGCCGCACTCCTGTACCTCTCACCTGCACGGCAGCCCTCAGAGAGCAGGTATTAGCCTATTTTAGCTTCTGCTGGGGACCCACAAGCTCCCAGCAGAGCCAGAGGCTGGGATAACTGGAAGTTACACCTCCTTTTCACAGCACAAGCAGAGTATCTAGGGTGCATAAATGAGCCAAAATTGCCTTTTTAGTTCCCCCACCCCCTGCACGACACCACCACCAACACACCAAAGCTCTGTCTTGAGCTATCAATTTCTTTACTGAGCTCAACAATTCATCTTCGCTCCTGTCAAAATTGTAAAACAACTTGGTTCTGCTTGCAATACACGCACACCCCGTTGTGATAAATAACCAGCCCGTGATCATTACCATGCAACATACAGTTGTGCTGATAATGTTGTAAATAAAAGCACCATTTTGCACGGTGTGCACTGCAAATCAGACAGTATTTCCTTCTCTTCCAACAGACACACAAGCTGACAAAGGGAAACAACACCCTGCATCCCACAGAAGTTACCTGTTTGCCAAGATCTACATTTACCACTTGTGATTTATTTCAATATTTACTGGAGCTATTCTTTTCCGGAGGAGGGATAATTTTACAGAGTCACTCCCAAACTAATGGGATGTAATTACCAGCACCACGGGTGGCAGGAGGCTTACTTACCAAGCAGAACAGCGTACCTTATAGCCTCCCCAGACGTACATGCAGCGTCCATCAGTGACTGCCACGTGCCCGCTGCGCTCAGCGGGGCTGTCGTTCTCCAGCTGCTCAAAGCTGTCCTCAGCTGGAGCCGGGAGCTCTTCATCAGCCTGCAGGTCTTCATTATCATCGGCCATTTCGATACAGCACTGCATGCACAGAATAACACATAGCATGCAGCTTTGAAAAAACCATCAGGGGAAATCACCAGAGGGAAAAAAAGAGAAACTACACACTGCTGTTTCTTTTACAATTATGTTTCTGTGGAAGAAGTTATTGCATGAGTCAAGAAAGTTTTGGATGGGGATCCCTCAGTTGTGTGTAATTTCTGATCATTTCAGTTGCCAATTTAAGCCAAGGTCTCTTTTTAAAAAAATCACACTTGTCTACAAATACATTAATTGATGACCAAAAAACCAACACACAACAGAAGAGATCTGAAAGCTTTGCCTACAGGATGGTCTTCACAAAAGTGAACACTCCTGTAGCTTTTCAGGCAAGGTCCTTTTGGGCTGCCTAAGCCAAAGCCTCCCACACATGAACCTTCCTGTAGCTGTTAAATGCAGGACACGTTACCTACGCTAAGAAAAGCCCCACAAAACAAAGCCACTCGCCCCAAATCACGCTGGCATGCGGAAGGCCAAAATCCAGCAGGACAAGAGCTCCCCAGCCGACGGCTCCTGAGCACTGTGCAGCTTAGGAGCAAGAGCAGCCTCTGCGCCAGGGCTTTGGCACGCGAGGAGCCCCAGGGCCACGCTGCCACTGGGGTCACTGGTAATTCAAAGCCCCAACTGTGGGAGGAATGTAGCCCGGAGGAGACGGTGAAGTCAGCCCTGCCAGGTCATCCGGGGAGCCGTCTTGTGCTCTGCCGCAGCCTGGAATAGAGTGGGGGACCCCCAAAAAGCCCAAACTGCCTCCGGCCTAGGAGCCACTCCCAAACCCTTCTGCTTCAGCATTCCTTCAGCGAGGAGCTGAAACCGTGACCACACAAAGATTTTTAGACACAGATCAAAAGGTCAGGAAAGTTGGACGGTGCAAGGAACGGTTTTGTGCAACCAGGCAAGGCGAGAGGAGTGAAAAGGACCTCAGCGAAACTATTGAACCCTGCACAGGCACAAAATCCTTGACACCCACACCACTCCTGACAGTTTTTCGTTTAATTTAGATCACTTCAATGACAGAGACACACCACCTTGGTAGTTTATTGCTGAACCTTAATTATGCTTTAAGTTAGAAAGCCTTACTCACGCCTTAATGAAATCTGTCTGCTTCAAGTTAACCAGGCTCCTACCGACCTCTCCCCAGCGATCAGCGTTCTTTAATTTTTTTTTTAACAACCCCTGACACACCGGACAGCTTCTGCTTTAGCGATTCTTTAGTCCCGTACCGAAACGCTTCTCACAAGCCACCGCAGCTCCCAATTCTCTACGGCTCTGCCTTGGCCGCCCCCATCCCTCACGGCACCGCGACTGGCCGGACGGGCTCTCCTCCTGCGCTGAGACAGGCCCGATATGTCTCATCTGTCGGGACATGCCCGTGACACACGCCCCGACCTCGGCAATGCGCCATCACAGCACTCACCGTTAACACCCCCGGCCCTTCCCGCCGCCCGCCGCGGTGTGAGCGCCCCCCGTGTCCCGGCAGCCCCCTCACCGCCCGCCCCTCGCGCCGCGCTCCCGGGCGCACCCCCCCCCCCCCCACCCGCCGCCTCCCCTCCGACCCCCTGGGTCCCCCAGGGCCTACCGCAGCGGAGGGCGGCGGCGGACCGGGAGGCTGCGGGGCGGACGGCGCGGCCGCCCCCTCCTCCTTCCCTCCCTCCCCTCAGCGGGACGCGCAGCCTCAACATCCGCCGCGGGCGGCCGCTTCCGGCAGCACCGCGCAGGCGCCGTCCCGCCCCGGGGAGGCGGCCGGGGCTGGGGGAGCGGGGGCCCGGGGAAGCGGTGCCGGGTCTCCCCGCTCTGGCCTCTTACGGGAGGCGCTGGGCCAGATCCCGCACCACCGGCAGGAAGGGGGGGACGGGGGACGGGGGCTGGGAAAGGGCAGCACTGCGGCCTGTCAGCTCCCGCCAACCCCCCCGCGGAAAGCTCCGGGGCCGGCGGGGATGGGGGTGGGGTGTCGCGGGAAAACCGCGTTAAGCGAGACGCGACAACTCCTCAGTTAAACAAAAGCCACCGAACTAGTGCTAAATGTTTGCTTAAAGTTTAGCACGTATGAAATTATGGCTCCGCTGCAACACCCAGTCACAAAACTCTCCTTCATCACAGAACTTTGCTCCAAAAACTTCCCGATTAAGGTCTGCAAATCATAAAAATGTCAAAAAACTAGGCAAAATTGGTCTCGATTCAACTCTATAAAATTTTAATGACTGTGCTCCTGTTAACTAAATTTTTGAAACAGAAAAATAGCAAGTACTACATATGCTCTTTTTAAACAATAAATAAGCATTTTTTTTAAATCAAGAGTTAAATATAAACTTTACACATCCAAAATACAATATACAACCCATTTCTAAAAGGACTCCTTGATTACAGAAACATAGTAAAACTGTATTATGAACTAACTGCATGTAAGCTTTCCTATACGAAGGGCAACGCTGCTCGCCGCAGGTTCTCCTGCAGGTGTGGGGTGAGCTGACTGATTTTCCTACCCCGAGTAGGACGCCTGGCTCCATCGTTCGACTAGACGGGCACGCAACAGAGTCTGGAGGAATCAAAGGATCGGATTCCGTGGTGGTAGCAAATTAGTTACCTTTCTCAAGGCCAACAAGCGTGAATCTTCCAAAGATACTGTGTTGAACTAATTTTGTCTTTTCAGAGAGGCTGAGGTCATAAGGCTGGAGTAAGATTTTAGACTTAAGCTGTGTTTTATCCAACGGAAAACATTTTGTACCATCTGTCACCTTCAAAAAGAACAAGTTGTATGGACTCTCCCATTAAGACTACAACAGCAGAAGTTAACAATATATACAAATCAAGTTTTATCGGTTTTCTATAACGCAGAAAACAAAAGAGACTTCCATAAAAAGGCTTTCTTTGTTCTCAAACTTCACTTAGAAACTCGGCTTAACATACAGTTGTTCTGTAGCATTAGTAAAGTTCACTAACAAAAGACTTTGCTGGACGCTGCAAATAAACCAGTGTTCAACAGTTTCGTTGCCATTGTTCATGTGGTATTTAGTTGACTTTGTCTTTCAGTTTCGGCTTTCTTCTCTTGCCGGTGGTTAACTGCAGCCCAGAAGGTTATTTTTTTCAGCACTTGCTGCAATAGTTTCGATGGCAAGCATGGTATTTGATTCTTCAAGAGAGCTGCGTTTTTACCAATGCAGTCAAGACACAACCTGAAGGAGGAGGGGAAAGAAGAAAGAAAAGAAAAAGACAAAACCAAAAGAAAGATTTAAGTAAACGGTGTGTAACCTAAAGACCTGTGTGTAAAAGCACAGCGCCACAATGATTTATGCCAGAGCCTTTGTGCCAATAACCTCAACTCACCTGAGGAGTGAATAAGGTTGAGTCTGAAATATCAACAAGTCACTGCAGTGACCCTGATCAACAGAAAAAAAGAAGTGTTAAAATGACAAACAACTTATCTCAGCCATACTGCTATTCTCTAGATTAATGTAACATTTATTACCACATGCATAATTTAAAACTGAGACTACTTAAATAATTATTTTTAAAGAATCTGAATAACAAATTCCTTTCTATGAGCCTAACAAGGGCAGGAAAAAAACCTCATAAATTACTTGCCAAGAATTCCTAAGGTCACATCTCACCGCACTGTATATGAACGAACCCAATAGTATCAACAATTTTATCAACTTTATTTTCTTTCTGTTTTAATTATTATAGCTCTAGGATTTCATTATTCAGTTTACTGACTGTGTCCATGAAATGCAAGTCATCTTTGCTTCCACCAAACACCATCACTTCCCCTTCTTTTCCAAGGCAGGCTGTATGCCACAATCTAAAAATAAAATTATAAATAGAATTAGTGACCAAGTAACAACAAGCAGGTGTGTGTTATCAGCAAAACAAATCTAAAACCGAAATGTTTTTCAGGGTTTCAGAGAAGCGGTAAGTGTACTTGGACATTAACCGCTTCACCTCACATAGACCCTCCTCCATTCTTCATATATAAGTTTATTTTCAAAAGACTCTTTTGCTGCAAGGATGTAAATTCTTTCTAACTAAAAGGGAAAGGTCACTTTTCTAATCCTGTGATTCCACTACTGAGGCACAGAGCCTTGAAGTCTTACTGGCCTCGCTTCTTACCCGGAAGAATTTTACAGTTTTAAGTCATCTATTTTACAAGTTGCTCTGTGAGCCGCAGAAACAATGAAGCCTGTTCTTTATCAGCCGGTCTCTCAAGACAGAGACGGGTTGTTCTTACGGAAGAAAAGAGAACAAGCACCGCGCGCTCACCGGAGCGAAGCGGTGACGAGAGTCGCTCTTCCCTGCTTGGCCGTTTATTTGCACAGGGTATTGTGGGACTTGGTATCTCCAAGCTTCCTACTTCTTTGTCAAGTATTACTGAAATGAGTCAATTGATTCAAAACGTACGTGGGCAGGAGGGGCACAGAGCACAGTATTGCAACCCTTACTTCTTAGGAAGCCAAGACAAAGACATTATTTAAGAAGTCTTCAGAGATAAAAAATAATACCTAAAAGTACAGTATTACTCATTTCTTTAACACTATAAAAGGAGAGAGCAATGTGACTATCCATCTCATGAGAAACTCTGGCTGAATGATTACGTTTTGTACAGAAAAATATATTTTTGTCATTATTGGACTTTTCTGTACTCTATGGATACACTTTGTCTTATCACTACAACAAAATGCCACAGTGGAAAATTTTTAGAAAACAACATAACTATACAAAATAACTACGCAAATCAAAATTTTGCCAAGAACAGCTTTTCTTTCCTGTTTTTTCTTTTTAAATTTTCCACTATTTCTTGAATTCATAACTACAGTTCTAACGGCTTTAAGATTGTGGGGGTTTCAGTACTGCCTCTTACCCCTAGACACTAGGACGAGAGCTTCAGAACCCAAGTTATCCTGTTGCCATTTTATGGATCCCCAGGAATCTCTGGGGGAAGATTTGCTGCGTGTCAATTACATCACGCCCACGAGTTCTGTGTTGTGCTTATAAAAGCACATGGTATATATATAAAAAACCAACCCCAAAACCAAACAAAACCTGACTTGTATAATCTTGCTTTAACAAAGCTTCTGCTACTTCAGCAGCTACACCTTGCTAGAGTTACTTTTTATTATTAGCAGATCAAAATCTAAGTTTTCTATTGGTGTATCGCCACTGAAGTAAACACAAGAGGATGATCAGCACAGAGCTCTGGCCCTTTAAGTCTACTTAACCAAAATAATACGCAGCACTAGAACTTTCATGCAAAAGTAAACGTTCTCACTTTCTTACTCCATTCATATCAGCAATTATTCACCGTTTTCCTTAGGCTAAACTGTATCCCACCTTTTCTCTTCCTCATACCTGTAGATAGGTCTGTCTCTGCCTTATCTGCATTAGGAAAACTCTGGCCTGGACTTCATCACCGAAGAACACTCGGAAGCCTTTCCTGCCTTCACTTTGTTGACATCCTAGCTTGCAACCTGATGCTTTTTCTACAGACTGACAGAGTTTATGTCCTCTCACAGCTGCTCTAACTTATCACCTAAACATTCTAATAAAGCATGTTATTTAAATTATACAGATGCTGAATCACATAACCTTTTTACATGGCTCTTCCAACTAGAATAACAGAATTACATTGTAACGAAAACACTGGGAATCTAGAAGTTAAACATAGAATTTGTTCTGTATTTTAACCTGGCATGCAAAATATTAGCTGAGGTACAACGGGTGGACAGAAAGAAGAAAAATATTTTCTACAAATACAGAATCAGGGACCTGAAAGACAGTTTTTTAGAGATTACTAAAAATTAAGGGTGACGGAAGTTATTCTTTACAAAATCTAAAGGAATCAATTTTGTGGAAGCATCAGGAAAATACACTAATGCATGTGTGATATACTGTATATTATCAAAATATATAAAAGAAGTACTCATATACATATCATTACCAGTGAATTTTAAGTCCTGCTATAAAGTCATATAAACAATAGAACCAGCTTAAACCTTTTCCAGCTGCAGAGATCCTGCAATAATCCTGTGTAAGAACAGGAATACAATTATGGTACAAGTACGTACTTCCCACTCAAGCTAGTTCAATATATAGAGAGGCTTTTGGTATGGCTTCTTTTATCCATGTTTCTAAGACTTCCTGAAAAAGGTTTTGAAGTATCTTTTTTTTTTTTTTTTTAAATACAGGGCTGGGGGGAGGTCATTTACTGTAATAAAGAATGAGGCCAATGAAAAGCAACTGTCCTCAGCCCACAAACTGCATACCAAAATCTTCAGGTGGCAGAGAACCACAGGACATGTTTGGAAGTAAGGGAGCTCTGAGGCTCTTGTCAGCCTGTGACTCAAAGGCTCTGTTCTCTTAGGAGGGTCTGGGCTGTGTGTACAGCACAGTGCTCAGCAAATTTAGCAGTGCCAACCTCAGGAACCCTCTCTGGCGCTTCCGCCGCAGCAAGGAAAGTGGCTTGCTCAACAGGCTCTCTGCCAGCACAGCCAAGTGACAGTTGCACTTTGTAGCCCAGCATGGGATCTGCCCTTGAACTGCCTGAAAGCCACGTGAGGCTCAAGAGTCCCAGGTTCCTAACGTCCAGCACTGCCGCCACCTGAGGCACAAACCTTATTCCAGTTTAATTGCAGAGTAAAGGCTGAGCGGCAGCTCCCTGGGCTGCTGCCTGTAGAAAGAGCAAATTCTGTCCCTTCCTGATCCTTTTTCATGATGCACCAGTAAAAATAATTACACAAGGTGCACTCCAGCAGTTAACTTTTATGAACGTATTCACGTAAAGAACTGAACATGAAGACAAACATGATCCTTGACCGCTAATGATATACTTCGCTATTTAAAGCAGTCATCAGTCCCTTCATCAGTTCACTGACTGTAAAAAGACAGAAAATATTCTAGGAAGCTAAGGTACAAGTTTATGTGGGCTTGAAAACGTTTGAAATATAAGAAAGCAGAAAACTTGGTCTAACAGTGCTGTTTATTTAAAAGACACCCTAGAATAGGATAAAACAGGAAGAAAATTAATTGAGGTAAAGATATTTCAGTAATAGAAAACAGAACATAAGGCAGGAAGCATGCAAACGCCAGACCAGAATCGTATCCTATGCTAAAAGAATGATATAACATTGTGCTAGAGTTCCTGGGTGAATGTATAGAATTAATTCTATGAAAACTGAATATTTGCTATCTAGAGCAAATCAATTCAAAGGCTTTTACATTATAAATACACAGAATGCTTCAAACATTGCATTAAAAAAGTGTCTCTGGTCTGATACAGCAAGCACCAGTATTCAATGGCAGCTTCTAAATAACCTCCAGGTTCAGAACACGGAACTTGCTGTCTTTAATCAGAAAGAATCAATCTCTTTCTATAGGCTTAAACTGGAAAGGGAAGGGAACAGCCTGGAAGAGACAGTATCGCTGCCTGTATGAACAATATGTATTCTCAAACTAGGTCCTTTTTGGTTGGAAGCTAACTCCTCGAAATAACAAAACTCCATTTACTGCTTAGTACTAATTTCAGATTTGCAAAACTGTAATAGTAATTAGCTGCTTCTGCTCAGGGGAAAAAAAAACCAACACAACCAAACAAGGTATTTTATAATAGTTTTGAATCCTGAAAGGTGCAGCAACATTTTCATGGTTGTCTCCCCCATGTTTCTAATAAAGTATCAACGTTAATAAACTTTTATTATTCTCATCCGTTATTAATTCCTCAAAAGTTATAAAAATAATTTTGCTACAGAACACCTGGTTAGTTGGACACCCAGACCCTTCATCACAAAAAAATCTTTTAGTGCGAGTACACATCATAATGCAAGTAAGCATCAACTATAGCAAATATAGAAAGCAATAATGCCTTTTCAGGTGCGGAGGGACGTAAGTCAGTAAAGCAAACTAATCAAGCATACTGCAGTAATTTTCTAAAATATTCTTATAGTGTAGTTTAAAAAAATTGTTCAGTAATTTAAAATTATGTAATACTTTAAAACACCTGAATTTCAGCAAACGTTATCTATTTTTTATACCTAGGCCTACTCTTAGGCAAATGGGTAAGTTGTTTCCATCCGTTTGTGGTAACGCTGTGAATCCAGCCATCACCTACAAATAAGAACATACATTAGTACGTTTTCTGGGGACAAAGCATCACCGTTTTTATGTATTTATACAAAAATTCTGTGTTCTAAGACGACATTATACTAAGATAACAGTAACATCATCTCTACATTAACTTGCATCTTTTCAGGTTTTGTAATTGAACCATTCAGTCACAGAAAGCTCACTGCATTGGAATCTAGAATTAAAATACACTTTTTATCTTCTAGATATATTGAGTAAACAGGTCAGTGTCCCTTTGAAAACCCAGTGGAATACATCTGTGACGCTTAAAGCTGTTTTCACTATTTTCAAATTTTTTCATGAAAAAAAGTTGCCTTTTCTAGAAAAGGAACTCTGTAAGACTATCCTACTTCTTATTTCACATTTTTTAGCTCTGATTTGTCATTCATCCACAAATCTACATTATGTTGACATTATTGTTTGTATCTTCTTATGGCAGTTGCTATTGATATCAGAAGTTACCCCTTGTTCATATTGGAATGCATGAGATTCTTGCCTCTATTCTTTTAGATGACAGTTTGAGCAAAGATTTATTATCATGCGTTCTCACAGTACTACACAACGTGCTCCTACATTTCTATAAAAATATTAAGATAGCTAGAGAAATATCCAAGCACCATGACAATTCTGGAACAAGATTTAGGTCTAAGTAGTTTGAGAAAGACAACAAATGTGCACACTACACGAGGTTAGTGCTGAAGTGTACAATAGAATTATAATATCTAAATTACTTACTTAAAGGAACATTATCAGAACTTAGTCCACCAAAAAGAAAAAGTCTGTCATCTCCTATCGGAGTCAGCGTGTGCCAGGATCGATCTTTTGGTTTCTCTCCACTGATATTAATTCTTGGTGAAACAAATAAACAGAAACAATTTTTCAAAGAATGCTGAGAAGTAACCTGCCAGAAAATTTAATAATTTAGTTTGTCCTAGAATAAGCTTGGCTATTTTCCCGGAGAAAAAGCTGCACTTACGCAATCCGAATTCACTCTTGAGAAGAGCGGTGTTCAAATCTAAACCAAGTAATTTCCTGTAGTAATAGTTCCCTGATCAATCAGTTATATAAATATCACATATAAGGACAAAAGCAGCGATTCTTACTTTGTTTTCTTAAAATCAGTAAAGCCATTCCTTAAGGTACAACTGAAGGCACTTAGGACAGCAAAGGAAGGCCTATATATTCAAATAAACTGCACACTACACGTAGGTTAACAGACTCAGTTATCTGAGATAAAATTTAACAAATCCCAAAGGGCTACAGTCTCTCCACTCCTAGGAAAATGAGCTTAAATGATAAAAGGATTGTGGCTTTACCTTTTATCCAAAAGCTACTCCCTCTTCAACCATTGTGCCTTTTAACTCAACAGTGGATCACCCGAACTTTGAGATAAATTTTAGTAAAAAGTGGAATTCCTAAGTACAAAACAGATGTAGGTTTACTATTCTAAACACCTGGTCATGTTACAAAAAATATAGTTCTTCCAGATTTTATCTATGGATTTCATTTTAGCTGCACAATTAGGTGTGCTTGAGAGGACAATCTGAACAGTAAAGAACCTGAACATATGGGATTACCTATAGCGGGTGGCCTGAATTCACATCATCTTAGTTTAGGCACTTAGGAGTGCAGTTGTCTCAGGAGGATTCAGCAGAGAAGAGTAAGGACCTCCAGAGGGCATCAGCCCTCCTAGTTACCTTGATCCTAAGAGGTGACTTCTGTTGTAAAGTACCTAAAGTTAGACACACAGAATCGAGGCCACCGCACACTCACTATGTCCTCGTTTTGGAAAGATGATGGCAAAAGCAGGTGTAATCACCTGAAAGCTCTCTTGTGGGGTCAGAATATTAGACAAAGACTGTCCAGAGTAGGTAGGAAAGGAATGCTCAATCCAGGTAGACTGTATGTCAAAGAACAAGTTACTTTCCGCCCCCACCTCCACTTTGCTAAAGTGAAGTGAGTGTAATACACACAGATGTGTGCTCAAGCTGCAATATGAACAGGGCAGAGACAGTCACCTATATTTCCTTTACAATCAACGAAGAGACACAGGTCCTTGAAAAGCACAACTCGTGAATTATTTTAGATGTCTACCTTAGCAGCAGTTGTCTTGTGCCCAAGATGCGCCTATTTCTCTTAACTGAGCACAGAGGAAGCCTAGGGTGAGTAATACAGGCATCTGCAGTTCAGTTAGAGGAATTTCGCTACTGGTGACTGCTAAGCAGTTCTCCATCTGGAAGCAGAGACTGAAGAATCATAGCTAATTAAACAGGGAGCGCAAAACTGTCCTACTAAATTTGGCACTGAAGTTGAAGCCAAGTCACAATGTTTGAGTGCCTGCTTTGCAAAACTCTTGTATAAGATGCTGCTAAAATTGGCAAAAGAGACAGACTGTGCTGAGATACAACAGGCTTTGACGTTTAGAAAAATATATACCAGCTACTGATGGGTGATAATGCTTCAATCTTTCAAGCTACTGCTACAAAAATAATTACAGTAACAGAAAAAACATAATATTGAACATTTTGAACAACAGGTCAGTGCAGCTCAGGGAAGGCAAGGTTCTTCTGGGTAGTGGCAACTGAAATAAATATTGCAGTCTCACGCTGGAAGATATTTCTGGATTAATAGGTTAATATTATGCGACTCCTTAAGAAACCTGCATAGAGTTGATATGACTGGTTAATTAAAAGCCATGAAGCTTTAAATAAAATCATCACTGCATTTGGAATTTTTCTTTTAGGAGAGGGTATCCAGCAAGTGAATTTGAATGTTGGACTGCAGAAACCAAGTCCTCCTCCCTGGGAGATCTGTACATTACAGAAGAACTTCAAACACTGCAGTCAACTTGTCTTGGTCAGCAGCATTCAGGCGGCCAAACTTTTAAATCTGTATTAAATCCTCAAGTCTCCTTTGGTGATAATTCACACGGGCAATCAAAGGCACTCTCTCTGCAGCTGCAGAAAGGCTGAGATAATTCTTTACCAAGAGCAGGAAGGTTGTATCGTGCCCAATTTTTAATTCATCATTGGATTGGAAATTTCAGTAGAAAGGAATTTGGAGCTGTAGCATAAGAAAGGAAAAATTCCTTGCAAGAAACATCTAGAGGAGAAAATACTCCGCTGACAGCAAACAAGCCTGGAGGAATTTCCCCACCTATAAAATACTGGAATGACACTAGGGCTTTTTAGAGGCAGTTTTCAGCTAGAGATGGATTGTCTGATTAGAACGATTCAAAACTACTACTGGTACTGAATGGATATAGAGCGATTTTCTTTACTTCACGCTCTTAATACATAACTTTATTGGTCTCAGCAAGCATTTCTTTGCTATATAAATTTCAGACCAAAAAAAAAAAAAGAAAAAAAAAAAGAAAAAGAGGATATAAAAAAACCCAGGCCTGTTTATATACTCCGTCTTATTTTACAATGTTTGTGTGTGGAATCATGGGACTTTTGGGACGAGGTTCTTTATATTGGAGATGATCGCTACAAATGCCCAATTTCTAATACAGTCACCACTACTGATTTCATGAAAAGAAGTGTGTAGCCAGAAAACATTTTCCAAATAATCTGTGCAAAGACAGACTGTAAACTGGAGCCAAAATATAAATACTAATTTGATATTGTCCTGAAAGATACACTGATTTTTGCTCCTCTTGCAATTAGGAGATGAAATCACACTAAGAGATAGTGGATGTTTGTGCATGCTGATAGGTGGCTTGGAATATGAGATGATTTTACCATAGTAGATAATTAATAACCACAAATAAATTATCTGGAGAAAACATCATCTAGCCCTAGGAAAGTGCCCTTTTTTCCCCCTTGCTGATTTGCAGTTGATAATGGCTAATCTAAATTCTACCATCTGTGCTAGTCTGAATTCTATTTCTCAAGTTTCCACAAGATCAGTCACTTTAGTAAGGGAAGAACAGTGTTCAGTCCCAGGAAGCTTCCTATCAAGGCCAGCCTTTGATTGGTTCATTCTCTAGATACAGATAAATATGAACGCTTTACCTCCTGTGAGGTACCGCCACAGCAGCAGACACTCTGCAAAGACTCTTTTTTCCCCCCAATCTCTTAAATCTCTTTTTTTTAGTCTCTCTGAAATACCGTTTTTCAGTCTCTCAAAGACTCTTTGCAGAGGTGCTATAGATTGGCTGGTTAGTAGGCTCCTAAATTTATAATGATCAGAGTCTATACTAAATCACGGGTAAGTCTCGTGAGCTATTCTTGGATCACAGTATAGAAATAATTGAGTATCTTCAATCTTCAGTTTCTAGGAATGGCTGCATTTAGTATTACCATCCTTAGTGTAAGGACATGTGTGCGTACGTATGTAAAATCATCCAGCTGTATTCAGGTCAAGAACAGGAAACACTTTTTTAAAACTTCAGTATTAGATTTCATATGCCAAACTAAAGGGAACACAGGCTGATGAGGACTAAGACAGAACTTATACATTGACACTCCTCTTTCAGGGTTTGAAGTTCCTCTCATGGACTTGTCACTCAACTGTCACAGGTTTCCTTTTTTTAAAGCAATATAAAGCAAGCCAAATGGCAACTGCTAATGAAACAACAACAAAAAAAGCATGCAGCTAAAGCAATAATCTGAATAATCAATCCACTCAGAGGTAAAGTTCACACTCGAAAGAGGGACAATGCTATAATTTAGGTAGAACATTGTTTATTTTAAAACAGCCAGCAAAGAAAAAGGGGAATTAAACTTATTCATTAATCCTAAGTGCTAATTAAAGAAATCTTCAAAGAGAAGGTTTTTTTTAAAGGACAGTGTGGGACTTCTTTGTCCTGCTGCCATCAGCAGCAAGAAGGAATGGACGGAGGATTGTGTCTGCTCCATGGCCTTGCTCCTGGCTCCGAGGGCAGAGGAACACGCTGCAGGATCAGATGATCAGCAGTCACAGGCAATTAAAGATGCCCATTGTAGGTGCATGAAGCACACAAAGCCCTGGAGCATCATCAGTACTGACACATACTCAAGAAAGGCGTATTTTATAGTCTTTTATGAAAGTACTATTAGGTTACCTTGAGAATAGGAACACAACAGTGGTTATCACCCACCAGTTACTGTTTATCTCCTGGTTTGTCTATCAGCTAACAATATATCCACTGATGCTACACATGTAGTAAGTAAGCTCTGTGATAAATGCTACGTGCAAACAAACAGATCTTAGGTAGTATACTAATACCTGATTTAGTTTAAAATTGAAATGTCTATGTCATGCTTTTTACTTGATTTAAAAAAAAATGGTTAAGATGCTTATCATGGAGCGGGGAGGGGGGGGGAAGATATGGATCCATCCCCATTCTGTACCATAATGAGCCAAATAGAGAGAGTAAAAACAGTATTCAAAGAGACATTGAAACTAAAGTTCCATATGGATAAATGTACCCATCCTGAAAATGAGGATGTTAAATCACTACATGCTGTGCTTAAAATAGCATCATCAACGCTTTGGTGCAGAACAGAAAAAGCTTAGTAACCACTATCAAATTAAATTAAATTGAAATCACAATATAACAGCTGTTAAAATAGCCCCCAAACTCCCATTCTCCTCTTGGAAAAGCTACAAAATTAGCACTGGAACTATTTAACAATATGTTTCAATCTGCTACGTTCAACTGTAAGTGTAAGAGAGGAACTTACCTTCCAGACCAAGTCCAAGTGTCTAAATTCAGGCAGTGCAAATCATTCATTCTAGTTTGCTAAAACAAATAAATAAAATCACAGTTGTGTTATATTAAGCAAACAATGAACAAAATACTTCAGCGAGGCCTTCCCGGGACAGAATTTTCCAAGCAACAATATTTTGAAGAAAACTGTACCCATGTGCCTTAAAACAACTCTGTATTACGTGGCAGATGAAAATCATTTCTTCACAAAAAACCCATGCAACTCTCAGAAAGCTACCTGTCAGGAATATCTACAGTAACGCAATGGCAGTATGGGGCTAATTGTAGCTTATAATAGTAGTTTAATAGGTGATATTCAGTTCCTGCAAATGTATTCAATTTTCACCCATAGAATTCACGGTGGGTAATTGCAGAAGGTATAATACTCTACATATAGTTTCCTCTCATTATTTTCCTTTGTGTTCTGATCAGAACTATGCATCCTCCTGCCTGGTCACTTATTCTTTAAAATATTCTAGCAGGTACTGTACTCAGTGCATAATATCCCACAAAAAGTTCATCACATCTGTGTCTTTCTCTCTTTTCCAGAAGGCAAGCCCGTTCACAAAATTACAACTAGCAACAACAAAGTTTTATGACCCTTTACCGTCTGCCATAAAAATAATAAAATGTGTCAATAAGAACAACAGGAAATCAATACACTTGCATATCTGCCTGTGTTTTGAGATGAAAAAAGTAATAGCCTTAGAAACATAAAGGGGGGAATATAAGAAAGAATTCCTTTGCTTTAGATTGTAGCAATATTTTCAATGGCTCGCATACACTTGACTGATATTTGTGATTCCCCTGGGTACTACAAAACAATAGCTGAGAAGTAGGGAAATATATCTTGCCTTACCTTACAATTTCTTTTCTCCTAGGGTAGTCCATAGATCTATTAGAATAAGCCTTTCTCCAGCTTGCAGATCCTTTGAGGCAGAAACTAAACTTGTCATTTAAGTCAGAATAGAGTAGTTTTACCCGAGAACTCAGCCAGTTAGTGAGTTTGAGAGACTTCCAAAGCTGGCCATTAGAGCTATGTAGAGTCTCTCAGGGCATTTTGGGAAGCAGCAAGGTTTTCAGGATAGCTATGGCCTCCTCTGATCAAGTACATGCTAGCCCTTTTCTGTCCAAGGGAAGAGAATGTTAACTAGCATTTTGAAAATGCCTTCAGAGAGGCCAACAGGCTAAAGAATAGCAGAACGTGAGGACTTTTGTGCATTGCCTGAGAAATTTCATCCCTGCAAGAGGGCAAATGTAACAATAAAGTATGGTTCAGCTGACAGCTAGTGGAACAGATCTGTCTTCCATGACAAGTCTATTCAGTTTTCTGCTCCTTCAGATGGCTTTGAAGGAGATGAGGAACAAATTATACGAGCAGAAAGCAAAATGCAGTTACTTAATTTCTTCTGCTGTACCTGTACACAGCTAGATGCTTGGGGTAGGGTGGGGAAAGGGCAACTTCCTGGCCTCTAGAACTAAAAATATTTAATC